>NW_028318063.1:520000-1171666 GCF_062004578.1 Staurois parvus | reverse complement strand
TGTATTTGAGCACAGGGTGCTGTGAATTGTTCTGAAGGAGAAAAAAGGGGTCTAAGCTTGAGGCCAGAGAAGTGATACTGCAGGAAGAGGCCATGTAGCTTAAAGTCGTTTTTCATTTTTGTTTTGAAGTGGAGTTGGAAACCTCTGCGAGGTTAACATTGTAAGTTACATTTCAACTTTTCCTTTACATAAAACTGGGCCACAAGGCCTGAAACAGTATTTTGCTGTCGGTCTGAACGTAGGCTCCGTTCACACCAATGCGTTTTTATTTCTTTTTGCAGAAACACACTACAATCCATTTAACATAGATTCCTATGGAACATGTTCACATCTATGCTTTTTTGAGCTGCTGCGTTTTTGGAAAGGGTCAGGGACTTTTTTTAAAAGCAAAAAGCAGTGTTTTTGCTACAAATGAGTTCAATGGAGAAGCTGCTAAATTGCATGGTAGTGCGTTTTTTTACTTTTTTTTGCTGTGTTTTGCATTTTTATTGTGCCAAGCAACAAAAAAGAAATTCAACTTTAAAAAAAAAAAGCTGAATGAAACGCAAAACGCAGTAAAAACACATGTAGAAAAATGCAAACCGAACTGCGAAAGCACTGCAAAATGGACAAAAAGCAGACTGCATAGGTGTTAACCTGGGCCTTACTGGAAAGCACTATACCTTGAGCAAAATCCTCAAATATCACAATAGTTGAAAATAGACACAGATCCATCTTATGCTCCTCTATTTTCATAACTTTCCAAGGCCCATTTCTCCTTTATAAATGGTTTTGGATTGTTGATTGCATGACTTTATATTTCAATTTGTTTTTACAACTGCCCAGCAATCCTCTTAGTTATGAATATTCACTCAACATTGTGGACTGTTGTTTGACTCACTCGCCTTCGTGGGACAGTAACCCTACTAAACTACAGGTGTACCTTGGTTTACGAATTTAATGCGTTCTCCAGGACATTCGTATTGCGAAAAATATTGCGTAAACCGAAATGTGGTTACCCATAGGAATGCATTGAAAACCAATTAATTTGTTGCGGACGTCAGAAAAAAGTAAAAAAAAAAAGAAGTCACTGTCACTATAGGTCAGTGACGGTTTTTAAATGTAATTACCGGCTTTTTTTTTTTCTTCACTATAGCTCACAGAATCAGCTGTCACTTTCCCCCCCAGCTAAAAGATTTTCCTGAGTTAAAAAAAAAAACAATGTTTCCTTTTAGTTTCTTAAAAGAAACAGTTTCCTTTAGCTCTGGGAAACTGAGAGCTAATTCTGTGAGCTATAGTGAAGAAAAAAAAAAACGGCAATTGCATTTAAGAATTGGCACTGACATACACTTTGTATTGTGAAAACAATTCGTAAAAAATGCGTAAACCTAGGCATTAGTTTCAATGGATTTTCATTTGTAAACTGAAAATTATGTTAACCGAGGCGTTCATAAACCGAGGTACACCTGTATTTTCTTTCTTTAGGTAAAGCATGGATGAGTTCTGCCTCTCCCGAGGCATCGCACTGTGCATGTGCGAGTAGTAAATGTAGAAAATTTCAGGATGGAGTGACAGGTTGGTGGGGCACATCAAGCAGACAGGAAAATAATACAGCATTAGAAGAGGAGGAAGAAGGACTCTACAACTCTGTGTAAACGTTTACACCAAGCAACACACTGTATGCCATTGGCCAAAAATAAAAATTTACCCTTTTCTATCTAATATAGCCCTTTATCCTGCAGACCACTATTATTATCAGGCTACTCATTGTCACCAGTGGCTGTTACTAAATTTACTACAACCTGAAAAGGAATGAAAATTATTACAGGATATATATATATATATATATATATATATATATGAATATATGAAATTATACTTTATTTAGAGGTAAAAAAAATATATACTACAATTGGAAATCACTTCAGAGTTAAAAAATGACATCAGAAATACTTAGGTCCTGAAGTAGGATACTGTATTATCAGATATGTCTAAAGATCAGGAATTAGACCTTCTCAGACTGCAGGTTTAGTTTCTGCCATCACTATTGCCACTCAGTTCCATTTTTCTTTATGCAGTAGTAAAAACTTACACTCTAAGTGAAAATCATATAGATAGGGGTAGCACTATGACCGCTGTTTCTAGGTCCTGGAATAACTGATAACTGAACACAGCTTCTAAGGAAGGCTAAGACCAGATTTACACTTTTGCATTGCAATAATGCATGTCAACTCAGATAATGCATATTGGAGTGCTGCAGTTTTTTTCATTCTGAATCCCACCTGAGCTGCAGCACACCACAATCCAATGCAATTCAATGGACAAGTAACATGCTACAGTGCAATATGGTGTGCATTTTGATGCATTAGGCAGCCCATTAGTAGGTGTAAATGGAACCTAAAAGTTTCACTCTTGCCATCATTGCGGGCTATCTAGAGAATCACATTACATTTACCTGAATATGTTTTAAAAACTCATACTGCAACTTGAAGTAATTTCTGTATTAAATTATTGGGTGCTGGACGCAGACCTTCACTATTATATCTTCCCAAAGTGACCCTGTCAGTATGTAAAAAAAATATCATACCTGCTAGATGCTTGCAAAAGAAGATGTCATACTCCTTTCTCTAGTGCCTTGTGCCTTGCTTCCTCTCAGTTCCAGTGCTGAAGATTTTACATAGTTACAAAGTTTGTAAGGTTGAGTAAAGACACCAGTCCATCCAGTTCAACCAGTCTGTGTGTATTTGTGTCACTGCCATTTCCCATACACAGTACCTGTGTATTATGTTCACTAAGATGCCCATCTAGGAGTTTTTTTAAAACTATCAACACTTCCTGCTGACACCACCGATTTCATTGCGTGACCATGTGTTAAGCTCCCTGAGACTGAACTATTTTTTCCCTATGCTAGAATCAGATATTTGAATATTACTATTACTGTAAATACATGAGTGGTCCATATAGCAAACTTGGTGTAGAGTTATTCTATTTTAGGTCCTTACAGAGGACAAGGGGGACTCAGAAGTAAGCTGTGAAATTGTGGAACAGACTTCCTCAAGAGCTAGTTCTCGCCAGCTCAGTAGATTTTTTTTAAAAAGAGCAGGATGCATTTATAAATGCACAAAATATAACTGTAAACTAACATTTATAGGTAATAACACCAGGGAAAGTTTATCTAGGACAGGGGTGTCAAAGTGGCCCTCCAGCTGTTGCGAAACTCCCCATCATGCATCTGCCTTTGGGAGTCATGCTTGTAACTGTCAGTCTTGCAATGCCTCATGGGACTTGTAGTTTGGCAGCAGCTGGAGGGCCATCAGTTTGACACCCGTGATCTAGGGAATATCCTATTGTCTCTTGAGGGATCAGGAAGCATTTTTTACCCCCCGCTGGAGCAAATTGGACCATGCTTTATTTTTTTTTTTTTGGCCTTTTTCTGGATCAACTTTGGCTATAGGATTGTGTATATGGAGGTTTTCTATTTTTTGTCTTATATTGGTAGAACTGGATGGACTTTTTCACTTTGGCTCACTATGTAATATAGAGAGTAATCAGTGGTCTGCTAATATGGTACTCCATAAATATTCAATCTCAAGAAGCTTTCATCAAAATTCATAATCCAAGACTGTGGTGTACTGTGATCTCAAGGTCAATTACAAACATAGCACACATATGACCCACAACAAGGTTGCTTATAAACTTTTATGGCCAGAGTTCATTGTAGCATTAAATATTATTTGTTTGTGTATGTTCACATTTACAATCCATCGTTCACACTGACGTTCGGTTAAACCTTGCTATCGGGGCATGTGTGCAAAAGTATGATACATACGCACTAAAGACTGATAAAATCATGCATGACATGGTGACATATGAACTGCTTGAATAAAGTTGGAACTTGAAGTTCATAACTCATCACTGTACTACCATGTACTTGGCAGGGA
The DNA here is from genome assembly GCF_062004578.1 of Staurois parvus. Taxonomy (NCBI): domain Eukaryota; kingdom Metazoa; phylum Chordata; class Amphibia; order Anura; family Ranidae; genus Staurois; species Staurois parvus. Next base: position 1,167,746 of record NW_028318063.1, on the reverse strand, counting down.
CTGAGTAAATGAGGGGGATCCTCTTGCACCGTCTGCCCAGCACTCCAGAAAGTGGTGACAGAATGTGAGGGCACAGAGTGGCATGAGCATCAGAGTTTACAAGCTGAGCTGGATCTGTTGCAGCCAGATGTGTAGAACTAGGAGATGAAAATCTCCAGACAAGAACCAGGCATAGGAACAATGTTGCACTGGATGAAGAGCCAAATAATGTCCAGGAAACAAGCTGAGGACAGTAACAACTGGGCAGGGTGGTATCATATCAATAAGCAAAGACAAGTCCAGGAAACAAGCTGGTATCAGTAAAAGCCGAGCCAACCTGTTACAAGGCAGAAGGCGGTAGCAGTGTCCAGAAGGCAAGCCAGGTCATAAACAGTGAGGCAGAATCAGTAGGTCAGGTCTTAGGTAAACAGGAACAAGCTGAAGAACACTCAGCAACCTCTTTCTGCAGTGCTTCAATTTATGTAGGCCACTAGGCGCCAAAACCAGTGCTGAGCATGCATGCAATTTTTGAGCATACGCGCCTGCTTGACAATGCACGCCTGACAATTACCTTATGCACAGAGGTATGGAAAGTCTGTCGAGAATCCAACCTTCCTTAGGCCTCATGTACACATGAACTCCCCTAGATGTTTAGCTTTCCTGGCAGCAGAAAAACGCTAAATGTGGCAAAAACATGTATAAACGTGAAAAACTAACACTGCACATCACCCTGAACACACCATTCCCACCGTGAAATCTGGTAGTGGCAGCATCATGTTATGGGGATGTTTTTCTTCAGCAGAGACAGGGAAGCTGGTCAAAGTTGATGGGAAGATGGATGGAGCTAAATAGGAGGCAATCTTAGAAGAAAACCTGTTAGAATCTGCTAAAGACTTGAGACTGGGGCGGAGGTTCACCTTCCAGCAGGACAACAACCCTCAACATACACCCAGAGCTACAATGGAATGGTTTAGATCAAAACATATTCATGTGTTATTATGGCCCAGTCAAAGTCCAGACCTAAATCCAATTGACAATCTGTGGCAAGACTTGAAATTGCTGTTCACAGACGTTCTCCATCCAATCTGACAGCTTGAGCTATTTTGCAAAGAAGAATGGGCAAAAATTTAACTCCCTAGATGTGCAAAGCTGGTAGAGACATCCCCAAAAAGACTTGCAGCTGGAATTGCAGCAGTATTGACTCAGCTGGGCTGAATACAAAAACACACCACACTTTTCAGATATTTATTTGTAAAAAATGTTGAAAACCATTTATCATTTTCCTTCCACTTCACAATTATGTGCCACTTTTTGTTGGTCTATCACATAAAATCCTAATAAAATACATTTATGTTTTTGGTTGTAACATGACAAAATGTGGAAAATTTCAAGAGGTATGAATACTTTTTCAAGGCACTGTACTATAGCATCATTTTGAAGAATGATCGCAAAGTGAAAAAAAAGAATTTGAATAGGATTAATCGAGCTTAATTGCTTTTCCTCCCTCGTGGCACATGGTGCATTGAACAGGAGATGTGTTATATTTACCAGCAATGCACATTTAATTACACTATTTGTTATTGTTCATCTGTTATGATCATTAGAATATCTTAAGGGAATTATTATGGGTCAATGAACATAGGGTCTAGAATAATTGGTTCCATCTAAGAGTATATAAAAGTCATGAACAGTACTACATTATGACATCATAAAAGGTTCAAACAAAACCTTTCAAAGGTCCTTGGTATTTGAAGCATCAATTTTCCCAGGTAGTAAGTACATATTGAATGCCTACAGCCTAAACATAAATATACAAACAATAAACTGTGAGTATCCCACTGTTTAATGTAATTAAATGTCAACTTTTATGAATAGGATCAAGTATAGATGGATGTATTTCAGGGTTGATTAATGATGGTTTACGTTTGTGTTTAAGCTAGCAAGGAAAAGCAGGTGGATTTGTGGTAAAAGAAACTATATGGTTTTTGGGTTGATTTTTTTTTTTTTTTTTGTTTGTATTTCTTTTATTAGTTATTACATTTTACCCTAACATCTTATACTTGTTCTAGCTATATATACCATTTTTGTTAAAAAAAACATGACAAGGAATTCCCAGAGCCCTTTAGGTTTGTTTAAATAGAGAGCACAGCAGTAGTTACTCTATGTCCTTAGAGGCAATATTGTCTCTGACTGAAACCTTAGATCATCCTTTTTCACCCTTTTTAACATGGAGGAACCCTTGTAATACTTTTTTGGCTTCAGAGAACCACTGCTATTAATTATATTTACAGCTCACAGTACATTAGTGTAATGGTCAGTGGGAAGAATGCTCCTTACATTAGTGATCACTGGGAAGAATTCCCCCCTTACAGATAGATAAAAAGATAATTGGTGTCAATAGGAAATTATATGAAGGGTAGAAATTGCTTATTGCCTGAGGGACCCCTAGCAACCTCTGGAGGAAGCCTAGGGTTTCATGAAACCCTGGTTGAGAAACCCTGCCTTAGATGGATGCATTGAGGGGATAAAGGGATAACTCACTGCACTAATTTGTGTGTATATTTTAGCTTGAGCTACGGAGCTTTGTAAATAAAGGGGCCATGTGGTCTCTTGACATGTTATTTTAGACTTCACTAAAAATTGATAAATTGTTTACAATAACACTATCTTTTTTCTTTTAATATAGGGTTGGACATAAGAATTTTGCAGGATAACTGAACCTCCGTCGTTTAACGTATGGGGTAGCTATATTCTCAAAGCTGTAAGTCAATCAGATATATCATGAAGTTAATCCAGGTATGCAGTCGTAAATATTTATAGCCTGTATTCACGCTGTTCCATATACATTGTAAGGTTGAAGGAATGATTATAACCAAAGAACAAACCCCAGCAAACGTGCCATTTTTACCTTTTGTAAATAAGCTTCTTAAGTCCCAACCAAAATGCTAAGTCAGCCTATTCATTTAGAAGCATGTCTGAGGAGAGAAATGTAAAAAATATATCTACTTTACACCCCAGCTTCCTCCTACAGTGCCTAGGCAATGGTGATGCCACGGCCTTCCAGTAAGATCTTGATAATCTTGAATCTCATGAGAAGTTGCTCCAGCACTGTCCATGTTATAGATAAACCTAGACTTCCCTATAAAGAAATGGAAATGGTAATGGTATATTTTGGATAATGATGAGTAACTCAGTTAATGTAGAGCCCTATCTGAATGGAAATTTTGTTTATAAATGTGGCAAAATGTTTTACATGCAACTTATGATGAAATGTTATCTGCAAACATTATAATAAAAGTTAATAAGTCCAACTATGAATTTCAGACACACAATGGGGTCTTTTTATAAATGTATAATGCATATTCTATGGAGTGGCAGATGAAAACTGACTTGTGCCCATTTACACCCACCTACCTCCAGTCAAACCCAATCTGCTAAGAACAAACGAAAGGGAATCCGTTCCCCACCATCTGGGCTGATCAGATCTGAGGGAAGTTGGGTGTAAACAGACAGCTGGTCCATTTACATCCAACTGCCCATGGAGCAGAGCGGGCTGTGTCCATGTCTGTCCTGCATAAGTAGGGGATCAGCAGAGTCTGCCCCATGTTAAATGGGATCAAACTACAACATTGTAACTTTTAATCAATTTTCAAGGTGAGAGGCTGCAACAAGAGCTGATACATTTTGAATACTTAAACAGAGCCAATAGCTGCCCAGGCACAAGGATTTAAATACTGAGTCGGTAAATACTGGGCCTAGATGATGACTGAATAAAGATGGTGTTGATCCTCTAATGAAAACCGCAAATTAAGGTATTGACAGGGATGGTATTGTAAGAGGTATTAAATACCTGGAAGTATTACACTTACACATTACTTCACAAGTATTTACTTGTACATGTAAAATGAAAAAATATGTCTTCTTCTAGGTCCACTTCAAGTATGTCTGCCATGAGTATCACCAGTTATTCCTGTGGGTTTGTTAGAATCAAAATGAGCAGTGTGAACTTCTGTCAACTCAACTTCGAAGAATGTTATTGAAATGACTAGGGGAACACTTTTACAAAGACATACATTAAAAACTACGGCTGTACAGAAACTTGTTGTGAATTATGAACCTGTAGAAATTGTGAACCCCATCCTTTCAGTAATTGGTACATTTATTTCAATATGTTGGATAATTTGTAATTTTTTTTAGAAAACAGTTTTTTTAGTCTAGTAATTTGACAGTTCAAATGTGCAGTCTTATTCATCCATCTTTTTCAGTTTAATAGTATCTTCTTTTTCTTTCAAGAATGTGTAAACTAAACGAGACTGAAGTCACAAAGTTTCTGCTCCGTGGTTTTGAAAATACCTACATCATTAACATTCTACTGTTCAACTTTGTTCTTCTGGTTTATATTGCCATTTTATTTGGAAATATACTCATTATCTTTTTGGTGTCTGCAAATCAACTCCTTCATGTCCCCATGTACATTTTTCTTAAACATTTGGCTTTGGCAGACCTGTTATTTACCACCAACATTATACCAAACATGTTATATATCATATTACAAGAAGGTGGTATAGTAACTCTCCAGGGCTGTTTTATTCAATACTATTTTCATAGCCTTGCACTTTTCACCCAGTCTTTAATTCTTACAACAATGTCATTTGATCGGTATTTAGCCATTTGTCAGCCACTGCGCTATTCTGCGTTGATGGACTATAGGATGTGTTTCAGCTTGATCTTCTTCTCCTGGGCTACTGGTTTTATTCTAATTCCAAGTGAAATAGCTTTTTTGTTCCAGCTGAGGTTCTGTGGTTCCAACATCATTAACCATTTCTTCTGTGATATTGCTCCTATCCTACATATTTCATCTTCAGATGTCACATTTGTAATGTGGGAGGACTTTGCTTTTGCCATATTGGTCATCTTTCTGCCCTTTGTATTAATCTGTATATCTTACATGTGTATATTTTACACCATTTTCAAAATTACTTCCTCAACAGGAAGAAAAAAAGCTTTTTCCACTTGCAGTTCCCATTTGATTACCGTCTTTACATATTATGGAACATTAATAGCCATATATATGGTTCCAGCTGGAGAAAGCAACCTTGATGATGTCAAAGTAATATCCTTACTGTATACTATACTTACCCCATTTATCAACCCATTATTATATAGTATAAGAAACCAGGAGATAAGAAGTTATATACAAAAACGGATGTGTAAACACGTTTTCCAATGATCTCTTAAAGCAGAACTTTACTCATAACAGTCTGTTAACAATTAATGTTCATTAACAAAAGAGCATACATTCCACAGTAATAATTATGCTACCAAAATCAGTGTGTGCTGTAAATTGCTTTCAGCATTGCTCCTGTTTCTTCTTGCATGGTCAGGATATAGACATTCAAGTATATGAATATTCCTTAGGTGAGAGCTTTAAAACAAACTCTCACCTAACTCAGTAGCTGCAGGGACTGTGGAGCCATTTATATTCAAATTTCACAGCAAAAGAATTAAAGTCTTTCTGTCAGGCAGCCTAACTTATATTACTTCCAGGGCATCTGCTGTGTGCTTACATTAGAGATTCAAATCTGAAAGGCTGTCAAGTAACCACTCTCACAACTACAGTCAGGTCCATAAATATTGGGACATCGACACAATTCTAACATTTTTGGCTCTATACACCACCACAATGGATTTGAAATGAAACAAACAAGATGTGCTTTAACTGCAGACTGTCAGCTTTAATTTGAGGGCATTTACATCCAAATCAGGTGAACGGTGTAGGAATTACAACAGTTTGCATATGTGCCTCCCACTTGTTAAGGGACCAAAAGTAATGGGACAGAATAATAATCATAAAATCAAACTTTCACTTTTTAATACTTGGTTGCAAATCCTTTGCAGTCAATTACAGCCTGAAGTCTGGAACGCATAGACATCACCAGACGCTGGGTTTCATCCCTGGTGATGCTCTGCCAGGCCAAGTGAAATGCATGCTCAATCGGATTCAGGTCAGGTGATTGACTTGGCCATTGCATAACATTCCACTTCTTTCCCTTAAAATACTCTTTGGTTGCTTTTGCAGTATGCTTTGGGCCATTGTCCATCTGCACTGTGAAGCGGAGTCCAATGAGTTCTGAAGCATTTGGCTGAATAGTAGCAGATAATATTGCCCGAAACACTTCAGAATTCATCCTGCTGCTTTTGTCAGCAGTCACATCATCAATAAATACAAGAGAACCAGTTCCATTGGCAGCCATACATGCGCACGCCATGACACTACCACCACCATGCTTCACTGATGAGGTGGTATGCTTAGGATCATGAGCAGTTCCTTTTCTTCTCCATACTCTTCTTTTCCCATCACTCTGGTACAAGTTGATCTTGGTCTCATCTGTCCATAGAATGTTCCAGAACTGTGAAGGCTTTTTTAGATGTCGTTTGGCAAACTCTAATCTGGCCTTCCTGTTTTTGAGGCTCACCAATTGTTTACATCTTGTGGTGAACCCTCTGTATTCACTCTGGTGAAGTCTTCTCTTTATTGTTGACTTTGGCACACATACACCTACCTCCTAGAGAGTGTTCTTGATCTGGCCAACTGTTGTGAAGGATGTTTTCTTCACCAGGGAAGGAATTCTTCGGTCATCCACCACAGTTGTTTTCCGTGGTCTTCCAGGTCTTTTGGTGTTGCTAAGCTCACCGGTGCGTTCCTTCTTTTTAAGAATGTTCCAAACAGTTGTTTCGGCCACGCCTAATGTTTTTGCTATCTCTCTGATGGGTTTGTTTTGTTTTTTCAGCCTAATGATGGCTTGCTTCACTGATAGTGACAGCTTTTTGGACCTCATCATGAGAGTTGACAGCAACAGATTCCAAATGCAAATAGCACACTTGAAATGAACTCTGGACCTTTTATCTGCTCATTGTAATTGGGATAATGAGGGAATAACACACAACTGGCCATGGAACAGCTGAGAAGCCAATTGTCCCATTACTTTAGGTCCCTTAACAAGTGGGAGGCACATATGCAAACTGCTGTAATTCCTACACCATTCACCTGATTTGAATGTAAATACCCTCAAATTAAAGCTGACGGTCTGCAGTTAAAGCACATCTTGTTCGTTTCATTTCAAATCCATTGTGGTGGTGTATAGAGCCAAAAATGCTAGAATTGTGTCAATGTCCCAATATTTATGGACCTGGCTGTATATATCCTTAAGGACCAGGGCAATTTTTAATTTCTTCTATGGTCCCATGATTTGATGATATCTATTACTGTAATCATCTCCTCCAAATTAGATGGTGGCTTGTATGAATGATGATGGCTGAATTGCAGCACTGCAATTTGGAAAAACAGAAACTGATCACGGTACAAGCTGGCAGCTGTTAACTTTTCTCCAAGAGACACTCTCTCCAATGGCCATCATCAACAACACAAGCTGCTGGCTAGTGGCTGCAGGAGATTGTGGGCTCAGTTATTTCACAGTACAGAGGGACCAGAGAAGGCAAAGGGCTGAACTAAGAGGTGGGTTGCAGAAAAGAGAAGGCGCTGTGGTTTCAGTGTTGCCATGTCCCCCCTCCCATAGGTACCACCATAATTTGGGCTTCTACCAGGGTGGTGCTATAGGTAGCAGTTACATTTAATGTGTAAACCCCAGCACAGATTTTAATGGGGACAAATGCACTGGGTTTCCTGAGGGGATTTAACAAGCTCTTTTAACTTCTAGTAAGGGCTCTTTTTAATACTTGAATGTCTAAAACCTGCTACAAGTTCATGTATATTTACTTTTGTTACATACTTCCTCTACTGGTCATGTTCAAAGTATGTCTTCTGATATCCTCATAATTGTGCCCCAGAAGTCTCTGGAGGTTTCAGTAACTTTCTACAGAAACAATTGAGTACTGTTTGTGGTACGTTTTTTATTTGTACTAACATACAATTACTCAATTGTTTCTGTGGCAAGTGCACCAATACAACTACAATCTCCTCAAGTAACTTTCTGTATACATATTTACATTTTACATCTTTTCTGGTATATTTTTCTAATATATACAGTAATCATTTTATATAGACCTAGAGTGTTCTATAATACCCTTTTCTTTATATTGTTTTATATATCCTCCTTTTTTGTTTACTACTTATTATAGCTGTTAGTCCTTACATATATTGCTTTATATGAAGTTGTATCACTCCATAATAGGATTATGCTATCTGATGCATAGATATTTCTTTCTGTTTATTATCAATTTATATGTCCATACAGAGTTGTGCTGAGGCTTTTATTCTGCTTTTTGTACAAAGTGTATTGCATATTTATACCTCTCCTTGTCACTGACTTGAGCAGGGGCGGACTGACCATTTGGAAACTCGTCAGTAGGGGCCCCATGAGATGCCCCTGGTACCTTTTTCATATGCATTTTTGAGTTTGGGCAAGGACACAGGGGCCCCATGATCCCCTATTGCCCAGGGGCCCATGAGTTGTCAGTCCGCCCCTGGACTTGAGAAAGGGGCAGATAGCTCGGAAACACATTGCGTAACCCCCCCCCCCCCCACACTGCACACCCATGTGCTCTGTGTCTTTCTTGCAGCTTTCTGAGATTGCTAGCTGATTCCAGCATGCCAGTGCAGAGTTTGTCCCAGAAAGACAGCCAGCACTAATCTGTAGAATACAGCTCCATCTGCTCCCATTTTGCTGCCTGCATTGGTCTGAGTGGGGTTAATATGACTATTTTCTGCTGCTTCTGCTAACATGCAACTGGATAAGGAGGAATATATACTACTATGACATGCTGATACTGCCAGTTTGAAGTGTAATTGGATATTGCTTTTTATTGTCAATTAAAACCTTTGATTTTACTGATGACATCCTGTGCTTGTGTTTCTTGCCCCTTTTAAGTACAGTGAGTGCAGTGGTCATACATATGCAACAGTGTTTCCTATATTGCTGGTCAACAAATGTAGAATTTAGTTCCATCATTGGTGTCAGCAGGTGTAAAAATAAACCATAGTTGCCAACATTTTAAAAGTATTAGGACTTACACATTCCAGCTGCCATGAAGGGATTGAGAAGAAAAATGTAGAGCGCATAGCACGTCACCCACTTCATGGAAAAATGTTGGCATGATCAACAGAGTAAGTGTTGCTTCAACGTGTAAGGCTTATAGTGTGCCACCTTTCCACATTTGCTTTATGGTTTAGGAAAAAATAGGGCCTGGGGGGTACTCTGAAGAGATTGTGGGCATAAAATATACCTTATTGTTTGTGTCATTAGCAGCAACATTAACCCCCAACATTGGTGTCAGTGCAAGCAATGATAACCTCCTGCATTGGTGTCAGTGCTAGCAATGATAACCCCAGCATGTGTCAGGGCCAGTAATGATAACCCCAGCATGTGTCAGGGCCAGCAATGATAACCCCAGCATGTGTCAGGGCCAGCAAAGATAACCTCCAGAATTGGTGTCAGGGCCAGCAATGATAACCTCCAGAATTGGTGTCAGGGCCAGCAATGATAACCTCCAGTATTGGTGTCAGGGCCAGCAATGATAACCTCCAGAATTGGTGTCAGGGCCAGCAATGATAACCTCCAGTATTGGTGTCAGGGCCAGCAATGATAACCTCCAGAATTGGTGTCAGGGCCAGCAATGATAACCCCAGCATGTGTCAGGGCCAGCAATGATAACCCCAGCATGTGTCAGGGCCAGCAATGATAACCCCAGCATGTGTCAGGGCCAGCAATGATAACCTCCAGAATTGGTGTCAGGGCCAGCAATGATAACCTCTAGAATTGGTGTCAGGAATCAATAACCCCCAGTAATATCTATCGGCAAGTGTCATGGCAAGCCATAACCCCCAGAGCAATAACCCCTAACAATAACTGTCAGTACAATAGTACAAATCAAATGCAGGCTCTGACTATGGCTGCCATATCTCCTAACTTTAGAACTAGGGAAGGAGGGACACAGAAGTGTAGACAACATGAGTGCACAGCATAAAGAGGCATAATTAGACATTATCATAGTCATTGTACCGAAAAATACACATTAACTGTGCCTCAAGCAGCACACAGAAATTCAGAGCAAAGGATCGTATTTGTAAAATGTAGGTCTCTGATGATGCCTTGATGCTGAAACGCATAAAGTGTGGCTGGGATCATGACTTCACCCTGCACAGCCTGCTAGCTCTTGGCTTGGCAACATCGCCAGAGAATGCAGTACACAATTTGACTGATTCATTCTAAGTGTTGGGTAGACACTCACACATTGTAAGTGTAACTCTTTTTTATGTTGAATAAATGTAATGGTTTTATACTATCAATGCTTCTCTCTTCCTGAGAAACATATATGCGAGATGGAATGGGAGTGAACGATTGATCATTGTATGGCTGGAGAGGAAATTGTATACCCATATTAGAGAGTTTAACACACGATTGTGTAATTGACCCAACACTACGTTCATCATTTAAAGGGACTCACAAATATTGGAAAGACATATATTTTCTTGGATCATACCTTTTCATTCAAATCTTTTTTATTGATTTTTAACAAAATATGTCAATATAGAAAATAGGTACAGAATCAAAACCAATTGTAACAATGATAGTACACTCGTACATTAGCCCTATTCCATCAACTTTGATGAGCAATAACATATCAAGCCATGTAACAAGCCAAAAACAATGCATATATATCATCATCCAGTAGTAATAATAATAATGCTTTGATCATATAGCACCGACATAGTATACACAGTGCTATCACTAGAGATGAGCGAATTATTCAAAAATTCGATTCGGCTGATTCGCCGAATTTGCGGAATAAATTTGATTCGATGCGAATTTATTCGCTGCGAATTTAACTTATTAAAAGGGTTTCTAGGCTTCAGAGAGCCTTTATATTAGTGCAGAACACTGTACCTTTAATTTAAATGCCCTTGGAGTCTGCTGGGGAAGAGAAATAATACTGTCAGTCAGTATGACATGCAGATGAGTGCCGTCGATCTTAGAATCACCGCACACTTCACTCATTTGGGCAGTCACGGGGCCAAAACCAGAGTGTGGAGCCACAGTGTGGCGGTGGAGGCAGCAGCAATGGGAGGCCATACAGCACCCTATGACAAAATGGAACCCACCAGCAGTGTGAGGAGACCTGAAAGTGGCACATGGCAGAGTGTGGCGATGGAGACAGCAGCAATGGGAGGCCGTACAGGGACCCATGACACACTCTGGACCTGGCAGCAGCATGAGGAGTCGGTACGGGGGCCCATGGCAGATTACGGGCCTGGCAGCAGCATGAGGAGGCGGTACAGGGGCCCATGGCAGAGTGGCGAAGCGTAAGCAGCTTAAATTGAAGGCCATACAGAGGCCTATGTTAAAAAGTCCCCCCAGCAGCAGTGTGGGGAGACGACTATCAAGAGTCCAATGGCAGAGTGGCGGAGCAGAAGCAGCTTCAATTGAAGAAGAAGAGGATGAGGATGAAGAAGAAGAGGATGAGGAAGAAGAAGAAGATGAGGATGAAGAAGAAGAAGAAGAGGATGAGGATGAAGAGGAAGAAGAAGAGGATGAGGAAGAAGAAGAAGAGGATGAGGATGAAGAAGAAGAAGAAGAGGATGAGGATGAAGAAGAGGATGATGAAGAAGAAGAGGATGAAGAAGAGGATGAAGAAGAGGATGAAGAAGAAGAGGATGAGGATGAAGAAGAAGAGGATGAAGAAGAAGAAGAGGATGAGGATGAAGATGAAGAAGAGGATGAGGATGAAGAAGAGGATGAGGATGAAGAAGAAGAGGATGAGGATGAGGATGAAGAAAAAGAAGAAGAAGAAGAAGTAGGATGAAAATAAGAAGAATTCCAGTACAGCAAAAAGTGTATCTGCAGAGAGCTCCGCTATTTCTGACAGTTCTCTGACAGTTCCTTCACATTTACAGCGGTTGAAACATTGTATCTATTTGTTTCCGAATAAAAACATCTGTATCCTAAATGGAAACAAATAGATACAATGTTTCAACCGCTGTAAATGTGAAGGAACTGTCAGAGAACTGTCAGAAATAGCGGAGCTCTCTGCAGGGACACTTTTTGCGGGCTGTAGAAGGGATGAAAATCGGCCGATCGGGGAAAATTCGATTCGTGCATCCGAAGTTTGCTAATTTTCGGATTCGGCGCGAATCGAATTTTTCCTAATATTCGAAACGAATTCCACTTCGCCAAGTTCGATTCGCTCATCTCTAGCTATCACCATAAGTCCTGTAAGCGTAGATCCAATATATAGTCCCTTTTATACAGTAGGAAAGAAAGAAGAATAGAAAAAGACTAAAGAGTAAACAGAGCTCAAATTCGAGAATATATTAGCTCTAACCAATGCACCATCATCAGTTATAGAGTACGTATTGTAGTCCAATCCTATAGATTCACATTATTAAAAATATCTTTCCAACAGGACCACCTTGAATCAAAGATCCCAATGTTATGGGACGAGACAGCAAAAGCCCGCTGATAAATGTAGAGGGAGTGTAATCTTTGAATAACGTCCAATATAGTAAAGGTTTTAGAGGATTTCCAAGCATTAGCAATTATAAGCCTAGCTGCAATTAGAATGTGGCCAATTCTTCTGTATTGCAGGTTTAAAGTGAGATTTAATAGATGCTAGATGAGGGGCTGGTCTTGTAATCATTCCAGACACTTGAGAAATTAGCAAACATTAGAAAACATCTTGCCAAAATTTTTGTTGATGGGTACACTCCCACATAATGTGTAATAAATTACCCACATTACCACAATTCCTCCAACAGAAGGGTGATGCGTCAGAATACATCTTAGATAATTCATATGGGGTAATGTAGCTATGGTACAAGATTTTTATGGAACTATCCCAATGATTAGTACATTTTGTGATAGCCATGTTATTACTCATAGCAGCATGCCATTCATCTTCGGCAAACGATCTTTGCAGATCCCTCTCCCACCTACCTACGCAAGTCAAAGTAGAATTATCAGTTTCGTATTGTAGATACTTATAGAACCATGATATACCTTTTTTTAGCCTAATGGGATTAGATAAAGTATGCCAAATTTTTTAGTCACTTCTACCCACTTCCTTGGGTTTGATATTTGATAGTCGCTAATCTGTATAAAGGGGTACATACAAATTCCCAACATTGAACAGCAGATCTCAGTGAATGTACGATATCCCAAGTCTCTCAGTGGTCTTGTATTTAGATTAAGCATAAAATGTTCATACGCTATTAAAGATATATCCATTCTAAGCTTAGGTGAGGGGTGGCATGTTTTATTTAGGCCTAACATCCATGCTTCAAGTGTTGCTGAAATAGAAGTAAGGTAGGTATTTAAGAGTTTAGATGTAATGATTCTAGCCATCAATAAAGCTTGAAGGTCTTGGTTAGGGACTATATTCTGTTCTATTTGGACACATAATTCATCCGAAGGAGTTAACGACGCTTGAAGATGATCTAAAAGTGCTGCATGGTAATAAGTGGAAATAACTGGTAGCCCCAGTCCTCCCTTAGATTTATGCTTGGTGAGAGAAAGGAATGGTATTTGCGATTTGTTCCTTCTCCATATATATTTTTTCAATGCCGCGTCTAGTATCTACTTACTCGAAGTAAGTATGGGGTACAATAAGCAGAATCATTTTAAAATAATATACTATTTTGGAAAATATCGACATTTTAAAAGCTGCTATTCTACCTAACCAGGCTAGTTAAAAACTTTTCAATTCGTGACAACTCCACTAGAATTGACTGGTATAATTTCTCATAGTTATCTTTAAATGTATTAGAGGAAGGGGCAGATATACATATACCCAAATAATCTAATTTCTTGTGAGTCCTACTATAAGGGAATTTTATCTTTGAGACCTTGCAAAGGGCCCTTCACCACTGCCACTGGAAGAGCGCAGGATTTTGTTATTTTGAGTTTATAGTATGAAACTGCACTGAACACTTGCAAGGTTTCTGAAATTTCTGTTAATTCATTTAAGGGGCCTGTTACAGTGAGAGTAAAATCATCTGCAAATAACCCTATTTTATGAGATTTATTCACTATTTGGATGCCAGAGATTAATGGGTTAAATCTAATAGGGGTCGCCAAAGGTTCCATCACTAGCGAAAAAATAAGGAGACAAGGGGCAACCTTGTCTGGTTCCATTGGTGATTGCCTTCAACATCTCAGAGGGAAATGATGCCGTGGTTACAGCTTCATCATAAGTTCTTTTAAGATGAGGCAGTAACGTATCTTGAAATTCCTTATAATATTTTGCAGAGAAACCATCCACTCTCGGCGATTTCCCTTTCGGTAATGCTTTGATAGTGGCTATTATTTCACTCTCCGAGATAGGATGATTTAACTCCTCCAACTTTTGGTGGGCGAGTTTAGGTAATGGAAAGTTATCAAAAAAGTGTTTAATTAGGTCAGGAGTAGGCTGGGGAGTGTTTGGGTCATCTTTAAGATTGTACAATTGAGAATATTAAGAGCGAAAAGCTTCCACTATTTTGTTAGGATGAAATGTTATAGTATTCGATATAGGGTCCAGCATGGAAGATAATTTAGATTTAGATTGTCTAGCATTAAGGTAATTTGCAAGCAATTTACCTGCTTTGTTTCCTTAAGTATAATAAGTAGCTTTAGCCCATATAATATTTTTTCCATGTTGTAGTAATAGAAAATTTCTAAGCACTAATCTATTAGATTGTAATTCTTGTAAGATATTAGGTGATAGGGATTGTTTGTGTTGGGATTTCAATCTAGCAATTTTATCTACAATGTCAGAGAAAACCCATTTTCTTCGCCTTTCTTTCCTGTGAGGCTAGTTTCAGCAGTAGTCCTCTACAATAGGCTTTATGGGCACACCACGTGCTAAATACATTAATATCAGAAGAGGCATTAATGTTAAAGAATTCCTGCAATGATTTAGAAAGGGTAGAAAGAAAGGCAGGATTAAGAAACATAGAGGTATCATTGTGCCATAAAAACACCGGAGAAAATTTTAAAGTCTCTTCTATAGTTAAGGATATAGGCGCGTGGTCTGACCACATCATTGGGTGTATTTCCGCTTTAGAAACATTGTGTAATAATTAATTGGACATCTGTTAAAAAAAAAAGTTAATCCTTGAATATGACTTGTGAGGAGCCGAGTAGTATGTAAAGTCTTTTTCAGATGCATGGAGACATCTCCAAGGATTGTATAAATTGGCTTCTTTTAAGATATGAGCTATGGAATGTCACATACTGCGAGAAGAGCTCGAGATATCCAAAGATTTGTTAATAATGGCATTAAAGTCACCACAATATAGCAGAAAAACTTTCGGGACATTTGCAACTTTTTTTCGTAGAGAATTCATAAAGGAGATTTGGTTGATGGATCATACCTCTTCAAGAAATTGCAATTTATATAGAGGGTGAGTACTAGTGTGCTCAGGGAAAGGACAAGTGGTGATGTGTAGTTATGGATAATCACAGACTTTCAGCATAAATACTTTGCACTTTATTGGACTATTTTTATTTACACTATATTGCCAAACATTTTGGGACACCCCTTCAAATTATTGGATTCAGGTGTTCCAACCACCTCCATGGCCACATGTTTTTTAACCTAGGCAGGAAGACAGCTTCTACAAACATTTGTGAATGAATGGGATGCTCTCAGGAGCTCAGTGAATTTAAGTCTGGTGCCATGATAGGGTGCCACCTGTGCATGAAGTCCATCCATGAAATGTGGAGACGTGTTCTCTGGAGTGAAGAATCACACTTCTCTGGCAATTGGATGGATGTGTCTGGGTTTGGCGGTTGCCAGAAGAAAATTTTCTTGCCTGACTGCATTGTGCCAAGTGTAAAGTTTGGTGGAGGGGGATTATGTTGTGAGGTTGTTTTTCAGGGCTTGGGCTTGGCCCCTTAGTTCCAGTGAAAAGAACTCTTAAGACATCAGCATACCAAGACATTTTGGACAATTTTATGCTCCCAACTTTGTGGGAACAGTTTGGGGATGGCCCCTTCCTGTTCCAGAGTCCTGACCTTAACCTGCACAGAGTCCTGACCTTAACCTAATAGAAGGCCTTTGGTGTCAGCACCTGTGGTAGTGAGCTCTTGTTGATACTCAACTTGCGGTTCCCCAGGGTGCAGAGTCTAAGCCCCATCCTGCTTCTTTACCAGAGCACCTGATGGTGGGGATGGACTTGCAGCAAGCTGGGACCAGGTTGCGGCCCCCAGGTACGCCTAGCTGAAGTTGAGACCGCTCACAGGAGTAGAGTATAATGGGAGGAGACAAACGGAATCTGATAGGCTAGCCGAGGTCAGGACAGGCGGAAAACAAGCAGGGTCCAAGAACAAAGCCGGGTCGGTACACGAGTAGTCAATGTGGGATTTAGACAGTAGTAACACACGGGAGCTCCGACAACTAGGAAGTTGCTCTAGCAAAGTGGCCTAGTCTGAGCAGGTCTTGTATAGACAGGCAAACGAGGAGGCAGGCCAGGAAGTGATGGAAGGGAAGGAAATAAAACCCAGAGGACAGCAGACAACGCCCATAGATGAGCACAGACAAACACATAAGAAGGGATCAGGAACAGGACTGCAGCAAGAAGGTAAGAACACAAACAAGAAACTGCAGGCTAACTTGTGACAGTAGCCCCCCTCTTACGAGGTCTCCCCAGTTTTTTAGCGCCAGGCTTAAGGGGAAACTTCTGATGAAAAAATTCCACCAGACGGGGTGCAGAAACATCAGTAGAAGGAATCCAACACCTCCACTCAGGACCATATCCCTTCCAGTCAATTAGATACAAGAGCTTCCCTGTGATGAATATATAATCCAAGATTTGCTTGACTTCATACTGATCCAAAGTACTCGCTATTGGGGAAGGATGACGATGAGTACGGGAAAACCTCAGAAGAGAAACATGGAAAACATTATGGATTCTCAAATGTGAAGGGAGGCGATGTTTAAAAGCAACAGGATTGACCTGGCAAAAAATGGTAAAGGGACCAATGAACCGAGGAGCGACCGATGGCGATCTGCAGCTATTTTGTTCTTGGAAGCTGATGTAAATTCTTATAAACCTCTGCCCAGATGGAATTGAACGATTGTTGTTTGTCTGCAGTCGCGGGCACCATAGAGGAGATGGGAACAAAAAATGGCACCTGAGGATGATGACCATACATCGTGAAAAAGGGAGACTCACCAGTACTGGCACTGGCATGGTTATTAAGGGCAAACTCTGCCCAGGGTAGAAGGTCTACCCAATCATCCTGATGGGCTGAAATGAAGACACGAATATAGCGTTCCACGTTCTGGTTGACCCTTTCGGTTTGGCCATTAGACTGCAGATGAAAGGCTGAGGAGAAGTCCAACTCGATTCCGAAGGATGTGGCTAGAGCCCTCCAGAAGCGAGCTGTAAATTGAACACCTCTATCAGAAACAATGTGTGAGGGCATACTGTGAAGATGGAAGATTTCCTTAATGAAGTTGGAGGCCAACGTTACGGCCGAAGGTAGTCCCGAGAGTGGAGTTAGGTGGCACATTTTTGAAAACCTGTCCACAACCACCCAGATAACAGTGGAACCAGCTGAAGGGGGTAGCTCAGAAATAAAGTCCATGGAAATGCAACCCCAAGGTTCATCTGGAACAGGTCGAGGTAAAAGGAGATCTGCTGGAGCAGATGTGCAGGACTTAGACTTCACACAAATGGAGCAAGCCTGAACATATTCTTCAACATTCTTCCGCAGTGAGGGCCACCAGTAATGATGCTGCAGGAAGGCACAGGTGCGTTGCACCCAAGAATGTCCAGAGAGTTTAGAGTCGTGTGCCCATTTGAGTAGCTTGGAACGAAGGGCGGGGACCACAAAGGTATTTCCGGGTGGGATGCGTTTAGGCTGAAGATGAGTGGTGGCAAGGATATGATTGGCAGAAATGATAGGCTGCGGTTCAACATGACACTCAGTCAGCAATGTCAATTGATCTGGACAAGGCATCTGCACAGGCATTTTTAGAACCGGGCTGGAAGGTAATGGTGAAATTAAATCTGGCAAAGAAGAGGGCCCATCGTGCTTGTCTGGGGTTAAAACGCTGGGCGGACCGAGATACTGGAGGTTCTTATGATCAGTATAAATCAGGATGCGATGTGGGGATCTCTCCAGCAGATGTCACCATTCTTGCAGTGTCAGCTTTATCGCCAGCAGTTCCTGATCACCGATGGTGTAATTCTTTTCGGCATCCGAAAATTTTTAGAGAAGAAGGCAAAGGGACGGAGCTTACCATCATGCATTTGGAGCAGGATGGCCCCCACTCCCAAAGATGAAGCATCTACCTCCAATAAAAAAGGGTGAAAAATGTCTGGACGTATGAGAATAGATGCAGAGAGGAAGGTGGATTTTAGTTTGTGAATTTTGTTGAATGCCTTAGGAGGCCAGGTTCTGGCGTTGGAACCCTTCCGAGTCAAAGAAGTGATTGGGGCCACCAGCGAAGAATAGTCAGGAATGAACTGGCGATAGAAGTTGGTGAATCCCAAGAAGTGCTGAGTGGCTTTCAACCCAGAGGGCTGAGGCCAGTTGGAGATGGCTTGGAGTTTGGCAGGATCCATAAGCAGCCCTTTATCCGTGACTATTTAGCCTAGAAAGGAACCTGGGTTTGTTCGAAGAGACACTTCTCCAACTTTGCATACAGACGGTGGTACGTAGACGTAGGAGAACAGTACATATGTGCTGACAATTAGTTTTTAAATCTAGAGAAAAAATGAGGATGTCATCCAGATAGACAATGACACAAACATACAGTAGATCAGAAAAAATGTCATTAACAAAGATCTGAAAGACGGCTGGGGCATTACACAAGCCGAAAGGCATTACAAGATATTTATAATGCCCGTCTCTGGTATTGAAAGCTCTTTTCCCACTCATCACCCTCACGGATCCTAACCAGATTGTATGCTCCACACTGTCACGTACCTGGATAGTGAGCCTGACGTGAAGAGGCAGGCCTCCTGTACAACTCCTTCTCAAGGACCGCTGATGGTGGGACAGCGGTCGCAGGGGCACGGTGGTGTATGAGTGCCTGTGATCAGTCCAGTAATAACGGATGAGCTGATAAGCTGCAAGCAGGGAGCAGTGTTCTGATGTAGCCGTGCTGGATGGATACTCGAGAGCAGCGTGCTGAGGATGCAGGGTCAGACGAGCTGGGTTCGGTATCGGTCAGGCAGATCAGGCTTACAGCGACAGGAGGAAGAGTAGTCAGGTCACATGCCAGGTCAGCATCGGAAGATCAATCAGACAGGAGTGGAGACAGAAGAATAATCCAAGACAAGCCAGAGGTCAGGGCAGGTAGCAATCAAGCGGAGATCAGGAACAGGCTGGTTCGGTATCAGGAGACAATCACAGGAATCAGGGAACACGAGCAGAGAAAAGACCATACAGCAATGGGGCAACTACTGCAGCCAGTTTAAATAGCCCTTTTAGCACCAGCATTAGTGACAGGCACGCGCCCATATGCACGAGTGCGCATGCGCACGCCTATGTCCAAGTGCCTGCACATCTGTTTGGCTCGTAAGGACTCTGCGCATGAGCATATTTGTGCGCTGTGGAACTTCACCTGCACTATTGGCACGCCTTTCCTGACATTGCCCCCTCCCTATGGGCAGCCTTTGGATGCCCAATTGGCTCCTTTTTTTGTGGGTGACTGAGAAAAAATTCACAAATTAAGTTCGTAGCATGCATGTTCTGTGCAGGTTCCCATGAATTTTCCTCTGGCCCATACCTCTTCAATTTGATTTGATATTGCGTCTGGCTTCTCCATTTCCTACAGTCCACAACAGCCTCAACCTCAAACTCCTCCTCTCCATTAATAATTATAGGCTCAGGAGGCCCTGACCTTCAATCAGAAAAGGGATCTGGTACTGCAGATTTTAGTAATGACGCGTGAAAAACTGGATGAACTTTAAGGGATTCTGGCAATGCTAATTCGTAAGAAAAATCATTAATTTCGCGTCTTACCGGAAATGGTACCACAAACTTGGGTGCCAGCTTCCTTGAATGACATGCCATTTTTAGGTTGGTTGTGGCAAGCCAGACCTGGTCTCCCAGGTGCAGGATCAGTTCTCCCCTTCTCCTTTTATCGAAAACCTTTTTGTTGTCCTCTTGGGCTTTTGTGACAGTCTCCTGCAACAATTTATTGTTAGTAAAAAAGAAACTTAGTGTATCTTGAGCAGCAGGGACAGAAGTTTCTGGTACAAGGTCAGGTAGAAAGGTAGGGTGAAACCCATAATTAGCAAACTATTGAGATTCTTTGGTGGCAGAATGGCTGGAGTTAATATATGCGAACTCTGCCACTCTGTCACCCAATCATCTTGGACAAAACAATATAACACCAGATGTCCTGCTCCAGGGTCTGATTAGTCCTTTCAGTCTGTCCGTTGGTTTGTGGGTGATAGGCCGAAGAAAAAGTTCGATTTTCAAGGTTTCACATAGTGCCCTCCAGAATCTTGATGTGAACTGCACCCCTCGGTTTGAAACAATGTTTACGGGAATTCCATGGAGCCTGACAATTTCTTTAATAAATACCCAAGCAGTTTCAAAAGCAGAGGGTGTATTTTTCAGGGGCAAAAAATGGGCCATCTTTGCTAGTCGGTCTACTACCACGAAGATGGTGGTACATCCTTCTGAAGGTGGGAGCTCCACTACAAAATCCATCGATATCATCTTCCATGGTCTATCAGGTACAGGCAGAGGTCTGAGCAATCCCCAGGCTTTATTTCGGCTACTCTTATTTCGGGTACAGATGGTGCATGCCTTTACATAAGCTTTACAGTCTTTTCCCATATTTCTAATGTCTTGGAGACCCCAAAGTGACCCGCTAAAGGGTGGTCATGGCAATACCCAAGGACAAGGGTCCGCATTTCTTTGGGTACCAAAATTTGTTCACTTCTCCATAGAAGTCCATCCTTGCTTTGTACTGTAACTCCGGGTGGGCTGGATGCTCCTACCGATGCCTGCTGTAGTTGGGATAATAGGCTGGTCTGTAGTAGCAGAAAGTTCTCTGCTAGCAAGATGGTGTCTGGTATTGGGGTTTCCTTTGGATCCTCGAACATTGGTGATAGTGCGTCGGGTTTGGTGTTCTTGGGCCCAGGTCTATAGGTAATGTGAAAGGTAAATCTCGAAAAGAATAATGCCCATCGGGCCTGACGTGATTTAAGGCGTTTAGCAGTCCTTATGTATTCAAGATTTTTGTGATCAGTATATATTAAAATCGGATGTGTGGCTCCTTCTAGCAGGCATCTCCATTCTTCCAGGGCTACTTAAATGCCAGAAGCTCCCCAACGTCATAGTTCCTTTCAGCTGAAGAGAGCTTCCGTGAGAAAAATGCTACTGGATGCCTTCATTTCTTGAGTCCTTTCCGTTGGGAAAGAACTGCCCCAACTGTGTTTTCTGATGCGTCTACCTCTAGGATATAAGGCAGTGTAGAGTCTGGATGGTTTAGAATAGGAGCAGCTGTGAAGAGTTCCTTCAGTGTTTCGAAGGCAGCCTGTGCTTCAGGGGTCCAGTGGAAATGGACCCCTAGTTTGGTGAGCTGGGTAATGGGTGAGATGAGGGCTGAAGTTTTTAATGAATTTTCTGTAAAAGTTGGCGAAGCCTACGAACCGTTGGATTCCCTTTTTATCTGAGGGGACTGGCCAGTCCAGGATTGCTGAGACTTTTTGTGGATCCATTTTAATTCCAGCTCTGGAAATAAGTCAGAGAAATGGAATACTTTGTTGTTCGAAATTGCATTTCTCGGCCTTGGCGTACAGTCCATGCTGACGAACTCGTCCTAAGACATTCTTAACATGTCCTTGATTGATCTCCAAGGATGTGGAAAATATTAGGATGTCATCTAGATAGACTATGAGAAAGATGTCAAGGTAATCTCTGAAAATATCATTGATGAAATGCTGGAAGGTAGCAGGTGCGTTGCACAATTCGAATGGCATGACCAAATACTCGAAGTGGCCAAATCGGGTACGAAAAGCAGTTTTCCATTCGTCCCCTTCCTGGATACGGACCAAGTTATAGGCTCCTCTTAAATCTAATTTCGTAAAGATGACTGCAGTTTTGAGTCTTTGAAAGAGTTTGGGAACCAAGGGAAGGGGGTAACGGTTCTTTACCGTAATTTTGTTTAGTTCCCGATAATCCACACAAGTTGCTCAGGCAAAGTGGCCTAGTCTGAGCACGTCTTATATAGACAGGCAAACAAGGAGTCGGGCCAGGAAGTGATGGAAGGGAAGGAAATAAAACCCAGAGGACAGCAGACGACGTCCACAGACAAACACATAAGAAGGGATTGGAGACTGTGAGCCAGGCTCTCTCATCCGACATCAGTGCCTGACCTCACAAATGTGCTTCTGGAAGAATGGTCAAACGTTCCCATAGACCATTGTTTCTCAACTCCAGTCCTCATGGACCCCCAACAGGTCATGTTTTCAGGATTTCCATTATTTTGCACAGGTGATTTGATCAGTTTCACTGCCTTAGTAATTACCACAGCTGTTTCCTCTGAGGGAAATCCTGAAAACATGACCTGTTTGGGGGGTCCATGAGGACTGGAGTTGAGAAACTGCCATAGACACACTCTTAAACCTTGTGGACTGCCTTCCCAGAAGAGTTGAAGCTGTTATAGCTTCAAAGGGTGGGCCAACTCAATATTGAACCCTAGACTGGGATACCATTAAAGTTCATGTGCGTGTAAAGGCAGGCGTCCCAATAATTTTGGCAATATATTGTATTTTTAGTATATTTGGATATTCACATCTTATTGAACTATACGTATTTGATCATTAACTTGTAGGACTATATTTTTAACTTTTATTATATTTTTTTTTTATATGAATTGATTGATCAATAAAACTAAATGGGACTTTACTGGTACAGAAAAGTGGACATCATATTATGTAAAACATGTTTATTGAAACATATCTTCCAAAAATTAACCATAAAAAATAGTAATTAGACTAATCAGCCCAATATGTCACCACATTGTATAGCATGACATCATAACACTCCAAAGGTCAAAAATGTACCATGAAAACAGTATTGTGACTAAACAGCCCAGCATAGTATTCTATGACATAACATCATGGCACTCCAAATGTTGACGCGTTGGCCAATAAGCTTCCTCAGGACCCCAAAGGAGTTGAAGACAATAAAGTCCAATTTCCTAACTGGAAGATACACATGTACATATATTTACAACACATTAAGTCATAATCATCATTATATGACATTACCGAACAAAACTTCTCCATGAACTCACATGTCAACATGAATGGTAATAAAGGGCAGAAACATCCACATAGCGATTAAAAAGGTCCCAGATGAACATCTGCCCATAGGCCAAATCCATATATGCTGCATAATTTTGGACCCTGCAACAAACACATAGTCATATTGTGTTCTAAGGCAGACGGGGGGGAAAAAGAACGAGGGAGAAAAAAGAGGGGAACATCAAAATATTGCAGAAACCAACAAACAAATATCCCTAGTTTGACTCACACCAGATGATTCACTGACACAGGAAAACCCACAGCGACAATATCCACATGCCGATGAAGATCTCTATAGTATCTGTAATGTCTCTTGAGCAGCCTCACCCTAGGGTAGCCTAGATGTAAAATAATAACATACAAAGTAAGAGGGAATATCAGTATATTCCCCCTTCATAATTATCACTACACCTTAAACCAAAAGATTCCATACCTGATAGGCCTGGATCCAAGGAGAATCCAGAAAATATCCACCCCAGCAATATCAATATCACTAGGTAGTTTTGTCCAAAAATTCTCTGGAGTCAATCACCAAAACATCAAAGTGTGACTCCTATAATTACAAATAAACATCCATACATCACTATTATTCCCAAACTCTAATGTTCTATGCGCGAATGTCGACCTAAATAACTCGATCCTACCTTCGGATGTAGACTCCCTAGAGACATTCATAAAAATGTTGGATTACAATAGTTTCAATTTGAAATTTACTGTACAACATGATATAAACATCATTTAATTTCTGGATATATCTGTTTTTATTTAGGAGGATGGTTTTACCCACATAGAAGGCCTACCAGGTATGGAGTATTTTGGTTTAAGGTGGAGTGATTTTTATGTGTGTCAGCTATTAGATGATAATTAGGTATGTCAGCTGTGTCTGTTTCCACTCAAGTTTCCACCAGAGTGCCCTTTCTCCCCACCTTTATGGGTATCAGCTCACCTTAATTGTTGGATCCCCACTGATAAGAGGAGGCCAACTGCACTTTATTCACATGTACAAACGTAATTCTTCTCCAGTCTTCTTCTTTCCTCACAGACTGTCTCCCAATAGCAAAATAATATGTGGGAAGCAAAAAAAAAAAAAAGTTTTTATTGAAACTGGTAAAAAAAAACACTCATCACATTTCAGCAGATAAAACAAAGTATGTCACATCCATATTCCAATATATGGTGTCCAGACTCTGTTTGCCTTGATTACCTCACCGCTAGCCTCATGCGTTGCGGCACCAAGGCTTTCTCAAAGTGCCTTTTATTTAATGTAAGAACTGCAGTCTCACGTGTCTCAGTTAAGGTTTGTGTTCATGATTCAACAATAAGAAAAAGACTGGGCAAAAATGGCATTCATGGGAGAGTTCCTAGGCAAAAGCCACTGCTGACTAAAAAGAGCACACAGGCTTGTATCACATTTGCCAAACAAATATCTTGATTATCCCCAGGACTATTTTTTGGGCAAATATTCTGTGGACTGATAAGACAAAAGTTGTAATTTTTGAAAGGTGTGCCCCCGTTACATCTTACAACTAATACAGTATTTTATAAAAAGAACATCATACTGTAATGGCAATTTTGGGAATACCAGGTAAAACTCCGGACACGTACTTGAGGAAAACAAACTTTATATTAACCAGCGCTGGTTGAGACTTAGCAAGGACTCGTGTCTGCAGTCTACAGTGAGGAACAGAAGTATTTGAACACCCTGCGATTTTGCAAGTTCTCCCACTTAGAAATCATGGAGGGGTCTGAAATTCACATTAAAGGTGCATTCCCACTCTGAGAGACAGAATTTTAAAAAGAATTCAGGAAATCACATTGTATGATTTTTAAAGAATTTATTTGTCTTGCACTGCTGAACATAAGTATTTAAACACCTAAGAAACAGCAAGAATTCTGGCTCTCAAAGACCTGTTACTGTGCCTTTAAAAAGCCCCCTCTACTCCACTCATTAATCTAACTTAGTAGCACCTGTCTGAGCTCTTTAAAGACACCTGTCCACCCCACAGTCAGTCAGACGCCAACTACTACCATGGGCAAGACTAAAGAGCTGTCAAAAGACACCAGAGACAAAACTGTGGACCTCCACAATGCTGGAAAGGGCTACGGGGCAATTGTCAAGCAGCTTGGTGAAAATAGATCAACTGTTGGAGCAATTGTTAGAAAATGGAAGAGGCTAAAGATGACTGTCAGTCTCCCTCGGACTGGGGCTCCATGCAAGATCTCACCTCGTGGGGTATCACTGATGATAAGAAAGGTGAGGAATCAGCCCAGAACTACAAGGGAGGAGCTGGTCAATGACATGAAGAGAGCTGGGACCACAGTTTCAAAGGTCGCTGTCAATAGAACACTACGTCGTCATGGTTTCAAATCATGCATTGCAAGGAAGGTTCCCCTGCTCAAGTCATCACATGTCCAGGCACGTCTGAAGTTTGCCAATGACCATCTGGATGATCCAGAGGAGGCATGGGAGAAAGTCATGTGGTCAGATGAGACCAAAGTAGAACTTTTTGGTCTAAACTTCACTCGTTGTGTTTTGAGGAAAAAGGATGATTTGCATCCCAAGAACACCATCCCTACTGTGAAGCATGGAGGTGGTAACATCATGCTTTGGGGGTCCTTTTCTGCAAAGGGGACAGGGACGACTGCACTGTATTAAGGAGAGGATGAATGGGGCCATTTATTTTGAGATTTTGAGCAACAACCTCCTTCCCTCAGTCTGAGCATTGAAGATGGGTCGTGGCTGGGTCTTCCAACATGACAATGACCCGAAGCACACAGCCAGGATAACAAAGGAGTGGCTCCGTAAGAAGCATATCAAGGTTCTGGAGTGACCTAGCCAGTCTCCAGACCTAAATCCAATAGAACATCTTTGGAGGGAGCTGAAACTCCGTGTTGCTCAGCGACCGCCCCGAAACCTGAGAGATCTAGAGGAGATCTGTGTGGAGGAGTTGACCCAAATCTCTGTTGCAGTGTGTGCAAACCTGGTCAAGAACTACAGGAAACGTTTGACCTCTGTAATTGCAAACAAAGGCTTCTGTACCAAATATTAACACTGATTTTCTCAGGTGTTCAAATACTTATGTTCAGCAGTGCAAGACAAATAAATTCTTTAAAAATCATACAATGTGATTTCCTAATTTTTTTTTTTTAATTCTGTCTCTCAAAGTGGGAATGCACCTAAAATGTGAATTTTAGACCCCTCCATGATTTCTAAGTGGGAGAACTTGCAAAATCGCAGGGTGTTCAAATACTTCTGTTCCTCACTGTAAGTGCCTTGAAAAGCATCTCACAGGGTATACATATCAGCAATTACATCACAATGCATATATTTCCTCTTTTACTTTCTGTACATTCAAAAGACTTTCTAAACAGTGCAGAATGTGGCCTTGCTAGATAAAATTATCTTCAGCTAAAAATAAGGGTACCAGCTACAGAGTGGAACACATTACTTCACAGGAAATAAGGGAGGGGGGAAGTGAGCTGATGACCTTGCAAACAGAGGCTGTTAGAAATGTTAAAGTTTAAAGGGAAACTGTAATATTTGGGTGCCGCCACAATACCAACAGTTGAACATGGTGGTGGTAGTGTGATAGTCTGGGGCCGCTTTGCAGCTTTAGGACCTGGACAACTTGCCAAAATTGATGGAGAATGTCCGGCCACAAGTTTGTGACCTCAAGCTCAAACGCACTTGGGTTATGCAGCAGGGGGTTTAGGGGTCAATTACTTTTTCACATAAGGCCAGGCAAGTTTGGACAGCTTTTTTCCCTTAATAAATTAAATTGTCCTTTAAAAACTGCAGTTTGTATTTACTTGGGTTATCTTTGTGTAATATTAACATTTGTTTGATGATCCGAATCATTTAAATGTGACAAATATGCAAAATAATGCAATAGGCTGTTCACACTATGGACATTATAGATGTAATGTGCCATTGGATCAATTGGTACCAAAGCTCCCAAGGAGGGAAACTTCTAAAAATATTGTATTTAGGGGTTATCTTAGGACAGGAGTTAAGTAACACAGAAATAAAATGGCATTCATGTGTGCAATGGTGGTATATTGCTCTTATGGATGACTGACTGTCTGGACAGAATCTTTAGGGCCTTTTGCCTTTGTGTAAAATTAAAACATTTAATTCTCTATGGTTTCCAGCAGTTTACTGCTGTGGTTAAAATAATTGTCTTTGCAATGCCCTGAGAAAACATCTGACATGATAAATTGTGCCTGTGGAAGCATGGCATGGAAATTGTGTGCTCTCACATGGGATCATTTTTTTTTTTTTTTAATCATTAACTGTGATGATTGGAAAGTCATGTATTGGTCTCTAATCCACCTAAACAAGATTACAGTAACACTACTGGAAATTAAAAATAGTAATAATGACATCATGTTAATCACAAGACATCACTTGGAGATTATGGAAATTTGTAGTGCACGAAATGGAAGAATTAAAAAAATATTTAGGTTAAATATAAAAAATATCTGCCTATGCCAATGATCTTCTTTTTTATTTGTTGAAACCTCATATCTCTGTCCTGGTACTTATGATAGAACTTCAACACTTTGGCATCTTATCCAACTTTAAAATAAATTATAATAAATCTGTTCTGCTTCCCATCCATGTTCCACACCCGTTGGCTGAATTGCTACAACAGTCTTTCCCCTTTGTGTGGCGGAGGGTCTCTTTATTGTACTTGGGGACTCATATTTCTCCCGAGCCTAAACTTTTATATGACCTTCACTACGGCACATTGCTGACTGACATATTAAAGGACTTACAACAAGCGGATCCACCACTTGACCTGGTTTGGTAGAGTGAGTGTCTTAAAAAAGATGATCCTACCAAGGATTCTATACTTTTTCTATATTATACCTATTACCTTGCCCCAGGTCTTTTTTAAACAGCTCCGTAGAGCATTCCTGACTTTTATCTGGCATGATAAGCAACCTAGATTGGCATACAACATCTTACGTAGACATAAGATGGATGGTGGAGTAGGGCTCTCGAACATAGCACTATATTATAAAGCCATGATCTGGTGTGCATTCTAAACTGGCAGCATGATGTCCCGACTAAACTGTGGGTTTCATTAGAGAAATCAATGGTGAGGATAAATCTGCCAGGTGCGCCTTAGATCCCGACTGATTCCAGAGGACTTTCTGACTGGACGTCACTCCTGATTCAAACCACATTGGCAGTTTGGGATAGATTGAATGGGTCCAGATTATATGCTCCTGGTACATCCCCTTAAGCTCTACTGGGGGGTTACCCTTGGTTTCCACTGGGAGAGGATCTTGGATTCTTTCGCTCCTGTGGAGTGGATGGAGATTTTTCCTGTGCCAAATTTGCCCCTCAGGGTACTCCCTTACTTATCCATGTGTTACAATCCTCATATGGGACTTCCACTTGCAGATTGGAGGCACCATCAACTGAATAACTTCTTAACTGGGTTGGACCTTAAGCCACGATCTAGATATACCCTTACGCCATATGAATCTATGTGCACTAGACTCCCAAATTTTAGACCTTTATTATCCCTAATGTATAAACTAATGTTGAGTATAAGATCGAAAATCCTCCTGCGCTTTACAAATGGAACTAACTAAACCTTTTAATTTAAGCTGCCAGCACTCAAAAACTGATACCAAATAACAGTGTCAATGAATAGTAAATGAACAGTGCAGCGCTCTGAAAAACTAAAACTCAATAATAATAATAACAACAAAGATAACAATAGTGATATGAATAAAAAATTAGTGCCAACCCATATAAAAATAAACATAAAAAAATTAAGTGCAAAAACCGTGACCATAAAAATAATGTGCCCGCGATTAAGTATGATATTTGACACTCCAAGCGTCATCCAAAGAAAACTTTAGCAGTGCTCACAAAGTGCCACAACAATAAATCCACATAATATATATATCAAATGCAATATCCTTTTAGTGGAATATAAAACAAATCATGCGATGTGCAGCAGTGATATAAAATATACATAGATCAACATATATATCACCAAAATGAATCAACATAGGTATATACAATATTAAGAGCAATGTCCTTATGTTGAAAAATAAAGCAAATCACGCGATGTGCAACAGTGAATGAAAAACGTGACTGTGCAAAGCTCCTCTTTTGTTAATGGCTAGATTGCCTCCTCACCTCCTCCCACTGACCCCAAAGGGCCAACAGGCTTGCAGGATCACCCTGGATCCTTAGTATGTACAGTTGTGGCCAAAATTATTCAACCCCCACTGAAATTGAGTGTTTTGGCCAGTTTGACATTGCTTTTGATCATTCAGTCATCTTGCTTACATTTACATTAAAGAGGCACTTGTAGGTCAGACAAATATAACATAACAGTTATAATGAAATAACCACAAATGTCTTTTCTGTGCTCACAGCATTATCAGTTTTATTCAACCCCCAAGTGACATTCAATCTTAGTACTTAGTACAGCATCCTTTTACAGTTATAACAGCTTTTAAACGTGAAGCATAGCTTGACACAAGTGTCTTGCAGCGATCTACGGGTATCTTCGCCCATTCTTCATGGGCAAAGGCCTCCAGTTCAGTCACATTCTTAGGCTTGCGCACTGCAACTGCTTTCTTTAAGTCCCACCAGAGGTTCTCAATCGGATTTAAGTCTGGTGACTGCGATGGCCACTCCAAAATGTTCCAGCCTTTCCTCTGCAACCATGCTCTAGTGGACTTGGAGGTATGCTTGGGATCATTGTCCTGTTGAAAGGTCCAACGTCTCCCAAGCCTCAGGTGTGTGACGGACTGCATCACGTTTCCATCCAATATCTCCTGGTACTGAAGAGAATTCATGGTACCTTGCACACGCTGAAGCTTCCCTGTACCTGCAGAAGCAAAACAGCCCCAAAGCATGATTGACCCTCCACCATGCTTCACAGTAGGCAAGGTGTTCTTTTCATCATAGGCCTTGTTCTTCCTCCTCCAAACATAGCGTTGATCCATGGGCCCAAACAGTTCTAATTTTGTTTCATCAGTCCACAGAACACTATCCCACAACTTTTGTGGTTTGTCCACATGGCTTTTGGCATACTGCAGTCGACTCTTCTTATTCTTTGGAGACAGCAAGGGGGTACGCCTGGGAGTTCTGGCACGGAGGCCTTCATTACGCAGTGTGCGTCTTATTGTCTGGGCTGAAACTTCTGTACCCACATCTGACAAATCTTTTCTCAGTTCCTCAGCAGTCACACGGGGACTTCTCTCCACTCTACGCTTCAGGTAGCGCACAGCAGTCGAAGTCAGCATCTTCTTTCTGCCACGACCAGGTAGCGTTTCAACAGTGCCCTTTGCCTTGAATTTGCGAATGATGCTTCCTAAGGTGTCTCTTGGTATGTTTAACATCTTTGCAATCTTCTTATAGCCATTGCCCTTCCTGTGAAGAGAAATCACCTCTTCTCTTGTCTTCCTGGACCATTCTCTTGCCTTCACCATGTTTGTAACCACACCAGTAAATGTCTAGAAGGAGCTGAGTATCACAGTCATTTTAAAGCTGCCTAATTGGTGCTTATTATGCTTGATTGCTGCTCGGTGACATCCACAGGTGTTTTCAATACCTGATGGAAAGCACCTGTATGAACCTCTGTTCTTCAGAGTGGTAGTCTTTAAGGGGTTGAATAATTGTGGCAATGAAGAAACCACATAAGAACCATTTACTACTGTATTACATAAACAATTGATGTCATTTTAGTTGCATTTGGGTAGTTACAACGTCCTTGTAGGATTTGATTCTGAATACAATTCCAAATGTACACTATAGTCCCTAAACCCCTTTACAGCATTGGGGGTTGAATAATTTTGGCCACAACTGTAATGGCCAGCAGCTTCCTTCCTTCCCTGGATCTCCTTTACAGGGTTCCCAGTACCCTTATTCAGTCAGGGCGGTCCTGAAGAGTAATAGCTCACCAATCCAGTGAGCCAAAAAAAACTCTCTAAGTGCAGTATTGAGTCAACTTCATTTATTTCATAAAGAGTAAAAAAGGTTTAACACTCACATTGCAGACAATCTTCCCTCCTCACTGATGTGTGGGTGTACTGCATGCGAGTGGGACCTCTCGGGTATAGCAAGATGGCGTCTCACGCCGGAAGTGCGTCACCACGCACCGGAACTACGGACTCGCGTACCTACGCGTTACGTCACCGTCTACTCGTGACTTCATCTGGGTAACACCCTACGAGCGCAGTTCCTCCCTTTATACTGGACCTAATATTAAAATACAACTAGAGGTCCACCTTCCATACAATCCTCCGTACCCGCGCCATTTTCCCGACTACATCTCCCATTGAGAACGGCGGCCATTTTCCCGACTCCCTCCTGTCATTTGGCCTGCTGCATAATACAATATGCAATGAATGTGAGAATCTCCTGTCAGAGAATACTAAAAACAATTAATCAGCCTATATTGGGAAACTTATTAATACATGTCAATAAATCCTAAACTCAATATTCTACTAAATTCAATGTGGATTTAATGTGGAAATAAAAACCATAAATTAGTTGATACTCTGTCCACATCTCTGGGGAATAAACTAAGGGGATACCCATATACTTAATACCAATAAATACGAATAGATAAATAAAAATGAGCTAATGTGGTAAAAAATATAGAAAATATATAAAAAATAAAAATCACTGATCCCTGCATCATACAATCTACCCACACATTTACATAATACAATAATAACATTAATAAATAAATATATATTACTACAATAATTAATAGATGGACATGTAAGGAAGAAGACTAAAAAGCTATATCTCCCATCACCTATAAATATTAAAACTTTAAAAATATATAATATAAAATCAAATGATACCTCAAATTTCAACTACTAGTATTATGTGGATAACAGAATCCATTAGATACAAACAATGATCCTACGGGATTTTGACTCTAATGGGTCTAAATATGCAAAAAATATGTATACTAAAAAAGGAGTGCATAGAATATCTCAATAATCACTGATGAAGCTATTTAAGTCGAACTCGACATTTAACCCTTTGGGGACTTGCGTATTCATAGAATAAATCCACCTAGACTCAGCCTGGCTGAGGGATTTAATTTTATTAGTCCCCCTCCAGTGTTTCTTAAACTTTTCAATCCCCCAAAATTTCATCTTGCTTGGATCCTTGTTATGGTATAATGCAAAATGTCTCGAAACACTGTGTTTTGGAAATCCTTTATTAATATTCTGAACATGCTCCCTTAATCTTTTCCACAGGGGTCTCTTAGTCCTGCCTATGTATTGGAGCCCACACTCGCACTCCAAGCAATATATGACTCCCTCGGTTTTACAAGATATGAAGTCATTGATCTTATACTCCTGGCCCGTAATAGTAGCAATAAAACTTTTTCGTCTTTTATTCAGCCGTTTCGTAGCCAAACATGTAAAACAATTTCTACATGGAAAAAAACCTTTTTCATTCAGGAAAGTAATATGATTCGTTGTAGGGGGATCCAGTACATTTTTGACCACCTTTGTCCTGATCGTAGGGGCTCTTCGGTAGATAAATCTAGGGGAGTCAGGTAATAATTTCCCTATAACTGGATCCAACTTAAGGATATCCCAATGTTTTTTGTAAATAGTTTCAATTTTCTTAAAATGTACATTAAAATCTAAAATGACCGCAATTTGGGCATCAAACCCCTCATCTTTAATCCTGTCTTCAAGAAAAATGTTTCTATCCATATTACCCACTTCCTTAATTTTTCGTTCCATTTCCTCTACCGGATACCCTTTTTCAACAAATCTTGAACCTAATAGATCCGCTTGTTCGAAATAATCTCGTTCTGAGGTGCAGTTCCTTCTCATTCTAACGAACTGCCCTTTCGGGATATTGAATATCCACGGCGGGTAATGGCAACTCCCTCTAGGGATATATCCATTGCGGTCAACTTTTTTAAAATACGTTTTGGTGACTATATCACCATTGGTAATCTTAATATTCAGATCCAGGAAATTAATTTCTTCTTTACTGTACTCCCATGTAAATTTTATATTTTTATCGTTAACATTGAGTTTATTTAGAAATGCTAACAAGGTGGTCAATTCTCCCTTCCAAATGATGATCACATCATCAATGTACCTTTTGTACACTTTCAACTCCTCTGGGTAATCCTGATATAAATCTCTACTTTCCCAATATCCCATAAAAATATTTGCCACACTCGGCGCAAATCTTGCGCCCATCGCTACTCCTTTTATCTGTTTATAATAGTTATTACTATGCCAGAAGTAGTTGTGGCTCAGACAGAACTCCAAACATTCCAACAAAAATTTCCTCTGAGCCCAGGGTAAATCACTACATGTTCTAAGTCCCCAGCCTACTGCTTCCATTGCATCATCATGGCTTATTATAGTGTACAGTGAGGACACGTCCGCACTTGCCAGAATAAATCCCTGCCCTCCCTTGGCCTCATCCAATATCTGTAAAAGTTGCTTGGTATCTCTCAGATATGATCTCATTTGTTTCACTATTGGTTGTAGGAACTCATCAATGTACTGTCCCATTCTCGCCAGGACTGATTCTATGCCATTTACAATAGGCCTCCCCGGTGGATTTTTCTCATCCTTATGCATTTTGGGGACAGTATATATAACCGGTACTCTGCATGTGTCTGGTACCAAGTACCTAGCTTCTTTCTTGTTCAGAATGTTATTCCCTAATCCTTTTTTGACCAGTATTTCCAATTCTTTCTTGTATTGCGCCGTAGGATCTTTCTTCAGAATCTGATACGTATGGGTATCCTTAAGTTGGATGGCTAATTCACCCAAATATTGTTCTTTCGACAAGATAACAATCCCCCCTCCCTTGTCAGCTGGTCTAATGACTAGATCATCCCTTTTTTGTAATCTTTTGATGCCCATTTCTATACCAATATTCTTTTTGGTCTTAGGAATAACCAATTTGTCTAGATCGTTCGTAACCATTTTCTTAAAAGCATCTATTTGACTATTACTCAAAATTTGAGGATTAAAAAGTGACTTATTCTTAAAATTTGTGTGGGTAAATCTACTACTGGGGGCATCACTTAAAACATTCTTGGACCCTGGTAGTCCTAGAAAGTATTTTTTGATATTAAGTTTTCTGATAAATTTCTGGGTATCAATATAGATGTTGAATTTGTTTGCAGGAGCAGGAGGGGCATATTTAAGGCCCTTATCAAGAACCAATAACTCTTCTTTAGTCAGAGTGAGACCACTCACATTGAACACTCCTTCCCCCACTATTCTCTTTTTCTTTTGTTTTTGGTAGCCTGCCCTGCATCCCCTCCTCTTCCTGGGCTCCTCCTTCCTTCCCTTGGGGGGCTCCTCTCCCCCATACCCCTTCCTAAAAAATCTCCTTGAGGATATTCAGGCCTCAATGGCTCAAACCTATTATACATTGGAATGGGACTTCTCTCTTCATATCTCTGATACTCCCACCTCCCATCCTGGTATTGTCTGTCATAACCCTGTCCATTCGGCATCCTAGGATAATAGGGTCTAGGTGGGGGATATTGATTGAGTGCTGGGTAGTAATTTGGCCTATAATTCTGATAATATGGTCTTTGATTAAAAGGAGGCCCCTTCCCTTGAGGTTTCTTATATCCCATATTCCCATTATTAGGCTTCCACCCGTTTTTAGGTGTACGGTACGGCTGTGAATAATAGTAATTCCCCATCTGGTTAGGTCCTTTACTATTTTCCTTAGAAACAGGTGCATTATTTTTGTCCCTCTCCTCTTTACTCTTAACCGGAGTGGTATTTGTTGATGCTGTCTCAACTTCATTTAAAGAAGACTGCCACTTAAAGATTTGGTTTTTTCTCATATCATTCAGGTCACGTTGGTATTTTTTGGATTTTCTATATTTAATCTCCTGGTCTACTTTCTCCAGATCTTTATGTAAGCGTTTAGTCAGGTTTTGCATTTCTATAGTTTCTTTTAATGGTTCAATTTTTGATTTTATTTCACCAATTTGGTTCTCCAGACCTCTCAATTTTTTCTGTTTCCTTTTCAGGAGGAACATAACCAGTTCCAACCCCTTTTCATGGAAAAAATTGAACCATTCATCTACTCCCTCAGGGTCTGTTAATCCATCACATATGGGTACATCCCACCTTAGTCTCCTCGGCACTAATTTGTCTTTAAGATATTTCTCATATGTGACGATATCCCACCATACCGACACTTTTTTTTCCATCAGATGTCCTAATTTCCTATAATGCGATTCTAGATCGCCCATAGGCCCACCTTGGGGTTGATTAAAGACCTCTTCTACATTGATGGATCTATTTTCCAAGAAACCAAAAACTTCCATTATCAGCTGCTGGAGGTAATTAGTTGGTACTAAAATATCTGCAAAAGATCGAAAATCCGCCTGCGCTTTACAAATGGAACTAACTAAACCTTTTAATTTAAGCTGCCAGCACTCAAAAACTGATACCAAATAACAGTGTCAATGAATAGTAAATGAACAGTGCAGCGCTCTGAAAAACTAAAACTCAATTGGTGAACCAAATTGGTGAAATAAAATCAAAAATTGAACCATTAAAAGAAACTATAGAAATGCAAAACTTGACTAAACGCTTACATAAAGATCTGGAGAAAGTAGACCAGGAGATTAAATATAGAAAATCCAAAAAATACCAACGTGACCTGAATGATATGAGAAAAAACCAAATCTTTAAGTGGCAGTCTTCTTTAAATGAAGTTGAGACAGCATCAACAAATACCACTCCGGTTAAGAGTAAAGAGGAGAGGGACAAAAATAATGCACCTGTTTCTAAGGAAAATAGTAAAGGACCTAACCAGATGGGGAATTACTATTATTCACAGCCGTACCTTACACCTAAAAACGGGTGGAAGCCTAATAATGGGAATATGGGATATAAGAAACCTCAAGGGAAGGGGCCTCCTTTTAATCAAAGACCATATTATCAGGATCATAGGCCAAATTACTACCCAGCACCCAATCAATATCCCCCACCTAGACCCTATTATCCTAGGATGCCGAATGGACAGGGTTATGACAGACAATACCAGGATGGGAGGTGGGAGTATCAGAGATATGAAGAGAGAAGTCCCATTCCCATGTATAATAGGTTTGAGCCATTGAGGCCTGAATATCCTCAAGGAGATTTTTTAGGAAGGGGTATGGGGGAGAGGAGCCCCCCAAGGGAAGGAAGGAGGAGCCCAGGAAGAGGAGGGGATGCAGGGCAGGCTACCAAAAACAAAAGAAAAAGAGAATAGTGGGGGAAGGAGTGTTCAATGTGAGTGGTCTCACTCTGACTAAAGAAGAGTTATTGGTTCTTGATAAGGGCCTTAAATATGCCCCTCCTGCTCCTGCAAACAAATTCAACATCTATATTGATACCCAGAAATTTATCAGAAAACTTAATATCAAAAAATACTTTCTAGGACTACCAGGGTCCAAGAATGTTTTAAGTGATGCCCCCAGTAGTAGATTTACCCACACAAATTTTAAGAATAAGTCACTTTTTAATCCTCAAATTTTGAGTAATAGTCAAATAGATGCTTTTAAGAAAATGGTTACGAACGATCTAGACAAATTGGTTATTCCTAAGACCAAAAAGAATATTGGTATAGAAATGGGCATCAAAAGATTACAAAAAAGGGATGATCTAGTCATTAGACCAGCTGACAAGGGAGGGGGGATTGTTATCTTGTCGAAAGAACAATATTTGGGTGAATTAGCCATCCAACTTAAGGATACCCATATGTATCAGATTCTGAAGAAAGATCCTACGGCGCAATACAAGAAAGAATTGGAAATACTGGTCAAAAAAGGATTAGGGAATAACATTCTGAACAAGAAAGAAGCTAGGTACTTGGTACCAGACACATGCAGAGTACCGGTTATATATACTGTCCCCAAAATGCATAAGGATGAGAAAAATCCATCGGGGAGGCCTATTGTAAATGGCATAGAATCAGTCCTGGCGAGAATGGGACAGTACATTGATGAGTTCCTACAACCAATAGTGAAATAAATGAGATCATATCTGAGAGATACCAAGCAACTTTTACAGATATTGGATGAGGCCAAGGGAGGGCAGGGATTTATTCTGGCAAGTGCGGACGTGTCCTCACTGTACACTATAATAAGCCATGATGATGCAATGGAAGCAGTAGGCTGGGGACTTAGAACATGTAGTGATTTACCCTGGGCTCAGAGGAAATTTTTGTTGGAATGTTTGGAGTTCTGTCTGAGCCACAACTACTTCTGGCATAGTAATAACTATTATAAACAGATAAAAGGAGTAGCGATGGGCGCAAGATTTGCGCCGAGTGTGGCAAATATTTTTATGGGATATTGGGAAAGTAGAGATTTACAGTCATGGCCGAAATTGTTGGCACCCTTGATATTTTTCCTGAAAATCAAGTATTTCACACAAAAAAGGTATTGCATTAACACATGTTTTGCTATACACATGTTTATTCCCTTTGTATGTATTGGAACAAATATAAAACAGAGGCAGAAAAGCAAATATGACATAATGTCACACAAAACCCCAAAAATGGGCTGGACAAAAGTATTGGCACCCTTAACTTAATATTTGGTTGCACACCCTTTGGAAAACATAACTGAAATCAGTCGCTTCCTATAACCATCAATAAGCTTCTGACACCTCTCACCCGGAATTTTGGACCACTCTTCCTTTGCAAACAGCTCCAGGTCTCTCTTATTGGAAGGACACCTTTTCCCAACAGCAATTTTAAGATCTCTCCACAGGTGTTCAATGGGATTTAGATCTGGGCTCATTGCTGGCCACTTCAGAACTCTCCAGCGCTTCTTTGCCATCCATTTCTGAGTGCTTTTTGACGTATGTTTGGGGTCATTGTCCTGCTGGAAGACCCAGGATCTTGGACGCAAACCCAGCTTTCTGACACTGGGCCCTACAGTGCGACCCAAAATCCTTTGGTAATCCTCAGATTTCATGATGCCTTGCACACAGTCAAGGCACCCAGTGCCAGAGGCAGCAAAACAACCCCAAAACATCATTGAACCTCCACCATATTTTACCGTAGGTACTGTGTTTTGTTCTTTGTAGGCCTCATTCCGTTTTCGGTAAACAGTAGAATGATGTGCTTTACCGAAAAGCTCTATCTTGGTCTCATCTGTCCACAAGACGTTTTCCCAGAAGGCTTTTGGCTTACTCAAGTACATTTTGGCAAACTGTAGTCTTGCTTTTTTATGTCTCTGTGTCAGCAGTGGGGTCCTCCTGGGTCTCCTGCCATAGCGTTTCATTTCATTTAAATGTCGACGGATAGTTCGCGCTGACACTGATGCTCCCTGAGCCTGCAGGACAGCTTGAATGTCTTTGGAACATGTTTGGGGCTGCTTATCCACCATCCGGACTATTCTGCGTTGCAATCTTTCATCAATTTTCCTCATCCGTCCACGACCAGGGAGATTAGCTACAGTGCCATGGGTTGCAAACTTCTTGATAATGTTGCGCACTGTGGACAAAGGCAAATCTAGTTCTCTGGAGATGGACTTGTAACCTTGAGATTGTTGATATTTTGCCACAATTTTGGTTCTCAGGTCCTCAGACAGTTCTCGTCTCCTCTTTCTGTTGTCCATGCTTAGTGTGGCACAGACAGACACACAATGCAAAGGTTAAGTGAACGTCTCTCCTTTTTATCTGCTTTCAGGTGTGATTTCTATATTGCCCACACCTGTTACTTGCCCCAGGTGAGTTTACAGGAGCATCACATGCTTGTAACATTCTTATTTATCCGCAGTTGTGAAAGGGTGCCAATACTTTTGTCCAGCCCATTTTTGGAGGTTTGTGTGACATTATGTCGAATTTGCTTTCTTTCCTCCCTTTTTTTGTTTTGTCCCAATACACACAAAGGGAATAAACATGTGTATAGCAAAACATGTGTTAATGCAATACGTTTCGTGAGAAATACATGATTTCCTGGAGAAATATCAAGGGTGCCAACAATTTCGGCCATGACTGTATATCAGGATTACCCGGAGGAGTTGAAAGTGTACAAAAGGTACATTGATGATGTGATCATCATTTGGAAGGGAGAATTGACCACCTTGTTAGCATTTCTAAATAAACTCAATGTTAACGATAAAAATATAAAATTTACATGGGAGTACAGTAAAGAAGAAATTAATTTCCTGGATCTGAATATTAAGATTACCAATGG
Source organism: Staurois parvus (assembly GCF_062004578.1). Taxonomy (NCBI): domain Eukaryota; kingdom Metazoa; phylum Chordata; class Amphibia; order Anura; family Ranidae; genus Staurois; species Staurois parvus. The sequence goes on along the minus strand of NW_028318063.1, from coordinate 1,128,288 downwards.
TGATATAGTCACCAAAACGTATTTTAAAAAAGTTGACCGCAATGGATATATCCCTAGAGGGAGTTGCCATTACCCGCTGTGGATATTCAATATCCCGAAAGGGCAGTTCGTTAGAATGAGAAGGAACTGCACCTCAGAACGAGATTATTTCGAACAAGCGGATCTATTAGGTTCAAGATTTGTTGAAAAAGGGTATCCGGTAGAGGAAATGGAACGAAAAATTAAGGAAGTGGGTAATATGGATAGAAACATTTTTCTTGAAGACAGGATTAAAGATGAGGGGTTTGATGCCCAAATTGCGGTCATTTTAGATTTTAATGTACATTACGGGCCAGGAGTATAAGATCAATGACTTCATATCTTGTAAAACCGAGGGAGTCATATATTGCTTGGAGTGTGAGTGTGGGCTCCAATACATAGGCAGGACTAAGAGACCCCTGTGGAAAAGATTAAGGGAGCATGTTCAGAATATTAATAAAGGATTTCCAAAACACAGTGTTTCGAGACATTTTGCATTATACCATAACAAGGATCCAAGCAAGATGAAATTTTGGGGGATTGAAAAGTTTAAGAAACACTGGAGGGGGACTAATAAAATTAAATCCTTCAGCCAGGCTGAGTCTAGGTGGATTTATTCTATGAATACGCAAGTCCCCAAAGGGTTAAATGTCGAGTTCGACTTAAATAGCTTCATCAGTGATTATTGAGATATTCTATGCACTCCTTTTTTAGTATACGTATTTTTTGCATATTTAGACCCATTAGAGTCAAAATCCCATAGGATCATTGTTTGTATCTAATGGATTCTGTTATCCACATAATACTAGTAGTTGAAATTTGAGGTATCATTTGATTTTATATTATATATTTTTAAAGTTTTAATATTTATAGGTGATGGGAGATGTAGCTTTTTAGTCTTCTTCCTTACATGTCCATCTATTAATTATTGTAGTAATATATATTTATTTATTAATGTTATTATTGTATTATGTAAATGTGTGGGTAGATTGTATGATGCAGGGATCAGTGATTTTTATTTTTTATATATTTTCTATATTTTTTACCACATTAGCTCATTTTTATTTATCTATTCGTATTTATTGGTATTAAGTATATGGGTATCCCCTTAGTTTATTCCCCAGAGATGTGGACAGAGTATCAACTAATTTATGGTTTTTATTTCCACATTAAATCCACATTGAATTTAGTAGAATATTGAGTTTAGGATTTATTGACATGTATTAATAAGTTTCCCAATATAGGCTGATTAATTGTTTTTAGTATTCTCTGACAGGAGATTCTCACATTCATTGCATATTGTATTATGCAGCAGGCCAAATGACAGGAGGGAGTCGGGAAAATGGCCGCCGTTCTCAATGGGAGATGTAGTCGGGAAAATGGCGCGGGTACGGAGGATTGTATGGGAGGTGGACCTCTAGTTGTATTTTAATATTAGGTCCAGTATAAAGGGAGGAACTGCGCTCGTAGGGTGTTACCCAGATGAAGTCACGAGTAGACGGTGACGTAACGCGTAGGTACGCGAGTCCGTAGTTCCGGTGCGTGGTGACGCACTTCCGGCGTGAGACGCCATCTTGCTATACCCGAGAGGTCCCACTCGCATGCAGTACACCCACACATCAGTGAGGAGGGAAGATTGTCTGCAATGTGAGTGTTAAACCTTTTTTACTCTTTATGAAATAAATGAAGTTGACTCAATACTGCACTTAGAGAGTTTTTTTTGGCTCACTGGATTGGTGAGCTATTACTCTTCAGGACCGCCCTGACTGAATAAGGGTACTGGGAACCCTGTAAAGGAGATCCAGGGAAGGAAGGAAGCTGCTGGCCATTACATACTAAGGATCCAGGGTGATCCTGCAAGCCTGTTGGCCCTTTGGGGTCAGCGGGAGGAGGTGAGGAGGCAATCTAGCCATTAACAAAAGAGGAGCTTTGCACAGTCACGTTTTTCATTCACTGTTGCACATCGCGTGATTTGCTTTATTTTTCAACATAAGGACATTGCTCTTAATATTGTATATACCTATGTTGATTCATTTTGGTGATATATATGTTGATCTATGTATATTTTATATCACTGCTGCACATCGCATGATTTGTTTTATATTCCACTAAAAGGATATTGCATTTGATATATATATTATGTGGATTTATTGTTGTGGCACTTTGTGAGCACTGCTAAAGTTTTCTTTGGATGACGCTTGGAGTGTCAAATATCATACTTAATCGCGGGCACATTATTTTTATGGTCACGGTTTTTGCACTTAATTTTTTTATGTTTATTTTTATATGGGTTGGCACTAATTTTTTATTCATATCACTATTGTTATCTTTGTTATTATTATTATTATTGAGTTTTAGTTTTTCAGAGCGCTGCACTGTTCATTTACTAATGTTGAGTATAAATTCTATGTTTGTTCCATAGAACCCTGATCATGCCTTATTGATTCTCGGCTTTTTGGCGCGATGAATCCGTGAGGTCGGTCGTGTGGGGAGAGTGCCGCCGGGGGGCCCCCTTTTTTGGGGTGCTCCTTGGGTGGATGTGAGAGACGAGGTACTTTTTGTGCCAAGAATATGGCGAATCCAGGGATGAGGGATTCCATACGGTTCATTGTGAGGCCGGGTCTGAAAGAAGAGGTGGATCTGAGGACGGTAGTGGTGGATCTTTTGACGGGTGCCTTGGGCATAGGGGTAAGAGATATAGTATGCTTACAGGACTTCCCTAAACAAGGCTTATACGATGTCACGTTCTCTTCTACCGAGGTGTGTTGGAACGTTTTTGAAGCTGCAAGAAATCTGGAAGATGAGATTGTGGGAAAATTCGACGTGGTTCCTCTCTTCATGCAGGAAGAAAAGGTGATGGTGGTACATATGTACAATCCGTTTGCAGATCCTAGTTTGGTGAGAGCTTTTTTGCAGGCTTATTGTGAAGAATTGCGGGGGGGTGATAAGGTAATGAACAGGTTTGGTATTTGGTCCGGGAAATATCGCTTTATTGGTCGATTTTTGAAGGATGGGGATAGTTTGGGGGGAGTGCGGAGGCCCCCGGCTGTATTTAATATTGGTGGAGAGCGGGGGTTTCTGTTCTATGCGGGACAGCCAAGTTACTGTCGCAAGTGCTTTCTTTATGGGCATACAAGTGCCGAATGCGACCAGGACCCGAAATGTCGCTTTTGCGGCAAAATGGGGCATCCAGCAAGGGAGTGTCGGGAAGGAAAAGTGTGTGATATATGTAGGAAGACGGGACACCTGGCGAGACAATGCGAGGAATATTTTGCTGCCAGGAGGCGGAGTGCTTTGGAGGAGAAGATTGGAAAGTGGCAGGCTGGATATGGCAAGTTCAAGGAACAGCGGAGGCCGAGGAGGGGGCGACAGGAGGAGGGGGTGAGCGCGGGCCCTGCAGTAGTGGGCCCGGCGGTCCCCGTCCCTGTGCACCCGGCCAGTGAAGCTGTGGTGGTGGAGCAGCCAGGAGAGGCAGAGGGTGAGCAGGGCACGAGTCACGCTGTCGGGGCTCCGGCGGGCGGTGACGGTGCTCAGCCCGAGGAAGCCGCGGCTGCGGAAGATGTCTGGAGCCACGTGGCAGACGACGTGGGGGACGATCGTTTGGATGGTGCAGGAAGAGGAGACCTTCAGCCTCCCCTCCCCGCGGGGGGTTCGGATGACAGGCTGCAGGTGGAGGACTTGTTCGCCGGCATCTATGGACCGGGGAGATACGCTGTTCTTATGGATGATTTGTCCGTTAGCGAGGACGAGGAGGAAATGCAGGGGGCGGGGAGTGACGTTAGTCTGGAAGGTGGGCAGCGGCTGTTTATTGCTACTGAAGAGCCGGAGAGGCCAGCTGTGTCCTCTTCGAAACGGGCGAGGGTGGATGATCCCGGTGGGGGGCGACAGGGAAGCCTGTCTAGTGCAGTTGCTGGGGATTCTGAGGAGTCCGCCAGTTCTCCCCCGTCTAGGAGACGGCAGCAGAGTGATGTGGGAGAAGTGAGTTTCTGTGATGAGGAGTGTATGGAGCACCGTTGAATTGATTGTGATGGCAGTGAAAACAATACTTTCTCTTCATTTAATGATGGTGTTCCTTGTCTGTTCAGTTAATGTAAGGAGCATTTGCTCTGGATGGAGGAGGGCTGCGGTATTGGATCATCTGCGGAAGGTCCAAGCAGACGTTATTTGTGTGCAAGAATGTGGAGTGGAGGGGATTCCTGAAGGAGAGTGGACGTTGGGGACATCTTTGTGGGCACCACTGTGTACTTCTAAGAGTGAGGGTGTGGGGATCTTGATTAAAAATGCAGATGTGCAGTGCTTGTCTCATGAAGTCCTGGTGCCTGGGAGGATGCAGATGGCAGTTCTTGAGATGTATGGGAAAACAGTGAGGATAATTAACTGTTATGCGCCTGCTGACAGAAGAGAGAGACGTGGGTTCTTGGAGACTTTAAAGGTGGTGTTGCCGGGGATGGTGCCCACGATCCTTGTGGGGGACTTGAACTGTGTGCGGAGGAAGGAGGATAGACAGGGGAGGAGTGAGGAGCGGGGAGTGGATGTGTCGTCAAAACTCCTCAATGAAATAATCAGTGATTTTCACTTACAGGATGCTGCTGTGGAGGTGGAGGGAGGGGATGTGTCCTTCACCTTCAATTCAGATACGGGGTCCGTGAGATCCAGAATAGATTTTATTCTTTGCTCCACCTTGATGAAGGTGGTGGGTTATAGGGTGGATCCTGTAGCCTTTTCTGATCATGTAGTGGTGTCTGGATCTTTTGAGTTGGAGGCAGGAGTGAGGGTGGGTAGAGGGGTGTGGAAACTTAATTGTTCAGTTTTGGAGGAGGTGGAGATTTGTGCACAGTTTGAGGGTTTTTTTGTGAATTTGGTGGGTAGGAAAGGAGAATTTGAGGATGTGCTAGCCTGGTGGGACTGGGCGAAAATGCAAATTGGGGTTTTTTTCAGGAGGAAGGGGAGAGAAGGAGCTAAGAAAAGGAAGGAAGAGGAGGAAAAAATTCTGTCCAAATTATTGTTTCTGTATAAGTGCAAGAGGATGGGTTTGGAGGTGGAGGAGGAAATAAAAGAAGCAAGGGAGGTGCGGAATACCTTTTTGAAAGAGCGTGGGAAGAGGATTGTTTTTCGTGCTAAGGTGAAAGACATGGAACAGGGGGAAAGTTGTTCGCGCTTCTTTTTTTAAGAAGGCCTTTGGGCCAAAGAAGGTTATGCTTTCCGTGATGGATGGGGAGGAGGAGGTGCAAGGGGATAGGATGGAGGAGGCGATCACTCGGTTTTATGGAAAATTGTATGGTGGAGGTGGTGGTGCTTCAAGTGTGGAAGTGGAGGAGTATTGTGAGGTGTTGGGGAACGAGTTGGGAAAGGAGGAAGGTGAAGTGTTAACGGATGTTGTGACGGAGAGGGAGGTGGAGGACACCTTGAACGGAATGAAAAAGAATAAAACACCAGGAGGGGACGGTATTCCGGTGGAGTTGTTCTTGAAATTTTGGAAGATCTTGAAGGTTCATGTATGTGAGGTGCTAAAGTTCTGTATGGATAATAAGAGGTTGTCACGATCCATGAAAGAAGGGGTGATAATTCTGTTATTTAAGAAGAAAGGGGACCGTAGGGAAATAAAGAATTGGAGACCGATAACATTATTGAACGTTGACTACAAGCTGTTGACGAAACTTCTTGCTAGCAGGATGCGACTGATTATCGACAGGGTGGTGGGGGATGGGCAGACATGTGCAGTGGCGGGTAGGAGGATTTCTGACAGCTTGATCTTTTTGAGAGATCTGATTTTCTACGCGCAGAGTAACAACTCACCCTTGGCGGTGGCGAGCTTTGACCTGGAAAAAGCGTATGATAGAGTATCCCATTCCTTTTTGTTTGCAGTGTTGAAGAATATTGGGATGCCAGGAGAGTTTATTAAGATGGTGGAGTGTGTGTATGAAGGGATCAGCAGCAGGGTGTTGATCAATGGGAATTTGACTGATCCAGTAGCTATTAAGTCTGGAGTACGACAGGGGTGCCCATTGTCGCCCATAGTGTTCATCTGTGTGATGGAGCCCCTGTTGAGGCATGTTAATAGGGATAAGGCCTTTAGAGGTCTGTTCGTTCCTGGAAGTAATAATGAGCATGCCAAGGTGGTGTGCTATATGGATGATACAGCCTTCATATGTAGTTCGAGGAGAGATGTACAGAGAGCTGAGTTAGCACATAGTATTTTTGGCAGTATGTCTGGTCTCCAGGTAAATTGGGAGAAGAGTAAAGTGTGTGCCCTGAGTGGATCCTGTGATGTGGGTGGTGGGAGAGTGGAAGAAGTGGAGCAGATAAAGGTATTGGGGGTACATTTTACCAGGGATTTGACAAATCAAAAGAATGCGGAGGAAAGCATGGAAAAAATTGAAAGGAGATTGAATTTCTGGAAGCTGCGTAATTTGTCTTTGACGGGGAAAACCTTGATTGTAAAAGCGGTGATCCTTCCTTTGTTGTTGTATTTTGGAGTGGTCTTCGCTCCGAATAGACGCCTTGTCCAGAAGGTGACGAGGATGCTTTTTGTTTTTTTCTGGGGTTCCAAAATGGAGAAGGTGGCGAGAGTGACGGTAATGAAGTCTGAAGGAGCAGGAGGATATGGTTTCCCCAACATAGATGTGTATTTAAAGGTGCACTGGTGGTTGACACATTATAAAGCATTTGTGGGTGGAGGGAAAGTGGCTTGCTTGATGAGATTTCTGGTAGGTTGGTCGGTGGTGAAGTGGGGTTGGAGTGGCAAGGACCTGAGGAAGCCACTGTCGTTGGTATCCCCCGCTTATTATTTAGGCATGAGGACCTTTTTTGAGCAGAATAGGTTGGGTGAGTTGGGGCTTGATGCTGTAAATAAGGGATTGCTATGGAAGTGGCTACGGAGAGGGGAACTAGTGACTAACATTTGCGGTTTAAGGACTAGGGTGGCGGACTTGTGTTGGAAGAATTTGGCTGTCAAGGGAGTAACAAATAGACAGAAAGAGATTACGTGGCAGACTTACCATAACTGCCTGTCCACTTTGGCCTTCTTAAAGGCGAGAGACTTGGTTAGGAGTGAGAGGTGCCCAAGAGAGGGGTGTGGTGGGTGTGAAACAGTGAGACATGTGTTTTGGGAATGCAGCTTTGTTATAGAGGTGTGGAGGTTGTTGAATAATTTTGTGCTAAAGGTGGTGGGGGTGCGGAGAGTTAATTTTGAGGCTGGAGTGTTGGGGTTGGTGGGTGGTGATCGGGAAGTGAAGAGGAAAATGTATGTGGTTTCTGCTGTGGTGAAGGAAGTGGTATGGGATGCACGGTGTGTATGGTATAGAAAGAAGGTGTTGTTAACCGAGGAGGGTTGTGTGAGGTGGTGTATGGCGCTTGATAGACGGAGGTTGGGGGAGGAGGTGGCTGATGGGATTTGGAATGTGGGGGGAGGGTGGGGGGGGGTTGGATAGTAGTGTATATATGTAATGTTTTTAATGTGTGTGTTTTGATACTACGCTTTGCCAGTATGATGCAAGGAACGTGAACTAGTGGTTGGGTGTGTACAGCCCGGGTTTATGATTCAGTCTGACGGCAAAAAAAAAAAAAATGCCACTATTTAGATATTTGTACAATCTCGGAATTGGCTCATGTGGCACCGTGCGACCTAATCACTGGGGCTTCCCCCTAAGGTTTGTAAGCACCCAACTTAGAAAGGGGGAGAAAGCCTGCTTGAGAAATGATGGATCAATCACAGTGAAGTGGAAGGACAAACGGGAAATTCACGCAGATGCGATGACACAAATTAGCATGGCATCTGGCATTGTTGAGAAACCCCTGTGTCCACGACTATAACCTTAACATGGGTGGTGGACTTCAACAACCATTTGATGGTGTCTATTTGAATTGGCTATATATAATGCTTTTGTAATTTACAATGCAACTGGACGAAGTGGATCTTTCCTAAAATTTCAGGATGAGATCATCAATGCCCTTTTGTAACCAGAATGTGCTGTGGCCCAATTCTCAAATCCAGATGAAGTGAGCTGGCTGCATGAGAGGCTTTTTCCAGATGTCCTCTCTGCTTCCCCAACTGAAAGGTCACCCGAAGAAGATGTCATGTCTGTAGCAGACACGGAATAAGTTGCGACACCTTGATCCTCTGTCTGGACAGTGCTAACATTTCTGTATTAAAAATCATTTTTTATTGGTCTTATGTAATATTCTAATTTTCTGAGATACTGAATTTTGGGTTTTCACTAACTGTCAGCCGTAATCATCAAAATTAAAAGAAAGAAATGCTTGAAATATATTGTATGTAATGGATCTATATACAGTGGATATAAAAAGTCTACACACCCCTGTTAAAATGTCAGGTTTCTGTGACGTAAAAAATGAGACAAAGATAAATCATTTCAGAACTTTTTCCACGTTTAATGTAACCTATAAACTGTACAACTCAGTTAAACAACAAACTGAAATCTTTTAGGTGGAGGGAAGTAAAAATAAAAAATTAAATATGGTTGCATAAGTGTGCACACCCTTAAACTAATACTGTTTTTGGTAGGAGTCTATCAGCATGGCACATCTTAATTTGGCAATATTTGCCCACTCTTCCTTGCAAAAACACTCCAAATCTGTCAGATTGCGAGGGCATCCCCTGTGCACAGCCTTCTTCAGATCACTCCACAGATTTTCAATCACTTTCAGGTCTGGGCTCTGGCTGGGCCATTCCAAAATTTTAATCTTCTTCTGTTGAAGCCATTCCTTTGTTGATTTGGATGTATGCTTTCGGTCATTGTCATGCTGAAAGATGACGTTCCTCTTTATGTTCAGCTTTCTAGCAGAAGCCTGAACGTTTTGTGTCAATATTGACTGGTATTTGGAACTGTTCATAATTCCCTCTACATTGACTAAGGCCCCAGTTCCAGCTGAAGAAAAACAGCTACAAAGCATGATGCTGCCACCACCATGCTTCATTGTGGGTATGGTGTTCTTTTGGTGATATGTAGTGTTGTTTTTACGCCAAACATATCTTTTGGCATTATTATTATTATTATTATACAGTATTTATAAAGCGCCAATAGTTCGCTCAGCGCTGTACATTACAGAGGGGAACAGAACATGTGACAGAACAATACCAATACAATGCAAAACATGAGGGGATCAAGGGCCCTGCTCTTTCGAGCTTACAATCTAGGAGGGAGGGATGGCCAAAATGTTCAACCTTGGTTTCATCAGACCATGTCACATTTTCCCACATGCTTTTGGGAGACTTCAGATGTGTTTTTGCAAAATTTAGCCGGGCTTGGATGTTTTTCTTCTTAAGAAAAGCCTTCCATCTTGCCACTCTACCCTATAGCCCAGACATAGGAAGAATACAGGAGATTGTTCTCACATGTACCACATAGCCAGTACTTGCCAGATATTGCTGAAGCTCCTTTAATGTTGTTGTAGGCCTCTTGGGAGCCTCCCAGACCAGTTTTCTTCTCGTCTTTTCATCCATTTTGGAGGGACTTCCAGTTCTTGGTAATGTCACTATTGCGCCATATTTTCTCCACTTGATGATGAATGTCTTCACTGTGTTCCATGGTATATCTAATGCCTTGGAAATTCTTTTGTACCCTTCTCCTGACTAATACCTTTTAAGAATGAGATCCCTCTGATGCTTTGGAAGCTCTCTGCGGACCATGGCTTTTGCTGTAGGATGCGGCTAACAAAATGTCAGGAAAGACCTACTAGAACAGCTATACTTTATTTGGGGTTAATCAGAAGTACTTTAAATAAAATGGCAGGTGTGTACTGACTCCTATTTAACATGATTTTGAATGTGATTGCTTAAAGTGTTACTAAACCCACAACAGTAAAATCAGTCTGTATATGTAGTAAAGCTTGCTTGTTATACTCACTGTGGAACCTAAGGGGTTAATCCTCTGCATTGTGTAAAAAGGCTGTTTGATCCTGACTTCTCTGTCCCTCTTCTTGTTCAAATGTCCACGCTGATGAGACAGATTGAACCCGTAGCCCTTCTGCATATGCTCAGTGTAGTGTGTATTGCTAGAGAACGTTTTGTTTCTTGGGAGAGTGCATGTGGTCAGCACAGGGCCAATCAGCACTGTCTAGACAGAGGTCATCCTCCTAGAGCAGAAAGCAAACTCCTCCTACAAGCTTTAACCAGTGCTCTGTTGAAGTCACAAGACTGCTCTAACTGCTGATGAGAAAAGGTATTTAGCAGTTTATATTTACTAAAATAATTGTACTTCCATGTTCTGTGTACTGTGGGAGACCAGATATAGTGAATGCAGGGTCCTGGGTTTAGTAACACTTTAATTCTGAACACAGCTACATCCCCAGTTATAAAAGGGTGTGCACACTTATGCAGCCACATTATTTTAGTTTTTTATGTTTACTTCCCCCCTAAAAGAATTCAATTTGTTTTTCAATTGTGTTGTACAGTTTATAGGTCACATTAAATGGTGAAAAAAGTTCTGAAATGATTTATCTTTGTCTCATTTTTTTACATTACAGAAACCTGACATTTTAACAGGGGTGAGTAGACTTTTTATATTCACTGTAATATATGAGTTTCACTTTAATTGAATTAATGAAATAAATTTAACTTTTTGATGATATTCTAATTTATTGAGATGCATATCCCTTCCTTCACCTTCCTGTGACAAGGAAGAAGGGTACTTTGGCTGATGCTTGGACATGCCATGCTGAAGTAAGTTCAGGTGAGTCATTGCTGTAAGCTCAGGCAATAGCTTGCTACAAGAAGAAGTTTGCCCAAAGGATAGAAACCTTTGTGAAGTTTTGTTCTTTGAGCTCTTCAACCTGGAAGTGAACTGTTGACCAATTCAGGGGGCAGCCTTTGTTACTTTTCTGGAGATGACTTTATGCTGTTGCCTTAGGGGCAGGTGATGGCTCATCAACAGAAACTCCGACAGAAGGTCACTTCCAAACATCAGGGGAAGGATCCCTTGCCAAGTTCTGTGGAATCCTAGAGCTAAGTTCTTCTTTAAAAGGACACTTTGTGAAGATTTCTGATACCAGACACTTTGCGAAGATATTATATTGCTGGACACTTTGTGAAGATCTTTGCTGTGAAGTTATTGTGCCCAGTGTGTGGTGCAGCCGTTCCTGATACTGCAAGAAAAGGTGTGCTGCATGCTAAGCTCCCAATCCTCTATGTGAGGGGCATAGACTTTGGTTAGGAGAGCTTGGCCTCAACCTTGAAAAAGAAAAGGACTTTAAAGTTTGATGAGTCTATTTTTAATGACATGCCTAGGTAGCCAGATTAGTCAGCATGTCTACCTCTGTTTTCTTTCAGGACTCTGAGAGAATACGTGTCAAGAATTGCCCTTAGGGGGCCATCATTGGATCTGTCTGCTATGAGAATGTTAAGGCTGATTTGATAATTGCCTTTGGTGGGAGGATCACCTCTTTGTGAGAAGATGTTCCCATGCTTAGACTGTAGATAGGATGTGTCATGTGTACATAAGTGTTTCTTTTTCTCTTTCCCTGTAGGACTGGAAGGAACTACTTTGCCTCGGCTGAGGCACTCTACTGTAATATACTGTACATTACTGATACTGTCCAAAATGTATTAGATAGTTTAGGATATAGTTAGGTATATGTTTCACCTCACCAATTATTTCCATTTTTGGCAGAAGGTGCACATAAAAATTGCATTTGGTAGAGCTCTACCCAAAACCTGTGTAAATACTGTACAGCAGATATTTTATTTTTGCACTGATAATTTATTTGTCTTCATTGGGTCTGTGTATATATGTTTTGCCCTTTTGCCCCCTCCAAATTTGTGGGATACTCCACTTAGATTTTTGTAGGGGTGGCCACCCAGGCAAGTGTGGAAATGGTCTATTTTTGGTGGTGGTGGGGTGCGTGTAGCACCCTCCTAGATAGGTGCTAGAATTTGTATAGTTAGGTTAGGTATAGCTGTGTTTCTTTCTTAACAGAGAGGCTGTTAGGAAAATCTTTTCGGGCTCTCTGCTTAACAGAGTGTTATGATTGATTAGTCAGGTCTGCTCATGATGCTCTGGTGCTGCTGAAATTGCCTTGAGTTCTGCTCGCCTTCCAGAACTTGGGAGGGGACTAGGTAAATGAGCAGCATGAATATTATTATATAAGATTTATATAGCACCAACAGTTTTCTCAGAGCTTTACATTATAAAGGGAAACAATGCAGCAACAATACATTTCAATACAAGAGGGTTAGGAGGGCCCTTCTCCTTGGTGCTTACACTCTAAGACAGCTCTGGCCAACTGCAGGGGAGGGCAGTCCCACTGCATGCTGGGAGTGGTATTTATATTCTGTGAGTACATGGGTTCAGTGTCTTTTCCCAGGAGAGGATTGAACCAGTCAGGCTGGAGGCAGGCTTGCCTCACCTGGCACTGGCTGTCATGTGGCCTCAGGTGGGTCGAAAGTAGAGAGAGTGACCCTGGTTCTACAGTAAGCTGACTGAGGAGAGATGTCTGCCAAAGCTCTGTCTGCTATCACTGGAGGGTTTTGCTTGGAATATTGGAAAGAGGCAGCCATTCTGTCCTTGGGCCTTGTGAGTACAGACATTGAGGAATTTGGGAACTCTATGTGCTTGCTACCCCCTGGTGCTTAAAAGTCAGCATGAGTCTGAAAAGGAAAGGGAACACTGGCTAGTGTTCGGAAGAGCTTGTCCAATGGTTTCCACTGCACAGGACTTTGCTCAGCTAAGTTACCTTTGAGCTGTCGCAGTCTTTCGTAACTGGCTTGTACCTGAGGAGCTCAGCCCTGTAACTACTGCAAAAAGGGACTTTGCTCACTTCTAAACTACTTGCTAAAGGGAAGTTGGCTATCTGCTTCAGCCAAGACTTCAAAAGTGCTCAACTAAGAGATCAGCTAGATGTCCTCAGTGTGAATAGTTCTAAGTTTGGACTATCCTACTGAATTCCCCATCCTCAGTTCTACAATAAAATTCCAAAAACAAACATCCCCTAGACTGGTCAATGAAGACAATGAATAGGTGTGTGTATATATGGCTGTGGAAAATACCTTGTGCCTCGCTGTGGGGCAAAGAAGGAGGAAGACCTGCGCAAAAACATAAGCGGCCCTCATGAGGGTGGAGCTACATAAGATTTGAAACAGATTGTGGTTATCTCTGGTAGGTAAAATTAACCTCATTGAGATTACTATCATACCTCAAATTCTCTATGTCCTCCACGACACCCCTAGTTATTCCTGTAAATTTTTTTGAGTTGTCAATTCTCATGTTGTGTACCCTGCTGTGGCATCATAGGCTACAAAGGGTAAGCTTGGAACATTTGCAGAGACCTAAGGCTGAGAAGGGGCCAGCCCTCCCAAAACCTTGGCTATAATATGTGGCGGCACAACTACAACACCTGGATGGTTGTATGCCACAACCTGTATTTCACACACTACTGGAGAGAAGGATACATCAGCAGGCCTATGGGCACTAGCGTTTACCAAATTCAATAAACCCTTTTCCACCTATACACTACACTAAACATACATTCAAAAAATTTGGACTAAGGCTTAACAACTCCAGCAGGTCTCAGGAGAGTTAGACAAACTTTATTTATTTATTTTTATTAATTATTTATTTCATTATAGCGCATATATATTGTACATTGACATCAGTGCCTAACCCTCAAGGGGCGTACAATCTAAGGTCCCTAACTTACATCCATACATACACATACTAGGATCAATTTAGACAGGATTCAATTAACCTGCCAGCATGTCTTTGGAGTGTCAGAGGAAACCAGAGTACCCAGATGAAACCCACACAGGCACAGGGAGAACATGCAAACTCCATGCAGGTGGTGCTGTGGCTGGGATCAATCTTCAACAAGGGTGCAGGTGGAAGGAGTTTGGAATTACCTATTTGAATCATATTTTTGCCAATGACTTCTTATGGATATTTTCTAAACTGCAGACCACTTTACATCTTCCACAATCTATGTTTTTTTATTACCTACAGTTCCATCATGCCATAAAGGTGCAGGACGGCAACACTATATGATAACAGTTTCCTACTACTTTATTCAGCCTAATGCAGAATACTGCTACTGTGAAAGGTTATATTTTCTAGATGTTATGCAACTCTATTGGTTACCTTTCTGAAAAATTACCCCCTTAAGGTAGCGAAACTGTGGGAAACAGATGTTGGATCATCCAGGCAGTTCAAAAATGCTTACTTAATCTTACACAAAAGCTTATGCAAGTATATATTTTAATGCAGGCTCACTATACACCCCCAAAAGGTTTTTAAATGGGAGTTCTAGAGGACCCCATCTATACTAAGTGCCAGAGGGATCATGATGATTTAATCCACCTGCAGTGGCGATGCCTCAAATTGCATACTTATTGGACAATAATTATAAACACCTTTTAATTGAGTGTTTCAGGTCCCATTACACTTGGACCCTAAACAGTGTTTATTGAGTATCTTAGATACACTGTAATTACAAGGGCCTTGTTTCAAGCTCATATGCTTATATTAGTACACTGGAAATTTGCTGATCCAGCCACACATATGGAATGGTTAAAGCAGATGGGAGAGACCCTTAGACTTGAACAAGTTATTTACCAACACAGGGGGTGTCCAGACAAATTTGAGAAGTTATGGGCTCCATGGCTTGACGCTCCATATCTTAGTCGCATTGACTTAATTATTGATAGAATTCTGTCTTAATGATATCTGTACCTGTAGCTTAGATTATGGTATTGAGAAGTACTGGATATGCCACTCTGGTAATATAATATTCTACATAAATGAGGTTGTTTGTACACTGAGTAGAGACATATTGCTGTATCGTGGATGTCTATTTGTACCATTTATCCTAACACTTTATAATGTTTACTGTCTGTTCTGGAATGGAATTTTGTTTTTTCTTTCAATAAAAATTCTTGCCTGATTTAATAAAAAAAAAATCCTTAGGAAGCCAGACAGGAAGGAAGCTATAATTATAAGTGCATCCAGCACCTACAGTATGTCTTTAGGGCATAATTTGGGTCATGGTCAGAATGCTTTGTGTGTTGGTCGAATTATTTAAAATGAATGGTTGGACAGGCTTTGGTCTGCAGCTTTCAATTTCTTTCTTTTACTGGGAAAGCAATCTGATTGTTACCCTAGAACTACATCCAGTGTGTATCTGAACATAGCATGTGGATAAAAAAAACCCTCTACACTGAAGGCTTACAGCATGCCCGGGCTCCCCACTAGAACATAAGAGCCCATTAATGGCAGCAGGAGGGACTTTTCCAAGCTTTGTAAATGTGATTAGGTGGCTGTACAGGGATCTTGGTATAAATGCTTCCTGCCAAGGACATATATGTAGTAGTTAAATATCAGGCAAGATTTGGGCTATGCAGTGGTGTCTCATACCTTTACTTATTTCCCAGCATATTTCCCAACCAAAGGTAACATGGCTCACTAACAATCCCACTTCAGGGTCCCACCAAGGGTTACCCTCAGTTAGGTGCAGTAGTACATATCCATGATTATGGTTTTTCTCACTCCCTCAACCAATCTGCAATTCCTTTCTCTGACCCAACCTCTATCTACTTAAATACCCCATGCACAGGTCAAATGGCAGACACTCCATAGAGCATTCACACTACAATATCTGGGCGTTTGGTCAAAATATGCATAAATATAATCACACATTGTCCAAAATTTCAAAAACACAATATAAGACACAATCCAAAATATCAAAGTATCCTCCACAGTATATAAAGTCACTCAAAATTCAAAAACATCCAAAAGTTCAAAAACCTTTGTGTTGCAAAACAGCCTCCAAAGTGATTTTATGGGACCATAAAACCTCAAAAAAAGGGAAAAAGATTCACATAGTGCGTTATCCTCAATAACTCAAATATAAACGCATGTGTAATGCACACAAAAACACTTGTGATCACTAATAGTGCCAAAAGTGAACAACTTTGTGAGTGTCAGTGAAACAATCTTGTGAATCAAACAAAACAAAGCAGTGAAGGCTTGAGAAGAAAGTGTACACTTCTAAAGTGTGCAATTAAATACCCTTACCAAATATAAAAAAACACAGGGCTTGTAATCATCTAGGCAGGGTGTATTCATGTATAGTATTCCATCAAAGAGATCCTCCCAATCACAAAGACAGACTCCTTCTGAACACCATGCTGCAATAACGATGCCCATCCAATAGATGGAATAAACAATAGTGTAAATCCGCATAAAATTGAGAATATATACTTTATTATATGCTTACATTCTCCTTCATCCAAATCACCTCCAGAGGTCTGGCTGTGATTCTATCTGATATGATGGCAATTTTAAAGATGAAGGAGAATGTAATTTAGTAATTACTGCTACGGACAGCTGCACAGGCCAAATGGCAGAAACACCACAGTGCATTGCCCTACAATACTCAGGCATTAACCCATAAATGACAATCAAAATGAATATCTTCCTACACCCTTACTGCCATATACTATCATTCAGAAACAGGGCAAAGCTGACAGGACTAGTCTTTCAGTTCCCTATCAGGCTCTGACCACCCAACAGGGGCTGTGGAGATTATTTCTCCATTAGGCCTGCTTCCCATTCAGCTTGTCATTTCCCAAATATGGGTATTGTCGCATTTGGGTAATGACATCAGTCATCATCCCCAACCCCTTGAATCCCTTCAGCTTTCGGCTGGGGAATCGCCTGCCAACAGCTGAATAGGGCTGGTTATAGAGCTCTGCATGGGAAGGTGACACATTCAGGAGGATCAGTATTCTTATCTCAGGTTGTATAGCATTGCACAGTGTTGTCAGCCCAACACAGGGAACATGCTTACAGCAGCAATAAGCTTAGATCTAACATTTTTCCTTCACTGTCTAGTCAGCAGATTGCAGGGAAGTGACACTAAAGTATCATGCAACAGTAGAAGAGAAAGTGGTGTTTCCTCTCTGGCTATGTATAGTGGCAGGGGTGTACTAAACAGAAACAAATATTTTGACAAAAACATTTCAGATATATGTATTCCAATTTTTTTTAGCTCTTTGGTCAGCTTTTAAAGTGGAATTCAAGCCTAACACTATTCCCAAAATGTTCTTTCAGGCCTCCTAGCTATCTTGGCCACCCTGTGTAGAAAAAAAAAAATGGTCTGTGTAGTTACCTTAGTCCACTCTGGTCAAGTCACATGATCCTGCAGCTCTGACTCCCCTGTGTGATGGAGAGCTCAAGCTTCCAATGTGATGTCACCCATAGACTCCCATGGCCCAGCTATTGTCAGCACTCCCTCCTCTCCCTTGCAGCAGATGCTCACTAAAACAGGAGAGCTGGAGCTGCAGGAACGCACGACCAGACTGAAGCAGACTTAAAAGAAGGCAAATATACAGGTCTTTTTTACATAGGGTAGGCAGGATAGATAGAGGAGGGGAAGGTAACATTTTTATAATAGTTAGTGTTAGGCTGTTGTTCCACTTTAAGTTTAAGAAAATTCTTGAATGTATTCTTTCTATCTGAAAAAAAAAATAATTAACAGGATAGTTTTAATAACACACATACAGTTTACATTAGATGTACATATAATGAAATAGGAAGAATGATAATAATACATTTGGTGTGAATCCTCCATGTATTTACAACTCACTGAAATCTCAAAGACATTAAATTTCGCCATACGCCATTGCTAATTAGGAAAGGATGTTATTGTTTTGTGTTCTAAGGTCTAATTATACCTCAGAGACAACTGTGGACTGTTTATTACAGTCAGGGGATTGTCTGGGCTTTTCTGTAAATTGAGGGGACATATAAAAGGACAGGACGCCCTCAATGATCAAATCTCAACACTGAGCACCTCCAATTACATCTAGCAGACACGGGGATTCAAGACCACCATACAAATACATTATTTAGAAATTATGATTATAAAAAACATCTAAAAGAGCAGATCATACGTTCAAAGCATCATTTTCAGTTATATTTAGGATTCATAACATTGTAAGTACATTGTTTTGACTTAACTATTTTTTACAGCTTTTCCTGGTGTATAAAACTACTTATTACAATTTTAGCTTTCATGTCTGGATTAAAATTTATATTTCATTAGATTATTTTTGTAATGAGGGTCATGCATAGGCATTTTTGATATGTTGGTGTATAAATAAATGGTTATGTGCACCTTTTACCCTAGTTATAGGGGTGCAAAAGGTGCACCTTTTACTAGCCCATGAGAACAGGAGACCTATCATTTCCTGCAGCATTATTGTTTTCTTCACATCCATTTTCCTTCTGTTGTCAGTTTCTTGAGAATGTATTATAATAGAGCCCTGGAACCATCCTCAAAATTTATTAAACAAAATTGTTTTCAAAGTTTCAAAATCAGGATTCTGAGATTAAAAGTCAGAATTCTGAGTTTAAAACCCGGTACCATCCTCAGAATTCTGACTTTAAAAACTTGGAATTCTGACTTTTAATCTCAAATTTTATAAATTTTTGGATGGCCCCAGGGCTCTTCTGTAGTATTAGGTTTGTGATAATAGATAAAGTTGCCAGTCTGACACACTTCAACGAGAGAAATCTAAGGAGTCCCAGATGAAATTTTGCAACACGGTCCTTTTGACATTTCTACTTATCAGTAAGAGAGCTAACAGTTGAAAAGTGATAAGAACAACAAACACAAACTAAAAAAAAAATCAAACACAGCAACACAAACTGCAGCATAGGTTAAAAAATGAATCAACCTACCAGAATAGATCTCTTCATTAAGGTTAGGTTAAAAGTGGATACATTTAATGATATCTCCTAATATCAAGACAGCCATGTGAAGGAAAACTTTTATCCAAATAATTTTCAGCTCTGATAGTTTGTGAAAAGTAAATATCCATTCTTATACTGTGTTTAAACTAAGTTTTTAATTTAAATTTACATTTTGTACTTAATGTACCTCCCTGCGGAGCACCTGTCATCTTTTTTATTTAATTGAAAGCCTGTAGGAGACTACATAAAATGGGAAAAAGCCAAAAGGGAGTGCTACCAATAATCATGAAGTCATGAGTAATATGTTTCAGTTTCCAGTGAATAATCCAGTAAAGGCAAAAACATGGTCAGCATTGATTCAATGGGACCAATAAAACAGCAACCTCTCAATGGACCTAAGATGAAACCTAATATTGCACACTGTATTCTTGCAATTATGTCCTTAGCGCCTAATGTAGCATTGCTGATTTAGAAGTGGCTATAATTGTGTAGTATTATTGTCCTGTAATTAAATCTAAGTCTTCAATAGCTTGTCATGGCATTTAATTAATTACAAAATAAAAGCCCGGATGACTCTAATCTGTAATCGCTTCTTGGATGGAAAGAACATTAACTAAAGATATATGAAGTAAAAGAGTAAAACATGATTGTTATAGACAGTGTTAACCCTCAATTAGTCTATTAGAAATAATTCCACTCTAAATTATAATCTGTATATAGACTGATATGAGGAAATTAGCAGTTGTCTAACTCCCAACAGCCCATAGGCCTTGTAATCTTAAAGTCGATCTAAACCCAATTAATAAAATGGCATCTGAAATTTAACATGTTAATATTATTTCAAATGTTGTATTTAATCTTCTTAAATCTGCAGCGTTCATTTAAATACCTGATGATGTTATCATGCAGGTAACTGTGCAAGTGCTTTCTCTTTTGAGGTGACAATTGTCTCTGACATATGTTCCTACATTTTCACCTTGCCAAATAGTCTCCTAATGGACACTTCCACAAGCAGATAAACTGACACACATTCTGCAGGCTCTGCTCCAGAGCAATGATGTGCAAACAATACTGGAGCGAGCATTTATAGTTACTGTATATACTTGCATAGGCAGGTTTAAAAAAGACACATCCATCCAATTCAATCGAGAGAAAAAAAATTGAATAAATAGAAAACCTCCATATGCAGAATCCTATACCCAAAATTGATCCAGAGGAAGGCAAAAAACCCCCAGTAAAGTATGGTCTAATTTGCTCGACGTAGAAAAAATAAATGTCGCCCTGATCCCCCACAAGTCAATCAAATATTCCCTGGATCAACAATCTCTGGTGTTATTACCTATAATTGTTAATACCCTGTTAATTCTTATGTGCCTTAGTGCGCCTTAGTCCTATTACAACAATCTACTGAGTTGGCCGGAACTAGTTCTTGAGCGAGTCTATTCCACATTTTCACAGCTCTTTCTGTGAAGAAGCCTTTCCATGAGTGGATGATACATTTTTTTACTGCAGAGATGAAGAGTACCCTCCTGTCTTTTGTAATGACTTTAAACTGAATAGACAGGAAGTGGCTGAAGGAGGTTGCAGATCAGCATTGAAATGCTAAACAGGATGAAAGAGGTGACAACCGCATTTTATAACAAAAAAAAAAAGTAATTGTATATGCATCAAATTGCTTTAGCAAACTAAATGTTATCTAGTTAGGGTTCAGACCCTTACTTTAATAGGAATGCTGGCTGTCCCTTTAATCAAGCTGTAGACAACCTTAAGAAGGCTTTCCCCGAGTTTCTGCACTACTTAAAACTTGTTGAAAGCCTGCTGAAGCCTTGTTTAAAGTAACAGCTAGCACTATCATTATAATGGTAATTACTATAATAAAGTCACAGAAAGCATTGCAAATGCCATGTAACAGCTGGCTGTGCATACTGCTCATATATAAGCTGAAGCTCTTGTTTAACAAGGCTTTATTAATTGAGTTTCTTTGCCATTCAGGGCTGGGAACCTTCCGGCTTTGTTCTGGTGATTTGAGATAATTAGTAAGATTTAGAGCTGATTCACACATGTGCCCTGTGGATTGAAGCTGAGGTCTCACAGCTTATTGACACAGTAGTTGTTCAGTTCTTCAAGTCAGGTTTACATCAGGTTCAGGACAGGATTTTTTTTTTATACAAATTCTTTTTCAAAAAGGCAGTCTCCAATACATAAAGAAGACAAAATTTGGCACACCTTTAGACATGGAGTCATCATATACATATGATATATCATATAGCAGTGCAACACATCAACATAAGGTCCAGAACATATTTAGGTTCAATGAAGCATTTACAATACAGAATCTAAAGCAGACCAGAGGTAGATCCTGAATAATAAAGATCATGTGAAACCCATATTAGAGAAAATGGTGTATATTTAAAGTCCAGAAGACAACCACCTTAATTTTAGTATTTAATATAGATAGGATGAAAGAAAGATTAAAAAAAAGATGGACTATAGAAAAGAAGACAGACAGGGAAGAAGAGAAAAATAAAGGAGGGGGGTGGGAAGGGGTTTCCAGGGGGGAGGGTTGAGAGCCAGGGTATTCTGGAGAAGGCCTTCACTGGTTCCCTCAACTGGCAGAGTTTGCATTGAGAACAGCCTTAGTATCTTTAGAGAAGACAAAAATGTTCCACAATGTCCAGGTTTTGGTATACACCTCTTGTCTATGCTGTGACGAGAGGACCAGATCTTCCATAAGATTCAGTCGATGGTCGGGTGCATTTTCAGGTAAGGGGAATGCATGATTTAGCTGTATTGAGGAGGTGTGGAGTATAGACTTCTTATAGATTTTGGCAGGTATGTCAGAGACATGAAGAAGAAAGAAAGCCCGGTCCTCCGGGACCTTGTAATCAGTACATTCAGATAATTTTCCGGACTTCTTCCCAAAAATGATGTAATTTAGGGCAGGACCAAAAAATGTGGAGCAGGTCAGAATTTTGAAATTGTTTTCCTGAATTCTCGTGCAAATTGAGGATTTCAGGGCAAATCTTATGATGCTAGCCACTTGTACCGTTGTGAATGTCCAACCCAGATCTGATTCCCATTTTCTGATGGAGGGCAGGTGTTGATCTTTGGGGGGGGGGGCATCTCCGGGTCGTAACAGTACTTCTCTAACATGGTGAGCCGGCAACAGAAAGTGTGTGGGGGTGGAATCAGGTCAGGATTTTATCCTGTTCTCAAACATGTGCGGTTTAGAAACGGTTCCCATAGAAGTCAATAACCTGTAATCCGCACCTGAAGTGGAGTGCACTGCTCAGAAATCAGACAGCACCCTTTTTCAGTCCGCACTGAATCAGCACTGCTAGTGCACCGGACATATGTGAACAGGCATCGTAAGAAGCAATGTTATTTCACATGTCATGTAGACTGGATGCTGTTCAAACCACATCCAATCTGCATATAACTGGCACTTACGGATCTCAAGCTCCTTTTTATATAGTGGCAGTATTACTACTACCACTAAATGACAACTTCCTGCTGCCCAGATGCTAACTTGTGTCAAATTTCAAACAAGCCAGTGGGCATTCTGGGTGGTGTTATCGACAACATTTTTGGTCAGTGACCTTGACCACCATCATCGGCTAGTCTTTTTGACATTCAGCAGCAGTGATAAGAGTGTGGTAGGAGAGGGTCATTATCATCATATTGCAAGGTTGTCCTTCAGCACGACTGAAGTTCAATCTACATTGCTAGATGAAGTGATTGATGTTGGACTTACACCAGATGACAATGTTTACGTATTTATTTTTAATAAAGGACCCCCTTGGCAAGGCACCCCCCCCAATGTTGAGGGAATGTGGCCTGGTATGGAAGGGGAGGGGGCCATACTCCCTGACCCTCCCATTACTGTCTAACAAGGCTACAAGCTTGGATAAAGGTCTGATATGCATTTTTTTTTAAATGTTGTGGGTTCCCCTATTTTGTTTGTTTTTTCTTCTGAATAGCCCTGTGGCCTTGTATGTTTCAGGAGGAGAGGGGGGCATACATTCACTGCCCCTCCTTTTTTGGCCAGTCAGGCTGCCTGTCTAGATAAGGGTCTGTTGTGTATTCTGATGGAAACCCTGCTAAAACCCCTGCCCCTGAAAATGGTGTGGAGTCCCACCTAAAATCCATACCAGACCCTTACCATAGAAAGGGCTCTAGCATGGATTTTTTAAGGTGACCCATGCAAAAAAAATTAAAAGTGTGGGGTCTCCCCCCAAAATCTATACATTACCCTACAGGCTGGATGACCAGGAAAGGAAAGAGAAGCAAGCATGCACCCCTTCCCGAACCATACCAAGCTACATGCCCTCAGCAAAATGAGGGTACCTTGCAAGGGGGTCTACCTGGCAAGGCACCCTATCCTGATGTTAATGGAGACAAGGACCATCCATAGCCCAGTGAATGTGGGGATTTGTCAGAATCTGAAAGCCCTCTTTAAGATAATGGGGGCCCTGTTCTCTATGTGAATGAGTAAAGCATGCAAAGGACCCCTTACTACCCAACCACATACAAAAGATAAAGTACATATACACACACTCCATTAAAAAGTCCTTTGTTAAAAAGCAATTAAAAAATAAACATTGTCCCCCAATGCAAATCCAATATCAATCACATCATCCAGCAATGTAGAGCCAGTATTAATCACAATGATAACTGTGGCAGTGCGGTGTCCTGCCATGGTCAAAAGCAAGCTGATAACCCTGGATTCTCAACCAGGCAGGTTGAGGGGCTCCAGAAGATTGATGTATTGCAGAAGAAACTGGCTTTTTGGTTTTCTCATTTATTCATAGAGTCTGTTTTGGGATCTGGAGCCTGGAGATTTCAAAGAGATCTGGGAGGGATGAAATCTCCAATCCTGGGACCAGGTTTTGGGAATGGCCAGGACACTGATTGCACAAGTGTGTGCAGGCCTTTTCATAGAGGCTTAACCATGGTTCTGAGCTCCACCCCAGCAGACAGGAGGTCTCTGACTTGGAGTCAGGTGGGCTTCACCAAGGAGAGGTGGAAGCCAGACTAGCTGTGTGCTAGTGGCCAGCTGTGTGCGAGAGCCATATTTTGGGAAGAGTCTGCAGGAGACAGACATAAAACTGCGTACAAGCCAGGAGGCTGAATACTGTTTAATTTGCTTGATGGTGGATACCACTGCGTGGGAAGCATTTGTTTATTGTTTATGGAACTTTTTTCTTTTAAATAAAATTGGGCAAAAAGGCCCTTAAAGAAGCAAGTTGCTGTGTGCTTTAACAAGAAAAGCTCTACCATTTTGAAGCAAGTTCCCACATAACCTATAAAACAATGATTCTTTCCTCTCTCACAACCGCCACAAATAGATTCCCAGTCAGCTGCTGAATGTCAACAAACTGGCCATCTCTGATCACATTTACTTAATAACCACATTTGGTCAATGGCGTCACTTCTGGGTGCTTTGTTTACAAACAGAATCTGACAGGTTTAAAACATTCCCCCAAGCATAGTATTTAAAGGCTAAGATATATACACACATACATACACACACACACACACACTATATTGCCAAAAATATTGGGGCGCCTGCCTTTACATACACGCACATGAACTTTAATGGCGTCCCAGTCTTAGTCCGTAGGGTTCAATATTGAGTTGGCCCACCTTGTGCAGCTATAACAGCTTCAACTCTCCTGGGAAGACTGTGTACAAGATTTAGGAGTGTGTCTATGGGAATATGTGACATTCAGAAACTTACTTGTGAGGTCATGCACTGTCAGACGAGAAGGCTTGGCTCGCCGTCTCCACTCTAATTCATCCTAAAGGTGTTCTATCAAGTTGAGATCAGGACAGTCAAGTTCCTCCACCTCACACTCTCTCATCCATGTCTTTATGGACCTTGCTTTGTGCACTGGGGCGCAGTCATGTTGGACCAGCAAGAGGCCATCCCCAAACTGTTTCCACAAAGTTGGGAGCATGAAATTGACAAAAAAATGTCTTGGTATCCTGACAGCGTGATTCATCACTCCAGAGAACACGTTTCCACTCTAGAGTCCAGTGGCAGCGTGCTTTACACTACTGCATCAGACACTTTGCATTGCACTTGGTGATGTAATGCTTGGATGCAGCTGCTTGGCCATGGAAACCCATTCCATGAAGCTCTCTACGCACTGTTGTTGTGCTAATCTGGTCTTTAGCTATTGACTCTGCAGACAGTTGGTAACTTCTGCACACTGTGCGCTTCAGCACGCTCTGATCCCACTCTGTCATTTTACATGGCCTACCACTTGGTGGCTGAGTTGCTGTTGTTCCCAGTTGTTTCCACTGTGTTATAATACCACTAACAGTTGATCGTGGAATATTTAGTAGCGAGGACACTTCATGGATGGACTTATCGCAACCTATCACAGGACCACGCTTGAATTCACTGAGCTCCTGAGAGCAACCCATTCTTTCACAAATGTTTGTAGAAGCAGTCTGCATGCCTAGGTGCTTTATTTTATACACCTGTGGCCATGGAGGTGATTGGAACACCTGAATCCAATGATTTGGAGGGGGTGTCCCAATACTTTTGGCAATATAGTGTACAGTATATACTTTTTTTTTTCAGGAAAACGTGCAAATATTATTTTTTGCATAGGAGCCTGCAAATCATTGCACCTCTGATCAGTGGATGGTGGTTGCAATTCCAGGCTCCTGCTGACTCTTCTTACAGATTCCAGCCTGTACAGAGGTGAACTCTTTCAGGTGGAGAGCTGGAGAAAGTGTCAATGGACAAGTGTGGTGTGATCATCACACTTGTGCTCCATTGAGAACTACAAGTCTATCTGCTGAAGTGACAGATTGGACTTGTAGTTCATTAATTCACAGATCTCTGTGAATGAATGACATGGCTTTGCAGGCAAAAAGTGGAGTTAGCCTTTAACCTATTCCTCATAGGTATATTCATATATACAGTACGTTGGCAAGGCAGGTGAGCCTCATAGCCAAGGCATGGGGAATTATAATTCTGAGCTACCAGCACAGTGGTTAAGCTTTCTGGTATTCCAAGGGTATGCAGCAGCTATGCAGAAGACTGTTGCCATCACTTTGCCTGTTGATGGAGCACTTCAAGTCGCCTTCTTCCACTTTCTGCATTTTCTACTTCACTGCAGGGGGTGCCAACTGTTTTCACAGAGTGCATGAAAACCATATAACGTGCATGTGCCATTTTCATCTCTGAACATCTGGAAGAGTGGCTTGGTACAGTGATAAAGTTTCATGTCTGTGGAGTCACACCTTCCATGTCAGACTACTCTCTTAACTCATGCAGATACTGTAACAGAATGAGATAGGAGACAGAAATCACACTAGGTGCTTTGGATAGAATACGCACTATAGAGGGCTATGCATTGTTCATTTTTAATTTCAGAGGTTTACAACATTTTAAAAATACAACTATAAATCTGTATTGGTAGGCCTCGTTTACATGGGCAGATACTTGCATACACCAGATTCCAGCAGATTCTTGTGGTTGGGATGACAGTTGTATTTAAGCAGCTGCGGCTGCTCAGTCTGTACATAGCAATGACTGGTTGAGAAGAGTCATTGCTAAACGCATGTACAGTTGTGTTCAAAATAATAGCAGTCAGACATCACTAACCTGATCAATCACTGTTTTTGGTAGAAAGTATATTTCTACATGGCAAATAATTTACTTGCAGGTGTAGTAGAGTAATAGAAATCCAACAGACCCAACAGTTATGACATGCATGCTGCTGATTCTGTGTAATTGAATCACTAATTGAAAGGGGCATGTTCAAAATAATAGCAGTGTGGAGTTCTATTAGTGAGGTCATTCATTCTTTGAAAAACAGGTGGCAATTATTGCCCTTATTTAAGGAAGCAAGGCAGCAAATGTTGTACATGCTGGTTACAATGCATTTCTCTATGAAATTCTGAGGAAAATGGGTCGTTCCAGACATTGTTCAGAAGAACAGCGTACCTTGATTAAAAAGTTGATTGGAGAGGGGAAAACATATAAAGAAGTACAGAAAATGATAGGCTGCTCAGCTGAAATGATCGCAAATGCTTTAAATTGGCAACCAAAACCTGAAGGACGTGGAAGAAAGCGAAAAACTACCATTCAAATGGATAGAAGAATAGCCAAAATGGCAAGGACTCAGCCGACAATCAGCTCCAGGAAGATCAAAGAAGGTCTAAAGTTACCTGTGAGTACTGTTACAATTAGAAGACGCCTATGTGAAGCCAAGCTATCTGCAAGAAGCCCCCGCAAAGTCCCACTGTTGAAAAAAGACATGTGCTGAAGAGGTTACAATATGTCAAAGAGCACATTGACTGGCCTAGAGAAATGGCACAACATTTTGTGGACTGATGAAAGTAAGATTGTTCTTTTTGGGTCTAGTGGCCGGAGACAGTTTGTCAGACGACCCCCAAACACTGAATTCAAGCCACAGTACACTGTGAAGACAGTGAAGCATGGCTGCACAAGCATCATGATATGGGGATGTTTCTCATACTACGGTGCTGGGCCTATTTATCACATACCAGGGATCATGGATCAGTTTGAATACATCAGAATACTTGAAGAGGTCATGCTGCCTTATGCTGAAGAGGAAATGCCCTTGAAATGGGTGTTCCTACAAGACAACGACCCCAAACACACCAGTAAACGTGCAACATCTTGGTTCCAGACCAACAAGATTGATGGTATAGAGTGGCCAGCCCAATCCCCGAATCTTAATACAATAGGAAACTTGTGGGGTGACATCAAAAATGCAGTTTCTGAGGCAAAACCAAGAAATAAAGAAGAACTGTGGAATGTAGTCCAATTATCCTGGGCTGGAATACCTGTTCACAGGTGCCAGAAGTTGGTTGACTCCATGCAACACAGATGTACAGCAGTTCTCAGAAACAGTGGTTATACAACTAAATATTCATTAAGTGATTCAAAGAAAGCAAAATCTTCAAACATTTTTAAGTTTATATAGTGAATGTTTGAGTTTGTAAAGAAGAATACAAACACTGCTATTTTTTTTTGAACAACTAATATTCACTTTTTTTCAATTTTTTTTAGAGGAAAAACACAAATTTGATCTATTTTTCTTCATGTTTTGATTTGGAATAGAATGTGTCGTGTTCCCAATGCATTTGTGTGTATGGAAATAAAAGCTATTAGAAGAATTTTGAGCTTTATTCACTTTTTTCAACACACTATTATTTTGAACACAACTGTAGCTAGAAATTCAGTGGTTACATGCGGTTCAGGACAGATGAGTGACACTGATCCCAGAAATGTGTGTCTAGTCTTGGACATCTGTCCCTAACTGCAGGTACAGTGGGGATCGAAAGTTTGGGCACCCCGGCTAAAAATTTGTATTAATGTGCATAAAGAAGCCAAGGAAAGATGGAAAAATCTCCAAAAGGCATCAAATTACAGATTAGACATTCTTATAATATGTCAACAAAAGTTAGATTTTATTTCCATCATTTACACTTTCAAAATAACAGAAAACAAAAAAATGGCGTCTGCAAAAGTTTGGGCACCCTGCAGAGTTAATATCTTGTACTGCCCCCTTTGGCAAGTATCACAGCTTGTAAACGCTTTTTGTAGCCAGCTAAGAGTCTTTCAATTCTTGTTTGAGGTATCT
The DNA here is from genome assembly GCF_062004578.1 of Staurois parvus. NCBI lineage: Eukaryota > Metazoa > Chordata > Amphibia > Anura > Ranidae > Staurois > Staurois parvus. The sequence continues at coordinate 1,099,937 of NW_028318063.1, read as the reverse complement.
TTGCCCATTCTTCCTTACAAAAGTCTTCCAGTTCTTTGAGATTTCTGGGCTGTCTGTCACGCACTGCTCTTTTAAGGTCTATCCATAGATTTTCAATTATGTTGAGGTCAGGAGATTGTGAAGGCCATGGTAAAACCTTCAGTTTACGCCTCTTGATGTAATCCCCCGTGGAATTCGAGGTGTGTTTAGGATCATTATCCATTTGTAGAAGCCATCCTCTCTTTAACTTCAGCTTTTTCACAGATGGCATCAAGTTACCATCCAAAATTTGCTGAAATTTTATTGAATCCATTTTTCCTTCTACTCGTGAGATGTTCCCTGTGCCACTGGCTGCAACACAACCCCAAAGCATGATTGATCCAACCCCATGCTTAACAGTTGGGCAGAGGTTCTTTTCATTAAATTCTGTGCCCCTTCTTCTCCAAACGTACCTTTGCTCATTCCGGCCAAAAAGTTAAATTTTAACCTCATCGGTCCACAGAACTTGTTTCCAAAATGCATCAGGCTTGTCTATATGTTCATTTGCAAAGTTCAAACGATGATTTTTGTGGTGAGGACGTAGAAGAGGTTTTCTTTTGATGACTCTTCCATGAAGACCATATTTGTACAAGTATCTCTTTATAGTGGAATAGTGTACCACAACTCCAGTGTCTGCCAGATCTTTCTGGTCTTCCAGATCTTGCTTTAACTTCCACTGTTCCTGATGACTGCCATTTCTTAATTACATTCCGAACAGAGGATATTGACATCTGAAAACGCTTTGCTATCTTCTTATAGCCTTCTCCAGCTTTGTGAGCGTCAACTATTTTCACTTTCAGTTTTCTAGACAACTGCTTAGAAGAACCCATGGTGCTGATTGTTGGGGCAAGGTCAGATGAGTCTGGGCATTTAAAACCTTTGAGATTGACATCACCTGATCTTCCCAGACAATGATTGAGAACAATCCATGACACTGGCAGGTCTCAGCTTTGCAAAGGGGGCAGGGTGCCCAAACTTTTGCAGACGCCATTTTTTTGTTTTCTGGTATTTTGAAAGTTTAAATGATGGAAATAAAATCTAACTTTTGTTGACATATTATAAGAATGTCTAATCTGTAATTTGATGCCTTTTGGAGATTTTTCCATCTTTCCTTGGCTTCTTTATGCACATTAATACAAATGTTTAGCTGGGGTGCCCAAACTTTCGATCCCCACTGTAACTACTGGTTGTGAACAGTTATGGCTCCTCGCAGCCTGTCATTACATTGAATATCTTTTGTGACCGCTGCTGTTCACACGCATCTATCATTTCACTAGAATCTGCTGATGTGAAAGAGGCCTTAAAATATATGTGTGCAGCATATGTTTCATCATGCATTTTGTTACCTGTGTGTCCCCAATGTTTAAGAAAAAGACCAACACAACGCATAGTTACTCACAGTATATTTACTAAGATTTATCCATTTATCTAGACAAATGAGAAGCAATATACAGTATTTGTGAATAATGTAACAAGTTGGACAAACTGAAGCTCTTTCATAGAAAAGGACAAGGATTGATTTATGGAATATTTCAGTCTCGGATAATTGTGAACTTTATAATATTGAATGTTTCAGTCCCTGATGACTTAAATGTGATCTCTCTAATAACCAAATTTTATTATGTTTCAGGCTTGAGCGAAAGTTTTAAACATCTTAAAAAACAATGTGTGAGAAGAATCAAACTGAAGTGACTGAATTTCTAATACTGGGATTTGAAAGTTTTTCCCATCTGAAAGTGCTGATTTTCATACTGGCCCTCCTTGTGTACATTATGATAGTGATAGGAAATCTTCTGATTGTCATACTGGTGACAAGATATCATGAACTCCAAATTCCCATGTTTTACTTCCTCAGGCAGTTGGCACTAGTGGACCTCATGTTCACTGCCAACATTGTACCCAACATGCTATATATTATATTGATGGATGGGGGCAAGATTACTACAACGGGGTGCTTTATACAATACTATGTTCACTGTATTGCAATTTACACACAATCTGTAATACTTTCTGTAATGTCTTTTGACCGCTATATGGCTATTTGCCAACCTTTGCGTTATTCTTCTGTCATGAACCCTAAATTGTGTTTCCATTTGGCTTTCTGGTCCTGGGCAGCTGGTTTTTTCATTATTCCAAGTGAATTCCTCTTAATATTCCAATTACAGTTTTGTGACTCAAATGTCATTGACCATTTCTTTTGTGATTTTGCCCCTTTTCTCAGGCTTTCTTCATCCGATACCAATATAATACGATGGCAAGATTTCATGATCTCTGTCTTTCTCATATTTATTCCATTCCTATTTGTTATTTTGTCTTATATCTGTATTTTCATTACAATTGTGAAAATCTCTAGCTCTGCTGGACGGAAGAAGGCATTCTCCACTTGTAGTTCCCATCTCGCCACTGTCAGCACACATTATGGGGCTTTAGTTACAATATATATTTTTACAGCAAGAAATAATTCACTCCGTGAAAACAAATGGAGGTCTCTATTGTACACAGTTCTAACCCCATTTATTAATCCCCTTTTATATAGCCTCAGGAGCCAAGAGTTTAGAAAAGTTTTAAATAAACTGACACATAGGCATAGAAGGAAATAATACAAGCATATGGTATACAGTTAGTACATTGTTAACATGTTAATAAAAAAAAGTAAAATTAACTACTATTTGTTTATTGTGTTTAATTTTTTTTTCCGTGTTTGGGCTCCAGTAAAATTTTGCAAGACTATAGCTCACCATAAACTGAATGTACAATCTCCTTTAGATCTACCAACAACTATGTAGCGCAAGGGCCTGCTTGCTTGGATAAAAAATGATTGGATAGTTGAATAGGTCCTCATATTAACCACTTGCCTACCAGGCACTTATACCCCCTTATTTACCAGGCCAATTTTCAGCTTTCAGCGCTGCCGCACTTCGATTGACAATTGCGCGGTCATGCAACATTGTACCCATATGAAAATTTGATCATTTTTTTCTCACAAATAGAGCTTTCTTTTGGTGGTATTTAATCGCCACTGGGCGCTTTACTTTTTGCGCTATAAATAAAAAAAGTGCAAAAAATTTGAAAAAAAAAAAAGTTTCCTTGTTTCTATTATAAAATTTTTCAAACAGGTATTTTTTCTCCTTCACTGATGTGCGTTGATGAGGCAGCACTGATGGGCACTGATAGGCGGCACTGATAGGCGGCACTGATGGGCACTGATAGGCAGCACTAAAGGGCACTGATAGGCAGTACTAATGAGGTGGCACGGATAGGCGGCACTGATAGGCGGCACTGATAGGTGACACTGATGATGGGTACTGATAGGCGGCACTGACTGGCATCACTGCTGGGCACTGACTGGCGGCACTGACTGGCACAACCCCTGGGCACTGACTGGCAGCACTGCTGGGCTGCACTGGTGGGTGGGCACAGGTGGGTGGCACTGGTGGGCACAGGTGGGTGGGCACTGGTGGGTGGCACTGCTGGGCACAGGTAGGTGGCACTTCTGGGCACAGGTTTGTGACACTGCAGAGTGGCACAGGGGGGTGCACTGCTGGGCACAGGTGGCTGATCTGCTGGGCACAGGTGGGCGGAACTTGCGGGTGGCACTGCTGGGCACCAATCATCAGGGCACTGATCATCAGTGCCCTGATGATCGGTGCCGATCCCCGCTCTGAAAACTGCCGGTTCTCGGCAGTACTTTCCTCACGATCTGACAGCGTGAGGAAAGTGCAGCCGAGAACCGGCACTTGCATTTCCCTCTGATCAGCGTGTCATTGGACACCGCTGATCACGTGGTAAAAGGCCGCTGTGATTGGCCTTTTACCACATCACGTGATCAGCTGTGTCCGTAGGACACAGCGATCACGGAGATCGCCGGGTGCGCGCCCCCTGGGGCGCGCAGGAGAGCGCGTTCTGGGAGGACGTCATATGACGTCCACTCAGAACTGGCCGGCCGCAGTGCAGCCGTCATTCGGCTATCTGCGGTCGGCAGGTAGTTAAAGAAGAAGTCTGGTCTAATCTTAAATCTGCTTGCACTCCCTTTGTAAGCCCTATACCAGGGGTATTGAATTAGCATTCAATGAGGTCCAGTCACTAAAATTTTCTTCTGGCCGAGGTCCGAATAGGGTGTGTCCATCAGTGTGCCCCTTTACATAAGGTGTTGCCATCAGAGTGCAACTTTACATCATGCATTCCCATAACCTCAGGTGTGCCCATCAGAATGCCCCTTTACATCTGGTATCCCCATCACATTGCCAACTTACATCAGGTATTCCCACCAGAGTGCTCCCTTACACTCAAAGTACCCCTTTCTATCATATTTCAGAGGGTCCATTTACATCATATTCCCCATCACAGTGCCCCTTTCCATCACATGTGCCCATCAGAGTGCCCCTTTCCACAGTATGTGCCTATTTATGCCCCTTAACATAAAATGTGCCCATCAGAGTGCCACTTAACATAAAATGTACCCATCAGAGTGACCCTTAACATAAAATGTGCCCATCAGAGTGCCCCTTAACATAAAAAGGGGCACACTGATGGGCACATTTTATGTTAACCATTTGACACCTGGCCTATGGCCAAATGGCGTCTGCAAAAATGCATTAGCTTTCCGGGAGGCCGCCATATGGCGTCCTCCCGCACACGCGCAGCTTGCGCGCTTGCAGAGCTGCGTCGCGGCGCGATCTGTCACCGGCCATGTACCTCGGACACAGCTAAGCACAAAAAAAAAAAAAAAAAAAAACCCTGAATGAATCGATGTCATTCAGGTAAATGCTTGCTTATAGCAAAGTAATTCTTTGCTATAAGCAAATTGTGTAAAAAAAAAAAATACTGATCACTTCCCCAAAGTAGTACAATGTTACTATGGTAACATTGTACTGTTTTGGACATAGTGAAATATGAAAAAAAATCTTTAAAAAAAAAAAAATTTAATAAAAAATTTAAAATAAAAGAAAAATATATATATATTTTTTTCACACTGTCACCAGTCAGTGTCCCTGATCACTGCCATGCCAGTTATATGATGATGCTTTACTGCACTGGTGAGAGTATGTAAAAAAAAAATAGTGAAAATAATTTTTTTTATTTGTTCATTTTCCGAAAAATTATGACAAAAAAAATACAACTTCAAAAAACTTGCCATGCCTCTAATGAAATACGTCGGACTGTCTACTTTGCAAAAAGTGGTCATTTGGGGATATCTGTACTGTTCTGACATTCTTGGACCTCAAGAAATTAGATTGGCCGCCAGTACTTCAGGATTGATCAATATTCAGATCTATACCATAGTTTGTGAACTCTATAACTTTCCTACAAACTAAAAAATACATCCTAATTTGGGTTATTTTCACTAAAGACATGTAGTAGAATACGTCTCGGCCTAAATTTATGAAGAACAATTATTTATTTGCAAACTTTTATAACAGAAACAAAGAAAAACATGTTTTTTTAAAAAAAAATTTGGTCTTTTTTGTTAATTTAGCAAAAAATAAAAACCCCAGCGATGATTAAATACCACCAAAAGAAAGCTCTAGTTGTGTGAAGAAATGATAAAATTTTAGTTTGGGTACAATGTTGTATGAGCGCGCAATTGTCATTCAAAGTGTGAGAGCGCAGAAACCTGAAAAATGGCCTGGGCAGGAAGGGGTAAAATTGCGCGGTATTGAATTGGTTAAGGAGCACTCTGATGGGCACATTTTATATTAAGGGGCGCTCTGACAGGCAGATTCTAGGTTGTGCCCACCCGAGTGTCCTTTAACATTCAATGTGCCCATCAGAGTGCCCCTGTAAGACTACACCCTACCTTGAGGGCAGACAGGAGCTGCGCCTGATTCCTTGCTGGATGCTTGTGTACAGGCAGGGAGTGGAAGCCGGAGAGTCAGTGAGCTGAAAGGGGCGGGGCGCACATGTGATGTCATTTTGCCATGACGACCGCCCTGCTCAGCGGCGGATCTGTCATTGCGGTTGGCGGGCTGGCGGTCCGGGCGGCAGCGCTGCTGGGGCCATTCGCGGACCGCAATCTACCATTTAGTGACCGTTGCCCTTTACTAACTAGCCTGTGGAGGAAAGATGTGTATACCTACTTAAATAAATTGGGGGTGGTTTTGCATTCCCCTTACTTAAAATATAAATATGTACTATCTTGTCTGTTTCTATAATGGGCTATTCTGTTAAAGCTCTGATAATATTAATGGTGATAGTATAATAACAATATTAGCTATAATAATAAACACAATACTCAAAGAAGCAAAGGTCTTATTTATGTACAAAGAAAGAAAAATACTAATATAGAAATCTAATAGGACATTACAGAGCATATAGAAATAAAAGAGCAGAGATGATACGTTATGTAAGTCCGTCCTCAAAGTTCTGTTTCTTAGCTGGGCTTCAAGAGAAAAGAGAGAAGATGCTTGATGTTAGCCCTTGCATTTTTAAGGCACTCAAAACACCACCCATACTGACACCCCCTGTCCGCCCTTATAGTCCAATGAATGACCATCCATAAATTATAAGGGGCTGTCCTGAATAGCCTCCAGAAAGTATAATGTTGTCCTTCACCAGATGGGTTTGTTACACTGCCATCAAGCTCCTCAGCATTCCGGTCCACATCTGGCCCCTTGGATCTTGTTGCAGGCCTGGAAATTGATCATTTTAATCTCCACATTATCAGGAAATCTAAGGTGAGGCTTTCTTAACCTCCCTGGCAGTCTGATTATTTCAGATTTTTGGTGCTGAAAGCGGTACCATTATTTTGCATGGAAATATGTAGTTTTTTATTGTAGGCTGTAATTTTTAGGAATAACTCACTGAAATCTGTCCGAACAAGAGTCTATTAAACATCCCGGGTATGATAAAATTTAAAAACACGAAATCATAAATTATAATTTAATAAATAATCATAAAAAATAATAATATAATAATAATACATTTAATTCAATAATATAATCAAACCAAAAACACTGAAATTTGAAATAGAGCGCCAAGTTCGTACATTGCTGAGCAAAGTCGCAAAATTGTTTTCAGTGTCTGATGACGAATTTCTCCACGAATCATTATCACTCAATTCTGCAAGTGGTTCTGATTTACTATCGCTGTTCTCTAGCTGATCTAAACCCGCTTTTGACCTAAAGGGACGCTTTTTGGACGCCATGGACGTTTCTCAGTTTCCAGGCAGAAAGAACAGACAAAATGCAGGCAGGGCACAGGACAAAGCACTCGGGACAAAATGTATGTGAAATGGGTTGAAACAGCAATGTTTTACTATGAAAAATGTGTTTTGAAAAAAATGAAATTGTTTAAAATTTTCAAATTTCCCACCGCCGGCGGCGCCCGTATGTCCCGACGTCACAGGGACCGGAACACAGAAGCCGGATGCATCGGCCGGAGGAGATGGCCATGGACACTGCAGGGGACACATCGCGGGAGTGAAGGACAAGGTAAGCTCTGCAGGGACTCCCTATGCAACGCCGCATGGTAAGCCCGAGTGTAGCTCGGGGTTACCGCTTTTGGCACTGACATTTTACCCCGAGCTACACTCGGGAATACCGCCAGGGAGGTTAAACCACAGCTAGGGGGTATGTGTGAATTCTTTTCCAGGGTCAGGATTCTGGTATGCAGTCTTTTGTTACACACACACCCTGCTGTGTAATCTTGTTCTCCTGGTATTACAAGACGATTCTCAGCAGTGTCCACATGGCCTAAGTCCATCCAGGCCTTAAGAGTCCAGAAATGCCTGAGATAGATATATATATATTTGCATAGTTAGTCTGGCTGACAAAAGTCCATCCAGCTCAATCATAAAAAAAATATATATATATATATATATATATATATATATATATATATATATATATATATATATATAATCCAGAGTGGATCCAGAGGAAGGCAAAAAAACCCCAGCAAAGCATGATCCACTTTGCTCCTGCAGGGGAAAAAATTCCTTCCTGATCCCCCGAGAGGCATTTGGATATTCCCTGGATCAACTTTACCTATAGATGTTAATATCCAGTTATATTCTATGTATCCAAGAAAGAATCCAGGCCTTTTTAAAGCAATCCACTAAAATGGCCAGAACCAACTCTTGAGGGAGTCTATTCCACATTTTCACAGCTCTTACTGTGATGAAATCTTTCCGTGTTTGGAGATTAAATGTCTTTTTCTCCAGATGTACAGTACCCCCTTGTCCTCTGTGATGACCTCGGGAGGAGGTCTACACCGATTTCACTATATGAACCACTGATGTATTTATACATGTTGATCATATCCCCCTTAATCTCCTCTTCTCAAGACAGAATAAATTCAGTTCCTCTAATCTTTCCTCATAGCTGAGCTCCTCCATGCCTCTTATTAGTTTGGTTGCCATTCTCTGTACGTTCTCCAGTTCCCTAATGTTCTTTTTGTGAATTGATGCCCAAAATTGAACTGCATATTCCAGATGAGGTGTTACCAAAGAATTGTACAGAGGTTATATGATATCCAGAAACAACTCTGAGGAAATCTATTCCACATTTTCACAGCTCATACTGTGAAGAAACCTTTCATACTTGGAGATTTAATCTCTTTTCCTCCAGACATAAAGAGTGCCCCCTTGTCCTCTGTGATGACCTAAGGGTGAATTTTTTTTTAAGGTTGGATAGGGAGGGATGAGTTAGACTTTGTCAGGTTATTACTGCTGACAGTAGCCGTGCTCAGAGGAGTCGCTCTCACTGTTTAGGGTTGCTCCAGTCCACTCTGGGCAAGGATTCCCCAGTACTACTGTATAGGCAAAGTTTAATCTTCCTCCCATGATGCAGCACTGGGTGCTTAAATTACCAATTTCCAGGACTTTCTCTTGGCTGTAGCAGAGGAAAGGTGGTGTATATAAGCATAAGTATGGAATAATAGAGTTTTATGGGTATGCTATATGACCAGAAATATGCAGACATTTCTCCAACTAATACATTCAGGTGTTTCCAATGAAAGGTTTTGTTCATCTTATAGCTTATAAAGACATTTTAGACAGCTGTGCTTTCAACCTTGTAATAACAGTTTTAGGAAGGCTCTTTTCTGTTTCAGCATGACCATGCCTTTGTGTTAAGAGCCAGCTCCATAAAGACATGGTTTGATGAGTTTGAGGTAGAGGTACTCAAGTGGCCTTTACAGAGCCAGGACATCAACCCTAATTATCCAACATGAGTACCTGACATCACACATGTTCTTTTGGGATAAATGAAAACAAATTCCCACATACAACCTCCAAAATCTAGTGGAAAGACTTCCCAGAAGAGTTGAGGATGTAATACTTGAAAAGGTGGTCAATTGCATATTATTGGGCATGGTTTTGGAGTGAACGTCCAACAAGCTCATATTAGGGTGCTAGACAGGGGTCTACAAATGTATGGCCATAGTGTAATATAGTTCTGTGGTCTTCACAACACGAAGTGAGAGAGACACCTCTGAGAAGAGATACAAGAAGCACTTGTCAGATTCTCCCTTGCAGTTTAACTAATTTTGCTCTTCACAACTGGGCAGTATCCTGCCAGCCTTTAACTATATTGGGGGATGTGGGTCCTTTAAAAAGAAAAAAAAACGTTTAAAAAAATCAGAAACTGGGAATATACACTTCATTGACATCACCCACATTTTCATTTGCAACCTGACCAACAGGATGTCGTCAACAGACAAAATGGTGCCTGAACTGGGGGACAGTGGCTGCATCTATCACTCTGAATGAAAATGAAAATCCTGTTTTCAGCACGTTTTATAAATGTAACTTTACATTTGTAACGTATCGCTGTCTATCTATAACTGTGCCAGCATCCATCAAGAAAAAAAGTCCTCTCAGAGCTCTCCTCACTTAGCTCTGCAGAGTGTAATTTCAGCTTTCTGCCCCGTTTTCTGAACTCTCAGACAAGTTTTATAAATTCAGCACTTTGGATGTAGAGATGACTGCAGATAAACAGGTACAGCTTATGTGGAAGGATTTGTTAAATCTCTGTGTATCACCACTCACTTCACTGGGTATATGTTTACAACCACTTTTAAAGAAAAAAAATTTGTATATTTTGGACACAATTGTAATAAGAAAAGCCTTAAAGGTCATCAAAATCCAGAAACAAAAATTTAATATAGGGGGTCTTGCCAATGGCTTTTTTAGGAGTTCTTGCTTACTGGTTCAACACCTTCTAGAAAAGCACTGCATAAGTATTTTTCAAGACAAGCCAAGAGCATGCTGGAGGAGACAGCTACCAACATGGCGCCACCTGAAACCCTGGAAACTCTGCAACCCAGGAACATGGTTCGGCTTCTTCACCATCCTCTAATTCAACTCTAGTCTGTGGGGCACTCATTAAACAGCCCGATAAAGACTCTATCTCTACAGTTTCCTGCATTCTGGATCCTTCAAATACTCTAATTGACATGTCGGCAGAGCTGAGAGAGCTCCTAAAATACTTGCCTACCATGGCTGGCTTAGAGGCACTACTTTCCCATTTTGAGAACACCCTGTAGCATGAGGTTACATCCATTAGGCGCTTGGTAGGATAACTCGCCTCGCAATCCGAGACTGGTCAAGAGATCAGATAACAACGTTGGAGAGAGTGGTGTCCCTTAAAAGACACAGGATGATGGCTGATTCCCCACTGACACAACTGTAGTTGCACATGGAAGAGCTAGAAGGCCACAAATGCAGGAACAATATGTTCATTAAGGGTCTCCCTAAGTCAATTACAGCTCCTCAGCTCCAAAAGATAGTACAGGAGATGATCTGCCACCTGCTAGACAGCCCTGATCTCTCAGATCTTGAATTGGATAGAGTTCGCACCCCACCAAATTACCCCTTTTCGGAAATTAGACACCCAAAGGAATGTGATAAGAGGCATGGTGAGTATTTTGCAGATATCATTTTTGCAAATACCTTGGAGTGTCTACTTTCCAAAAAGGGGTCAATTGGGAGGGTGCTTCTACTATCCTGGCATTTCAGGGCCAGCATTAGAAGTTTATGCCACACATCACCCACTCTTGTAACCACTTGAAGACAAAGCCTTTTCTGACACTTTTAGTTTGCAGGAAAAATATTTTTTTTGCTAGAAAATTACTTTGAACCCCCAAAAATTATATATTTGTTAAAGCAGAGGCCCTAGAAAATAAAATGGTAGGTGTTGACATTTTTTTTTGTATTTGCACGATGATTTTTCAAACACTAATTATTTGGAAAACACACTTTTTTGAATTTTAATGCACAAAAACACACTATATTGCCCAACTGTTTGAAGTATAAAAGATGATGTTATGCCAAGTAAATAGATACCATACCTAATGTACTTTAAAATTGTGCACGCCCATGCAATGGTGACAAACGAGGTAATTTTTAATATAGATAAGCAACTCTTTAAAAAGCCTTTACAGGTCACCACTTTATGTTTACACGGGAGCTCTAGAGCTAGAATTAATTTTGTCCTTGACCTGATGTTTACAGTGATACCTTACATGCATGGTGCAATCTCTATTTTAATACCGGCACTTGCGTTTGCCTTTGCAAGCAAGCATGGGAGAGTGGGGGCGGTGGTTGATTTTTTTTAAATTTTTATTTTTTTTCTTTATTTTTACACTGTCCCTTTCTTGGATCACTTTTATTGTTCGCACAGGGAATGTAAATATTCCCTGTGATATCAATAGACAGTGACATGTACTCTTTTCTGAGAAATCTGGGGTCTATTGGACGCTAGATCTCTCCTCAGCTCTTATAAAGCATCTGATCACACCAAGATCTGTGCGATCAGAGCTTTCTCAATTTAAAAAATTGCAGTGTTTATACGTAGCGAAACAGAAATGATGACATGTTTGTAGCTTGCGGTTTCTTAGACCATAGAGATGATAGGAGCCATTCTGGTCTCTGATCAGTTCTATGGTCAGCCGGTGGAACTGCCAGCTGCATTCTTGGATTTCCCTGTGGGGTGGAAGAGCCTGAGAAAGCTGTGGAAGGCGGTGGGAGAGGAATGTCCCTTCCAGCTACTTGTAAAACTAATCCAGCAGCTAATTAGCCCGTAGGATTGCTTTTACATGAAAGACGATCACCAGCTAAAAAAAACGATACCAAGATGATGTCTGTAGCTGCAGGCATCACCCTAATATAACTTCTCAAAGTCCAATGACGTACCAGTATGTTGCTAGTCCTTGTTGGGTATATATGTAACAGCAGAGAACATGGGCATATGATGAATTGGGTCTGTGGACCAATATGACCACAATTCATTCTTTTTTTGTAATGCCCATGTTGAGGGTTACGCCAAAAAAAGTTTTACATTCAGAAACTGTGATACGGTTCTATCTAAATTGTTTGGCAAGAGCTGAATTTGGGTGGGCGGCGATGTATTGTGCATATAAATTGCTTTGGCCCACAATCAATTGGTGCAAATCTTCCATGAAGAACAGCGGAGGGGCTAAACGCTAGTGTCGGCAGCGAATGGGGTTGATCCTGCTAACACTGCATTTTTGGGGACACAAAGGAGGCACTGGTAGAGTTCTGTTCGTGATCAATATATTGATCCGTACAAACACTATACTAGTAATGGGGGTTAACAATAACCTATAGCGTGAGTGCGATAGTGTGATAGCTGACCCTGGCTGGGAGGGGAGCTTACTGACTCTGACATTATCTGATGTCGCTAGTGGCAGTAATACAGTGATCAGTGTAAAACCTTATATACTGATACTGTACTAATGGTGCTGGCTGGGTGACAGGATGATCAAAGGGTTAAAAGGAGTGATCAAAGGTTAAATGTGCTAATCTAATGTGCATGCATAAAATATAGTTATTTTACTCAGTGTGGTATTCTCTCTTCTCTCCCTGGACTGACACAGGGCGCACACATGCGCAAGCACACCTGGAAATAGAAAACGACGTAAGGGTATGTGACTTTGCATAGAGCTGATGGTTGGCAAGAAGTTTACAAAAAAAAGATCTTAAAAATTTTTTTATCAATATTTTATTTTTATTTATTTTTTTAAATTTTTTTCAATATTTAAAAAAAATGCTTTCATCAGAGTAGTGCGATGTTACCATAGTAACATTATACTACTCTGGGAGGGTGATCAAGGATTTGTTTTTTTTGGTACACTTTAAGTTACATAGCTAAGTTCATGACAGTTCAAAATACAGTGATCTATGATTTGCTCCAGCTGGTCACATGATACAGGGTGCTGTGATTGGCCCATGTACCATGTGAGAGCTGTGATCCAATCACAGCTCACCAGAAGGAGAAGCAGCAGATGTGCGTGGGGGCAGGGTAAGTTGCACCCCCTTGTGCTAGTACAAGCAGAGCGACGTACGCAACTTTGCTTGTAGCTGTTGCCCGTCCGCAGTAAAAGTGCTGTGGGTGGGTGGCAAGTGGCACTGCTACTAAACCCTTGCATTTTATTTTTATGTAGCGCTCCCTTGTCACCTCCATGTTTTGCCAGGGTGCAATTAAAACCTTAAATTTTATGTAGCATATCTTTATTTTGCCAAAGAGCATTATGCAATGCCGCAATTAACATATATTTTATTTTATGTCATTTTTACCAACATTACATATAATATATTCCAATAAACAAAATCTTGACTGATCCCATTTTATTTGACCAATTACTACTGAAAATACTTTGACATATGGGTGTGTGTTTGGGGGGGTGGGGGGGGGGGTAGAAGGGGTCAAATTATCTTCCCTGGTTGTCACCTACACACCTACTGGGCTCAGCAGATAACTACCTCCTTGGATCTGATCCCTGGTGTTATAACGGGGCTTGGAAAATATTTATGAGTTGTATTAACCTATCAGCGATTACACTGGGGCTGTAATTACTGTGTAGACAAGTGCAGGTCCCCTTCTGTTCTATAGGTGGCCCTGTGCCATTATTACAGATGGAGTCTGTTAGGGGAATTGTCCCCTTAGGGCAGCCTTTCTCAACATTTTCAACACAGAGGAAGCTTTGAAATAATTTTCTAGTATCTGGGAAAACCCCTGATAAAATTACTATATCTACAACTCATGATACATTAGTGTGATCAGGAAGAATACTCTTACACTGGTCATTGAGAAGAATTACCCCCTTACGGATAGCTAAAAAGAATATTTGTGTCAATGGAAACTTATCTGAGAGGTAGAAATTGCTCATTGCTCAAAGAACCCCAAGCAATCTTTGGAGGAATCCTAGGGAGCCAAGACATTCTGGTTAAGAAACCCTGCCGTAGGGGCCCCATCAGTTAATCAGAGTAGCCAGCTGTTTGGACACTGCAACCTCTTGAGAGCTCCAGCAGACATCTTGGTGTAGTACCTTATATATGTAACACTACCCTCTTGAGACCTGCTGGTTTTGGGTCCCCCTTTACTTCCTGCACAGCCAGGCAACACATATTTTCCATTTGTATCCAGACACCAGAAATAGTCTATAGGCTTGTTTTTTTTTTATTTATTAGGGGATTTAACTTGGATAGAGTAAAGGGGTTATGGGATGCCCAACTTGATTGCAGAATGACAAATTAAGGAAGATTCCCTGGAGCCATGACAGTCTTTAATAAAGTATGCAACTTTCAGGAGCTATGAGTGGACTTTTAGCAAAGTCCCAACTTGTAGGTGCTTAGTCCCCTAAGTAAACAAAATACAAGCCCATCTGGCTATGGAACTGATCCCAGGACAAGTGATTGGGTAAGCTATGAACTGTCCCCTGAAGACTTGCCAAGCACATGCATCTAGTAGACTTCTTCTCCTTTCTGCGTCCTGGGGGTATAGAGGTACTCACACTGACCTTGTCCTGCAGCTGTGGACAGAACTTCTTTCAGGCCTTTATAGCTAGGCAGGTTCCTCTACGAACTTTGCAGGCTGTCCTCCCCTGGTGGACTGTAGAGCAATGAAGCTCCCTCTTTCAGCTCTCCTCTTTTCTCCTTCAGCCTCCAGTCTGGAGGCAGAACCCCCCTCCTCCGGGGCTTCCTCCCTGGCTACACAGCAGCACCCCTCAGCACTCCAGCTTCCACCCAACTCCCCTGCTGGTTAGGCTCTGTCATATTTATGGGCTGGTCTGCCACACTGCCCTGCCTCGGATTGGTCAGACATAAATATGCAGATTAACCTATCCTCACCTCTGCTTGCTGACTTCTAGAAGCTTTTCCAAGCTTCTAGAGTAGGTTGAGGTACCACAGAACTGACCTGTAGAGCCCTCCAGCTTGACTTGATGTAAACCCTCTGACTAAACCCAAGCTTCTAGCAAGCCTCTAACTACTCTGACCAAATATGTACACCAGAGGGCGCTACATATACCGGGGTACCCACACCGTTCAGGTGCACCTGGAGCATGTGGTAGGTCAGGGACAGAGACCCCACTGATGACAGAAAATGCAAAGTGCAGGGAAAGGTTCCTGGTGAGTATGGTAAGCTCAGGGACAATGCCTGCTTTGTGGAAACATCCCACTATTCAGACCAGTAATGTGAGGTACTTCCCTGCAGTATCAAGTGCCGTTTTGGTTTACCACAAACCACCATTCCTCCAGTGGAAGCTGTCCTCTGATAATACAGGCCAAACCTGGTGACAGTGTATAATTAACAATTATAGTGCTCTATATCAGTGCCTATAAAAAAATTGCAATTGTTCTTTATCGTTAACTTGTTAACAAGATAAATTACAACATCAAGATTTTTTTGTGTGGTCTCTCCCAGACTGTGAATCCTGAGCCCCGTCTACAAGTGCATGGGCCCCGCCAGCAAGTGCAGTTCTGTTATAAATAATACCTCTAATATGAGGGGTTAAAGAGAACCTGCACTTGACTTAATACCAGATCTGTGAAGTTTAAGGTCTCCTTCACATGGCTGGTTATCTGCATTCTGCAGATTCTTGCCAGTGGAATGACTGGGTCATGCAAATAGTAGTTCCCTGTCAGCCTCCATAAACTAATGACAGGCTGACAATGGCTGGCACTGTTCGCATATAGCTGCACAGAGCTTTCTGGAGGAGAGCTGGTGATGTGAGTTTGACAGATGAAATAACCAGGCTGTCCTGTTTTTTTTCCTCACACCCCAATGGTAATAAATGATCAAATTTATGTTTGACCATTTTTTAGAATGATACACATTCTCTGTAGAACAGGGTACATAAGCTTGGTGGTTTCTATCAAACTAACTTCTCTTTAGAATCGAAATAGAAATATGTCTGCACTCAAATCCAAATAGCTTTGCACATCCTGTACACATAACCCATCATGTGCATCAACCCTCTGCACACTGCTATCCTTTTTTTACATTTGTTTGCAAACTTTGCATAAAAAGGGATTTTTTGTTCACATGCATTGCAATACATTTTTAAGCTGGCCAACTGTGTCAAAGTAATCCCTCTCTGGCCAGTTCCTATACTACTCTACTTTCTGGCAACTGTCTGGGTGCCCCACTGCTGGGGTCTGGAAACTGGCTGGGTACCCCATTGCCAGAGTCAGACAATTGGTTTTGTGCCCTGTCGAGCGGATTCTCAGAGAGATAGGAAAATTGATACTTAAAGACCCTCAAGACAGCAGGTATCCCAAAGCTGGGATACCATGAGTTATCTGAGCACTGGGGTCATTTGACAGTATGGGAACCCTGATATCAGGGTGCCTTGTTATAACCAAGTAGCTTGCCTGGTTCCCAGGATTTTTTCTGCAAATCAACTGCCGCTTAGGTCTTTCCAAGGCACTGGTTACCAGGCTAAGGTCCCCTAGTCCTCTTGAAGCTGCAGCAAGAGCATCTGGAATGTGGCAAGGTACATATGATACTAGACCACCCCCCAGAAGGCTGCTACTTCCTGGGCTGTTATGCCAAATGTTTGTCTGGGTTGTGACAAAGTACATATGGTACTCAACCACCATCCAGAAGAGCACTACAATCTGTGATTGGATCTGGTTTGTGATAGTACATGTGGTAATAGACCACTACCCAGAATAGCGCTATTATTGATGGTTGTTATGGCAAATACAGCTACTGGTGACAAAGGAAATGTCTGAACCACCAGCCTTTGACACAACAGGAGCAGTACGCTCCAACAGGGATTTGTAAAATGTGAATACTGGAAGAGTCACAAGCTGGACAGGCAACCCATGTAAAGGATGTGATAACAATGGAAACTTGAAAGTATCACATCCATCAGCAGGTGGGAGCTTAACCTTCCTACTGGAGTCCAGCTGGGTAGCAGGCAGGGAATCGGCAGATTCCAGCTAGGCCACAAGCAGGGAATCGGCATTGTCCAACTGGACAGCAGGGATGGAATCAGCATAGTCTGGCTGAGCCAGTCTTCTATAAATGTTGGATTTAGCCATTTGCTAGGAAGTTTTTTACAGTTAGTTTCTGGCAAAGTGTTAAGTGTTTAAATTTTATTTGAATTTATTTGCTCCTTTTCTCACAAAGCAGTATTTACTAGCATTTGATTTTATTACTCAGGGTTGCAAAATGTATAATAAAATTATGAATTTTCAGAACCCTAAATTCATAGTTGGTCCAGAGGAAGGTGAAAAACCCTGATTTTTATCTAAGAGGAAAAAAATTCTTCCTGATCCCCCTAAGGCGATCGGCTACTTCCTGGATTCGCAATCAGCGGTTTTACAATAATAAATGTGTTGTTGCTTGCAGAATGGAGAATTTAGGCCAGATGTGTTAGTTTAATATATTTGGATTGCAGAGCTTGGTGGTTTCTCTGTAGAACAGGGTATAATATGCTTGATGGTATCTATCAAAAGTCACTGCGGAGCAGGGTAACAAGCTTGGCGATTGCTATCAAAAGTCTCTGCGGAGCAGGGTAATAGGCATGATGGTTGCTATTAAAAGTCTCTTTGGAGCATGGTAAAAAGCTTTGTGGTTGCTTTCAAAAGTCTCTGCAAAGCAGGGTAACAAGCTTGGTGGTTGCTATCATAAGTCTCTGCGGTTTGGGTAACAGGCTTGACGGTTTCTATCAAAAGTCTCTGCGGAGCAGGGTAAA
The DNA here is from genome assembly GCF_062004578.1 of Staurois parvus. Taxonomy (NCBI): domain Eukaryota; kingdom Metazoa; phylum Chordata; class Amphibia; order Anura; family Ranidae; genus Staurois; species Staurois parvus. The sequence goes on along the minus strand of NW_028318063.1, from coordinate 1,081,973 downwards.
AGGCTTGGTGATTCTATCAAGAGTCTTTACCGAGCAGGGTAAAAAGTTTGGTGGTATGTATAAAAAATAAGTCTCTATAGAACAGGGTTCAGGACTTTTGGCGGTTTCTGTCAAAAGTAACTCTGTAAATGGCACAATATGCTTGGTGGTTTCTATCAAAAGTCTCTGCAGAGCAGGGTAACAAGCTTGGTGGTTGCTATAAAAAAATCTCTGTGGAGCAGGGTAACAAGCTTGGTGATTTCTATGGAAAATCTCTGCAGAGCAGGGTAACAAGCTTGGTGGTTTTAATAGAAAATCCTTGCACAGCAGGGTAACAAGCTTGATGGTTACTATAAAAAAAAATCTCTGCAGAGCAGGGTAACAAGCTTGGCAGTTTTGATAGAAAATCTCCGCAGAGCAGGGTAAAAAGTTTAGTGGTTTCTATAAATAAAAATGAGAATATAGAAAAAAATATTATCAATAAATATTAAAAATAGAAAATCTCTGCAGAGCAGGGTACCACACTTGAATGTTCCTTTGAAGCTAAGCAACGGAGACATCTGCTGGGATGTCCTTGTGTGCCTCCAAATTATTAAAAAAAAAAAGTAAGTTATGGTTGTCACTTTGCATGCTGGCATGTGATTTTAAGTTGCACTGCAATGCATTTTTACAGGTGTTTTGCTGCATTTTGTTACTCATTTTTCTTTTTTGTAATATATGCTATTACTATACACTGAAGAAAAAATGCTACATGTCCTATTTTTTTCAGTGCAAACCAAAGGAGAGCATTAGTGTAAACTGGAAACAATAGGAAACAAGGCTATTTCCTCATGGTTGCATTTTGACTATGTTGGGCAACACTGCCATGTGGAAAACCCTTACTGGGTGATAAAGTATTGTGGAAAAATCAAATTTCATTATATTAGATTACTCTTACCTTCATATACGCAAAGTCCCATCTTGCCTGAATATAATTCCAGTTGGCATCCTTCAAGATTCTGAAATATAAAGAAGTAAAACATATGAGCATAATGAACAGACAACTAAAAGCGGCAATAGACTTTATAGGATGTTCAGACCAGGCAGCTCCATCCATTTACAGCTGATGTGATTCTGAACCCCATAGAAAAGAAACAGAATAGAAAGAGAAGTAATAATGAAAACTCACTTTCTAGCCCAATCCTCCTTAAGTCCAGATCCCATTGAGAACTTTGAGGTAGGCGGCAGCAGTTTTATAGAGGACGCACAAGTCATGATATCTACTGGTGCTGTAGAAGAAGTCCTCTGGAATCAGGTTTTCCATCAGCAAAATATCAAGATTAAATACAATAAAAAAAATTGAACAACAAGCTATTGTGGACAGAAGTAAATTCAAGGGCCTTTTTATAACAGAGGGCAGATGTCGCTATCTGCTCTTCATTATACTCCATAGTGCCGTGCACACCGTGGTCCACATTTTACAGCTAATTCACAATGTGTGTGTGTGTGTGTGTGTGCGTGTGTGTGTGGGGGGGGGGTCACGGTGTGTACTGTGTGAAAGTTCACAGAGCTGCTCTGTGATTGGAGGAGAGCTGGTCATGTGTGTTTGACAGGTGAAATAGCCAGGTTATCTCACAATTTTTTTTCTCACAACCCCATGGCTGCACTTTATAAATGACCCCCTTAGTTATATACTGATAGTTATCTTTATCTTTTTAAAGATGTCTGCAGCATCCTGCCATCTCCACCTCATGTCTGAAAGGCATCTGAAGTGTCGGTGAGATTAGTAATAGACAATAGAATGACAGCATATACGTATATATGAGGTTGATACACAAAACTCAACATTTAATTTCCAAGCAGCTTGCATATACAGTACAGTAGGAACAATGGTAAACACATAATGGGTCCCCTCCATTTTGTCAGAGATCCATCAAATCGATTATCTCATTGGTAAGGGGAGAGATGATGATGCATTTCTAAACAGCCTAGACTTCATACAGAAGAGCAGGAAAGGACTACACTCTGCTCTGAGCAGGAGACAATTCCCCCATGGACAAGTACAATAAAGGTTTTGTACCACCAGGAAAAACTATAGAAAGGGCAAATAATGTTGTCAAAGGGATTGTGTAGACAGACTTTGGCTTGTCAGTCTGATATTAGTTTAGGAGATGTCTGAAACTATCCAGAATTCATTTACCTGCAGTTGGCCTCCTTCTGACCTGCATTTCTATAGACATATTTCTGAAGCAAAACCCACTTGAAGTGAAGAAAAATAACTCAACATAAAATGCAAACTTAGATATCACTAGAGTATCTAATAAAAAGGAAATGTAGTAGATGTCCATCCATCTCGCTGCTCCTAGTGTATTCTGAGTGCACTGGAGATGGCCTTCAGAATACCCAAACCGCAGCTGCTTCCTACTGGTTGCAGTTGCGTTTGTCCAAAGATTTTCAATCAAAGAGGGTGGAGACAGGGCCACACATGGAGCGAATTTCAGCCGGTTCCTGATTGAAATCGCCTAGTGTATGGCCAGCTTTATTCACATAAAAAACAATAAAGAAATAGAAACCCGGACTTACTTTTCCGCCCACTGAGGGCACATGTTAGTCATGCTGGTGAATTCAAAGACCATCAAGTTTTTGTTTGGTAGGAAGATGGTCTGTCTCTCACGCCTGTAAAAGCACTGTGGTGGAAGTACAATGTAAAATGGGTAAACCATTTTCTGGGTCTCCACATGTTCATATTGCTAGAGCATGCAATGTGCATGAAAACCTTTTCCCAGAAAAAGGGAGTTCCAATGGATTTAACAAATACTTACTTGTCGGCATATTCTTCAAACATTCCGGTGACGTCAATAAACTTGTCCCGGAGTCCATAATGGATATGTACACAATAATAAAGGATTACGGTCCAGCCAAAAAAGCCATTATATCATCCTGATTTTTCAGTTAGCCACCTTCTCAAGTTAGCACAGCATAGGGTCAATGCAGGGCCAGGACAAGGGGTGGGCAGGAGGGGAAGCTGGTGATGTCACTTCCAGCGGGTGGAATGCACACCAGAGCACTACTTCTGGTCCGGCATTTATATGCTTTTGTATCTGTCATTATATGTGAGTGGAACACAATTTTACTTTTAATTTTAATAAACGGTATTTCACTATATGGGGCCCCTTTTTCTATTTATATACAACTTATGAGGAGTTCATACTCATGTATTTGAAGCCAATAACTAACACACAAGCGTGATAGACTCTTGTTCTCATAAGAGTCCACAGGAGCTGGTGAGTAAGTGGGACCATCGGAGGGGAGGACTAAGGATTTGTTGCACCTTATGAAGAATCTCTGCACGTTTGCACCTTGAAGAATTACTGCACATTTGCACATCAAGAGACTATATTAATTTAAATTTATGAATTATTTGTTCACACAACTATGTTGATGGTATATTTTTACAGAGAGCACATTGTATACATTTGTTAATATATATACTTTGAGGTATTTGCACGTTTATTGGGCAGCACTTAATTGCTTTAACATTTAACTTGAGGGTCAGTGCCTTTTATAGAACCAGCACCTCTATTTCTATTTAGCATATTTTTTGTTATCTACTAATAGTATCCGAGCGCGGGTTATAAGTGATTACAGATGTGAAAAAAATGCTGTAAAATAAGAATGGTTCAGAAATAGAAGTGTTAATAGTTCATTGTTAACAAAATGAAAAATAAATGAACAGAAGAGAAATCCAAATCAAATTAATTTTTGGTATGACTCCCAAAACTACATATTCTTCTAGGAACACTTGCACACATTCTTTGAAGGAACTCAGCAGATAGGTTGTTCCAAAACATCTTGGAAAACTAACCGCAGATCTTCTGAGGATGTAGGCTTCCTCAGATCTTTCTGTCTCTTCATGTAATCCCATACAGACTCCAGAGATCAGGGCTCTGTGGGGACCAATCCATCACGTCCAGGACTCTTAGTTCTTCTTTACGCCGAAGATAGTTCATAGTGACAATGGATGTATGTATGGGGTTGTTGTCCTGCTGCAGAATAAATTTGGGGCCAAGCACCTGTCTCCCTGGTGGTATGACATGATGGATAAGTATCTGCCTGTATTTTTCAGCATTGAGGACACCATTGATCCTGACCAAATCTCAAATTCTGTTTGCAGAAGAGCAGCTCCAAACTCATAGGGAACCTCCACCATGCTTCACTGTTGCCTGCAGACACTCATTGTACCACTGTCCAGCCCTTCAGCAAACAAACTGCCTCTTGCTACAGCCAAACATTTCAAAATTTGACTCCTAAATCCAGAGTGCCTGCTGCCATTTTTCTGCACCCCAGTTCCTATGTTTTTGCGCATAGCTGAGTCACTTAGCTTTGCTTTACATCAGAGGTATGGCTTTTTGTACACAATTCTTGCATGAAGACCATCTCTGGCCAGACCTCTCTGGGCAGTAGATGGGTGTACCTAGTTACTACTGGTTTTCACAGTTCTGTGCTACTGGACATCTTCTGATGTTGAAGGGAAGTAAGCGTGATGTGTCCTTCATCTGCAGTATTAAGTTTCCTTCGCTGATCATTGCATTTACGGCCCTCAATATTGGCCATTTCTTTGTGCTTCTTCTAAAGAGTTTGAACAGCACATCTTGAAACCCTAGTCTGCTTTGAAATATTTGCCTGGGAGAGACCTGTTGATGCAGAACTTTGCTGTGCTTAGTCTTGCCATGGTGTATGATACAGTATGTGACATAAAACTGTTTTTCACAAGTTCACCTTAGTAGCAGAGTTTATCTGTTCATCACCATGTTTTAAGCATCCTACACAGCTCTTTCTGTTTCAGTAATGACTGTTAATCATACACCTGACCCTGATCCTACAAAATTTCTGACTTTGTGCAAGTGTACAAAGTGTGCAAGAATAAGAAATGATGCTGGTTTGAAGCTCAATTTGCATTTTTTAAATTGATAAAAATAAATAATTAAAATTTATATTTTAAGCATTCTTACTTTACAGCATTTCTTTACACCTGCTTAAACTTTTGCACAGTAATCTATATGCTTTAAGAGTGATAGGTTCTGAACTACATATGAGCCTCTTCCTCACAAGGAAAGTAGGTAAAATGGGAAACTCTTTGAATTTTAAATTTTAACAGCTCTTCATCTTATATTACATATACAGATCTGGCAAATTAAAAAGCAACTTATTTAAGTAAGAATGTTATTGTTTTTCTTGAACTAATTATACTCAAGGGACCTATGTAGACTATTGAATACAATTAAGAGTCTGATTGGGGTGGAGTTTGAATTGAAGGGTAAATAAAAGGGCATGGTAATTGTACTGGATGATTTTTATCCTCAAGATCAGAAGACACAACATCAACTTTATAAAATTATAGTTGTCATGATTATAGAACTAAAGAACTAACACAAAACTTATTACAAGACCATTTTTACTCAAGCCTGGGATCTGAAATATAGTATGTACAAATGTGTATCTCTAAATAGATGTCTGAAATTTCTTATATATATATATACTGTAGCTTGTTGTTGTACCATAGTAATCTAGAGGACCATTTCAACCTATCCCAAATTGTCAAAGAATGTAATGATACTGTACTGGATTCGTGAACAGCTTGCGTTCCTATGGAGTCATCCATAATAGATTATTAGTCATAAGTGGGTCACAGTCTTCTACCTCCAGACTAACATAGAGAGGTACTTCCTAGAGAATGTGGTACTTAAGGAGTTAAGAAAGCTAGGCAGCGCAGTAAGGTCATGCAGAGAAGTCGGGATCTAATTGCCCCCAATTATGTTGTAAAACCCATCACTGCAAGAAGTGGGCTAGAATGGGTATCAATCGTACTCTAAAGAGATACAAAACTTCCTACCCATCCAGGATAAGCATAAGGAGTACCAGTTCGACATAATGGAAGTCAGGTGGGCCAGCATCAGGGGATAATCTGCACTTTATAGGGCAGAAGGGAGGCTAGTTGATTTGATACTGAAATATTTCAGATGGTGATTGGACTATTGGAAAGGAAATGTGGATTTCAGGGCTCAAAGTTCTGCTTCAGAGAGAGAAATATTCAAAGTGTTATATTTATTGCTGTTAACCTTGAGTCCTGAGATCCAGGCATATCTAGAAGGCCTAAGAGGTTAGGGGTTGAGGTGTGAGGGGAGGTGAGAAAAAAAGGACATTATCCACAAACATGCAGAGTTTGTGTTGAGTATGCATCACCTCAACACCTCTAAAATTTGGATTATTACAAATGATGTGCACCAGGGGTTCTATTGCCTAGATCGGGTGTCGGCAACCCGCGGCTCCGGAGCCGCATGCTGCTCTTTTTCACCTTTCCTTCGGGTCCGGAGCACACTGCCCACCAGGTGACAGGCAATAGGGTCGGCAAGCCGCGGCTCTTTTAATGCAGCTCTTCTGTGTGCCGGGCGCCCGCTGGCAAACATTGGCTGTCAGGATGTAGGCAGGGCAGCGTTACGAGCTTCTCTCCTCTCACAGTCCGCCCTGAAGACCAGAACGGCGCGGGAACACAGCGAGAGGAACGCGCGGAGCAAAGGTAAGTGATTTGACACAATATGGGGAATGAATTACTATAGGGGGGGATGAATTACTATAGGGGGGACAAATTACTATGGTGGATGAATTACTATAGGGGGATGAATTACTATAGGGGCAATAAATTACTATATGGGGGATGAATTACTATAGGGGGGATGAATTACTATAGGGGGGATGAATTACTATATGGGGGATGAATTACTATATGGGGGATGAATTACTATATGGGGGATGAATTACTATGGGGGATGAATTACTATATGGGGGATGAATTACTATAGGGGGGATGAATTACTATGGGGGATGAATTACTATAGGGGGAATGAATTACTATAGGGGGCATGAATTACTATGGGGGATGAATTACTATAGGGGGGATGAATTACTATGGGGGATGAATTACTATAGGGGGAATGAATTACTATAGGGGGAATGAATTACTATATGGGGGATGAATTACTATAGGGGGCATGAATTACTATGGGGGATGAATTACTATATGGGGGATGAATTACTATGGGGGATGAATTACTATATGGGGGGTGAATTACTATGGGGGATGAATTATTATATGGGGGATGAATTACTATGGGGGTTGAATTACTATGGGGGATGAATTATTATATGGGGGATGAATTACTATGGGGGATGAATTACTATATGGGGGATGAATTACTATGGGGGATGAATTACTATATGGGGGATGAATTACTATGGGGGATGAATTACTATATGGGGGATGAATTACTATGGGGGATGAATTACTATGGGGGATGAATTACTATATGGGGGATGAATTACTATGGGGGGTGAATTACTATATGGGGGATGAATTACTATGGGGGATGAATTACTATGGGGGATGAATTACTATATGGGGGATGAATTACTATAGGGGGGATGAATTACTATAGGGGGGATGAATTACTATATGGGGGATGAATTACTATGGGGGATGAATTACTATATGGGGGATGAATTACTATGGGGGATGAATTACTATATAGGGGATGAATTACTATATGGGGGATGTATTTTCAGTTTTAAAAATGTTTCTCTCAAAATAAATTTTCAATCGTGGTTTTGGCGAGATTTGGCTCAGTTGAAAAAAAAGGTTGCCCACCACTGACCTAAGGCTATGATTGTGATTATGACGATACACTGTGGCCCTTATTAACCCTTTGCTTACTGGGCCCTTAAACCCCTTTCATGACCAGAGCGCTTTTTGCAATATATGCAGTGTCGGATTTGTTTTAAATGTTGCAATGGTTTTGCGGCTCCCAGTCTTTTTTTCCCTCACGGAAACGGGTCCAAGTGGCTCTTTATGTCTTAAAGGTTGCAGACCCCTGGCCTTGATGAACAGTAAAGGGGAAAGAGGGCACCCTCCTCTCTCCTTTGGAATGGTTTCTAAGCATTTTGAATGTGATATAATTATAAACAGCACTACAACACTATTAAGTATGTGATCTATATTGTTGATAAACAATTATTTTGTAGAAATTGTTAGATGCACTACCAGAATTACATTGGCCATACATGGATCAAAATTTGGCCCGTTTAGCAAGAATCAGACACATTTTGATCCACGTATGGCTGTTCCCATTTATGAAAGGTCAATCTATCAATCGACTTCTCCTGAATGATACTGTTGGAAAATTTCAGTTCGATTAGCACCACAGCCAACAGGCTGATCAGTATATTCTGACATTGGGGAGGTGGGGGAGTCTTCCTGCTGTCGGAATACAAAGACATAGCGGGGAGGATTCCAGCATCCACACTGAATGTGTAAATAGGTAAATTGTGTCAGGTTTTTTTTTTGTTCAGCTGGCTGGTTGAACAAAGAAAAACTGACCTGTGCACAGGCAGTTTTAGATAGACTTCACTGACAGATTAAAGATGAACTCCAGCTAGCACTTTTTAAGCAGCTACATCAATTTTTTCCCCTTTTTTGAATAAAAGTACATAGATGATGTGTATGAATGTGAGTTAGGGACCTTAGATTGTACCCCCTTGAGGGCTAGGGACTGATGTGAATGTACAATATATATGTAATCACTGTATAAATTGACAGCGCTATATAAGTACCTGAAATAAATAAATGATTAAAAGCCCACCATTATGAGCACCCTTGTCAGTGGTAAATTCTTTGTCTCAATGCTGACTGCTACATCTGCAGGACAGCTTGTTCTGTTGATAAATAACAGAGTTACTGGCAGGCTCACCAGGAGAAAAAGCCTAAAAATAAAAATACAACCACAACATCTAAGAAATGGTAAGCTGCAATTTAATACGTTTTTGGGGGGTTTATTATCGCTTTAAGTAATAAAAGTCAGTCACAACGGCTTCCTAAATCCTGGCTGAGATTGCTTTGAGTGAGAGATTATCTGTTAAATGGAGATGCCCTTGAAATCAAAGCACAAAAGTCATTACACTACCTAAGCTGCCAGTAAACTCTACTGCAAAAAGAATGTAAACTCTGAATGAAATTCTGCCACTGTGAGAATGTAGCTACATAAGCTACAGGAGGTGGACATTTTATCTTATATTTATCAGGAAGGGAATAGATGAGTCTAAAGTAGTGGTCATTAAACTGTGGCCAGGGTGCAGGGTATGGCTCTTTGCTTTTCTTTCCCTGGCCTCTGAACCATTATTTCTGTCACTGATACATGGTACTGTTTCCCCCACGGACACCAACTGTGGGGCACTATTCCTCACACACCAACAATAGGGCACTATTCCGTCCACTGACACCAACAATGGGGCACTATTAATAATTGAGATTCTAAAACCTAGCCCAAAAGGAGCAATCCATATGCAAGTACGTAGCTTATATAACTCTCATTTTATTGATGTGTACATACGGTGTCTCCAACACCAGAAGCCATCCTAGTAATGTTCAAAGGGAAAGTTTCATCAGTTTAAAGCCATAAAATAGTGAATGATGGTTATTATGATTTACTGTGCTTTGTACATTTTGTTTGACTTATTAATTAGTACGTTGCCATTTATGCTGAAACATACACTCACCGGCCACGTTGGTAGGTACACCTTGTTAGTGTCAAGAAAATATCCCCTACACCATTACACCACCACCAACAGCCTGAAACATTGATAAAAGGCAGGATGGATCCATTCTTTCATGTTTATGCCAAATTCTGACCCTACCATCTGAAAGTCTGCCCATTCTCCTCTGACCTGACCACTCACTAGATATTTTCTCTTTTTTGGACTATTCTCTGTAAACTCTAGAGATTGCTGTGTGAAAATCCCTGTAGATCAGCAGTTTTTGAAATACTCATACCAGGATACTTCCAAGACCACAGAGACCTCCTCAGCTATCTCTGAAACTACTCAGACTTCCAAAGCTGAAGGGGGGAATGGCCTTACCCAACATGAACCTGTATCACAGTGCTTGTAATTTGACTAGAAATCTGGATTGGTGCCAGCATGGCACTTTGAAGCAATGGGTATAGTTTTAACAGGCTTTATCGGGGGGTACTGTTGAATTCGATGCCTTGGTGCCATGCAAATCTGGCTGCTACAGCCCTGGCACATCCCACTGTGGGAGAGATGTGGCAGGTTTGCTGTAAACATTTTAAGACCTCATCGATATCACCGATACCCTCCCCTCTGACCCCAATAGTGGGGAACCTGGCCTTCAGCCCGGGTCTGCAGGACCCGAGATTCGAAACACTAAAATCCCTTGGTCTCTTCCAGGCCTGTCATTTCATATCGCATAGCCAATGGCTCTCCAGGAGACAAATTATGGAAACACCAATCTTTGTGTAGTTGCCTTTCTGGCACAGGGTCCAATTGTCACATTTCCTCTATCCGAGGCTACAGCTATCCGAGGCTACAGCTTTTAATCGTGACCTTACCCCATTTGAAAACTCTGTGTTTAGTAGATTCCCTGATCTGTCATGTGATTTCACATTCCTACCAATTACTGGTCTCCCCTCCCCATCATACAAACTGTCTTACATTGCCAAATGGTAACAAGATTTACGGTTGACTTTTACTGATTCACGTATAAGGCTTAAGTCTGTTCTAAATACCAGGAATCTGGCTTTAAACTGTTGACAAACTGGTATTACACACCCACCAGATTACACAAGATGTTCCCTCAATGCGCTAATTTACCCTGGCGCTGTGAAGAGGAAACTGGCTCCCTACTTCACATTTTGTGGTCATGCAGCCTGCTGCAGACTTTCTGGAATGGTGTGCATCAAATATCTCAGAAATTTACAGACCATGCGCTGCCCTGGGAACCTACTGCATCATCACGATTATCCTGACAAGTCCTATAGGTACTCCATTCTGCCTTTACTGCTTATAGTAGCGAAGAGTTGAATCCCCCTCTTCTGGAAACAAACAAGCACCAACCATTTTCATCTGGTTGGGAAAGGTTATGGACATCAATGAGATGGAGGGCATGACGGCTACGGAAAGAGGCGCTCACACAAAATTCCTTAAGAAATGGCACTACTGGCATGGATTTCTCTACTCGGAGGAATATAGTGCTCTTCTGGTGTAGCTCGTCGGATTTCCCGATTGATTGATTGATTGATTGATTGGTAAAGCTCTGTGGTGACTGGAGGGGGAATGGCATTGAATAGGATTCCCCTATTTTGCTCTCCACCCCTTTTATTTTTTTCCTTCTTTACCCTCTCTCCTTCTTCTCTTCACCTACTTTTTCTTCTGACTGCTGCTTACTGATGGAAAAAAAAAAATCTAAAAGGTGCAGCATGAGGGACGGAGACTTTTCCTACCCTGAGATGTCAGCACTATGCAGACGGGTGTCTTTCGTATTTACGGAGTTGGACCTGTGTGCCCAACTACTTAGGGAAGGTATGGGTTGTTGAATGACATTGTCTGTTTCTTGTGTACTATGTTGATCACGTGTATGGGTCTTTGGAACTGTAAAATATACTTTTTATCTTTTGGTCTCTGTATTGTTGTCATGTGCTGTTACTAAAATAAGGAATTAAAAAAAGAAATAATCAGACCAGCCCGTCTGGCAACAACTGTGCCATGCTCAAAGTCACTGAAATCCCCTTTCTTCCCCATTCTAAAGCTCGGTTTGAAATTCAGCAAGTTGTCTTAACCACGTCTAGATGCCTAAATGCATTGAGTTGCTGCCATGTGATTAGCTGATTAGCAATGCGTGCTACCAAGAAATTGAACAGGTGTACCTAATAAAGTGGCTGGTCAATGTATAGTGAGAGGATTTGCCTTTTTAGACAGTTTTCATAGAAAAGCTTCCTCCTTTAGAATATTTACCCCCACCTCTTCTTTTTTCTGGTGTAACCTTGGTTTTCCCATTACTTTATTTTACATTCTGTGACAATGATTTCCAATAAATATTCAAGAGGGGGAACAGAATAAATGTTCTGTGTACCTAGCAGGAACACAGACAGCATTAAATCTTAACACAAGTACAAACAAGGTACTGTATACAGATATTCAGTGGGTCACTGAAAGTATCACTGGGTGCACTGGCTGTGGTTCAGTAGCACTCCACAAAATGGGGACACTCCTCAGAAATTGGAGAAGAACCCAGAGTTGATAATCCATGCATGTTTGATCCAATGATAGCAGCAAACAAATGTCCATGAGTCCAAAGTTTTTAACAATATAATTGATTCATAGCACAAAAAAAAGTAAATATGTTTCAGGGGCCAAACAGACTCCTCCTTTATCAGGGCTTAGTCATTTTGACTGTGCTTAAATGGACCAAGCAAAGACCAAATAAATCTGTGATTTACTGCTTGGAACTGTTTCAGAAGGCTAGGTTAAGGCAATGTTAGGCCTGTTTCACACGGGCTTCAGCTTGTAAAAGAGCAGTGTGAACAGCATGTTTTGACAAAGCATTTGCAGAGCTTTTAGAACATTTTGTTGATGTTTTTAAAGTACCATTCAATTCCAGTTTGTAAATGTTGAAAACAGATCCTAATGAGAGTGTTGATTGCCACTCTAAGCAACCTGCTAGCAGGCTTCAGCAGGATTCCAACAAGCTTCAGTAAGCGCTGAAGCCTGCTATCAGCTTGTTTATTAAAAAGTAAAAAGTTTTTTAAAAGTTTGAACAAAGCTTGCTGTTCACACTGCTCTTAAACAAACTGAAGCCCATGTGAAACAGGCCTTAATGAGTACTTAGCAGAGACACAGTCTAGTCCTTCCCTCATCAAAACATTTTGGCTATATATACACTTTAATAAAATCTTACACATTTAGTATTTAGGTGCTCATTTCACTTTTGGTGCAATTACTTAAAAAAAATAAAATCCCATGATAATAACTTGCATCCATTTTATTACAGATTGAAATAAATGTGTGAGGAGAATCAAACAATGGTGACAGAATTCCTACTACTGGGATTCCAGAGTCTTCAAAACTTTAGAATTCCCCTTTTTATTTTCATCCTTCTAATTTATATAGTTATACTTATTGGAAATGTTCTCATCGTTATGCTGGTGTCATTTGATCGTCGGTTCCAAGTTCCTATGTTTTACTTCCTCAAACATTTGGCACTTGTAGACCTCTTGTTCACAACAAACATTATACCCAACATGTTATATGTCATCCTGATGGCTGGGGCACAAATAACAGTAGATGGATGTGTTTTACAGTATTGTATACATTCTCTGTGTGTTTGTACCCAGTCTATAATTCTTGCTGCTATGTCTCTTGACAGATTCATAGCTATCTGCCACCCTTTACGCTACTCTTCTTTCATGACCCCTAAATTGTGCTTTCATTTGGCTTTCTGGTCCTGGGCAGCTGGCATCTTCTTAAGCCCAAGCGAATTCTATTTAATCTTTACTCTACAGTTCTGCCGGTCTAATATAATTGATCATTTCTTCTGTGACTTAGCACCTTTTCTTAATCTTGCTTCAGCAAACCACGATGAAATTGAAAGGCAAGATTTCATTATTTCTGTCCTTCTTATATTTATACCATTCTTGTTTATCATTTTATCCTATATCTGTATTTTTATCACCATTCTAAAAATGTCAACCTCTGCTGGAAGGAAGAAGGCTTTCTCCACTTGTAGCTCCCATCTCATTACTGTCTGCACTCACTGTGGTATTTTGGTTACTGTGTATATTTTTACAGCAGGAGGTCCATTTCAACCAGAAAATAATTGGCGATCTCTCTTGTACACTATCCTTACTCCTTTCATTAACCCTCTTTTATATAGCATAAGGAACCAAGAATTTAGAAAAGCAACAAGAAGTTTTATTTGTTCAGATAAAGGGAAATGTTCACGTCAGTGATAATTTTATAAACAAATTAAGTAAAGTATTTTACCATGACTTGCATTTTTCATTTTCATAAGAGGAATTAATACAATAACTATGACCATACAGTCACAAACCATGGTGTGCTCCTGGTCATGTTTAGACAGTTTTCAAGTACTAAAGAAATTGATCTCAATGTTAGGAGCACAAGAGAGAAAGAAGCAGGATCTAGAGCTAGAGGTATAGGCTTTGTGTAGGTCCTACATGTCCCTAAACATGGATACCAAAGTAATCACACCAAAATGCACAGTCTAAGTCAGAGTTTCTCAACTAGGGTTCCTCCAGAGGCTACCAGGGGTTCCTTGAATAATGGGCAATTTTTGCCTCTCAGATAAGTTCCCACTTACACCTTTGATCTTTTTAGCTACAGTATCTGTAAGGGGGTAATTCTTCCTAATGACCACAAACGGAAGGAGCATTTTTCCCAGTGATCATCACACTAATGTATCATAAGTTGTAGATATAGTCATTTTTAGATTTCAGATAAAGGGATATGTTCATTTTGATGACAAAAGATGATGTAAATGAATATTTTTAAAAAATGAATAAAGTATTTTACCATGGCTTGCAATTTTTATAAGATTAATTAGTACAATAACTATGACCAGGGGTGGACTGACCATTTGGAAACTAGGGCACCGCCCGAGGGCCCGGGGTCAGTAGGGGGCCCAATGAGATGCCCCTGGTACCTTTTTCATAGGCTTTTTTGAGTTTGGGCAAGGACACAGGGGCCCCATGATCCCCATGATCCCCTATTGCCCGGGGGCCCCATGAGTTGTCTGTCCGCCCCTGACTATGACTATACAGTCACAAACCGTGGTGTGCTCCTGGTCACATTTGGACATTTTTCAAGTACTAAAGCAATGATTCTCAATGTCAGCACAAGAGATATAGAAACAGGTTCAAGGGCTGAAGGTATAGGCTTTTTATAGGTCCTACATGTCCCAAAAAGTACAGATGGAATCACACCAAGATGCAGAGACTAGGTAGTACTTTGTCTTCAACAAGGACAATTTGAGAGGGAAATGAAAAGCACAATGCGGCTTTTCCAGTTGCTGGCCACTGGGTATGATCTACTGCTGACAGCAACTGGTGGACAGATAAACTATATCAAGCTACTGGCAGATTTGGCAGCCATCAAGTTAAGACCAGGGAGATGTTCTGCACACATATACAGTCATGGCCAAAAATATTGGCACCCCTGTATGTCAAATAATGCACCACTTCACCCCGAAAATTGTTGCAATTACAATGTTTTAGGCATTCTCATGTTTATTTCTTTTGTTTGTATTGATATGACACAAAAAAGTAGAGAAACAAAAAGCCAAATCTGACACATTCCATGCAAAACCCCAAAAATGGATTGGGCAAAATTATTGGCACCTTCTCAAAATAATTGCATTCTACATTTGTGATGATCCTGTAATTTATAATTAAACTCGCCTGTATCAATTAACAGGTGCTGACAATATAGAAATCACACCTGCAGCCAGTTAAAATGGTGAAAAATTGACTTTTTCTTTCATGTATCACTGTGTGCCACATGGAGCATGAAGAAGTGAAAGTGCAGCAAAGAATTGCCTGAGGATTTGAAAACAAAAATTATGGAAACACATGGACAATCTCAAGGTTGCAAGTCAATCTCTAGAGATCTCTATGTTCCACTGTGCACTACATTGTCAAGAAGTTTACAGAACTGTAACTAATTTCCCTGGATGTAGACGAAAGAGAAAAATTGATGAAAGATTGCAAAGAAGGATTGTTCAAATGGTGGCTAAAGAACCTCGATCAACTTCCAGACAAATTCAAGCTGACCTTCAGGCACAGAGTACAACTGTGTCAGCTTGCACGATACGTTGTCATCTGAATGGAAAGGGACTCTATGCTGGGTGACCCTGGAGGACTTCACTGGTGACACAGAAACAAAAAAGCCAGATTGGACTGTGCCAAAACTTACCTGAGGAAGGCAAAATCCTTTTGGGAGAATGTGCTGTGGACAGACAAAACAAAATTAAAGCTTTTTGATTAAATCCAGAAAAAGCAACGAGGCCTTTAAAGAAACAAATACAGTCCCTACAGTCAAACATGGTGGAGGTTCACTGATGTTTTGGGGTTACTTTGCTGCCTCAGGCACCAGATGTCTTGACCATGTGCATGGCATTATCAAATCTGAAGACTACCAAAGAAATCTGGGGTGTAAAGTAGGGCCCAGTGTTAGAAATGTGGGTATGCATCAGAGGTCATGGATCTTACAGCAGGACATTGACCTAAAGCACATGTCAAAAAGCACCCAGAAATGGTTTTGCACAAAGTGCTGGAGTGTACTGAACTGGGCAGCAATTAGTCCAGATCTCAATCCCATAGAGTACCTATGGAGAGATACCAAAACAGCATTTGGGAAATGGAACCCTTCCAATCTGAAAGACCTGGAGCAGTTAATGAAAGAAGAAGGGTCCAAAATTCCAGTAGAGAGGTGTAAGAAACTCATTGATGGTTACATGAAGTGATTGATTTCATTTATTTTTTCCAAGGGGTGTGCTATCAAATATTAAATTGTGGGTGCCAAAAATTTTCTCCAGTCCATTTTTGGAGTTTTGCGTGGAATGTGTCAGATTTGGCTTTTTGTTTTTTCACTTTTTTGTGTCATACCAATACAAACAAAAGAAATAAGCATGAGAATGCCTAAACATTTATTATTGCAATATTTTTCTGGGCAGTGATACATGAAAGAAAAAGTCAATTTTTCACCATTTTAACTGGCTGCAGGTGTGATTTCTATATTGTCAGCACCTGTTAATTGATACAGGCGAGTTTAATTATAAATTACAGGATCATCACAAATGTAGAATGCAATTATTTTGAGAAGGTGCCAATAATTTTGCCCAATCCATTTTTGGGGTTTTGCATGGAATGTGTCAGATTTGGCTTTTTGTTTTTTCACTTTTTTGTGTCATACCAATACAAACAAAAGAAATAAGCATGAGAATGCCTAAACATTTATTATTGCAATATTTTTCTGGGCAAAGTGGTGCATTATCTGACAGAAATGCAGGGGTGCCAAGATTTTTGGCCATGACTGTACATACATTTTTATACTGATATTACAGCACAGGTCTAGAAGATGCAGGCTAGGTAACGGAAAGAGGAACAAAAGCCAAAGCATGGATGCAGGATAGGAAGACTAATTTATAATTATATTCCTAGAGTCCTATGTGGAGTCCAATTTGATTCCACAGGGACTACGGGAAAGGATAGTTCCAGCGGAACATCTACGTAATGATCAATTTTTGAATATTTTGAAGAGAGATGCTATACAGCATGGGATTATGAAATTAACAATTACTGAAGAATGATACAATTGCACAAAATGAACGAACAGTTGCAGCTAAAGAAAATTTCAGGAAAGCAATTAAGCGATTTTAGTAAATTGGCCAATCATTCTAAAAGGGAAGTAGAAGTATTTCCAAAGGAGCAGAAAGCAGGGGAAGAAAAATGTTCCAAATAGATCTTTAAACTTTGAGATGGGTCAGATTATCAAGCTAGAGCAGTGTTTCTCAACTCCAGTCCTCATGGCCCCCCAACAGGTCATGTTTTCAGGATTTCCCTCAGATGAAACAGCTGTGGTAATTACTAAGGCAGTGAAACTGATCAAATCACCTGTGCAAAATAATGGAAATCCTGAAAACATGACCTGTTGGGGGTCCATGAGGACTGGAGTTGAGAAACACTGAGCTAGAGGGACATAGCAGGTGGAGCCACTTAAGAGGTAGATAGAGGTGGAGCAGTCAGGATAAAGGGGACCCAAGCCAGGAAAAGAAATCTGTCTCTTTTTTAAGGGATAACCCCAGAGGAAGGGACAGGAATGGACAGGGAGACACAGAAGAAAGATGAGTAGGAAGAGAAAAAGAACAGAAAGAACAGGAAAGAAAATCGAACATGGTGGTCTATGCTTCCCAAAAATTCCACAAAAAATGAACAGTGAAGGTAGAATCCCTGAACATAATCAATTTTGATGGACACACCCCTCACTGACAACCACATTTCTTTATTGAAGAAAGGCTTGGGTAGAAGTTAGACTGTGCTGCAAAGATGTATACTTGTTTGTGAGACAAGTAAACAGTAAACTTATGTTCAAAAGAAGGAATTCATGCATTCTCAATCTGTGTCACAAATCTCCTGCCTAACCACCTCAAGAAAAGTCTGCAAGTAATGATTTTGACTGAATTCTAGGAAGGACTTGGATTTATTAGCCAGCCCTGAGAGGGGGAATCCAACATATATGAGTGCAACCAAGTGTTCCCTTGGATATATTTCAATTCATCCACTTCCCTAAGGTCCACTAAAAATTTTAAGTTGGACATACCCGACAGACCATCATTTATTATATACAACGCGCTATTTATATATCTGGTGAGTGCGCATTTTATCTACTTTCCTGCACACCTACCGGAGCATTACAGTATACTGGCAATTACAGAGTCACCTGGCGATACCCTTTGATGTTGATTTGAACTTTGATTACATTCATTTGAACTTATTAAGCACCTTCTAGAATTTTATGTTTTAAAACGCACATCTAGTCATCGTGCGTTTTTTTGGAGATATTCATATTTATGTTTATATTACCACTGCACTATTACCTCATTTATTTTCTTAAAGGCATATGGTTTTTTCCTTTTAAGTGCAATAGCTGCTTTTGATCTAGCACTCGCTGAAAACTGTATATACACTGTTATCAGATGTTGGAATAACCCATCCCCACTCTTGTAGCTGAGATTAACAACGGATAAACAAAGGTGTTTGAGATGGGATTGATACCCAAAAAGGAGTGTGAGTATCTGATAATTGAACATTACAATTCCCTGGCCTTCCATGTAATCCCAAAGGTCCATAAAAATACCTGTAAACCACCTGGGGTAGGAGGTCCACTTGAGAATATAGGTAAATATGTGGACAGGCTGCTTAAACACCTGGTCACAAAACGCCTCTCATTTGTTTTGGATACAGGAGACTTACTTCGGTAGTTGTTGGATTTATGTGTCACAGAAAACTGTGTTTTGGCAGGTGTGGATGTGGAGTCTCTTTACATGTTCCGCATGAGATGAGACGGGTACGTGCAGTAGCCAGTGACTTGAACTCAGGCAACCCTTGTCTGGTCCAGATAATTCATTTTTGGTAGAATTATTGAAGTTTATCCTAAATAACAACTTTTTATTTATGATAAAAAATATTATCACCAGATAAGTGGAGTAGCCATGAGCACCCCAATTGCCCCTTCCTATGCCTGCCTCTATTTGGGATGGTGGGAGAGGGAATGTGTCTATACAAATCCAGCTTTTCAACAACATGTAACCCTCTGGGTACAATATACTGACGATGTGTTGTGGCATGGAGTGTCACGATCAGGGTTCAGGCTGGAAGACCAGTTGCTATGGCAGTGGAAAGGCTCACCTGAAACCAGCAGGATAGGTACACAGGCAGATCACCGTGGTGGAGGAGTGGGCTCACCCGAGGCGCAGAGTCTAAGTACCAACTGGTGTTCACCAGAGCTCCTGATGGTGGAGATGGACTTTGCTGCGTGTTAGCACCAGGTCGCGGTCTTCAGGATCACCCCACCAGGAGGTGAGCAAGCGGAGGTCAAGTAGCGTATTAAGCAGGTAAGGATCAAACGGAAGTGTGGTCAGTAAACAAGCCAAGGTTGGTAATGAGCAGTCGCAGGTTGGGATCAGGCAGATGCGTAGTCGAGAACAAGCCAAGGGTCAATAACGAGTGGTAGCAAAATATGGATAACAACAGAGAAGGCAAGGAGCAAGATACTGGCTGGAGAGCACAATAATCTGGCAAACAGGAAGTGCAGAGACATGGCTTATATCAGGAAGTTCATGGGAGGAGCAAGGGGTTCAAGGTTCATGATTAACAAGGTCAAAGTAGGATCATCCAAATAATTGTCACGGGAGCTGTCCAGCATTCCAGGTGGCTCAGCAAGAAGAAACATTGCCACTCACTGCAGAAGGCCCAGGTTCAGACCCAGGCTCTGACAGTACTCCCCTCCTCACAGGATGTCCCCTGGACATCTTAGGACCAGGCTTGTGGGAAAACCTCTGGTGGAATTCTCTTGTTAATCTAGGAGCATGAACATTTTCCTCAGGCTCCCAAGAATTCTCCTCTTGCCCATATCCTTCCCATTGGACAAGATATTGCAATTTTTTTATAAACATCCTAGAGTCAAGAATCTTCTCCACCACATATTCTTATTCACCCTGTACCTCAACAGGTGGAGGAGGTGGAAGAATTCTTCCAGAGAAAGGATTTTCATGAAATGGTTTGAATAGCGATACGTGAAAAACAGGGTGAATCTTCAAGAAAGGTATGAAATGATCTGCAATGTCTGTTGGCAGCCTTTTAATTACATTCCTGAGCCTCCCCGAAAGTCTCAATCAACTTCGCCTGAATCTCCTGCATTATAGTTAATCTGTTGGCAACAGCAGGAATTTGAGTTGCGATAGGGAGATCAGGAATAAAAACTGGATGATACCCCCTATTGAGGAAAAAAGGGTTTTGGGAGGTGGAGCTATGTTTAGCATAGTTATAGGCAAACTCTGCCTTAGGAAGATAGTCTACCCAGTCATCCTGAAGATAACTGACAAAACACCGAAGGTACTGCTCCAAAGTTTGATTGGTCCTCTCGGTCTGACCATTAGACTGAGGATGAAAAGAAGAGGACAGGTAAATTGTTACCCCTAAAGCAGAACAAAATCTTTTCCAAAATTGTGATGTAAACTGTACTCCTCTGTCAGATACCACATCATCAGGAATTCCATGTAGTTTAAAAACATCTTGAACCATCAACTCTGCAGTTTGTTCAGCAGAAGGTACCCCCTTAACAGGTATAAAATGAGCCATCTTTGTCAGACGGTCGAAGACTACCAAGATAGTAGTTTCTTTTTAGGGAGGTAATTCGACTACAAATCCCATAGAAGTTGACCCCCAAGGTCTTGGTAGAACAGGAAGTGGGTGGAGCAACCTCAAAGGAGAAGCTCGGGGTGTGGCATGCGTACGTCAGACCGGACACATAACGTTTGATATATTTCTTATAACTAGACCACCAGAAGGAACGTGACAAAAATTTATCTGTGTAGAGCCCTCTGTTCCCTTTATACCCTGCTCAAAGAACCGATGGCTGCTGTGTCTTCTATACCCCTAGCCACCGGTGTCCAGTCCCCCCTGTATTTCTAGTAAAGCGAGCTGTGAAGTGATTATATCACCACTCACTGCAGTGAGTGGATCTGAGAATCTCAGACTCCCAGTCTGATCTGCCCAGTTTGCAGCAAAGATTGACGGGCCATATTCTCCTATATTCTATGAATTTTTCTTGCTGCTGCCAGCTGAGACCCTGCCACTGCCCTACTGCCTGGGTCCACCAGGATCATACTCTCACCTGTAGTTTTTACTAATGTGAGCAGTGATGGGAATGGGCGGGACTGTGGGTATGTTTGGAGCCATAACACACACTAACAGGAAGAGATGTCACTGCTTCAGAGATCCCTCCTCCAAGAGTCCAGAGATAGAGGAAGAATCTGTGCAAAGACATGATGTCACAGCTTTCTAAAACTATGCATTTTATACATACATTAGCATTGTTGCTTATCTTATTACACAGGACTTTTCTGCAGTTTTTTTCACCATCCCGGAGTTCTTCTTTAAGAAATGATTATAGTACATACATCCAATGCACAAACGGGTATTATCAGCAAAGGGCCCAACAAGAGTCCTGGTAGAACAGTGCACATATGCACGGTTATGTATAGTTAATTAATACATATACCTCCAAATGAATGTTGCAGCAAAGTTGGGTTGCAGGAGGCCCTAAGATTGATCATAATGCGGTATCTGTCTTTGTGTCAGAGATCTGAAGACAAGATCAGTGGTGATGGGGAGATCCTCCAACTGTTGTCCAATCAGCCTGAAATGCAGATTCTCACCAGCAGAAATTGTAGTGTGGCACTGGAACTCAGAGTCAGCCTATCTAATCTGCGTCTCACACTCTAATATCTTCTAATCTGTTATGCAGCTGGACCGTTAACTACCAGAAGTAGCCATTGGATACCTAACCTGGCTCTAGACTATGCTGGTTATTGAGTCCTCAGCTAAAAGTAGCTATAGAATCCCAGACCAGAAGGGACAGAGTTAAAGTGGTTCTAAAGACTCCAGGTTTTTTACCTTCATGCTACAGCAGTTGTAAGGCTTAAGCACAATAATCTGGAGAGGAGGACGTGCATGGACATGGCTTTTATAGGACGTTCATGGGTGGAGCAAGGAGTTCAAGGTTCAAGAGAAAACAAGGCAGGATTATCCAATAGATCAGGCAGAGTGTTGTCCAGCATCCCAGGTAGCTCAGTGAGAAGAGTTACTGCCTGACACAGTAGAAGTCCCAGGTTCAAGTCCAGCTCCTGACAGGGCCACTCATTGAGTCCTACTCCCAGAATGGCCGTTTGTGGCTTTAGCTTGATAGTGTGGCCTGTTGTGCAAAGAAGACATTCTACATCGGTCCATAGCTGTTTAGGTATTGGACAAGACCACCAAACATGTATCATGGATCCTTCCATATGACAATTCCTCCAACAGTTGGGTGAGGAGGAGGGAACATTTTTTGCAAGCCTGGTGGGGGTGTAGTACCAACAGTAGAGAATTTTCATAGTTGACTCCCAATGGGAAATGTTCCTGGAGAATGTGCGAGGGTTTTGTAGTGTTAGGGGCCATGATGTTGGCGACAGATGGAAATTTAGAGTCTGCTCCTAGAACTGCATAGCATCGGTTTTAGTCTCAGTAAGCAAGGATTTGAAGAACGTGTAGATGAAAGAGAGACCTTTCAATTTTGGTTTTTGAGAGGCGTAGAATTGAAGAATGTTGTTGGTGAGATGTGTAAGAGTCCAAGTTAAGAGACCAAGGGATTTCAAAGGTAGTGGAAAGAAACTGGAAAGTTTGGAGGACTTGATGCGAATACATCTGGCTCAGAGAGTTCACCCCTTTGATGGTCCAGCGGTGTATAGGGAAGTTTGGGGAGAGGAGAGTCAGTGACATCAGTGGAAGGTGTTCTAATGTTCGTGCAGAGATGCCTTTGTTTAGCTGTAGGATAGAGCACCATACTCTTGTCGTGGCTTTGAAAGTGTCCAGAAAGAAATGGGGTGGGTGGCAGCGGAGCCATAAGGCACTTAGGAAGAGTTGTGGTTGCACAGGTAGAAGAGTGCATTCAATCTTTTTCCAGTTGGTAAAGATTCCGGGGTTCCACCAGGCTTTGGTTTGGTCAAGGATGGCAGCTTTGTAGTATACTTTGAGATCTGGTGCTCCCATCCCTCCAGACTTGGTCGGGAGATATAAAATAGAGTGGTGCAGACGAGGTCATTTGTGCTTCCAAATAAAGGAGTTGAGAATCGTTTGTATTCTGTTTATATGGTAGGAGAGCATGGGGACCGGTAGGTTTCTGAAGAGGTACAGGACGTGTGATAGGAGGAACATTTTAGTAAGTACGATTTGTCCAGCCCAGTATGTTTTAGTCCTTTTCAAGTTGGAGATGATTTGTTGCAATTTTGTGCTCAGTAGATCCATATTAGTACATAAGATGGCAGAGGAGGGAATGGTTAATTGTATCCCTAGGTATGAAAACATTGAATTGTATGCCCATGAGAATTGCGCTTTTTGCAAGATCTCTAATTTGGTGGCGTGGGTGAAATTTATGCCAATCATTGCTGATTTGCAGTGATTAACTTTGTATAACAAGGCCTGTCCGAAGTCTTCCAGTATCTGCAGTAGAGTAGGTACAGACCTGGAAGGGTTGGATAAGGAGAAGATAAAACCTATTTTATGGGAAATTCTTCCAATCTCAATACCGATGATTAACACGTTGGCTCTAATTGTGGCAGCTAGGGGTTTGATTACCATGGCAAAAATAAGTGGTGATAACGGGCATCCTTGCCTCGTGGCATTGATAATGGTTAGTGAGTCGGATAAAGTAGCCCCAGTCCAAATTTTAGCTGTGGGAGAGGAATAAAGGCCCATGATGGCGTGGAGAAAAGTGCCTGTCAGTCCGGACTTCATAAGAACATGTTCTAAATATTTCCAATGTACCCTATCAAACGCCTTCTCCGCATCCAAAGAGATTAACAGGGAAGGCGTCCGATAGTATTCAGCCCACTGAAAGAGGTCTGTGAACCTACGGGTGCCGTCAGAGGCTTGTTGGTTGGGGATAAACCCGACTTGATTGGGGTGTATCAAGAGAGGTATGTAAGTTGCGAGGCGGGAGGCTAGGAGCTTGGCATACAGTTTCAAGTCGGTGTTGGGCAGTGAGATGGGTCGGTAGTTGGCTGGGTCGTCAAAGGGTTTTGCCTGTTTTAGAAATTGTAATTATGAGTGCTTCTAGGGACTCCCTAGGGATCTCGCCGGTTGTCATGAATTTATTTAAAGAGGCGCATAGATATGGTGTTAGTAGGCCTGCAAAAAGTCTGTAGCATTCATTACAAAACCCATCCAGCCCCGGGCTTTTGTGTAGCGGAAGGGATTTAATAGGTGCCAAAAGTTTCTGTTCTGTAAAGGGCTTGGCAATTTGGTCAAGTTGGGTGGAGGTTAGTGAGGGTAAGTGAACTGCAGATAGAAAGGCCTGTATAGCTGTTTCGGGGGGGGGGGGCAACGATACAGAAGAGGTAATGATATGATAGAGCTTATCGTAAAAGTCTTTAAAGCAGTTGGCAATGTCAGCTGGGTTAGTGCATCTTTTGCCCTGTGGGTCAGATACGGGATTTTAGATTGGGCTATTCTACACTTATATTGGGCGGCCAGTACTTTACCGGGTCTGTTACCTTGACAGTACCATGAGAGTCGTAAGTGTTTAATGTAAAAATCAAACCCTTTGTAGAGATGGGAGCTGAATTCAAGTCTTAATTTGAGGACTTTGTGTGTGGGGTGGGGGAGATTTTATTGTGGCATTCAAGTGTCTTGCGATCAAGATATTGAGAAGTAATTTCAGCGAGTCTTTTTCTCATGGGCACCAATTTTAAGAAAGAGTCCTCTGAGCACAGATTTGTGAGCATTCCATACAGTGGTAGAGTTTGTTACTGAGTCAGCATTAACAGAGAAGTAGGATTCTATGTCAGACCTGATCTGCGGATTGTAGATTTTGTGAGACAAGATAGAGGGGTTGAGTCTCCACACAGAGTGAGACTTGGTTACAGGGTCCGTGGTCAGTGTCATAGTTACTCGTGTGTGGTCCGACCAAGCGATGAGCATAATCGTTACAGATGAAACTTGTAGGAGAGATTTAGAGGTGAGAAACAGATCAAGTCTGGAATAGGACCCCTGGGTGGAGGAGAAAAAGGTATAATCCTGCTCCGTGCCATGTACACACCGCCAGGTGTCACATAGTTCTTCTGCGGTCTTCAATGAGGACAATGTGGAAGAGTGTTTCCTGAGTGGTCTGGGATCTCATTGAAATCCCCACAAAAATGATACGGTATCTGGGGTAGGTGGATAGCTTGTTTAGTACTCCATTGAGGAAATATTTCTGTCCTATGTTAGGGGCATACAGGTTTACTTTAACCAGTGGTGAATTGTTGAATTTAGCCATTAGGATGAGAAATCTTCCTGAGGGGTCTTGCTCTACATGTTCTAATTGAAACGTTACTGAGGAGGTGATGGCTATCATGACTCCTATGGCTTTCTTATCCGAATGGGCAAAGAAGAAGTGGGGGTATAATCTGTGGGAACAGACTGGTGCTTTCTGTTTAGCGAAATTGGTTTCTTGGATGCAAAGGATGTCCGTGTTTTGAGAGATAGATTCTTTCCATAATAAGGAAGGTATGTAGGGGTGGTTAAAGCCCTTGGCATTGATAGTAGTAGTTAGGGACATGTTGGATTGGGAGGGCTAATGTTTACCTTGGTACGGAGCAGGGATTATATAATTCACTTTACAACTAGACAATGTGAGGTTGTTGATAAATTAGTAATAGTATACAACAAATGAGTGTAGCTAGTTCAGTAGCAGACACAAGAGTAATACTGAGATACTTCAATATTGGAATACAGAATAACTAACAAGTAAGCATATGCAACGAAAATAATGGTATTGCGTGCTAAAACGCAAAACTGTGCAAATAACTGAGAAAGTAAACGTGCTTAGCATGATATTACTGACGGAGGGTGGTAATATAAACACATAGGATTCTACTCATCCCAGAGGGCACTAAGGGGAATTAGGCAAAGGTGCCAGTGCTAATATAGGCAGTCCTGAGATCAGATTATGGTTGTATCCTGGTGTGAGTTGTGTATATTAGATCTGAAATCAGGCACTTTTGGAGACCGTTTGCGTAGAGGGGTTCTCGGCGGAACCTGATAGGTGAGACCCCAATTATGCAGTTGTTTTAGGCCATCTTTTGGCGTTAGAAAGGGGGTTAGTTGGTTCTGATATGGGACTAATAATTTTGGCGGGAAACCCCAGCGATGTGGGATGAACTTTTCTTGTAGGATGGAGGTGACCTGAGCGACTGATCTTCTTGCTCGGGCTGTGGCAGCCGAAATATCAGAAAAAATGGAAATTGCTGAATAAGGCTCTGGAAAGGTGTTAATGGATCTAGTTGCTTTTAGCAGTCTTTCCTTAACTTGGAAAAAGTGTGTCCTAGCTAGGACACTCTTGATACAGTGTCTGGCAAGTGTTTTGGTTTATGAATTCTCTGCACACGGTCAATTGTGAGTTCTTGAGTTGAGAGGCTGGGGATAATTGTGCGGAGTAGCTGTTGTAAATAGGAGAGTAAATAGGTGGGTTTAATGGATTCTGAATACCTCTGAATTTTAAATTATTCCGCCTAGAGAGATCTTCAAGATTTGCAAGCTTAAGTTGAATTTATTGAATAATGGCGGCTTGATCATCTTGGGTATCGACAACCGCATTGTGAGCGTGAGCTATTTCAGAGATCTGTTGTTCTATGGTATCTTCTATGTATTGCATTCTATGGTGTATTTGTTGGAGGGAGAGTCTTACGTCTTTCTGTATGTCCGCTTGTACCATGTGAAGCATATATTTGAGGGTGTTTTCAGACGCAGGGTTGTTTGATGTAGGGAAGGCCGCTAAGGAAGCATAAGATTTTGCTGCCGGGTCAGAGGACTGAGTCTGTCCCATATTGCTTCTTATATGCAGGGGATTTAGCTGGGGAGCAAGCAGGTGAAACTGCTGCTCTCTTACTTCTGTCCGAGGTGTGCTGAGCCAGCTTGGGGTCCCCTTGTGCAGTGCCCTCCTCCATGTCACTAAGCGCAACCGTCTCCTGCTCTGTGTGTGACTGTCAGTGTGTCTGAGGAGCGGAACTCCCTGCCGGCGCCATCTTGGATGGATCTGTGAGGTGGCTTCATGAAGAAGTTCTGCAGTTTTTGGGGTCTGTAAAGCGGCGTTTTTTTCCTGGACATGTCCAGGAGGGTCTCCAAAGCCAGTACCTCCATTTTGGAGTTGATCGATGCGGTCACTGGAGCTCTGAGGTTGCTTTTGTGCCACAGCTGGTCAGAGCAGAGAAGCTAGGCGACCAACTTGGGCTGCAGCCAGACCACACCCCCCCCCAAAAAAACATTTTAAAAGTTTACAAGCTTCCCCTTGTTTCTTGATAGGAAAGTATAGTGTGTTTTTATTGAACACATATTTTTAATTTTTACAGTATCTAAATGTATTTTATATGAATATTAATTCTTGCTTTCTCTTCACCTCCTCCCACTACTCCTTTTTTGCCCTTTCATTAAAATGAAGAGGGCTTCGCTCATTCATTGTATTTTTTATATAAAACAAGGCGGGCAGTTAATATGTACAGAATTTATAAAAGGTTACAAAAAACAAGCAAAATAATTGTTTAAAAAAATATGGAAATATAGTGCTATTTTGCGCCAAGGGTTAGAAGAGAAAAATGTAGAATATACCCCAGTAGGGATGAGCTGGTTTGATCCAAACCTGATTTGAGAGAGCCTGTGAGAAGCTGTCACGTGATTGTTTCATTGCCTGCCCAATCAACTGTGGTGGGGGCATTTGTCGCCCCCGAAGTTTCACATACACAAAGGGGTGGGGATGCTCGTGACCTTATTGATTTAATATGGCCATCTGGCCATATTAGGTCAATGCCATCCAAGCACCTTTTGTGTACATGAGGCTGCAGAGCAGTGAGTGCTCCAGCAGCCGCTGACTGCTAAGCTAATTTTCACATTTAAAACTGTCAAAAATCTTTAAACTGGCCACTCTCAATGCATGTTCACGCAGTACAACTCAGCCCGAGGTATGAGAGGGGGTGGGTGGCAACATGTTTCAAGGGCTCTGAATCCTTTGTCAAGCCCTCCAACAGCGCGTAGGCAGAATCTATGTTTCTAATCTGTCTACAGTTCACATTTCAGGAGAAGAAAATTGGCAGGTGGGCATCCTCAGCTGAGGCAACCGCCTCCAGGGGAGATGTCTCTTCACCCAGAGGTGTGCAGACTGCTTTATCTGCTATTATCCAGGTTCAATGTGCAGCTAGATTGTTTCCTTTCCAGGAGAAAGGATCCTCAGCTGTTTGCAGTGGATGCCCTGGTGACATCATGGAATCAATTTTCTTTGATTTATACCTTCCCTCCAATAAAGCTTCTTTTGGTCTGTTATGCAGATTTCAGGTGGAAGAAACACCAATTATTCTAGATGCTCCAGCTTGGCCCAGGAGAACATGGTATACCAACATAGTGAACATGTTGGTGGATGATCCTTTGCCTCTTCCGGCTCGGCTAGACCTTCTGGCACAAGGACTGATCTTCTTCTTTCTTTACAGTTGCTAGCTTTACTGGTTTGGCTGTTGAAGCCAGAATTTTTTAAGGATAGAATGGTATCATATTCTGTCTTTTCCATGCTTTTAAGAATCGGGAGAACATCTTCTAGTAAGACCTACCATAGGAACTGGAAATCCTTTGTGGCCAGTGTGAAGCTAGGAATATCCAACCTTGCAAATATGTTGTGGGCTGGATCTTGGCTTTCCTCTAGTCGGGGGGTTAATATAAATGTAGCACCCACCTAGATAGCTAGGGGGAGCTAGAGCCTAATTGTTAGTGAGGAGGGCAGAATAACAGTCTGGGTGTGATAGCTAGCAGGGTCAAATTTAGGTCAGAGCTGAGAGGCTCTGCAGACTGGCTCTCTGAGACGTCCCCCTGCACTAGAACTTTGGAGAAAGTTCTAGAAGCAGTGGGTTAAGGTAAGGAGTGGCTAGTCTGCACTCTCAAGGGAACATGGCCAATCACCAACAAGAGGCTTTGCAAGGGGCCAGGACAACCCTTAAGAGTGATCAAGCCTGCCCAGCAGAGGGCTGTCTCTGATGATCTCGAAAGTATAAAGACCATACCTTTTTGGGTATGCCACTTCTACCTCCTCTCCATCAGCTTAGACACCCATAGTAAGTATCGCACACATTGACAGGGATACATGCATACATACAGTATGTATATATATATTTGAGGATGTGTATTTGTTTACACAATGCGTGTATATATGTATGTACATATATCAAAATTAGGCCTCATTGTGTTCTTGTATTCTTTTAGTAGTATTTATCTATGACATATGGTTATGCATTTTTTATGAACTATTACTTATTATCTTATAATGTTAATTTTAGTCTTGTTTTTATTTTCTATTAATTATTATCTTTTTTGATTATGGTACCATCA
This sequence comes from Staurois parvus, assembly GCF_062004578.1. Lineage (NCBI taxonomy): Eukaryota > Metazoa > Chordata > Amphibia > Anura > Ranidae > Staurois > Staurois parvus. Next base: position 1,052,433 of record NW_028318063.1, on the reverse strand, counting down.
TCCTACATATATGCCTAGTTGTTATGATTTATATAATGCCTCCCCCTGTTTTGTTTTAGCTGTATTATCCATATATATATTTTTAGTGCTTTTTAATATAATTCCGATTCAGGGATGGATGGACCTTTTTGTCCCATGGCTGAGACCTCTTTTTCACTGCCCTCTATATAAATAACAGCTCCAGGAATGCTCTGTTAGACCTGTAGAAGGAGCTAAAGGCTCCGAGCGCGTAGCCTGTGATTACTGCTATACCATTCCGGTCCTATGTGTTCCTTTGGAGACGTCACATCCGCCTGAAGGTTTCACACTGGTCAGCAGGGTGGCTTCCTGATCCACTTCAGATTGCCTTCCTGGACTTCACTTCCAGCACTACCATCTGACTTTTTCCACTGGCGGTTCCCTGCAGGATGGAGAAGAGAGACCTGTCTCTGTCCACAGTATATTTTGCCAGTAGTGCTGTGGAACATCCAAGTGCTCTTTTGCAAACTTCAAACGTGCTGCAATATTCTTTTTGGACAGCAATGGCTTCCTCTGTGGTGTCCTCCCATGTACTCTATTCTTGTTTAATGTTTTCCTTATTGTAGATGTGTCAACAAAAATGTTAGCATGTGCCAGAGATTTCTGTAGGTCTTTAGCTGACACTCTGGGATTCTTCTTTACCTCATGCAGCATTCTGCGCTGTGCTCTTGCAGTCATTTTTACAGGACAACCACGCCTAGGGAGAGTAGCAACAGTGCTAAACTTTCTCCATTTGTAGACAGTCTGGCTTTTGGAGATACTTTTGTAACCCTTTCCAGCTTCATGCAAGTCAACAATTCTTGATCGTAGGTCTTCTGAGAGCTCTTTTCTGCGAGGCATGGTTCACATCAGACAGTGCTTCTTGAAACCAGTAAACCCAAAACAGGTGTGTGTTTTTTTAAGGGCAGGACAGCTGTCAGCAACACATCCAATATCATCACACTGATTGGAGTCAAGGTTGGCTCACTCCTGACTCCAATTAGCTCTGGGAGAAGTCATTAAGCTAGGGCCTCACATACTTTTTCCTCCCTGCACTGTGAATGTTTACATGTTATGTGCAATTAAACTACGGCAACATCTAATGTTTGTGTAGTGTTATGTTCAGCAGACTGTGTTCTTCTATTGTTGTGACTTAGATGAAGTTCAGAGCACATTTTATACCCAATTCATGCAAAACTCCACGTAATCCCAAGGGATTCACATACTTTTTCTTGCAACTGTAGACTCCAGAGAGAGAGATATCATATTACCCCGGTACAAATCATTAGTAAGACCTCATCTGGAATATGCAGTTCAGTTTTGGGCACCAATTCACAAAAAGAACATTGGGGAACTGGAGAAAGTGGGAAGAAGGGCAACCAAACTGATACGAGGCATGGAGGAGCTCAGCTATGAGGAAAGATTAGAGGAACTGGATTTATTCTCTCTTGAGAAGAGGAGATTAAGGAGGGATATGATCAACATGTATAAATACATCAGTGGTTCATAAAGTGAACTCAGTGTAGTTATTCACCCTGAGGTCATCACAGAGGACAAGAGGGCACTCTATACGTCTGGAGGAAAATAATTTTAATCTCCAAACACGGAAAGGTTTCTTCACAGTGAGAGCTGTGAAAATGTGGAATAGACTCCCAAGAGTTGATTCTGGCCAGCTCAGTGGATTGCTTCAAAAAAGGCCTGGATTCTTTCTTAGATGCACAGAATATAATTGGATACTAACATTTATAGGTAAAGTTGATCCAGGGAATATCCGATTGCCTCTCGGGGGATCAGGAAGGAATTTTTTTCCCAGCAGATGCAAATTGGATCGTGCTTTTGCTGGGTTTTTTTGCCTTCCTCTGGATCAACTGTGGGTGCAGGATTATAACTTTTTTTTTCTATGGTTGAACTGGATGGACTTTTGTCTTTTTTCAGCCAGACTAACTATGTAACTATGTCATACATGTGGTCACATCTTTCTTCGTGTAATCCCAATTTGGTGTTGTCTGTTTTACAGAGAATATGATATATGTAAATGGAAGGGTAGATGAAAGGGGCAGTTACATAGGACATCGCTTTCAAGTTGATTTTAACCCCTTCATGCCTAAGGGTAAAACAAATCTAAATGCCTAAGCACAATTTTGAAACATTGACATGTGTTAGTAAAACCGTACATATCATCACAACTACTTTGTACATCCAGGTGAATTATACCTTGTTTTTTTCAGGATAAATTGGGCTTTCATTTGGTGGTAAATGGTAATGGATATCTCCTGATTTTTTTTTTATTCTCAAAGAAAAACTGGCCCAAAATAGTAAAAAAAAAAAAATTTTTTTTAATTTAGCTGTGTGTTTCTTTTTACCACCATAACCTACCACCAAAGATCAACCCAAAATAAATTTTCCAGCTCTTGACGATTGCAGCGATACCATATGTGTGTGTTATTTGTTGTTTAGCCCAGAAACAATAGTTTGTTTGTTTTTTTTTTACCTAAAACACACTGACACTGATACCAATTTTTTTGTAAATCCTGCCCTTTGACGCTGACCTTTTGACCTTTGACCCTGACCTTGACCCACTTACACTGGCACTGAACTAGATCAAACCTTGATCTAGGTATTTTGTTTTTATTTTTTAATATTTATTTCTTTATTTTATCTTTTTTTTTCCAAACATTTTTTTCCCCTCTATGCCAGGAGTTAGAGAGATACAATGTATCTCTCTCCTCCATTCATAGAGAGAAAAAAAAAAAAGGGGGCCAGGCTGTACAGTCACTGTGATAGCCAATCAGAGGCTATCACGGCGATCATGTGACCCAGAATCAGGAGTCCCGGGTCCCGATCATTAGAACTGTGTGGCGCATTCCCATCAGAATGACAGGTACGCAAATATGCGGTCCCATGGAAAAAAGCCCAGTTCTGTGAAGCCGCATATTTGTGTTACGTCGGCGTCAAGGGGTTAAATTACCTTCATATATTGTGAGAGACTGATTGAACATATTTTGAGGTGAGAAGAGTTGTCAGAGATCAGTTATAGATTGTGCTAATCTGCAAGGCATAGTTTCTCATAATTGCTATAGATTAAAAACACTCAGAGGGGTTCTGCATTTTTGTTATATGCCCCCATACACTATGAAAGATTGGTTATAGGTTGAGCTAATTTGCAGGGATTAGTTTCTCACCTTGTTACTTGCTCCACATGTTTGTTACTCATTAAATACACCTGGAGGGGGTTAGCTATTTCTGATATACGTATACCCTGATTCAGGGGTGGACTGACAACTCATGGGGCCCCCAGGCAATAGGGGATCATGGGACCCCTGTGTCCTTGCCCACACTCAAATCACACCCAAAAAAGCCTATAAAAAAGGTTCCAGGGGCATTTCATGGGGCCCCCTACTGACCCCAGGCCCTCGGGCAGTGCCCGAGTGCTCGAATGGTCAGTCCACCCCTGCCCTGATTATATCAACTGAGGGAGTAGGAGGAATACAGTGTGTGTATTAAATGGCACAGAGTAAAATTGTGACACATTGTGGTTAAGTAAGGGTTAGGAAGTGTGTATAATAGATGCGGGAGATTCCGGTGACGTCATCCTGCTAATGGATACTGTGGTGAGAGAAATCTCAGTAAGAATAGCGCCACTCACTGGGGATTGTGTCTGACCAGCAGAGGAGTTGCTATATGTGATTAAGCGCTCTTTTCCTGGTGCAAGGCTGTGCACTTGTGAATGTGAGTGGGCATTTTTATGTTTTAAGTGGTATTTTAAAATAAATTGAGGATTTTACACCATGCGAGATTCTTTTTTCTTTGGCAGTATCTGAACCTGAAGGAAGACTGTTCGAGGAGGAGTGTGAGCTGCTGGTCAAGGACCCCCTTTCCTTAAATGAGAAAAGCTCTATATGACCCATATGGGGAATAGGGTCATGGTGATCCAATGAGTATTCTGTATCAAAGAAGAAGGCACTTAGGTGTTTTCTGTTCACTTGGAAGAATATAATGAAGGTGTTTTGAAGCACGAAACATTACATGATGCAATGGATATTTTGGGGTTTATTTACTAAAACTGGAGAGTGCAAAATTTGGAGCAGCTGTGCATGGTAGCCAATCAATTATGCTTTGACAAAAAAAAAACTGGAAGCTGAGAAATCTGAAGTTAGAAGCTGATAGGCTACCATGCACAGCTGCAGCAGATTTTACACGTTCCAATTCTAGTAAATCAACCCCTTTGTGTTGGTTGTTTATAGCACATATTGAACTGTGGTTCTACTGTATATACAGAAATGCCTGTGTAAGGTTTGTTATATATAGATAATTTTTTATACTGATCATCTAGCACAGCTATAAATGTATAACTGATATTACAGAGTATACCTTTTGAGACAATTTGGGACCTTTCACTAATCCTGTTAACATGGAAGGTGGTGTTTTTGGTTGCTATTACTGTTGACATTGAGCTGTTGTAGTACTCCCATGACAAAGTGGTTCTTCGAACTCAGCCGTTGTTTTTGCTGAAAATGGTTTTATCTTTCAATCTGAACCAGGGCATTTTTATGTCTTTTTTTTCCCCAGGCCTCGGTCGATGGAAGACCAGGCCCTCCATACCTTAGATGTGGCTCGGTCTGTTAAGATGTATTTGAAATGGACAGCTGTGGTCCGGCAGTCAAATTTGCTTAGAAGAATAAAGCAACCGAATGCATGTACTCCTGCGCTGGACCGTCAACTCCACAATGTCAATATCCCCAGATGGGTAAGAAAGGAATGCAAGCCTTGCTGCCCTCAACAGACCAGGGAAATCCAAAGAGAACTGTATATAAGAAACACAGAGAGGGCAACCGGGCCTAGTGCATTACTTTTAAAAATTAGATTTATTATAAATAGTAAAATACTCACAAGAGAAATAAAATCAAATGCAAAGCATGTCACAAAGGATGCAATGTGGTCCAAAACCCCTGAAGGTGGTCTGGTGGGGGACTGTAGACCTCTGGATAGCTGGTGGCTGACGTGTTTTGAGGTTGGACTTTGAGGTCAGAGCCAGTCGGTACAACCTCAAAACGCATCAGCCACCAGCTTTCCAGAGGTCTACAGTCCCCCACCAGACCACCTTCAGGGGTTTTGGACCACATTGCATCTTTTTTGACATCCTTTTCATTTGATTTTATTTCACTTGTGAGTATTTTACTATTTATAATAAGTCTCATTTTTAAAGGTAATGCACTAGGCCCGTGCGCCCTCTCTTTGTTTCTTATATACAGTCAAATTTGCTTCCTGAAGGACCAAGGAAGAGTCAGGCAGCTACCAGGTTGAACATTTCCCGTTGGATTTTTTAGCTTATTTCTCAAGCATATGGGCCGAAAGGTATACTTATTCTGTTACATCATACAATAGAAACTTTACTGATTCTGTTCTATATAGTCTGTACTGTACAGCCAGCCAGCAGTGTATAAGAATGAAGTGGACGGAATGCAGACACAAAGTTTTTAAGGTAATTTTCCATTCTCCTGGCACCAACATGGCAGCATACTAGTGATAAATAACTAGCTTCCAGGGAGGGTAGACGCCAAACAGAATTTTTTTTTGTAAGGAAGAAACAGAAGCTTCAATGGCTTCCCTCCTGAAGTTTATAGTTGACACGACCCCTGTGCTACTTTGTAGTGTTTCTGGAAGGTATGGTGCAAAGACCAGGATGCGGCCTTACACATGATTTTGAAGGAGATGTTATAACAAGCCACCCAAGATGCCACAACCAACCTTAATGAGTGAGCCGTCACTACCACCAGTGGGTCAACTCCTAAAGCCCTATATGTCATCTGGTTGAGCTTCTTGATCCATCCGGTTAAGGATCTTGAGGAAGCCTCTTTCCCTCTATTTTTGTCATATTGTCGGATGAAAAGTCATTTCAATGTGTGGAATGAAACTACAGCCAAGAAATATTTCTTTAATGCCCTAGAAATGTCAGGTATATAAGTAATATCCCCCAGCGAACACTGTTCTGTGGGAGCAAAAAGACAATTTGAGAGGAAATCTATCCGCATCTCCAGAGCCTGCTGAGGAAAGGATCTCTTTCTGGGAAGACAGATCTTGAGCACAGCTCTGAGGAAATGGATTACTAGAAAATATTCACCCACTTGACCTTAGTTACTGCTGAATTGGTTACCACCTGCACTTTTAGGTAGCTCAGGCTCAGACCCAAGTCTAGTCTGATTTGTAGGAAATCCAACTTCTTCAAAACTGAAGAGGAGGTAGCAGTAAAGTCTTTTCCTAAACGCTGATGTCCTCACAGTGGGCCCCTTAGACATTCTTTCTGACATCTGTCATGATCTTGGTACAAGTCAATGGACCTAAGGGTCACGAGGGCATCAATTACACTTTCCTCAGCCACCACCACCACCACCACAGATTCTTCCTTATTTATGGGGACACAGTAATCACTTGCTCCAAATGGTGTCTCCTCCATTATGTATGGAAACCTGCTTGGAATTGTTGCAGGTGCCAGTTGGCCCAAGGAATCAAAAGGCTCAAACCTTGAGAAGCTGATTAAGAGGGGAGGCCGCTGCTCTGCGTATCTTCTCTCTGATGGATTTTATTTTCTGAGGAGGCAGAGCAATAGAAGCATTGGCTGTGTTGAAGAGGTCACCTAGGTATACTAACTGCTGAGTTGGTCAGAGTTGGCTTTTATCAAAATCTGAGCCAGAAGGAACACATTGTGCAGGTAGTGGTGGACCTGGTGGCCTCTTTCTTTCAAATGTGCTAGGGCTGCTCTCAAGACCTTGGTGAAACTGCTCCAGGAGGTGCAGAGGCTGATAAGGAGTGGGGGGGGGGGGGGTGGACCTAGCCAACTGCAAACCGGAGATATCTTGGCAGGATCAGAGTGTGCAGGTAAGTTTCCTGCAAATCTAATGAAAGCATCCAGACTCCTTGCTGTACTTTCTGGGCTATAGTCTGCAGGAACTACCTTTTGAATTTCTCTGAGAAGATGTATCTTTACATGGAACTGGAACCACTGCCTTTTGGTCTAACAATGTACCGATGTACTGTCTTAGAATTTCCACCTTTTGAGGTGACTTTGGGATTTTGGTGGACGTGAAACAATTGGTCAGCTGTGACTGCATGAACATCCAGAAATGGCCATGTGTGGTAGTCCACAACATCCATCTGATCTTGCAGTGCCTTACCCACACCCCTTAAAAGTAGGCCAACCTAGCCCCCATTGCAAGAGCCTGGATTGGATGCTCTGATTGTCAAAACAATTTTGCCAGATCCTGGAGCACAGTCTAAGTCTTCTTCCTTTGGGATCTCAGGAACGAAACCTGAGATCACAAAAGAATCCTTTTCTCTTCTCTCAGCCCAGGTGTCCTTAGAATCTCTTGCCCTTGAAGCCTGGAACTTATTTTTGAACATATCAACTTCCTATCTTGGAGAAAGAGCCCTAACTTCCTTATAGGTGCTCCGGAGATCACCGTTTCCAGCCTATCCCCAAAGAGAGACTTGCAATCAAAGGGGATTTTGCACCAGCTTTATTTTGATGAAACATCTGCCACCCATGGTTTTAGCCAAATGGCTCTTTTTGCCATTATGGAATGGAACATTTCTCTTTCTGAGCACCTAATGGTGTCTATGGCTACCTTCCCTATAAAGTCAGCTGACAACTTTTAGCTCCTCTAAGCCCTGAATAATGTCCTCTCATGGAACACCCTCTTTTATGGCCATTTTGATGTTTTGTGTCTGTAGCGGAACCGTTCCGCCTGGGCATCCTTGTGCGGAGCAGTGCGTCTCAGCCAAAGGTCCCCTTTTTTGGCAAGTGTTCCAGTACCCTGCCAAGGCAGGTATTATATCTCAAAACACTCCCTTCCCTGCTCTCCCAAACCTCGAGTCGGAACTTTGTGTAGGGTGAAAATAAATGACTCTTTAATAAACACAGCTCAGTATATACAACTTCACCCCCACCAGATGACTTTCCCCACCCAACACAAACCCTACAACCAACAATACAGTATGAACTCTATAGAAGTGAAATACTACAAGTTCAAATTACCCTAAACAAACAGTGCAGAATGTCTGTGAAACATATACAGCTTTACAAAGGGGAGAAAACTGGAACAGAAAGGGCAAAATGTTACCACAAAGGGACGGTTTCTTCACAAGGCTCCCCCGTTGTGTAACACCCTCCAGACCTGGCGAGACCTTTAAACGGGTCCGCTAGGGGCTGGTCAGTTCAGAGGGTTACTTCTCCAACTCGGCTTGCCAGGACAACCCATCCGCGTTGGCGTTTTGCTTCCCCGGTCGGTACTGGATTGTAAAGTTATAGGGTTGGAGGACCAAGCTCCACCGCAGCAGACGACCATTGTCCCCAGAGACCCAGTTTAGCCATACCAGGGGGTTGTGATCGGTGAGTACGGTGAAGGAGAGCCCGTACAGGTGGGGCTACAATTTCTTGGGTTCCCATACCAAGGTAAGACACTCTTTCTCTACAGCAGCGTATGCCACCTCCCGGGGTAACAACTTTCTACTTCGGTAGGCCACTGGATGGTCGTTCCCGTCATCCCCGAATTGGCTCAGAACAGCGCCCAATCCAAAGGTGGAGGCATCGGTGTGAACACAACCGTTTGGAAGGGTCAGGATCAGCCAAAATGGGAGCATGGATCAGATCATGTTTGAGCTTTTGGAAAGCCGTTTCACACTCTGGGGACCACACAAACTGTCGGGGCAGATTCTTCCGGGTCAGATCTGTTAGGAGTTTAGCAATGGCGCTGTAGTTGGGGATGAATTTACGGTAGTACCCTGCAATGCCTAGGAAGGCAAGGACCTGGGTCTTGGTTTGGGGAGTGGGCCAATTTGCTACTGCTTCCACCTTTGCCGGTCCTGGTCATTGCTTCCCACATCCTACCCGATGTCCTAGATATTGGACCTCGGACACCCCAACATGGCATTTGTCAGGTTGGATGGTCAGCCCTGCTTGCCCAATGCGATCAAGCACTTCCCGGAGGTGTCGGAGGTGATCCTCCCAACTATCACTGTAGATACCTATATCGTCTAGATAGGCGCAGGAGAAGTCCTGCAGTCCATCCAGCAGCTTATCTACCATTCTCTGAAAGGTAGCCAGGACGTTCTTCATCCCAAACGGCATGATCCTGGACTGGTACAAGCCAAAAAGGGTGATGAATGCCGACTTTGGTACCGTGTCCGCATCCAGCGGAATCTGCCAGTACCCCTTGCAGAGATCGATAGTGGTAAGAAAATTACCTCTGGCCATCCGGTCCAGCAGCTCATCTATCCAGGGCATGGGGTATGTATCGGTCACGGTTCGGTCATTGAGCCTGCGGTAGTCCACACAGAACCGGACGGTTACGTCCTTCTTGGGTACCAGGACTACTGGGGAGGCCCAGGGACTGTCCGAGGGTTCCATCACACCTAAATCTAACATTTCCTTAATCTCTCTTCTCATCCCTTCTCTGATGGACTTGGGCACTCGGTAGGCCGCCTGCTTTAGGGGGGCCTGACCCTGCGTGTCTACCTGGTGGGCAGTTGTGGTGGTGTAACCGGGCAGAGACGAGAACAGCCATCGGTGCTCTTGGAGCAGTTGGCGGGCCTGTTCCTGGGCCTTGGGAGGCAGCCGTGTGCTCATATCTACATCCGCTACACTCAGCTGGGAATGTCCGTCCCCCAGCAGCCCCGGCAGAAGAAGCGTTTCTGAATCATCGGTAGCTGGAGCGCAAATAGCAGCTACACTCTCCTCCTGTCCGATGAACGGTTTCAGCATATTTACATGGAAGGTTCGCCGGATCATTCCATCCGAACAGCAAGCTACAATGTACATGGTATCACAGAGTTGTTCCGCCGCTTGGTACGTGCCCTGCCAGACAGCCTGTAATTTGTCATGCCTGACGGGTTTCAAGGCCAACACTTTCTGTCCTAAGTGAAATGTTCCATCTCTGGCAGACCTGTCGTACCAGCGTTTCTGTCGGCTCTGGGCAGCCTCAAGGTTGTCCCGTACTAGGGTCGTCAACCGTTGTAGCCTCTCCCTGAGCTCCAGCACATAGGTCACCACCGAGGTCCCCTCCTCGGCCACTGCTCCCTCCCAGTGTTCACGTAGGAGATCCAGGGGTCCCCGAACCCTCCGGCCGTACAGCAGCTCGAAGGGAGAGAATCCAGTGGACTCCTCCGGTACCTCTCGGTAGGCGAACAGGAGGTGGGGAAGATGCCGCTCCCAGTCCTTATAGGACATGGTGAACATTCGGAGGAGCTGTTTCAGAGTACTGTTAAACCGTTCGCAGAGCCCATTGGTCTGGGGGTGGTAGGAAGAGCTGTACAGCGGTCTGATCCCACACAACTTCCAAAGTTGTTGGGTAAGCTCGGCTGTGAACTGCGTGCCTTGGTTGGTCAGGATCTCCTGAGGAAATCCTACCTGATTAAAGATCTGCAGCAGGGCTTGAGCAACTGTTTCTGCCTGCACATCTCTCAGCGCTACTGCCTCCAGGTATCGGGTGGCGTAGTGGACAATGGTCAAGATATACTTCTTGCCTGTGGGACTAGGCCGTTTCAGGGGCCCCACTAGGTCCACGGCGATACGACTGAAAGGTTCCCCGACTATGGGTAGGGGCCTCAGAGTGGCCCTGGGCCTGTCTCCCTGCTTCCCTACCTTCTGGCAGACCTCACAAGACCAATAGTAGTCCCAAACGTCCCCCGATACTCCTGGCCAGAAGAAACTCTGGGTTAAGCGATGCAGGGTCCTTCGCTTGCCCAAATGCCCAGCAAGGGGAATATCATGCGCAATCTGGAGGAGGTCACGCCGATACTTCCTCGGTACTACCATCTGCCGGTGAGGCATTTGGGCAGCACCCACCCCTGCTCCCCCGTGGACCCTTTACAATTTGCCAAGGTCCCACTCATACCTCACATCTCCCAATCTCCCAGGATCACTTCCAGCCCTCTGTCTATAGGGGTCTAAGGTCCGGTCACTGGCTGTTTCTTTAGCAAAATCAGCAAAGGAATCCCAGGTCAGGGCAGGGGCAGGCTCAGCAGGGGGTGGGTACTCGACTCTTACTGGAACCTCGGCAGGTGGAGCGGCAGCGTGCTCTCTAGCTTGGTGGCGAGTGGTGACTGGATGAGCTTCAGCAGGGGTCTCGGTGCCAAAAGTGGAGACCAGGACTCCCAGATCATTTCCAAGGAGAACCTCAGCTGGCAAGTTCTGCATTACTCCAATTTCAACGTCCCTGGCCCTGACCCCTCAATCCAGATGAACTCTTGCGGTAGGAATCCAGTAGACATGGCCTCCCGCTACCCGTACGGCCACAGACCTCCCGGCCTTGGCCCAGTCTGGTACCAGTTGGGGTTGGACTAGGGTGAGTGTGGCCCCAGTGTCCCGTAATCCTTGGGCCTGACGGCCGTTAACATGGACAACCTGTTGGTGATGTCAGCGATTGTCCGGGGTGGCAGCCTGGAGAGGGTTAGCCTCATGAAAGACCCCAATGTCCTCATCCTCGGTGGTAAAATTCCTCCATGAAGAGGCGGTGTCACTCGGGTGGTCCTGTAGGGAGTAGGCAGAGGCTCGGCCATAGGGAGTGATAGGTCGGTTGGAAGTGCCCTGAGGGGGTTGGCTGCTCAGGGGCCTTGGTGGATTCCAGGGGCAATGAATGCGGATGTGCCCTGTTTGGTTGCAGCCATAACAGCGTGGACCAGACCGCTTTGGCTTAGAAGGTATGGGTGGTCTGAGGCATTCTCGGGTGACCGGAGTGGGCACCACTGGTTTTGGACGAGATGCAGGGGGAATGGCGGGCTCGGTTAGCCTCCTGTTGTCCAGGTACTCATCTGCCCAGCGACTAGCATCCGCTAAAGTTAGAGGGTGTCTGTCCCGGACCCAATGTCTAACATCCCCTGGAAGTCCATTGTAAAACTGCTCCAGTAACAGCAGTTGTAACAGTTCCTCTAGCTTGGTGATCTGACACCCTCGGACCCAGCTGCGGGCAGCGTGTTGTAACTGATGTCCCCATTCAGTGAAGGTGTCCTGGGGTTTCTTCTTGAGTGTCCGGAACTTTAAGCGGTACGCCTCTGGGGTGAGAGCGTAGCGGGCCAGTAAGCGTTCCCTAGCATAATCATAATCCAAGCAGTAGCTGTTGGGTACAGTCCTGAATGCGTCTGCAGCGCAACCGGTTAGCTTGCTGCTAAAAATGGGGACCCGGTCTTGGGCTGCCACACCATGGATGGTGCACAACCATTCAAAGTCCTGAAGAAAGCGGTCAATGTCCCCATCCGCCTCTGAAAAAAGTTTTAAAAGCAGCGTAGGGAATTTTCTTTGGTCCGGTTGCAGTCTGGAGAAGGCGGAAGGTAATCCCCTCCCAGACCGAGTCCTCGGTTGGTGACCGGGAGTGACTAAGCCACAGTTAGGTGTCATCATCCAGGGCCTTGGAAATCTGTTTGGAGGTAGGAGCACTGCCAAACAGAGCCAAACGCCACTCCACCTCCTTGTCGTAAATCCAAATGGTATAGGGGTCTCTGTACGGTGCTAAGTGGGCCTGGTGTTTCAGGGGCCGATGAGCTGCTCTGTTTCTCAAACTTATCCTGTGAAGCGGAGTTCACTTCTGGTGGAGCAGTGTTCACTTCAAGCGTAGCGGAGTGTGCATCAGGTGAAGTGGGGTGCGCATCCGCTTGGTCCAGGGCCATAATCTCATCCAACAGTTCCTCTCTGGTCTTGGAGCCAGCGATACCTCCCCCAGCGACAAGCAGGCTTTGGAGGGCTGGCTTCCGAAGGTCACGTATATCCATCTGGCCAAGCAGGGACGTCTCCGTGAAAAAGATGGGGTCCCGGTTGGTGGTTTGGACTTTCTCCGCAATGAGGAAAGATCCGACTGCTGCCAACCACTTGTAGCAGAACCGTTCCGCCTGAGCTTCCTCGTGCGGAGTAGTGCGTCTCAGCCAATGGTCCCCTTTTCCGGCAAGTCTTTCAGTACTCTGCCAAGGCAGGTATTATAGCTCAAACACTCCCTTCCCTGCTCTCCCAAACCACGAGTCGGAACTTCGTGTAGGGTGAAAATGAATTACTCTTTATTAAACACAGCTCAGTATATACAACTTCACCCCCACCCCCACCAGACAGCCTGGCACCAGGTTTTCCCCACAACCAACCATACATAATGAACCCAATAGAAGTGAAATACTACAAGTTCAAATTACCCTAAACAAACAGTGTAGAATGTCTGTGAAACATATACAGCTTTATAAAGGGGAAAAAACTGGAACAGAAAGGGCAAAATGTTATCACAAAGGCATGGTTCGTCACAGTGTCCATACCTTGATTGCATTTGCGACTGATGTTAGAGTGACCCCTGGCTTACAGGCTGTCCCTGAGGACTGGTAGACCTTCTTGAGGTCCAAATAGATCCTCCCATCCATGATATCCTTGGAAGCTGCAGAATCTTCCATTGGGAGGGTGACATTCTTGGCAAAGTGAATCACTGCTGCATCCACAAGAAGCCAAATCAGATTTTTGTAAGGGGTATAACTTGCTTGATCTATTTAAAGAGAACCTTTTCTCTGTCTTTTGCCATTCTTGAGAAAATAGGCCCTTAACTTCCCCCATAAAATGAAAATAGGATTGCCAACCCTGAAGAAAAGGAAAATTGCTTTTTGGCATCTTCAGAGAGTCCTCCTCCCAGCCATTTGCCTGTTTAACTGCCACAATATATGGTTGTAACCAGGGTAAAGCTGAACCTCAGTTGCTTTACCTCATCCTGCTCTGACAATGAGCAGTCCATTTCTGCCTGGGGCACCCAACTGGGAGGCAACCACATAGATATCACAATAATGTAGGAGAGTGCAAGGAGGGACCTGGTTGATCCTCCTGGGGGTCACTGCAGCCAGTCTGTTGAGGGGGGTCCAGTCTAGGAAGTGCTGCTATCATTTCTACAATAACCTCCTTTATGACCTGTTTAAGAAGGGAGACCATCTCAGAAAGACAGCCTCTACAGACCCGTTTGTTTTGTACAGGTGTTCCTTCACAGTTGCAGCAAGCCTTGGATGGATGAGGAAGATGCTACGGTCAGGATGAATGCTGTCTCTTTCTAGACTTTTTCCTTCAATAAGGATGTCTGGAGCGAGGTCTTGGAAACTCTGAAGAGGGACTGTCATTGTCTGGGTGAGCAGGATGTTTTGATGATCTCCTAGATCATGACCAAGCAGGACTAAAAGTAGAGGGAAAGTAGCCCGCAAGATGCACTCTTTTAACACCAGTCCAACTTACCTGACCGTAGGTCTCCTACTTACTGTGCAAATGAGGGTTTTGTAATGGTGGCAACTAGCTCCTGGCTTCTGGATCTTGTGGTCTGCTGGATGAATAGAAAAGGCAGACGCAAAAGGCTGAGCAGCAAAAATAAAAAACACTTCTCACTGGAAAATGACAACTGGTACCTAACTGTACTGAGGGTGTGCACCAGAATCTATGAAGGAGACTGCAGTGTAGAATCTTCCCCAGCAGGATTTTGACCAGGCAGGCAGCTTGGACTGAAGGCACCAAATATTTCAACCCAACCAGGGTGGAGAAAACCCACCCCAGGTACCTCCTACGTTAATCTGGCTATAGGGGCAAAAATGCCCTCATTTAAGAAGGCAGCTGTGACTTCTGGATGCTACCACACATGTGGGGCCCCTTGCCAGTTAGGAAAACTGATGAGAAGCAGTGCACCAGCCCTACACAACTGTTATGCTGCCCCACGTAGAGTATAGCTACAGGGGAGCACCACTCCCTAAGGGAAAGCACAGAAAGCTGCCAAGGGGGAACCAGATGATATGAGACAGGAGAAAGTGTGCAGAATTAACCTGTGTGCAAACAAAAAAGAAAAATAATGTAAACTGACCTAATACCTGATACCCAGCCACTTTAGGCTTAGGCAGATTTCATTCCCAGTGAGAAAACACTGCAATGCCCTAAGACTAAACAAAGGGCTCCCAGACTATTTAGTGTATTTAGCAGCCCGAGACCTGGGACCTTACCTGGAAGAGGTTGAACCCAGATGGACACTGCTCTAGGCAGAGGTGAGGACAATACTGCTCATCTTTACTGGTCCTGAGGGAGAGGTTAGAGGGAGAGGTTAGGGGCTGAGCTCTATCACTAGTATGCTGCCATGTTGGTGCCAGGATTTTTTTTTTTAAATTATGAATAGAGTGGGAGATATAACTCCTTTCAGGTTTTTTGCCGTCTAATTTCCATCAGGGAGATTTCTCTTCACTTCCTGTTCTATAGCCAAAACAGTGGGAGGAAATACCTCCAAAGTGAGGAAATCTCTGGATGTCACCAGAACTAGTGTCACCTTTGCAAGACTCCTCTATTCTTTTTTTGGTGATAACCCAAAATTTGGGATTTTCTTGCCCTCTCAGTAAAACAGGGCAAATAGATAGCGTGAATCTCCCTACTGGGGCAAAGACAGCAATAAATATCTGACAGGTGTTCTATACCTCTCCAAAACTAAAAAAAAAGCCTTTAGTTATACTTTTATGAGTGATAGGTTCTGGACTACAAATGAGCCTCTTTGCAAGTCAAGTAGGTAAAAATATATGATTTTAACATCTTATAACAGTACTCTGAACAAAGTTATGTTAATAATACATTTAATAGTACATTATAACATTACATCAAAGGAAACTGGCAAATTAACAGGAAAATGTTATTTAGACAAGATTTTATTGTTTTGTTTTCTATGAACTAATTATACTCGAGGGACCTATGCAGATAATTGAATACAATTAGGAGTCTGATTGTTTCTGAGTTTGAATCGAAAAGTAAATAAAAGGGCATGATAATTGTACTGAATGCTTTTTACCCATCAACATTATAGAAATATAGTAGTCATGATTATAGAATTCAAGCGCTAACTCAAATCTTAGTCTAAAACCAATTTTTAATCAAGCCTGGGAGCTGAAGTATAGTAAGTACAAATGTGTAATCTCTAAATGGATGCCTGACTGTTTTACATGTATATAGCTTTACAATTGTTGTACCATATTTTTTAGTTATAGAAATGACATTTTAATACATCTTTAGTATAAGCATCTTTTATTGTATGTGTTATATTCATACACAGCGCAATTTACTGACTTTAGGCCTCTCTGTACCCTGTAAAGGTAACCCCAACCTTCCCATTAACCCTAGCCATACCCTAGACCTAACACCTAAATTTAACGTGAACCAATGCTTTGACCGTGCATGGAAATGCAACAGACTCATTTGATTGCAAACCACCCCAGCTTTACATACTCACCTTCCTTTCGGTTCCCCACCACTTAATTCAACCATCAGGGTCATGGGGAGGATGTTTTGTGTAGGATGCAACATGGTAATTCCTGACTAAGATAAAATTGTCTGTATCAAGAATGTTCATCCCATGAGTCAAGGCATATCACAAATCCTCAGAAATTCCCAAACTCTGCAGTCCAACATTAGTGAACAGATAAAAATTATATTTCCCAGAAATGATTAAACAAGTTTGAATAACAAATTGAACTCTGAACACATTTATTCCTTGACTAAGTCTCCATCATTTGATTGCACTTTGTTTTCTTTTGTTCTACTTTTCAAAGGACTGAAGGATAGATGAATATAAAAGTCGGAGAGGGAGGCAATTAAGTTAACCTATTGTTTTGTCCTGCATGGGCAAAGCACAACTTTCCTTTAATCCATAACCTCAAGCCTAAAAGAAAAAGCTAAACTTGAACATAACATCTAATGGTAACTTTAACTACTTGGGCTTTGGAAGGCTTTACTCCTTTCATGACCAAGCCATTTTTTGCTATTTAGCACTGCGCTACTTTAACTGGTAAATGAGTGGTCATACAACACTGTACTCAAATTAATTTTATAGTATTTTTTTCACTGAGATAGAACTTTCTTTTGGTGGTATTTAATCACCACTGGGTTTTTTACTTTTTATTATATAAATGAAAAAAGATAGAAAAATTAGAAAATTGAAAACAATATTTTTTACCTTCTGCTATAAAACATATCCATTAAAAAATGTAAAGAAAAATAAAATTTCTTCATACATTTAGGCAAAAATGTATATTTTTTTATTTGCATACTTGTAATGGTGGTGATCAGTGACTTACACTGGGGCTGTAATAGTGCGGTGGGCAATCTGACACTAACTGACACTGGCTGGGAGGTACATTAACTAACATCACAAGTGACACTAATACAGTGATCAGTGGTAATAATATACACTGTCACTGTGCTAACGACACTTGCTAGGAAGGGGTTAACATTTAGGGGCAATCAAAGGGTAACTGTGTGTAACAATGTGTAATTTGTGCTGCTTTTTACTAAAAATATGTTTGTTTTTTCTCCCTGCTCTGCAGGGAGAAGAAACAAAGAGATCATTCTTTCTGTACAGAACCCTATGTTGATTGTCAACACAGAGGGCACTGGGCTGTGATTAGACACAGCTGATCAGCAGGTCCCGGCCATGAGTCATTGGCTGGGACCTGCTGACAAAATCCCACCCTGTCTAATCACAGCAGGAATCGGCGAGGGGGGGGGCATGCCCTGAACCCAACAAAAGACAGGGATATATGGGTACTTCGCTGTGCCTGTAGGAGTCGCCCGTTCACAGTAGAATGCAGCAGCCAGTTCTAAAGAGGTTAAACCTTTGTCAAAACACCTGTTCTTTATTGTCCTAAAGCCACCCACTCCACTGATCAGCAGTTGAGATTCTGGTCCTTCCCTACTCCGTCAAAAATTCACAAAATATTTTGGCTATACAGTATATACTTTTAAGTATATGTATAATCACCTTCCCCCAAACCCCTCAAAAAGTCACACTTTCTCCCCAGAAAGTAACACAGTATTATAACCTTTTTGAAATTACATAAACCCACTCCTAAAATAAATATTAAAATTCAAAAAATTCGAAAAAATTCAAAAAAACAAAAATCAAAAAAAGTCCAATATAAAGTGTCCCAAAAAAATGTCCTAATATAAACAAAAATACAAATAAAAATAGTGTCCAACAGATTAGTGTCCAACAAATTATCCCAATGTTCAAACTTTATTCTCCAATAGGAAGAAATTCCATTTCATCCCGTGGTACCTCAAAAAAACAAATTTGAAAAATCTAGTGCATTACCTTTATATATGATATATTCACTCCGTGCAAAAACACAAAACCATAAAACTGTGCAAAAACTATATATATATCTCTCCTCCGTGCACATATGAGTTAGCTGTGACCACTCTGTGAACACTGCAACACTGTGTATCCACCAACACCAATAGTATTAGATACTATTACCCTCTGTATCCATATACCAGCATCCAATGAGATCTTCTAATTCGCTTCAAAGAAATTATTCCAAGGTCCTCAAAAGACAGGAAGGGTCTCAAGGCTCATATTCAAGGTATGGTAAAGAAATTTTAATAGCCACTTACATTAAAAATTCATTAATCCAGCTTCCAACATGTTTCTCCTATGAGTTCCATCAAACAAATGCAATCTGCCATGTGTTGATAACCCACAAAATGGCCGCGGCGACACTTCCGGTCTGCGTGCGTGCATCACGACGTCACACCCTTAACGCGTTTCGTCACTTCCGGACTTCGTCTGAAGGGATACGGACGTCCCACATCACTCTCCTTATATGTTAATGTCCCTTAATGGTATGAAGCCACCGCCGCCATTTTCAAAAGGGGAAACCAGGCCATCGCTATTCCTCTATCAGTCTATCACAAAAAAATTTTGTGTAATAGTATTTGCTCAGACCGATGTTTTTGTGGTTCTGGGTAACTATTAGACTGATAGAGGAATAGCGATGGCCTGGTTTCCCCTTTTGAAAATGGCGGCGGTGGCTTCATACCATTAAGGGACATTAACATATAAGGAGAGTGATGTGGGACGTCCGTATCCCTTCAGACGAAGTCCGGAAGTGACGAAACGCGTTAAGGGTGTGACGTCGTGACGCACGCACGCAGACCGGAAGTGTCGCCGCGGCCATTTTGTGGGTTATCAACACATGGCAGATTGCATTTGTTTGATGGAACTCATAGGAGAAACATGTTGGAAGCTGGATTAATGAATTTTTAATGTAAGTGGCTATTAAAATTTCTTTACCATACCTTGAATATGAGCCTTGAGACCCTTCCTGTCTTTTGAGGACCTTGGAATAATTTCTTTGAAGCGAATTAGAAGATCTCATTGGATGCTGGTATATGGATACAGAGGGTAATAGTATCTAATACTATTGGTGTTGGTGGATACACAGTGTTGCAGTGTTCACAGAGTGGTCACAGCTAACTCATATGTGCACGGAGGAGAGATATATATATAGTTTTTGCACAGTTTTATGGTTTTGTGTTTTTGCACGGAGTGAATATATCATATATAAAGGTAATGCACTAGATTTTTCAAATTTGTTTTTTTGAGGTACCACGGGATGAAATGGAATTTCTTCCTATTGGAGAATAAAGTTTGAACATTGGGATAATTTGTTGGACACTAATCTGTTGGACACTATTTTTATTTGTATTTTTGTTTATATTAGGACATTTTTTTGGGACACTTTATATTGGACTTTTTTTGATTTTTGTTTTTTTGAATTTTTTCGAATTTTTTGAATTTTAATATTTATTTTAGGAGTGGGTTTATGTAATTTCAAAAAGGTTATAATACTATACAGTATATACACCTTTAATGAAATCTTATACTTTTAGTATTTAGCTAATCATGTCATTATTGGTACAATTAATAAAAAAAAAATATGACCCCATGTTGATAACTTGCGTCTGTTTTATTACAGGGTTTATCACAGAATAAATGTGTAATGAAAATCAAACCATGGTGACTGAATTTCTACTTTTGGGATATCAGAATCTTCAGAACTTTAGAATTCTCCTTTTTGTTTTCATTCTTCTAATTTATATAGTCATATTTTTTGGAAACCTTCTCATCGTTATACTGGTGTCAATTGATCATCGGCTTCAAGTTCCTATGTTTTACTTCCTCAAACATCTGGCACTTGTAGACCTCATGTTCACAACAAACATTTTACCCAACATGTTATATGTCATCTTGATGGTGGGGGGAAAAATAACCTTAGCTGGGTGTTTTTTCCAGTACTGTACACATTCTCTGTATGTTTATACCCAGTCTATGGTTCTTGCTGCTATGTCTCTTGACAGGTTCATGGCCATCTGCCTCCCTTTACGCTATTCTTCTTTCATGACCCCTAAATTGTGCTTTCATTTGGCTTTCTGGTCCTGGGCAGCTGGAGTCTTCTTAAGCCCAAGCGAATTCTATTTGATCTTTACTCTACAGTTCTGTCGGTCTAATGTTATTGATCATTTCTTCTGTGACTTAGCACCTTTCCTCAGTCTTGCTTCAGCAAACCAAGTTTTAATTGAATGGCATGATTTCTCCATTTCCTTCCTTCTTATATTTATACCATTCTTGTTTATCATTTTATCCTATATCTGTATTTTTATCACCATTCTGAAAATGTCAACCTCTGCTGGAAGGAAGAAGGCTTTCTCCACTTGTAGCTCCCATCTCATTACTGTCTGCACTCACTGTGGTATTTTGGTTACCGTGTATATTTTTACAGCAGGAGGTCCCTTTCATCCAGAAAATAAATGGAGATCTCTCTTGTATACCATCCTTACTCCTTTCATTAACCCTCTTTTATATAGCATAAGGAACCAAGAATTTAGGAAAGCAACAAGAAGTTTTATTTGTTCAGATAAAGGGAAATGTTCACTTCGGTGATAATATTATAAACAAATTAAGTAAAGTATTTTACCATGACTTGCATTTTTCATTTTCATAAGAGTAATTAATACAATAACTATGACCATACAGTCACAAACCATGGTGTGCTCCTGGTCATGTTTGGACATTTTTCAAGTACTAAAGAAATTGATCTCAATGTCAGGAGCACAAGAGAGAAAGAAGCAGGATCTAGAGCTAGAGGTATAGGCTTTGTGTAGGTCCTACATGTCCCCAAACATGGATACCAAAGTAATCACACCAAAATGCACAGTCTAAGTCAGAGTTTCTCAACTAGGATTCCTCCAGAGTCTACCAGGGGTTCCTTGAATAATGGGCAATTTTTGCCTCTCAGATAAGTTCCCACTTACACCTTTGATCTTTTTAGCTACAGTATCTGTAAGGGGGTAATTCTTCCCAATGACCACAAATGGAAGGAGCATTTTTCCCAATGATCATCACACTAATGTATCATGCGTTGTAGATATAGTCATTTTTAGCAGGGGTTTCCTGAGACTTAAAAGTTATTTCAAGGGTTCCTCTGTGTTGACAAAGTTAAGAAAGGCTGGTCTAAGTAGTACCTTGTCTTCAACAAGGACAACCTGAGAAGGAATTGGGAAGCACAATGTGGCTTTCCCAGTTGGGTATGTCCTACTGCTGAGAACAATTGGCAAACAGATAAGCTGTATCAAACTGCTGCCAGATTTCTGAGGCAGCATGTTTAGGACAGATGGAGTTCAAAGTCACTAAACAGGTAGGTGGCCTGACAGATAATATAAACACATATACAGTTCGTGTTATATATACAGTTAGGTCCATATATATATATATATATACAGTCATGGCCGAAATTGTTGGCACCCTTGATATTTTTCCTGAAAATCAAGTATTTCACACAAAAAAGGTATTGCATTAACACATGTTTTGCTATACACATGTTTATTCCCTTTGTATGTATTGGAACAAATATAAAACAGAGGCAGAAAAGCAAATATGACATAATGTCACACAAAACCCCAAAAATGGGCTGGACAAAAGTATTGGCACCCTTAACTTAATATTTGGTTGCACACCCTTTGGAAAACATAACTGAAATCAGTCGCTTCCTATAACCATCAATAAGCTTCTGACACCTCTCACCCGGAATTTTGGACCACTCTTCCTTTGCAAACAGCTCCAGGTCTCTCTTATTGGAAGGACACCTTTTCCCAACAGCAATTTTAAGTCCTCTCCACAGGTGTTCAATGGGATTTAGATCTGGGCTCATTGCTGGCCACTTCAGAACTCTCCAGCGCTTCTTTGCCATCCATTTCTGAGTGCTTTTTGACGTATGTTTGGGGTCATTGTCCTGCTGGAAGACCCAGGATCTTGGACGCAAACCCAGCTTTCTGACACTGGGCCCTACAGTGCGACCCAAAATCCTTTGGTAATCCTCAGATTTCATGATGCCTTGCACACAGTCAAGGCACCCAGTGCCAGAGGCAGCAAAACAACCCCAAAACATCATTGAACCTCCACCATATTTTACCGTAGGTACTGTGTTTTGTTCTTTGTAGGCCTCATTCCGTTTTCGGTAAACAGTAGAATGATGTGCTTTACCGAAAAGCTCTATCTTGGTCTCATCTGTCCACAAGACGTTTTCCCAGAAGGCTTTTGGCTTACTCAAGTACATTTTGGCAAACTGTAGTCTTGCTTTTTTATGTCTCTGTGTCAGCAGTGGGGTCCTCCTGGGTCTCCTGCCATAGCGTTTCATTTCATTTAAATGTCGACGGATAGTTCGCGCTGACACTGATGCTCCCTGAGCCTGCAGGACAGCTTGAATGTCTTTGGAACATGTTTGGGGCTGCTTATCCACCATCCGGACTATTCTGCGTTGCAATCTTTCATCAATTTTCCTCATCCGTCCACGACCAGGGAGATTAGCTACAGTGCCATGGGTTGCAAACTTCTTGATAATGTTGCGCACTGTGGACAAAGGCAAATCTAGTTCTCTGGAGATGGACTTGTAACCTTGAGATTGTTGATATTTTGCCACAATTTTGGTTCTCAGGTCCTCAGACAGTTCTCGTCTCCTCTTTCTGTTGTCCATGCTTAGTGTGGCACAGACAGACACACAATGCAAAGGTTAAGTGAACGTCTCTCCTTTTTATCTGCTTTCAGGTGTGATTTCTATATTGCCCACACCTGTTACTTGCCCCAGGTGAGTTTACAGGAGCATCACATGCTTGTAACATTCTTATTTATCCGCAGTTGTGAAAGGGTGCCAATACTTTTGTCCAGCCCATTTTTGGAGGTTTGTGTGACATTATGTCGAATTTGCTTTCTTTCCTCCCTTTTTTTGTTTTGTCCCAATACACACAAAGGGAATAAACATGTGTATAGCAAAACATGTGTTAATGCAATACGTTTCGTGAGAAATACATGATTTCCTGGAGAAATATCAAGGGTGCCAACAATTTCGGCCATGACTGTATATATATATATATATATATATATATATATTATGTGACAGTATGAACGGCAAACTGATGGATGGAAGATATGTGTCACCGCGCATGAGGTCCTACTGTGAGTTGTAAGCTGGAGTCCACTCCGGGTTTTCGGGGCCACAATGGCAGAGGTGGTGCCGGACCGGAGTTTGTACTCCACTGATGACCACCAACAGGTGGTATAAAGGAGGCAGGGCTGGAGCAAGGAGTTGCTTGTGGCCTGGGACTCAGAGAGGTATTCTGAGAGAGCTGTGTGTATGGACTATACCTGCAAGAAAAGGTTTGCTGTTACTTTGTTTTGGTGACAGGGAGAAGCCCTTCACCTCTGAGAGAGGAATCATCTTTTGTTTAGTTAGTGCCTGGATGGCAAGGGTTTATTTTCATGTTCTGTTTATTTTTTGCAAACCTTTTAAATAAAGCTGACAACCAGTCAGATTTTGATGAAAGCCTGCTGTGCGGTCTACCTTTGTCCCAGGGAAGGAGATCCCCCACCTGAGCTAACCCCACAATATATATATATATACACACACACACATAGTTGTGTTCAAAATAATAGCAGTGTGTTGAAAAAAGTGAATAAAACTCAAAATCCTTCTAATAGCTTTTATTTCCATACACACAAATGCCTTGGGAACACTACACATTCTATTCCAAATCAAAACATGAAGAAAAATATATAAAATGTGTGTTGTTCCTCTAAAAAAATTGAAGAACAGTGAATATTAGACTGTTCAAAAAAATAGCAGTGTTTGTATTCTTCTTTACAAACTCAAACATTCACTATATAAACTAAAAAATGTTTGAAGATTTTGCTTTCCTTTGAATCACTTAATATTTAGTTGTATAAGCACTGTTTCTGAGAACTGCTGTACTTCTGTGTTGCATGGAGTCAACCAACTTCTGGCACCTGTGAACAGGTATTCCAGCCCAGGATGATTGGACTACATTCCACACTTCTTCTCTATTTCTTGGTTTTGCCTCAGAATTGCATTTTTGATGTCACCCCACAAGTTTTCTTTTGGATTAAGATCCGGGGATTGGGCTGGCCACTCCATAACGTCAATCTTGTTGGTCTGGAACCAAGATGTTGCACGTTTACTGGTGTGTTTGGCGTCGTTGTCTTGTTGGAACACCCATTTCAAGGGCATGTCATCTTCAGGATAAGACAGCATGACCTCTTCAAGTGTTCTGATGTTTTCAAACTGATCCATGATCCCTGGTATGCAATAAATAGGCCCAACACCGTAGTATGAGAAACATCCCCATATCATGATGCTTGCACAACCATGCTTCACTGTCTTCACAGTGTACTGTGGCTTGAATTCAGTGTTTGGGGGTCGTCTGACAAACTGTCTCCGGCCACTAGACCCAAAAAGAACAATCTTACTTTCATCAGTCCACAAAATGTTGCGCCATTTCTCTTTAGGCCAGTCAATGTGCTCTTTGGCAAATTGTAACCTCTTCAGCGCATGTCTTTTTTTCAACAGTGGGACTTTGCGGGGGCTTCTTGCAGATAGCTTGGCTTCACATAGGCGTCTTCTAATTGTAACAGTACTCACAGGTAACTTTAGACCTTCTTTGATCTTCCTGGAGCTGATTGTTGGCTGAGTCCTTGCCATTTTGGCTATTCTTCTATCCATTCGAATGGTAGTTTTTCGCTTTCTTCCACGTCTTTCAGGTTTTGGTTGCCATTTTAAAGCATTTGCGATCATTTTAGCTGAGCAGCCTATCATTTCCTGCACTTCTTTATATGTTTTCCGCTCTCCAATCAACTTTTTAATCAAGGTACGCTGTTCTTCTGAACAATGTCTGGAATGACCCATTTTCCTCAGAATTTCAAAGAGAAATGCACTGTAACTAGCATGTACAACATTTGCTGCCTTCCTTCCTTAAATAAGGGCAATAATTGCCGCCTGTTTTTCAAAGAATGAATGACCTCACTAATAGAACTCCACACTGCTATTATTTTGAACATTCCCCTTTCAATTAGTGATTCAATTACACAGAATCAGCAGCATGCATGTCATGACTGTTGGGTCTGTTGGATTTCTATTACTCTACTACACCTGCTAGTAAATTATTTGCCATGTAGAAATATTATTTCTACCAAAAACAGTGATTGATCAGGTTAGTGATGTCTGACTGCTATTATTTTGAACACAACTGTACATACACAGACATACACAACTTTTTTGGCGGTTTAATGCCCTCTTAAACAATGTAAACAATTATGCAAAGATTATGTCTAAATATATATACAGTTATATCCATATATATTTGGACACAGGCACAATTTTAGTTTTTTCAGGTATTTACCAAAACATATTCAAGCTATAATTATATAATGGTTATGGGCTGAAAGTGTACACTCTCAGGTTTAATGTGAGGGTATGTACATCCAAATTGGAGGAAGGGTTTAGGAATTACAGCTCTGAAGAGTACCCATCCCCTCTTTTTGAAGGGACCAAAAGTAACTGAACAATTGAATGTAATTAGAAATAAAATGTTAAATTTTAATACTTTGTTGAGAATCCTTTACTGGCAATGACTGCCTGAAGTCTGGAACCCATGGACATTACCAAAAACTGGGTTTCCTCCTTTCTGATGCTTTGCCAGGCTCTGTCTGCAGCTGTCTTCAGCTGTTCTTTGTTTGTGGGTCTTTCTGTCTTTAGTTTTGCCTTCAGCAAGTGAAATGCATGCTCAATTGGGTTGAGATCAAGTGATTGACTCGGTCATTGCAAAATATTCCACCTATTTTCCTTCAAATGCTCCTGGGTTGCTTTTGCAGTATGTTTTGGATCATTGTCCATCTGTACTGTGAAGCACCGTCCAATCAACTTTGCTGCATTTGGCTGAATCTGGGCTGTCAGTATATCTCTGCAGAATTCATCCGGCTGCTTCTGTCCTCTGTCACATCATCAATAAACATCATTGACCCAGTGCCACTGGAAGCCATGCATGCCCATGTCATCACACTGCCTCCACCATGTTTTACAGATAACATTGTGTGCTTTGGATCATGAGCTGTTCCAAGCCTTCTCCACACTTTTTTCTTCCTGTCATTGTGGTACAGATTAATATTAGTTTCATCTGTCCAAAGAATGCTTTTCCAGAACTGGTCTGGCTTTTTTAGATTTTTTTGGCAAAGTCTATTCTGGCTTTTCTTTTCTTCAGGCTAATGGATTGCACCTGTATTTGCTCTCGTGAAATCTTCTCTTGATTGTAGACTTTGGCAATGATGCACCCACCTCCTGCAGAGTGTCCTTCACTTGTCTGGATGTTGTGAATGGGTTTTTCTTTACCATAGAGAGGATCCTGCAATCATCCACCACTGTTGTCTTCTGTAGATGTTCATGCCTTTTTATGTTGCTGAGCTCACCAGTGCATTCTTCTTTCCTCAGAATGTACCAAACTGTTGATTTGTTGTTAAACAGCACAGTGGCTAAATGGTTAGAACTTCCGCCTGGCAATACTAGGGTCGTTGGTTCAAATCCCAACCACGGCACCACCTGCCTGGAGTTTGCATGTTCTCTCTGTGCCTGCATGGGTTTCCACTGGGTACTCCGGTTTCCTTCCACACTCCAAAGACATGCTGCTAGCTGAATTGGCTCATGTCTATACTGGCCCTAGTACATGTATGTATGAATGTGAGTTAGGGACCTTAGATTGTACGCCCCTTGAGGGTTAGGGACTGTGAATGTACAATATATATATATGTAAAGCGCTGAGTAAATTGACAGCGATATACAAGTACCTATAATAAATAAATAAAAATAAAATAAAATTTGGCTACTCCTAATGTTGCTGCTATCTCTCTGATGGATTTGTTTCATTTTAAAGCCTTACAATGGCCTGTTTCACTTGCATGGACACCACACTTAGAATCCACTCCAGACTTTTTACCTGTTTAATTGATGAATAAATAATGGAGTAGCCCACACCTGGCCATTAAACAGCTTTTGATTCAATTGTCTTTTGGTCCCTTGAACAAGGAGGATGGCTACTCTTAAGAGCCGTAATTCCTAAACCCTTTCTCCAATTTGGATGTACATACCCTCAAATTAAACCTGAGAGTGTGCACTTTCAGCCCATATCCATTATATAACTAAATCTTGAATATGTTTTGGTAAATACCTGAAAAAAACAAAAATTTTGCCTGTGTCCAAATGTATGGACCTAACTGTACATTTGTATAATGATAGGCAAGCAAGCATGGGTTCACATTCCGCTTTATCCACATGTGTCTGTGTTGGGGGGAAGGGGGGGATGCTGCACAGTGCCCTCCTGTGTTAGTACAGTTAGAGTGATGTATGTTGCCCTGCCTGTAGCTGCTGCCTGTCTGCAGTATACGTATTGCGGGCAGTCAACATAAAAAAAAGTTTTAAAGTGAACCCCCCATGCTCGCAGGCAGAGGCGAATGCACGTATTGGTATGTAAACAGCGATCACCCACACTTGTGAGGTATCACCGCAAAAGTCAGATTGAGAGCAATAATTCTAGCACCAGACCTCCTGTGAAAATCTAAAGTTGTAACCTGTAATGAATTTTGAAGCATTGCCTTTTGGATAGTACAGTATCATTTACCTAGTTTGTCTCCGTTCTACGGGCATGTGCAATTTTTAAGTGTGACAGGTAACATCATCTTATATATTTCACCAAACAATTATATTAGATTATATTGTGTGTTGAATGCATTAAATTTCATTAAAGTGTGTTTTTTCCCCCCAAAAATGCTTTTGTAAAACCACTCTGCAAATACTGTGTGACATAACAAATTGCAACTACACAAAAAAAAATAAATTGCAACAACCACCATTTTATTGTCTGGGGCCTCTGCTTTAATTAAAGGAACACTTTTTAATCAGAGTATAGCATCAAGTCAATTAAACTCCTGGGATATTGATCTGGTTAGTTAAGTAGCAGAGAGGATTGTTAATCCGTTTCAGCTACTTTGGTGTTAATGAAATTACCAACAGGTGCACTAGATGGTCTCAAGAGCATGGAGGAGATTCCAGGAGACATGCAGTTACTCTAGAAGAGCTGGACAGGGCCGGTATCTGCTACTTTGTGCAAGGAGGAACAGGATGAGAACTGTCAGAGCCCTACAAAATGACCTCCGGCAGACCACTGGTGTGACTGTCTCTGACCAAACAATAAGAAATAGACTTCATGAGGGTGGCCTAAGGGCCCGATGTCCTCTAGCGGGCCTTGTGCTCACTGCCCGGCACCATAGAGCTCGGTTGGCATTTGCCATTGAACACCATAATTGGCAGGTCCCCCACTGGCGCCCTATGCTTTTCACAGGTGAGAGCAAATGTGACAGATGTGAAAGGGTCTGGAGAAGCTGTGGAGAATATTATGCTGCCTGTAACATTGTTCAGCATGACTGGTTTGGTGGTGGGTCAGTGATGGTCTGGGGAGGCATATCCATGGAGGGACACACAGACCTCTACAGGCTAGACAATGGCACCTGGACTGCCATTAGGTATCGGGATGAATCCTTGGACCCATTGTCAGACCCTATGCTAGTTCATTGGGTCCTTGGTTCCTCCTGGTGCATGACAATGCCTGGCAAGAGTATGCAGGCAGTTCCTGGAGGATGAAGGAATTTATACCATTGAATGGCCCCCATGCTCACCTGACCTAAATCCAATAGAACATTTCCGATATATCATGTTTCGGCCTATCTGATGCCACCAGGCTGCATCTCAGACTGCCCAGGAACTCAGCCATGCCCTGGTCCAGATCCGGGAGGAAATACCATCACACCATCCATCATCTCATTAGGAGCATGCCACAATGTTGTCAGGCATGCATACAAGCCACATGGGGGCCATACAAACTACTGAGTACCATTTTGAGTTGCTGCAATGAAATAACAGCAAAATGGATTAGCCTGCTGCATCATTTTTTCACTTTGATTTTTGGGTGTCTTTGAATCCTGTCCTTTGTAGGTTGATAATTTTCATTTCCATCAAACAATGGGGCTTCCTTACATTCCTAGCACATTACCCAGTCCATATCAGTATAGATATCCAGCATGATATTTTTCTCCATTGAGATCTGATGTGTTTTCAAAATGTTCCTTTAATTGTTTTGAGCAGTGTATATATATACTTTTTGGGGATCTAGGTAATTTTCTAGCAAAAAATACTGATGTGTACATATAAACAAAAAGTGTCAGAAAAAGGCCTGGTCTTCAAGTGGTTAAAACGATACTAAAAGCTTATTTTTTTTAAAATAACAAGCATGTTGTACTTACCTGCTCTGTACAGTGATTTTGCACAGAGGATCCCCCTCCCTCCCTAGCCGCGACTTGGCCCCACCCCCCTATTCTAATTGGCTCACTGGCCATGATTGACAGCAGCCAATGCCTCCCACTGCTGTATCAGCCAATGAGGAGGTAGAGTCCTTGGAAAGCCTGTGCACATCACTGGATTGCAATGGGGCTGGATTGCAATTTGGATGTACATACACACATAGAATGCATGAAGGTAAAAAACCTTGAGTCTTTACAACCACTTTAAAAAGGGTTTTACCTTCAGTAAACGGTTCAGATTATTATTAATATTATACGGGATTTAAATTTATATTTATATTATATGCTTTTAACACCAATAGGTTGCACAGCACTTTACAAAATAAATGGCTTGTCATGCATAATTGTTCATTCTAAGAATAGTGTATGTGGTTTTCACCTAATATATGTGTTTTTATTCCAAAATCAAACATAAAAGCCAATGATATTTTGAAGTACTCTCGCGCAACATTCATCAAATTATTCAATGAGAATATTGGTACAAATACTTGTATGAGCAATAGTTCAAACATCTACTTGTGTACAACCAGCTTAGCCACTTGCCTGCTGGACACTTTTACCCTCTTCCTGCCCAGGCCAATTTTCAGCTTTGAATGACAATTGTGGGATCATGCAACTCTGTGTCCAAACTAAACAATTTTTTGGAGACAAATAGAGCTTTCTTTTGGCGGTATTTAATCACCACTGGGGTTTTTATTTTTTGCTAAACAAACAGAAAAAGACCAAAAATTTAAAAAAATAAAAAGTTTTTCTTAGTTTGTGTCCTAAAGTTTTGTAAATAAGTGATTTTTCTTCTTTACTGATGTGCGTTGATGAGGCTGCCCTGATATGTGGCACTGATGGGCATTGATAGGTGGCAACTATGGACAGTGATAGGTAGCACTGATGGGTACTGTTAGGCAGCACTGATGGGCACTGATAGGTGGCACTAAGGAAGCACTGATAGCCAGAACTGATGGATACTGAAAGCCAGCACAAATGGGCACTGATAGCCAGCACAGATGGGCATTGATGGGCACTATTGGCCACACTGATCATCAGGGAACTGATGATCAGTGTAGATGTCCACCTGAGCAAAGCCACTTACCAGCTCTCCTCTCCTCACGTGCTGTCAGTGTGAGGAAAGGACTGCCAATAACCGGCATTTCCTATTTACACTGTGATCATCTGTGATTTAACACAGCTGATCACATGGTAAAAGGCAGTTCTGATTGGCCCTTTACCTGGACAAGTGATCAGTTGTGTCTGAAGTACAAATCACACATGGTGCACGCCCAAGGGGGAGTGTGGCTCTGGGAGGATGTCCATGGAAATCCTCCCAGAACTAGCCGAATATGCTGTAGCCCTCTTTTGGCTATAGCGCAATCAGGAACTGGTTACTGAGAGCCCTGCTTGTGAGAGCTTAAAGTGACACTAAACCCTGGTTTTAAAAAACCTATTCAAGTATGTGTTCTTAATTGAAAAAGTACTCTTTATTGTTCTCAGCCTCCTCCAAATCCCTTACTTTTGCTGCTTTGATCTGACTTCCTGTTACAGGGTGGCTACCTTGGTTCTCCATGGTCCCACTGTATGTAAGAACATAGCCACCTTCTCTTGCTCGCAACAAAGGTGGATTATGGACTATGGGGTGTGTATGGGGTGTGTACAACTAATGTGCACTGTTCATTCCAAACAAACAGAAGTGAGGGGGAAAGGTAGAGGTTTGGGAGCTCACATAGGATGTTACAAGGAGGCAGAAAAACACAGTAAGGAATCATTTTATGAAAAACAGAGCCATTAGGTAGGGAAAGTGTATGGAATATTTTTTGGAGAATAAGGATATAATTCAATGCCCCTTTCAGGTTTTTCAGCTGGTCATACACTGTTGGCTGAGCAAAAAAAAACAAAAAAACAGAAATCTCCATCTACACAAGCAAAGTGGGTGGAGGAATCCCCACGCCGATACATCAGTATGTTCCTTCAATAGACTTCTGTCAAGCAAGGCCGGCCACACACAGATCAAAATTTGGCCAGTCCGAACTGAACTTTCAACCAGTGTATGGCAAACTCTTATATAGACAGGGGAGGTAAGTGTTAAAAAAAAAGTAATCACTGTGTACAGACGGGTTACATAGTTAGTCTGGCTGAAAAAAGACAAAAGTCCATCCAGTTCAACCATTAAAAAAAAAATTATAATCCTATACCCCCAGTTTGATCCAGAGGAAGGCAAAAAAAAAAACCCAGCAAAGCATGATCCAATTTGCTCCTGCAGGGGAACAATTCATTTCTGATCCCCTGAGAGGCAATCGGATATTCCCTGGATCAACTTTACCTATAAATATTAGTATCCAGTTATATTCTGTGTATCCAAGAAAGAATCCAGGACTTTTTTGAAGCAATCCACTGAGCTGGCCAGAACCAACTCTAGAGGGAGTCTATTTCACATTTTCACAGCTCCCACTGTGAAGAAACCTTTCCGTGTTTAGAGATTAAATTTCTTTTCCTCCAGACGTAAAGAGTGCCCCCTTGTCCTCTGTGGTGACCTCAGGGTGAATAACTCTACACCGAGTTCACTATATGAACCACTGATGTATTTATACATGGTGATCATATCCCCCCCTTATGTATTATACATGGAGATCATATCCCCCCCTTATGTATTATACATGGAGATCATATCCCCCCTTATGTATTATACATAGAGATCATATCCCCCCTTATGTATTATACATAGAGATCATATCCCCCCTTAATCTCCTCTTCTAAAGAGAGAATAAATTCAGTTCCTCTAATCTTTCCTCATAGCTGATCTCCTCCATGCCTCTTATCAGTTTGGTTGCCCTTCTCTGTACTTTCTCCAGTTCCCCAATGTTCTTTTTTGTGAATTGCTGTCCAAAACTGAACTGCATATTCCAGATGAGGTGTTACTAATGATTTGTACCGGGGTAATATGATATCTCTCTCTCTCTGGAGTCTATACCTCTTTTAATACAAGATAGGATTTTGCTCGCATTAGAAACCGCAGCTTGGCATTGCATGCTATCATTAAATATAAAATATATAGTGAGCGCTCTAATAGATGTCAGCAGCTGGAACACTTTAGGCAACCATAATGCCTTAAACATAAACAATCAATCTTAAATAATAGAGTGCAGCGCTTAGAAAGATGAAAAGTCAATAAGGTGATAATCTGGTATCACAATGGTAAACTGTAGAAAAACGGATTCCCCCGGCCTCCACTCTGTCAGAATAACAGAAATGCGCACTCACCGGAAACGCATGGGTTATGCGCATGTGTGATTATGCATCACGGGCAATGGGTACATCAGAAACCAGGCAGCTAGGCGTCTCCCTCACGGTGGGTCATCACAGACTCCTATAACAGGTCCGGGGGGTCCCCTTAAGGTAAGCCAGGTGCTTCAGGAGAAACCTCCTCTCAGGATGGCAAAGTGATTTCTCTATGGGAGTGAAAGCTCCAGACAGGAGCCCCAGAAAACAGATGCCCAAAATAGTGTAGTATGTCCAAAAACTCTGGTTTATTTATAAAAACAGCAGGACAGTATGCATATTGTACATCATGAAAAAGGTAAATAATGCAGTACTGACCCCAATTATGATGACCGCCGGGCCTCCTCGTGGGCCTCCGACGCCAGTGTTAGAAATAGGGGAATAGGCCAATTCCCCTATTTCTAACACTGGCGTCGGTCACGCTTCTGTGCAGTCTCCCCTCTGATGATGTGCCTTTAGCACGAAAGGCCTAAGAAGGAACTGTGCAGAGCGTGACGTCATTCTACCGCCTGGAGCCACGAGGAGGCCCGGCGGTCATCATAATTGGGGTCAGTACTGCATTATTTACCTTTTTCATGATGTACAATATGCATACTGTCCTGCTGTTTTTATAAATAAACCAGAGTTTTTGGACATACTACACTATTTTGGGCATCTGTTTTCTGGGGCTCCTGTCTGGAGCTTTCACTCCCATAGAGAAATCACTTTGCCATCCTGAGAGGAGGTTTCTCCTGAAGCACCTGGCTTACCTTAAGGGGACCCCCCGGACCTGTTATAGGAGTCTGTGATGACCCACCGTGAGGGAGACGCCTAGCTGCCTGGTTTCTGATGTACCCATTGCCCGTGATGCTATCATTAAGCTTGTGATCTACCAGAACTCCCAGATCCTTCTCCACTTGATTCCCGCAATTGTACCCCCCCCCCAGTATGTATGATGCATGCATATTCTTAGCCCCCAAGTGTATAACCTTACATTTATCAACATTAAACCTCATTTGCCACATAGTTGCCCAATTAAACAGTGCATTGAGGTCGGCTTGTAAGTTAGACATCCTGTAAGGATGTTATTCCACTGCACAGCTTGGTGTCATCTGCAAAGACTGAAATGGTATTTATAATCCCAGACTCTATATTGTTTATAAATATATTAAAAAGTAAGGGTCCCAACACTGAACCTTGGGGTACACCACTGACAACCCTAGACCATTCAGAGTATGAATCATTAACCACTACTCTGAATACGATCTTTTAGCCAGTTTTCTATCCATTTACATACGGATTTTTCCAAGCCCGTAGACTTTACCTTACACTTTAGCCATGTGTGGGAAACTGTGTCAAATGCTTTTGCAAAATCCAAGTATACCACGTCCACCACCACCCCTCTGTCCAAGGTTTTGCTCACTTGCTCATAAAAAGAAATCAGATTTGTTGTGTTGATGAAAAAAAAAGAAAAGTTCAGCTGGTAGGCAGAGGCATGAGAGGCTGCAAGAAGAAATGAGTGTATCAAATTGAAAATCAGATAAAAAAAACTGAAGGTCAGTAATTAATGCTCATCATATAAACACATGCATACACACATAAATTTAAATCTTGGCTTTGAAGTGGTTGTAAACCTCAGACATGAAATATGATCAAAGCATATCCCTCTATAGTGTGTATTTGCCTCAATTAAGAGCACTAAGTGTCATTTCTGTCTGCTGCTTCTTTCCTCTGTTATCTGCATTAATCACTTCTGACAAGTTTTCCTTACACCAGGAGAAAAATGGCGACAGGGGAGGGATCTCCAGCAGATAGACAGCCTCAGCTCTGTTCCTGTGTGCTGTGTGGAGGGGGGTGTGTGTCTCTTCACTCCAATCAGCTCGCAGAATTCTCCTCACTGAGCTCTACAGAGTGTAATTTCATCTTTCCGACCCCTTTTTTCTGCCAGCTCAAACAAGCTTTATAAATTCTGGACTTTAAGCGGATGTAGAGAAGAGAAGACTTCAGATAAACAGGTACAACCTATATAGGAGGATTTGTTTCATCTCTGTGTATCACCAATCACTATACCTAGTATATGTAAGGGTTTACAACTATTTTAAGGCTACATTCGCATGGGTGTAAGAAATATTATTAGGCATGTTTTTTTCTGTATATTAGATCTGTTTGTTTAAATGCTTAATTTTGTCCTGGTACACGTGTATATGCGTGTCCTCACATGCAAATTTTTGGTTACGGACAGAACATAGTACATGTGTATGCACCTGTGTGAATGTCTCCATTGAATACAATGCAACTGTGTTCAGATCCAAAAATCCAAATTCCTGGCTACGCAGGGTGAGGTAAGGGCCGGCCTGAAACCATTTACAGTAGACTCCAAGGCCCCTTTAAGAAAGACATCCCTTTTCTTGTCCATAGGGTCCCTAAGGACTCCGATGTCCTCGAACGCCATGTCGGATTTCTTTGAAACCTTTGACAAAGGTGCATCCAGTCTAGGATCTTTATTCCAAGGATGCTCAACGCCTTCCTCAAAGTGAAACCTCCTTTTAACACTATTGGAAAATAAAGGCTTGCACACTGGCTCCTTCCATTCCAATTCAATAGCCTCAGTTAGAAATTTATGAACAGGAAAAACCCTGTGCTTTTTGCTCTGTAGACCTTCATACATTAAGTTGTGTCTAGATAGCTGGACCTTATCTTCTTCTATTTCTAAAGTCTCGTAAATGGCCTTCAACAACTCATTCAGTTCTTCTAAGGAGAGATTGCACCTAGAAGACCTTGTAACGGACCCCTCCCGCTCCTCCAATTCTTCTTCCTCTGAAGAATTCCCCTTTTCTTTGTTCCCCGATGAGGCTGAAGAAAATATCCCAGAAACCCTTTCTGCTACTTTCATCCTGACTTCTATGGGCAAGGAGGTCTTGGGTATGGATAGGTCTGGTTTGCCCAGGGGCTGTGGAGGTGGGGCAGGACTTTTAAATTCCTCCAAAAAGGTCTAAAAGGAGCTGAACGTAGTTACAAGTTCATTTATGACAGATGACACCAATTTTACACAAAGTAGAGTCTTCCTTAACAAGACTATTAATACAAAGGCGGCATAAGGGCTTGTTCCAGACAGATCCCAGTTTGGCTGCACAAACAGCACATTTCTGCTTCTTGGAGCCAGGGTCTGGCCCTTTGTCCTGAGCTTTAGTCTGTAAATAATGACAGAAAAAAGAGACTCTCAGGCTCTAGCCCTCTAACAAAAAAACACACTCTGTCTTCTAGAGAGAAGAAACAAAGTGCACTGTCAGTAAAACAAAACAGCCCACCACCCAGGAGTTGCACATGACAGGTAAAGCGAAACCACACAGGTATACATTCGGGAGTCCTCCCCACTGTAAATACCTGTGAGGAGCTGGTGCCTGCATTCCCGGAGTCAACCGCCAGAACAGGAGCCATGGGAGGATCGATAGGTTCCAATCTTCTAAATTAGCCTCTGCTGCCACTGAAGACCGCCACACCAGCCACCCTTCACAGACTCCCTTGCGCCTGTAAATGGGTAATGGCACCGACATCGCCTGGCGATGACGTCACCCGCCTCCTGTAAATGATGCCACAGCACATCTGGGGCCACACGAGGAGGGAGCCCAGGCTGGCCCACAAAGCCCTACAGTGCTTCTGATTGTGGCCCCCATTCCTCCTCTGGCATGGGAAAATACTGGCAAAGGCATGATGAACGCTTGTCTGGCCCTCCCCGGACCCTGGAAAGGCCAAGACTGTGCCAGCTTTTTACCCCGTTATCACTATATGAAGGGGATTGCTGAAGAGCAAGAAGACAAGGATTCCCTGGGTAAGTCACCCCCCTGGCAGAGCTTCCAGTCAGCCTTAGGGAGAACTTTTGTCCTGTCCAGAGGAAACACTAATAACTGAAGCTGG
The DNA here is from genome assembly GCF_062004578.1 of Staurois parvus. Lineage (NCBI taxonomy): Eukaryota > Metazoa > Chordata > Amphibia > Anura > Ranidae > Staurois > Staurois parvus. The sequence goes on along the minus strand of NW_028318063.1, from coordinate 1,015,729 downwards.
GGCCTGGAGGACCACCTTTTAATCTGTGTGGCTGTCCTGTGGGAGGAGCTCTACGTCTCGTGGGCTGTCTTGGAAGACAACTTTGGAAAAAACCACCTTTTCTAAAAATGCATTGCAGGAAACTACATGCAGTAGATGTGAACAGGACCCAGAAGAATGAATGTTAAATGGATTGTGGTGTATTTCTGCAGATCTGAAAATGCACTAAAACACTAGCCTAAAGCTAGGTACACACTAGTACTTTTTCTGCATTCAATCTAGTGGGCTGATCAAAAAAAAACTGAGAGGTTGTCGTACTAAGCAGTGTCTGTGTGGTGATCTGCTGAGCTATTTTGTTCTGACAAGGAGACTCCCCCCTCCACCAGCACACACTGATCAGCGTTGGCAGCCATTGGTGTGGACCAGCTTCTGTCGGACAGGGAGCTGTACACACTAGAAAATGTTGGCCGGTTTCTGTTAAACTGTCCAATATTCGGCCCGTGTGCACCAACCTTAAGCCTAGTACACACGAAGAGAAAATCTGATGAAAAAAACGCATTTGGAGCGATCATCTAATCATTAGTACACGGGTTTCGAGATCTGAATATGACAGTTCATGCGAAAATATCTGAAGAGCCAAGCACAAACATTTTTCTTACATGATACCAGAACAAATAGTAATTAGTATAGTATTTGTATGAAAAAAATCGAGTGCCCATGACCGTGCATGCACACACAAAAGAATATTCACAATACAATACATTATATCACTTCCGAAGTTGTATTCTGTTTTACGAGAATTTTTGTAACTCTTCATTTTCGATATGAGACTAGTGTAGAGCTCCTCTAGTTAGCTAGATGGAGCTATCTAGTTTTTTTCAGCTAGAAAGGCTGAGTAGCAGTGTGGGCTGAGTCAGAGGGTCAATTTTAGGTCAGGGCTGAGGGCTCTGCAGGTCAGTTCCGTGATACCTCCCTCTGCTCTAAAAACTTGGACAAGATTCTAGAAGCAGTGGGCGGGGGTAAGGAGGGGCTGGCCTGCACATTTTTTTTTAGACTCTGGCCAATCCCCAAGCATGGGGCCTGGCATGGGGCCAGGGCAGCTGTTACAGTAATTGAGGCGGAGAGTTCAGGTGGAAGATGTGGGGAAGGCTGAGATTCAGGAGCCTGGGAGGGGGCCGAGTGGGAAGGGGCCTACGTACAGGCCAGGACCTGGAAAGGAGGATCACTCAGCCTCATCAGTCCCCAGAGGGAGTAGCACCTGTGGAGCCAGGCAACCGTCAACCCAACCAGCTCACAGGAAAGGACTGAGTGAGTAATCCTGCACCCCCTGGGCCAGACAAGGGGAGAGGGCATTTTGGTGGGAAACCTGACTAGCTCTACACCCAGGACTGTTGCATTTAAATGGCAGCTTTGAATTCAATGGCCAAGGGATTTCCTCCAGATAGCTGGATGAGAAGAGTATTCATCTGGGGTCTTGGGTGGTGCAGCGGGAGAGACTGGAGAGCTCTTCTAGAAGAGTTTGCTGTAAAGAGACTTGCATATAGTTGCCAGGAAGTTGTCCTCAGCTGCAGTTCCCTTGGACATCCCATACACCCCTCAACCCCATCTAAGTTCAATACCCATAATAAAACCAAGCTCACAGACTGTTTACTGTCTCCGGAGTGCAATTCTTTGAAAAATGTGTGTTGCCTGACTGTGCAGGACTATAGGGAGACCCAAATCCTCGGCAACTCCTAAGCTGGTAGCATGCAAAAAAAAAATAGATGATCGTTCGTCCGATATTCACATTGTGTGTACCAGGCTTAAAAGTTAGGTTCACATCTATGCATGTGCAGGTGTTGTATTTTTTCATGTGCGTTTTTGATGTGATTTTAGGCCTAGTTCACTCTGTTGCGGGCTGTGCAGCCTGGGTTTGTGTGGGTACAACAGCTGTTGAGCCTGCATTTCCTTTAAAATAGGTGCTTGTGCCTTTTTAAAAACGTGGCTGCAGTGAAATCACTTGGTGCTTTTGACCATGCTGTTTTCCTGAGGTTCCCGCACCTGCGTGTTGAGATACATGGGGGTGCTATTAATAATGAATGGCATCCTTGCGTGTCTCTGCAGAGACTCCCAAAGCCACCCGCAACAGTGTGAATCGAGGCTAGAAGACCTATGCGGTATATTAGTAGAGGAGGAGGATGACAGTCCAGGAGCATTTTGTAGATGAGCTGTTGCTGCTTCATATGAAGAGGTGCCATGGTTGAAAGAAGAGAGAGAGCATGGTTGAAGACTGTGAAATGTAATGCCAAGCCAGGAGTCATTGATTCTAAAGGGGAGGACAGAGCCATGCTTAATAACTGAGTGAGCAGAGCACGGGAGCAGACCAGACCACACTCCAGAGGGAATCCTGGATTTAAACCTTAAGAGGGGTTATCTCTTACATGCGCATATTGATTGTGCATCTGGTGAGTGCGCAGTCTTTTATCAGTTTGGATATCACCACTTTTTGAATCTATCACAGAGATCTCTATGATCCTCTCAGCACTCAACCCACTGGGATATTGTGGACTGGGCACTCACAATCATTACTGATTAGTCACAACACAGTGACAGGAATAGCTTATATGTGGACTTTACCTTTTGCACTTTATTGTGTTTTGCACCATAGTGTGTTATGTACAGTTTTTTATAATAATTTGTGCATACCGCAACACTTGTTTTTAAGCAATTCAAGCACTTTATTTATTTATGTCTTATGCATTATTTATGATCCCCCAGCGCTGCACCCTCTGCTTATATAGTTGTTCTGTGGTTGTTTGGTACCTTTTGGTGTTCAGCGGCTATAGCGACTTTCAGCGCTCACTTACCCATTACCTGGTATATTAGTAGACTTTATGGGCACCACATCAGACCACACTTTCATGTAATTAGTGTTCTGCCTCCTCAAATATAAATATAACAATGCTATATCAAGTGATCAATGCATGAAACATATACATTGAGTACTCTGCCAACATACCCAATACAACTGCAAAACAGGTAGGTAGATAGAATGCACCTGGGACTTTACAGGCAGACAAGTGGATACAAATTCAAACTTTCTTAAAATCAATATCAGTCATTATTGGTAGATCTATTTTGATAAAAGCAAAGGAACCACTAAGGTCCACAGAACCACATATACATTGTGGGTTAGTAGGTAATATTACATACAATCAAAGGGACGCTGTGTATATATACCCTAACACAGAGACACACAAACAGAATATTGCCAAAAAGTGTATAACTTTGTCAGCCACAGTGTAGTCTTCAATGTATCCCGACATGTTTCGGAACAATACATTCCTTCTTCAAGGGAAAAGTTGGGTATAATGATACTACAATACAATGAGTACAAATTCGTTATACCATAACAGTAATTATCTAAATTTAATGAATGACAAAAATAGCATACATGTGTTATAAGTTACCATATCACTTCTATACACTTACATCCTCCATATCTACGTAAGATCTGATGTTCATCAGACAAGATTAAATAGACTCACATAGGTACAGCCGAGGGAACACCCCCAGGCCAAACACTCTGCTACAAGGCTCCCATGTACTCCAAACCACGATAGTGTGGACATCCAAAAGGTTCTTTGAGAATACAAATAAGTATATATATATATATAAAATGCATAGAAAATATGTAAACAATATATCAGAGGGAGATGGAAACAAATTCCATCGCCGCTGGGTAATGTGACTGCAAGTTAATCCGACTAGTATCAAAACTACGTTAATGTAAAAATAACGGTGGTAATGGTGAAAAGCTTACCCGGTTTATTGGAGTAGAAAGGGATCCTGCCTAATGAGCAAGGTTTCTCCAAGAGGACAAGTGGAGCAAATGTGGAGATATATATCAGCATCAATAGGACTAGTGCTGCCCACAAAAGGACAAATCATGGGCTGAAAGGAGAACGCTAGCCGGATAGACCGTCAAAATCAGGCGTTCATCTTGGGATTCCCCCAGCATCAGTGGCACGGCCCAAATACGTGACATTAAAAAAATGCAAAACCACCAATTTATTTATCTAGGACCTCTGCTTTAAAAAAATATATAGTGTCTGGGGGCTGTAAGACATTTTCTAGCAAAAAAAATACTGATTTTAAAATGTAAACAAAAAGTGCCAGAAATGGCTTGGGGCTAGGACATGTTTCCTTGATTAACCACTTGCCTACCAGGCACTTATACCCCCTTATTTACCAGGCCAATTTTCAGCTTTCAGCGCTGCCGCACTTTGATTGACAATTGCGCGGTCATGCAACATTGTACCCATATGAAATTTTGATCATTTTTTTCTCCAAATAGAGCTTTCTTTTGGTGGTATTTAATCGCCACTGGGCACTTTACTTTTTGCGCTATAAATAAAAAATTGCCAAAAATTTGAAAAAAAAAAAAAAAGTTTCTTTGTTTCTATTATAAAATTTTTCAAACAGGTAATTTTTCTCCTTCACTGATGTGCGTTGATGAGGCAGCACTGATGGACACTGATAGGCGGCACTGATGGGCACTGATAGGCAGCACTAAAGGGCACGGATAGGCAGTACTAATGAGGTGGCACGGATAGCCGGCACTGATAGACAGCACTAATGAGGTGTCACGGATAGGCGGCACTAATATGCAGCACTGATAGGCGGCACTGATAGGTGACACTGATGATGGGTACTGATAGACGGCACTGACTGGCATCACTGCTGGGCACTGACTGGCGGCACTGACTGGCACAACCGCTGGGCACTGACTGGTGGCACTGACTGGCAGCACTGCTGGGCTGCACTGGTGGGCAGCACTGGTGGGTGGGCACAGGTGGGTGGCACTGGTGGGCACAGGTGGGTGGCACTGCTGGGCACAGGTAGGTGGCACTTCTGGGCACAGGTGTGTGAAATTGCAGAGTGGCACAGGTGGGTGCACTGCTGGGCACAGGTGGGTGATCTGCTGGGCACAGGTGGGTGGAGCTAGTGGGCGCACTGCAGGGCACAGGTGGGCGGAACTTGCGGGTGGCACTGCTGGGCACCGATCATCAGGGCACTGATCATCAGTGCCCTGATGATCGGTGCCGATCCCCGCTCTGACAACTGCCGGTTCTCGGCAGTACTTTCCTCACGATCTGACAGCGTGAGGAAAGTGCAGCCGAGAACCGGCACTTGCATTTCCCTCTGATCAGCGTGTCATTGGACACCGCTGATCAGGTGGTAAAAGGCCGCTGTGATTGGCCTTTTACCACATCACGTGATCAGCTGTGTCCGTAGGATCACGGAGATAGCCGGGTGCGCGCGTTCTGGGGGGACGTCATATGACGTCCACTCAGAACTGGCCGGCCACAGTGCAGCCGTCATTCGGCTGTCTGCGGTCGGCAACAAGTTAATAGGTGTGGTCTCATGTGGTGCCCATAAAATCCGCTAATATACTGCATAGGTCTTCTAGCGGTTCCCTTTGTATTGTATGTATTAAGATGTGGTCAGGGCTTTTTTTCTCAGAAAATAGGTGCAAGAACTCTCCCTTTCCGAGTCACCCTTTGTCTCCGCCCCACACTGTCCCTTGGTTCCACCCCTTACCTCCCAGTACTGCCCTTATAGTAAATACAGAACAAAGTATCAATTTGTATGGAATCTGTTAATGATAATAAGAAAAGCAGTAAAATAGATCCCCTGCAGCCAGCAACAACAGACCCCCTGCAACTAAAGACCCCCTCAGCAACAATCGACCCATGCAACTAAAGACCCCCTAAGCAACAATAGACCCCCTGCAACTAAAGACCCCTCTTAGCAACAATAGACCCTCTGCAACTAAAGACCCCCCTAAACAACAATAGACCCCTGGCAACAACAACAGACCACCCCACTTCCAGCATCAATAAATCTTCCAGCAGCTAGGAACAACAGACCTCTCCCTCAACATAAGACCCACCCCCAGCACCAATAGGTCCCCTACCATCAAAAGCAGACCTACCCAGCATCAATAGACACCCCCTGCAAAAACAGATTCCTTCCAGTGACAATAGATCCCCCATCATCAACAGTAGACGTCCCCAGCATCAATAGACCCCCCCCCAAAAAATAGATCACCTCCAGCGACAATAGATCCCCCACCATCAACAGTGGACCTTCCCAGCATCAATAGACCCCCCCGCAAAAACAGATCACCTCCAGCGACATTATATCCCCCACCATCAACAGTAGACCTCCCCAGCATCAATAGACACCCCCTGAAAAACAGATCACCTCCAGAGACAATAGATCCCCCACCATCAACAGTAGACCTCCCCAGCATTATTAGACACCCCCTGTAAAACAGATCACCTCCAGCGGCAATAGATTCTCCACCATCAACAGTAGACCTCCCTAGCAAAAACAGATCACATCACACAACAATAGATCCCCCACCACCAACAGTAGACCTCCCCAGCAAAAACAGATCACCTCATGCAACAATAGATCCCCCATCATCAACAGTAGACAACCCCAGCATCAATAGACACCCTCCGCAAAACAGATCACCTCCAGCGACAATAGATCCCCCAACAGTAGATCACCACACGCAACAATAGATCCCCCACCATCAACAATAGACCTCCTCAGCAAAAAACAGATCATCTCCAGCAACAATAGATTTCTCACCATCAACAGTAGACCTCCCTAGCAAAAACAGACACAACAATAGATCCTCCAGCACCAACCACCATCAGCTGGGAACAGCAGACCTCTCCCTCAACTTAAGACCCACCCCCAGCACCAATAGGTCCCCTACCATCAAAAGCAGACCTCCCCAGCATCAATAGACACCCCTCCCCCCGCATAAAATAGTCACCTCCAGCAACATTTGATTCCCCACCATAGACAGCAGACCTCCCCAGCATCAATAGACACCCCCTGCAAAACAGATCACCTCCAGCAACAATAGATCCCCCACCATCAACAATACACCCCCTAGCAAAAACAGACACCCCCTGCAAAAACAGATCATCTCTAGCGACAATAGATCCCCCACCATCAACAGTAGACCTCCCCAGCATCAACAGACACCCCCGCAAAAACAGATCACCTCCAGCGACAATAGATCCCCCACCATCAACAGTAGACCTCCCCAGCATCAATAGACCCCCCCCCCCAGCAGCCAGCATCAATGGAACCTGCAGTACACCCCACCACCCCTTACCATTACATACATTTAGTGCTGCAGGTGCCGGAACTGCGTTTCCCGCATTCTTGCTGAAAAAGAGCCCTGGATGTAGCACATTGAAAACTTTATTGGTTTCTGTTTGTTTTGCCTAATGACGAGTCATGTGTTGGTGTTGCTAGGAGGAGGTATCTGTCGTCATGCAAGAGAATGCAGCAAAACTGTGTCAAATATGTGCGTTTTTGATGCGATTCCATTGAGGCTCCATTCACACTAAGCTTGAGCATTTTTCAGGTGTTCTTTTCAGGCTTCTTTGAGCATTTCTTTGCGCAGATTTGCAAATATTATAGGCATTTTTTCAGGCGTTTTTCATTGAGGCGCTTTTGCTGTGGCCAATAGAAATAGCAGCTGTTTGAGCTGAAATCGCCTGAAAAAACGCTCGTTCAGGAGTTTCCCATTCAAGTGTATGGGGACAAAACACTCAGATCTGCCTGAAAGGTAGCGCAAGTACTTTTTTGGGGGACAAACATTTTGCTGCAGGCAACACAACGCTCAAATGTGAACAGGGGCCATTGGAAATAATTGGATTTTACTTATTGAGCGTTTCTGAGCATCAAGCTTTGAGCTGAAAAATGCTCGAGTGAATGGGGTCTCAAATCTATAGAACCGAAAACGCACCGCGCTGCATGTCTTTCCCTAGGTTCACACCTAAGCGTTTTCCGCAGAGTTTTGCAGAAATGCGCTACAGTCCATTTAACATGATTTCCAATGGGACACGTTCACATCTCCGTGTTTTCACCCGGTGAGTTTTTTTAAAAATGGTCAGAGACTTTTTTAAATGCAAAAAGTTGTATTTTTGGTTCTTTAGACTTCAATGGAAACTGCAGAAAAGCATGTAGTGCGTTTTTGATGCATTTTTTCTATGCGTTTTTGATGTGTTTTGAGTTTTAATCTGCCTAGCAACAACAGAAATAGAATAAAATAAAATAAAAAACACGTAAAAAATGCATGTGCGAAAACGCAAAACAGACCGCAAAAAGCACTACAGAAATTGATCAAACGCAAGCTGCATAGGTGTGAACCTAGCTTTAAAGTCCTCGCCCCTTTTCAAAAAAAAATTTTTCCCTTCAGGAGCAAATTGGATGATGCTTTGCTGGGTTTTTTTTGCCTTCCTCTGGATCAACTGTGGGTGTAGGATTATTACTTTTTTTTTTTTTTTTTTTTTAATGGTTGAGCTGGATAGACTTTTTTGTCTTTTTCAGCCAGACTAACTATGTAAGTTGCGTTTTTGGTCTCTATAGACTTCAATGGAAACGCTGCAGAAAAGCACGTAGTACGGTTTTGATGCATTTTGTGATTCGTTTTGAGTTTTAATCTGCCTAGCAACAAGAGAAATAGAATAAAATAAAATTACAAAATGCGTCAAACGCATGTGCAAAAACGCAAAACGGACTGCAAAAAGCACTGCAGAAACTGATCAAACGCAAACTTCATAGGTATGAACCTAGCCTTAAAGTCCTTGCCCCTTTCCAAAAAAAAAAAAAAAAAACGCACCGCGCTGCATGTATTACTCTTGCATGTATTAGTTTTGCAGAAACGCGCTGCAATCCATTTAACATGATTTCCTATGGGACACGTTCACATCTCCACGTTGCGTTTTTTGAAAAGGGTCAGAGACTTTTTAAAATGCAAAAAGTTGCATTTTTGGTTCTATAGACTTCAATGGAAACATTGCAGAAAAGCTTGTAGTGTGTTTTTGATGCATTCTGATACATTTTTGATGTGTTTTGCATTTTAATCTGCCTAGCAACAAGAAAAACAGAATAAAATAAAATTTAAAAACGCTTCAAATACACGTGAAATAATGCAAAACGGACCGCAAAAGCACTGCAAAAAATGGATCAAACGCAAACTGCATAGGTGTGAACCTAGCCTTAAAGTCCTCGCCCCTTTCCAAAAAAAAACGCACCTCATTGCATGTATTAGTCTAGGTTCACACCTAAGTGTTTTCCGCAGCGTTTTGCAGAAACGCGCTACAGTCCATCTAACATGACTTCCTAATGGACACGTTCACATCTCCGCGTTTTCACCCGGTGCATTTTTTAAAAAGGGTCAGAGACTTTTTTAAATGAAAAAAGTTGCATTTTTGGTTCTATAGACTTTAAGGGAAACGCTGCAGAAAAGCATGTGGTACGTTTCTGATGCATTTTTTATGCGTTTTAATCTGCCTAGCAACAATAAAAACAGAATAAAATAAAAATTAAAAACACGTAAAAAACGCATGTGCGCAAAATGCATGTGCAAAAACCGCAAAACAGACCACAAACAGCACTGCAGAAATGGATCAAACACAAACTGCATAGGTGTGAACCTAGCCTTAAAGTCCTTGCCCCTTTCACAAAAAAAAAAAAACGCACCACACTGCATGTGGGACACGTTCACATCCCCACATTTTCACCCAGTGCGTTTTTTGAAAAAGGTCAGAGACTTTAAGTGCAAAAAGTTGCATTTTTGGTTCTACAGACGTCAATATAAACGCTGCAGAAAAGTATGTAGTACTTTTTTTATGTGTTTTGCATTTTAATCTGCCTAGCAACAAGAGAAATAGAATAAAATAAAATTTAAAAAAGTGTCAAAAACGCATGTACGAAAACACAAAACGGACCGCAAAAAGCACTGCAGAAACTGATCAAACGCAAACTGCATAGGTGTGAACTTAGCCTTACAGTCCTTGCCCCTTTCAAAAAAAAAAAAACGCATGTGGGACACGTTCACATCCCCACATTTTCACCCAGTGCGTTTTTTTTAAAAAGGTCAGAGACTTTTTTAAGTGCAAAAAGTTGTGTTTTGGTTCTGCAGACTTCAATGAAAACGCTGCAGAAAAGCATGTAGTGCCTTTTTGATGCAGTTTTGAGTTTTAATCTGCCTAGCAACAAGAAATATAGAATAAAATAAACAATAAAATTAAATTAAAAAACGTGTCAAAAACGCATGTGTGAAAACGCAAAACAGACCGCAAAAAGCACTGCAGAAACTGATCATCCCCACGTTTTCACCCAGTGCGTTTTTTAAAAAGGTCAGATACTTTTTTTTAAGTGCAAAAAGTTGCGTTTTTGGTTCTACAGACTTCAATGAAAACGCTGCAGAAAAGCATGTAGTACTTTTATAAAGCATTTTTTATGCGTTTTAATCTGCCTAGCAACAAGAAAAACAGGCTAAAATAAAAATTTAAAACGCGTCAAAAACGCATGTGCACAAATGCATGTGCAAAAAACGCAAAACGGACCGCAAACAGCACTGCAGAAATGGATCAAACACAAGCTGCATAGGTGTGAACCTAACCTTAAAGCCCTTGCCCCTTTCCAAAAAAAAACGCACCGCACTGCATGTGGGACATGTTCAAATCCCCACATTTAAACTTAGTGCGTTTTTTGAAAAAGGTCAGAGACTTATTTTAAGTGCAAAAAGTTGCGTTTTTGGTTCTACAGACTTCAATGAAAACGCTGCAGAACAGCATGTAGTGCCTTTTTGATGCAGTTTTGAGGTTTAATCTGCCTAGCAACAAGAGAAATAGAATACAATTAAATTAGAAAACGTGTCAAAAACGCATGTGTGAAAACGCAAAACAGACCACAAAAAGCACTGCAGAAACTGATCACCCGCACGTTTTCACCCACTGCGTTTTTTTAAAAAGGTCAGAGACTTTTTTTAAGTGCAAAAAGTTGCGTTTATGGTTCTACAGACTTCAATGAAAACGCTGCAGAAAAGCATGTAGTACTTTTTTATGCGTTTTAATCTGCCTAGCAACAAGAAAAACAGAATAAAATAAAAATTTAAAACGCGTCAAAAACGCACGTGCACAAAAGTGCAAAACGGACCGCAAACAGCACTGCAGAAATGGATCAAACGCAAGCTGCATAGGTGTGAACCTAGCCTTAAAGTCCTTGCCCCTTTCCAAAAAAAAAAAAAACGCACTGCGCTGCAAGTGGGGCACGTTCACATTCCCACGTTTTCACCCAGTGCGTTTTTTGAAAAATGTCAGAGACTTTTTTTTAAGTGCAAGTTTTAATCTGCATAGCAACAAGAGAAATAGAATAAAATAAAATAAATAGAAAAAAACGTGCCAAAAACGCATGTGCGAAAACGCAAAACGGACCGCAAAAAGCACTGCAGAAACTTATCATCCCCACGTTTTCACCCAGTGCGTTTTTTGAAAAATGTCAGAGACTTTTTTTAAGTGTAAAAAGTTGCGTTTTTGGTTCTACAGACTTCAATGAAGACGCTGCAGAAAAGCAGGTAGTGCCTTTTTGAAGCATTTTTGATGCAGTTTTGAGTTTTAATCTGCCTAGCAACAAGAGAAGTAGAATAAGATAAATAGAATAAAATTAAATTAAAAAACGTGTCGAAAACGCAAAACAGACCGCAAAAAGCACTGCAGAAACTGATCATCCCCATGTTTTCACCCAGTGCGTTTTTTGAAAAAGGTCATAGACTTTTTTTAAGTTCAAAAAGTTGTTTTTTGGTTCTACAGACTTCAATGAAAATGCTGCAGAAAAGCATGTAGTGCCTTTTTGAAGCATTTTTGATGCAGTTTTGAGTTTTAATCTGCCTAGCAACAAGAGAAATAGAACAAAATAAAATTAAAAAACGTGTCGAAAACACAAAACGGACCGCAAAAAGCACTGCAGAAACTGATCAAACGCAAACTACATAGGTGTGAACCTAGCCTTAAAGTCCTCGCCCCTTTCCAAAAAAGCTCCCAAAAAAACGCATTGCAAGAAACTGCGTAGATGTGATCGGGACGTATAGGAAATGAGGTTAAATGGATTGAAATGCGTTTCTGGAGATCTGCAAATGCAATAAAAAAATGCAGCGATGCGGTCCCAGCCTACAACAAAGCTGGGTGGAATAAAAGCAAAATGTAGGCGTACAACCATGTAGATGAACAGCCAGCCCATCTGCTTTCATTTGTGCCCACAGAGCTGACAGCAGGAAGTCTCAGCACACTGACTATGCTGATCAAATGAGTTGCCTAATGCAGAGCACACTTCCTATGCTGTGAGAGTGCAGCCCCTCCTTCCCAGTACACTGAGTATGCGCTGCCTGTCACTGGGGTGTGAGGAGCAGACTGAGGCCGCTGGACACAGACAGGTATGAGATTGCATTGTAATCAGGGGGGGGACAGGCTGTGATCAGCATGCAGGGATCATTTGATACATCCACCATGGATCTGATGGTTGTGATCTCAGCCCAACGTTCAGATTGTCACAAGGAAGCTGCCGCCTGATCACACAAGAAGTAATCACATCTTTACACTGGGGACACATTCTGCGATTTATTATCATCGCAGGCGATCCATTCCAATCTATCGCTCCGGGATTTATTAGAAGGTTTAATAGGATCACATGACCGGCCATTGTTAACTCTTGTAAAGCTGCACATTCCATTGATGTGTGCGGGGGAGGGAGTCTCCCTGTTGTTGCTCAGGAAATCCAGACTGAACTCTGATCATGTGATGGCAGGAGGAGCAGTGTCAGTCCTTTCCTGTTCGCACACTTCTCTACACCGGCATGCTGGGACTTCTGGTTCTACAGCAGATGGACAGTGATATGGCCACGACACGCATGAAAGATCCCAGCGTTGTTTAGGAAAGGCAGATTTTATAAATCGGTTCCTGTAACTGCCATTGCCGCTGTTTGCTGTATGGGTGGATCAATGGATCTGGAGTCCTAAGAGCCGGTCTGTCAAATCCAGGAGCAGGCAGGATTTTTGTTAGGAGCCGGTCTGTTGACAAACAGAGAAATACACAAACGTTGGGTGCCAGCTGTCAATTGAAAGGGTTAGTTCATCTTTAGCCCAGGTTCACGCTGATGCGGTGCGGAATTTGCAGCGGTTTGTGTACAAATTCCGCACCACATCACATTCACACCCCATTCATGCGAACTGCTGCGGGTGTGTATGTTAACAATACCCCAAAATTGGTTTGCAAAACGCAGTGCGCAGAATCGGATCGCATGGGTGTTAATACCCGTGCGATCCGATTCTAGTGCGGACCAAAAAAAGGCTCCTGCACTTTTTTGGTGCAGATGCGAAGCGATTGGAGCCATACAAAATGTATGGCGCCAATCGCACCGCACACAATTTGTATGTGATTTGCACAGGAAAGCGGTGCGGTTCCTGTGCGAATCACATGTAATATGCCGCACCGCATCAGTGTGAACCCAGGCTTACAGAAAAAATGTAAAGGTAAACTAACATCAGATACCTTCCCCACCCCCTCTACTTACCTCTGGGGTTGCCGAGCTGTCAGCACCCCCTCAGCCGGTCTGGAGAAATCCTTGCTCTTCTCCGTGCAGCACTTTCAGGATAGACTAGATAGATTCTGATTGGTCAGCGCCATCACTGTGAATCGATCTGGTCCATCCAGGAAGCGCTGTACAGAGAAGAACTGATCGCTCAGCATCCCCGGAGGTAAGTGCAGCGAGTACTGGGGGGGGGGGGGGGTGCAGTGCGTGAGGTTGTCTGGTGCTAGCTACTTAGGGTTGGACCTGCTTATTGGATCCACTTGCTCAGCGGTGGATCTCTCCGCTGATCCCCACTGAGCAAGCGGATAACACACACAGACCAGCTCGCTCTCCTCTATGGGCGGTCAGATGATGATGGACCGCCTGTCCGTTTTCATCCGATGGATAAAAGGGGAATTGGATCCCCGTCCGTCCCTTTTTGGTGGATCAGATGTTGGCGGGTGTAAACGGAGAATGGAGGTTCCGATAGGGTCCGCCTGAAAAATGTGAAAGAGCCCTAAGACCAAACACACAGGTTCTGTGGCTGATTAAGATGGTAAATACCTCACTTAGCCCCCGGTCACATCAAACCGAACTTTGATATCGCGCAACTTACAGTGAAGTCGCACAATTTCAAAGTCGAATGACAAGCTGATTTCAGGTGCGATTTGCAAGACATCTGATACGGATGTCTATGGAAATCGCACCAAAAGTAGTGCATGTACCACTTTAGAAATCGGTGCGGGTCTGACCAAGTCAGAACCGCACAGATATGACCACTCTAATTGCGGACAATAGGCTGCGATTTGCAAGTCGCATGACATGCAAATCACATGCCAATTCGCATCCAGTGTGAACGGGGTCTTAGTGTCTTATCTGCATTAAATGAGCCTCAGAACCTGTGTAACCGAACTATGTTCGGTTTTAAAGGGATGAGTTACTCCTTTACATTTATCTTACATTCATTTTAATCCTTCACACCATGAATCACATGCGATCGCAGTGCAGTGCAATTCCATTGGAGCAAATGGGCTGAAATTGCGCCAGACCACACCAAAAGTAGTACATGCACTTCTTTAACCACATGCCTACCGGGCAATTTTACCCCCTTCCTGCCCAGACCAATTTTCTTCTTTCAGCACTTATGCACTTTAAATGACAATTGCGCAGTCATGCAACACTGTACCCATATGAACTTTGTATCATTTTTTATTGTATTCACAGAAATAGAAGTTTCATTTGGTGGTATTTAATCACCACTGGCTTTTTCATTTTTTGCGCTATAAACAAAAAAAACGAACATTTTGAAAACAATTTGTTTTTCTTCGTTTCTGTTATAGCATTTTACAAATAAATTCTTTCTACGCAAATTTAGGCCAAAATGTATTCTGCTACATGTCTTTGGTGTAAATAACCCAATCAGTGTTAGTATGAAAGTTATAGAATCCACAAACTATGGTATATATATAAAAAATTATAAATCCTGATGTATCTCATTTATTGAAGCCCAAAAACGCCAGGGAAGTACAAATACCCCCAAAATGACCACTTTTCGGAAAATAGAGGTATTAAGTTAGAGGCTTGGTGAGTTTTTTTGAAGTTGTCATAGTTTTATCACAGTTTTGTGGAAAATGATGAAATGAGAAAAAAAAGTGTCACAATTTTTTTTGTATGTACTGTCACCAATGCAATACAGCATCATCCTATAACTGGCGCGGCGGCGATCAGGGACACTGACTGGCAACAGTATGTAAAAACAAAAACAAAAAAAATATTTTTAAAACATTTTTTAATTATTTTTTTCTATTCCTGTGACCAGAGCAATACAATGTTACCATAGTAACATTGCACTACTCTGGGCAAGTGATCAGGATTTTTTTTAACACATTATGATTGCTTATATCAACAGATTTCATTGGTATAAGCAAGCATTTTTGCTGAATGAAACTGTTTCATTCAGTAGTTGTGATCAGCTGTGATTGGCCATAGCTGATCACATGCTACAGATGGGCTGTGATTGGGTCAGTCTGTACATGTGATCAATGTGACCAATCATAGCTCTCAGCAGAGTTTTAAGCAATGAATGGCATGAAAGGAAGCCATTCATTGTTTACAACTGTCATGTGATCTGCTCTGATGGGTCACAGCAATCACATGACACTGCAGTTGGCCGATGTAGTGATCGGTCATCAGCCATGTCTTGTGTACACAGCCGGTGATAGATCGTGCCAAAGTGTGGCCTGATCCTGGGAGGACATCATGTGATGTCCTCCCAGGATATTCATTGTTTACAACTCTCATGTGATCTGCTGTGACAGGTCATAGCAATCACATGACACTGGCAGTGGGCTGATGTATTGATCTGTCATCAACCATGTCTTGTGGACACAGCCGGTGATAGATCATGCCGGAGTGTGGCCCGATCCTGGGAGGACAATATGTGACGTCCTCCCAGGATATTTGGGCTCGGCCGCCATATTGCAATAGGCCGGGCAGAAAGAAGTTAAAAATACACACAGGAACTGGATCGCATGGTACTACTGTACTATGTGATCCGCTGCAAGCAAACGCACTGCGTGTGGGGTGTTGTTAAGTTAACTTTGACACTTGCTGCAGAACGCAACTGCAGTACATTTTGAACGTGGTGTGGGAAACTACCCGCGCTTCTCCACAATGGACCTGTGCTGGTCACTGCTAGGGCATATAGAAAAGTTTACAATACATAACTGTAGGGCGCTGCAGTAAAATGCAGATATGAAATATTTTACCACGGCGTACTAGAAGGCGATGCATGACACTGCACTGCTGTATGGAGACATCAATGACGTGTCACTTTGTGATACTTCAAATAAAGTTTAAAAAAAACAAGCAACGTGTGTGCTGCAATGCGTATCACACTGCATCCTTGTTGCCCCTGAACTGACAGCTGCCCGCACAAATGTGGTACATAAGCTTCCTTAGTGCATTCGTGAAGCGAAGGGAGGCCCATTGAAATGAATGGTGCTGCTCCAAAAAAGCATTCCAAAAACACGCAAATAAAGGGCTAAAAACGTGACATGGTAGTGTTGCTCAAGTGGCCTTAGGGCCATTTCTCAGGAACATACACTATATTTCCAAAAGTATCATGACGCCTGCCTTTTCACACCCATGAACTTTAATGGCATCCCAGTCCTCATACACGCTGGACGTTTTTATAGCGGCTGCTTTTGATGTTTTTTTTCTACAGCCAGCAAACTCCCCAGCATGTTATCCTATGTGTCCATGCACACAGAGACTGTAATCAATGTTTTTTGGCAGGGGCGTTTTTTGGCTGTAAAAAAACCCCCCAGAACTAGTGGGTTTCTAGAGGAGTTTTTTAGCTGTAAAAACGCTCTAACGCTGAAAAACGCGGTAAATTGCTGCAAACTGGCATTTTTGGACTTTTTTTGAGTAAAAAAAAATACGCAGCAAAACGTTCATGCAAAAACGCTAAAAAAAAATCAGAAAACTCAAGTTTTTAATGTGACTATACAGCTAACGTTACCAGCTTTATTAACCGCTTGCCGTCCAGCCACTGTAGAAATACGGTGGCAGGGTGGCACGGCTGGGCAAAACCACGTTTTAAAATGTGTGTTTTTGAAACAGGTAGGAGGCGCGCCGCCACCCTACCTGTCCTGCCGATCACGGCCGCGGATGTCAGTCCCCGGGTCACAGCCGGTCGTTACCGGCTATGTCCCGACGATTAGCGGCAATCAGTGACAGAGAGCAGGGCTGCAGTAACTGTGCTTTCTGTCAGTTCCCTGACAGCTCCAGGACACGCTGATCGGGACAGAAGAGTTTATCTGTCCCGATCAGAGGTGTTCCCTGCAGTACACACCCCGCCCCCTAGTAAATTGCTCCCCTCACACAGTTAACCCTTTCCCTGAATAATAAACTTAACCCCTTCCTCCCCAGTGCCATTAGTACAGTGTCAGTGTTTTTTTTTTTTGCACTGATCACTGTATTGGTGTCACTGGGGATGTCAGTGACCCCAAGTCAGTTCCCCCCAGTGTCAGAATGTCCGCCGCAGTCCCGCCATAAGTCGCTGATCGCCGCCATTATTAGTATAAAAAAAAATTAAAAATCCCGGTATCTTTCCCGCTATTTGTAAACGCTATAACTTTCACGTAAACCAATTAATTTACACATATTGGGGTTTTTTGTAGCAAAGACATGTCGCAAAATGCATTTTAGCAGAAATTTATGACTAAATTTGATTTTTTAATTTTCTTTTACTGGACATGTTTTATAGCAAGAAGTCCAAAATATTGTTTTTTTTCCTCAAAATTGTCAGCTTTTTTTTATAGCGCAAAAAATAAAAAAACGCACAGGCGATCAAATACCACCGAAAGAAAACTCAATTTGTGGGAAAAAAAGGATGTAAATTTCATTTATGTACCGTATTGCATGACCGCACAATTGTCCGTTAAACTAGCGCAGCGCTGTATAGGAAAAAAATGGCGTAAATTGCAGTATCTATACCATAGTTTGTAGACACTATAACGTTCACACAAAGCAATCAATATACACTTATTGGGATTTTTTTTTACCAAAAACATGTAGCAGAATACATTTTGGCCTAAATTTATAACTAACTTTGAGTTTACTATATATTTTTTATAGCTGAAAGTAAAAAATATCGTTTTTCTTCAAAATTTGTGGTCTTTTTTTGTTTATAGCGTGAAAAATAAAAAGCGCACAGGTGATCAAATACCACCGAAAGAAAGCTCTATTTGTGTGAAAAAAAGGACGTAAATTTCGTTTGGAAACAGCATTGCATGACCGCGCAATTATCAGTTGAATTAGTGAAGCGCCGAGTAGCAAAAAGAGGCCTGGTCATTAAGGGGGGTAAATCCTCAGGAGGGCAAGTGGTTAAAGCGCCCTGTGTGCATGGAACCTTAGACCGTAGGATTCAATATTGAGTTGGCCCACCCTTTACAGCTATAACAGCTTCAACTCTTCTAGGAAGGCTGTCCACAAGGTTGAGTGTGTCTACAGGAATGTTTGACCATTCTTCCAGAAGTGCATTTGTGAAGTCAGGCACTGATGTCGGACGAGAAGACCTGGCTCGCAGTCTCCACTCTAATTCATCCCAAAGGTGTTCTATCAGGTTGAGGTCAGGACTTTGTGCAGGCCAGTCAGGTTCCTCCACCCCGAACTCGCTCATCTATGTCTTTATGGACCTTGCTTTGTGCACTGGTGTGCAGTCATGTTGGAACAGGAAGGGGCCATCCCCAAACTCTTCCCACAAAGGTGGGAGCATGAAATTGTCCAAAGTGTCTTGGTATGCTGATGCCTTAAGAGTTCCCTTTACTGAAACTAAGGAGCCAAGTTCAACCCCTGAAAAACAACCCCACACCATAATCCCCTTTCCACCAAACTTCAAACTTTACACTTGGCACAATGCAGTCAGGCAAGTACCATTCTACTGGCAACCGCCAAACCCAGATACGTCCATCGGATTGCCAGACACAGAAGCGTGATTGGTCACTCCAGAGAACACGTCTCCACTGCTCTAGAGTCCAGTGGTGGCATATTTTACACCACTGCATTTGACGCTTTGCATTGCACTTGGTGATGTAAGGCGTGCTAATCTGAAGGCCACACAAAGTTTGGAGGTCTTTAGCTATTGACTCTGCAGACAGTTGGCAACTTCTGTGCACTTCAGCATTCGCTGACCCCACTCTGTCATTTTACGTGGCCTACCACTAGGTTTACTAAGTAGAAGCAGGATATGCTCTTTAAAGAGAGAGGTTTTCAGGGATAGTCTAAAGGTGATTAGGAGATAGATTGGGGTAGGGAGTTCCATAGGATGGGAGAAGCTCAAGAGAAGTCCTGGAGGCGAACATGGGAGGAAGTGACACGGGAACTAGAGAGCAGAAGGTCTTGGGAGGATCGAAGAGAGCGGTTTGGTTGATATTTTGAGACCAGGTTGGTGATGTAGCTGGGGCCAGAGTTGTGGATGGCTTTGTAAGTAGTCAGTAATTTAATTTTTATTTGTTGGGCGAGTGGAAGCCAGTGGAGGGATTGGCAGAGAGGGGTAGCAGACACTGAACAGTTGGTAAGGTGGATGAGCCTGGCAGCAGCATTCATGATGGACTGCAGGGGGGATAGCCTATGTAAAGGTAAGTCAATGAGGAGGGAGTTGCAGTAGTCGAGGCGAGAGATAACAGGGTAGTGAATTAGGAGCTTTGTGGTATCATTGGTTAAAAAGATGCGAATTTTGGAGATGTTGCGGAGGTTGAGGCTGCATGATTTGGACAGGGATTGGATGTGGGCCTGAAAAGATAGGTTGATAGTGGTGCTATTGATCCTGACCGAGAAATCAGGGGAAGAGGAACAAGGAAATATTATGAGTTCAGTTTTGGATAGATTGGGTTTTAAGAAGTGGTGTGACATCCAGTCTGATATGTCTGTTCGTAAATCGGTGATACATGAGGAAACGGATGGGGTGAGCTGAGGAGTAGAGAGATAGATTTGTGTGTCATCAGCATAGAAATGGTATTGGAAGCCTTGGGAAGCTATCAGCTGACCCAAGGAAGAAGTGTAGATCGAGAATAGGAGAGGTCCAAGGACAGAACCTTGAGGGACCCCGACAGTAAGAGGAGTAGGAGAGGAGGAAGTAGAGTTGTAAGTAACACTGAAGGTTCGGTGAGATAGGTAAGATTCGAGCCACCGGAGAGTACAGTCACGGAGACCAAGTAAATAGAGTTTTTTGAGGAGGAGGGGGTGGTCAACTGTGTCAAAGGCAGCGGAGAGGTCCAAGAGTAAGAGTACGGAATAGTGACCATTAGTTTCAGTGGTTAGCAAGTCGTTTGCGAGTTTTAGGAGAGCAGTTTCTGTGGAGTGTTGTGGGCGAAATCCAGACTGAAGGGGAACGAGAAGGTTATTCTCACTAAGGTGGCAGCCCAGCCAGTTGTAGACTAGACGTTCAAGGAGTTTGGAGGCAAAAGGGAGTAAGGAGATGGGTCTTAGGCTATTAAGATTGGTGGGGTCCAGTGAGGCCTTTTTAAGTATGGGGGTGATTAGCGCATGTGTTAGAGAGTTAGGGAAGATGCCAGTAGAAAGGCAGAGATTGAAGATATGAGTTAAAGAATGAAGGATAGACACAGAGAGTGACCATAGTATTTGCGAGGGAACAGGGTCCAGGGGACAGGTGGTTAGGTGGGCTTTAGAAAAAAGTTTACCAACCTCCTCTATAGTACCTGGGTTAAACAAGGTAAGTAGAGATTGTGCAGAGATTGTGCAGGTGGACAAGGAGTGTAGGGTGAGGGAGATATCCGTACAGTGGAAATCTCGTCACCAATTGTATCACTCTTATTTTTGAAGTGATTAGTGATCTCCTGGGCAGTGAGTGAGTGAGTTAGTGGGTGGAGGTAAAGAAGAACGAAGTAGAGAGTTAGAGAGGTAGAAAAGAGTTGATGGGGATTGCATGAGAGGGTGCTAAAGAGAGTGATAAAATAGGTCTGTTTGGCAGTGTGGAGACAAAAATTTTTTTTCTGAAGGGCAGATTTATATTGGTCGAAGTCTTGCTGGGTCTTAGTCTTACGCCATAAATGCTCAAGAGCACGGCTACATTTTTTGAGGCATCTGGTAATGTGGTAGCGGTCAGGGCCTAATTCTGTGTGTAATGAGGGGAGACCATGTGTCCACGGTGGATGACAGTGAACTGTTGTATACAGAAGTGGCCAGGTTGGGGCAGGACAGCGCTGAGATTTTGTCATAGAGACAATCTGTTGCTGAAAAAAGAAGAGAAGGGTTAAGATAACAAAGGTTTCTACGGGTAGCTGTCTGGTAGTTGGAAGACAAGAAGGAGCAAGCCAAGGAGAGAGTGAAGCTAATAAGGGAGTGATCAGAAAGAGGAAAAGGGAAGTTGGTAAGGTTGCAAGGAGTGCATAGGTAGGAGAATACAAGGTCGAGGCAGTTACCATTCGAATGAGTAGAAGCATGTGTCCATTGTTTTAGTTCAAAAGAAGTGGTTAGGCTCAGAAGTTTAGAGCTAGCAGAAGTGGTAAGATTGACAGGGATGTTGAAGTCACCAAGAATGATTGTGGGAATTTCAGAAGAGAGAAAGTAAGGCAGCCAGGCAGAGCAGTCATCAAGAAAGCTTAATACTAGTCCAGGAGGTCGGTAGATCACATCAATTCTTAAAGAAACTGGAGAGAATAGACGAATAGAGTGAACTTCAAATGAGGCGAGGGACAGAGAAGGAGGTGAATGAAGGACCTGAAAAGTGTTTTGAGGGGATAGGAGGATTCCCACTCCACCTCCTTTTCATCCACTAAGCCTGTGAGAGTGTGTCCAGAGGAGACCACCATGGGAGAGGGCAGCAGGTGAAGGAAAGTCAGATTCATGAAGCCAAGTTTCCGTAATTGCAAGTAGGTTAAAGGAGATTGTGATAAAAATGAAGGTCATGGACAGAGGTGAGTTTGTTATAGGCAGAGCGGGCATTCTAGAGGGCACAGGAAAAGGGGAGGCTGGTTCTAGGAAGAAGAGGAATAGTAACTAGATTGTGTGGGTTGCGGCTGCTATTAGAGGATAGGGGGTGTAGGGGGTGCCGGGTGTGTTGATCAAAAGAAAAAGATGGTGGCCCAGGATTTGGGAAAATGTCTCCAGATGTTAGTAGAAGCAGAAGGGTGAGGGAGGTAATATGGGAGTATGACTTATATGGAGGGACAGGTTCCAGTGTTCTGGAGGTTTTATTAGTATGTGGGTTCAGAATTAGCAGGAGTTGATAAGTATAGTAGTAAGGTGAAGACAGGAGTGAGGGTGATATATATAAGCTGCGAGGTGGAGAAGAGGGGTGAAGGAGAGAGAGTTTGAAGAGAGAGGATACAGCTGTGAGAAGGAGGAGTAGGGAGTGCATGTTACAGAGTGGTGAGATGAAGAAGCAGACTAGATAAGAACTGAATGGGGAAACAGGTCACCTGTAGTCTGTGTTATGTTGGAACATTAATGTGCATCGCGTAATGGCAGCCCGTTTATATACATAGGCTGCCTTGTGTGCCAGAAAAGTTGCATACGCTATGTATGGTAATGCAGCCCAGGTTCACTGGTAAGGTGTGTTGGGGAGCCATTAGAAATTAATTGCACTGCAGGGCACCATGGGCATTAACACAGTGCAACAAGTCTTAGACCCTTTGCAGATAACATGCTGTGTGCTTCACATGTGTTACCATTGAATTCTATGTAATGAAGGTTCTGATTAAGATGGTCCTTCAAAGATGCAGCAAAGAGCTTTTTTTGTAATTGCACTGTACTTAAAACATATTTGTGTGAACAGAGGCCTTTAGGATATGTATTCAAATGATCGTCCCATGAATCAAGGTGAAAATTATGTCCCTGTGGTTTTTCTATGTATGCATATTTTATTGAAGAATAAGGCCCTCCTCACACTTGTGAATGGGGCTGTTTACATATGAGAACTCCAGTGGGGGTTCCTGGCAATTACTATAGATGTAGGATGTAGCTCCATTGAAAGCAATGGGAGGCTGACAGATCCTGTGACTAATCACAGCTCTTCGCATGTAATAGGTTATGGAGCAATTACCTGCAAGTGATGACAGAGTGGGATTTATTTACTAAAGCTGGAGAGTCCAAAATCAGACTCCCTTCTGCATAGAAACCAATCAGCTTCCAGGTTTCATTGCCAAAGCTTCATTGAACAAGCTGAGGTTAGAAGCTGATTGGTTTCTATGCAGAAGGGATTAGCCTCAATTAGTACAGGAGCTGTCTACCTCCCATTCATTTGGGCTCCTGCATCTAAATATTATTCAGGATTTATATAGTGCCAACAGTTTGCTCAGCAGTTTACAATATAAAGGGAGACAATACAGCAACAATACAATTCAATACAAGAGGTTTAGGAGGGCCCTGCTCCTAGGAGCTTACAATCTAATATGGAGGGGCTGGTGGAACAAAAGGTAAAAACTGTGGGGGATGAATTGATGGGAGAAATAGAAGATTTGGTTATTAGCTGAAGGCAGGATCGGATTTCCTGAAGAGGTAGATTTTCAGGGATTGCCTAAAAGTGGATAGAGTTGGCGATAGCCAGACAGATTGGGGTAGGGATATCCAGAGGATGGGAGAGGCTCTGGAGACATCCTGGAGATGAGCATCAGAGGAGGAGACAAGTGAGCTAGAGAGCAGGAGGTCTTGGGAGGAGCAGAGATGACAGTTTGGGTGAAATTTGCAGACACGATTGGTGATGTAGCTTTGGGCAGAGTTGTAAAAGGCTTTGTATTTCATTGTTAATGTTTTGAATTTTATTTGTTGGGCAATGGGAAGCAAGTGGAGGGATTGGCAGAGAGGGGTGCTGGATATAGAACAGTTAGTAAGGTAGATGAGCCTGGCAGCAGCATTCATGATAGACTGGAGAGGCCTGTGATTAGGTAGGCCAATGAGGAGGGAGTTACAATAGTCAAGGCGAGACATAACTAGAGAGTGAATAAGTTGTTTATTGGTTTCAAGGGAAATATTTTGGAGATGTTACGAGTTGAAGTCTACATTATTTGGACAGTGATTGTATTTCAGGCTAAAAGGACAGCTCAGAGTCCAGCATTACACCTAGTACCCTGGTATGAGGGGAGGGACTGAAGGTTGTATTATTGATCTTGATGGAGAAGTCAGGGGAGGTAATATTACAAGCTCAGTTTTTAGAAAGATTGAGTTTGAGGACGTGGTATGTTGATGTCACTTAGTAACACGAGAGGAGCCTGAAGAAGTGAGATGAGGTGAGGTGTGTAATCACCATAGAGATGATCCTGGAAGCCATGGGAGTTTATCAAGAGAAGGAGTCCAAGGACAGAGCCTTGGGGGACCCCTACAGAAAGAGAAAGTGGAGAAGAGGAGAAAGTTACAGGTAACACTGAAGGAGTGCTGTGATAGAGGAAGAACCAGGAGAGAGCAGAGTCTTGAAGGCCAAGAGAGTGGAATTTTTTTTTGAGGAGGAGGGGATGGTCAACAGTATCAAAGGTTGCAGAAAAGTCTAGTAGTTAGAGTATGGAGTAGTTGACATTGGTTTCAGCAATTAGTAAATTATTAGTGAGTTTTAGTAGGGCAATTTCAGTGGAGTGTAGTAAGCGAAAGCCAGCCTGTAAGGGGTCAAGAAGGTTGTTGTCAGTAAAGTAGGAACTCAGAAAGTTGTAGACTGTGTTCTAAAAGTTAAACAGGAGCAAAGAGATGGGTCTTAAGTTTAGGCTGACTGGATCCAGTGAGGGATTTTTAAGCATGGGGTGATCAGCGTATGTTTTAGAAGGAAGTGGAAGGTGCCAGTAGAGAGGGAAAGATTGAAGATGTGAGTGAAGGAGCATAGGATAGAGGAAGAGGGTGACTGTAGAAGTTGTGAGGGAACAGGAACCAAAGGACAGGTGGTAAAGTGTTCTTCTGAGAAAACGTTCCAGACCTCTTTGGTAGTAGCCAGGTCAAAAGAGGAAAATGTTGAGGGTGGTTTTGTACAGGGTGTGTTAGGTGAGATAGATATCTGTGCAGTGGAGATGCCCCCACGAATTGTATCAATCTTGTTTTTGAAGTGATTGTCAATCTCATGAACAGTGAGTGAGTTACTGGGTGGAGGGTGTGTTGGAAAAAGTTGAGAGTTAAAAGTAGAGAAGAGATGATGAGGACCGAATGACGAGGTATTATTAAGAGCGAAATGGAAGTCTGAGGACTTTGGAGTCGCACAAGTGTGAACAGAGCCTAAAAGAGGATCTTCAGTCTCTAGGGAAAAAAAATGAACCGCTTAAGGACCGCCATATAGTATATATACTGCTACAGGGCGGCATCTGTGCGCAGGATCATGTATATATACTTGATTTTGCATTTCCGGGTAGGGGGTGCGCGCACCCTACCTGCGCTACCATTCACGGCTGCGAATGTCAATCACTGGGTCCCAGCCGGTAATTACCCACCAGCACCCGGTGATTACCGAGCATCTCCAACGGGGAGGAAGATTGTTTTGTTTACAAACAATCTTCCTACCTGTCAGTTCAGGTACACTGCTCGGGATGGCTGTGCACAGTACAGCCATCCCGATCAGTGTGCTTACAGTGAAGAAAACACCCCCCGCCCCCTAGTAAAACACTCCCAGCACCCAGTTAACCCTTTGATCGCCCCTCACATTAACCCCTTCCTGCCCAGTGTCATTAGTAGTGTCAGTGCTTTTTTTTTTTTTTTAGCAATGATCACTGTACTGGTGTCACTGGGGCGTCAGTGACACCAAGTTAGTTCCCCCCAGTGTCAGAATGTCCACCGCAGTCCGGCTAAAAGTCGCTTATCGACGCCATTACTAGCAGAACAAAAAAAATCCCATTATCTATACCGCTATTTGTAAACGCTATAACTTTCACGTAAACCAATTAATTTACACTTACTGGGATTATGTTTTAGCAAAGACATGGAGCAGAATACATTTTGGCCTAAATTTATGATGAAATTTTATTTTTGGATTTTTTTACTGGACATGTTTAATAGCAAAAAGTCCAAAATATTGTTTTTCAAAATTGTCGGTCTTTTTGTTTATAGCGCAAAAAATTAAAAACGCACAGGCGATCAAATACCACCAAATGAAGGCTCAATTCGTTGGAAAAAAAGGATGTCAATTTGAGTACAGCTTTGCATGACTGCGTAATTGTCAAAGTAACGCAGCGCCGTAATGCAAAAAATGGCCTGGTCATGAAGGGGGGTAAATCCTCAGGAGGGCAAGTGGTTAAAAGTCAGCAGTTACAAATCCTGTAGTTGGTGACTTTTATAAAAAAAAAGGACACTTACTCACCCTGGCTGGTTCTTCGCCAGTCTTTGTGTCCCCGGCGCTGTATTCATTTCATTTAATCTGTTTTTTTTTTTCAGGTGGCAGCACATTTCCTGGCCATTTTTGATGTGAACAAGATCGCGGGTACAAAGCAACCATGGCTTATGATACAAGAGACCCCATGCAGCTTGCGCAGATCATATCATCGAATATTCAGAAGATAACACAAAGCAGTACGTCATAGCCTTCTGTTTTCTTATTCTAATCATTCAAATGAATGGGTTAAAAATTGCACTACACTGAATTGCACAGGAATGCGGACCACATTCAGGTGCCAAATCACATTTTTGCTTTGCTTTTAAAAAAACGGGTTATGTCCGCTTTGGGCAAGCTGGAGTGTGGTGGCAGCCTGCAATGAATGAGCTGCCTTAACACAACACACATTAACATGCGACATAACGTACCGAATGCCTATTTCCTATGATCTTTATCTCCTTCTAGTGTCCATAATGTGGTATTTTTTTATTTTTCCAAACCACTCTATATTTTATGAATGAATAACATTCAACCTATGGAGGGAATTAAAGTGGTTGTAAAGGCTCAAGGTTTTTCGTCTTCATTATTATTATTTTATTATTATTATACAGGATTTATATAGCGCCAACAGTTTGCTCAGCCCTGTACAATATAATGAGAGACAATACAGCAACAATACAGTTCAATACAAAAGGGTTAGGAGGGCCCTGCTCCTTGGAGCTTACAATCTAAGAGGGAGAAACTGGTGGTACAAAAGGTAATAACTGTGGGGAATGGACTGGTAGGTTTAATAGAAGATTCCATTATTAGCTAAAGGCAGGATAGGCTTACCTGAAGAGATAGGTTTTCAGAGATTGCCTGAAACTGGGCAGAGTAGTCTGATAGATTGGGGTAGAGAGTTCCAGAGGATGGGGGAGGCTCTGGAAAAGTCCTGGAGATGAGTATGAGAGGTAAAAAACCTTCTCTCTGCAGCAACCTTCCCAGCTCCCCCTAATACTCACCTAAGCCCCTTCTCGATCCAGCGATGTGAACTGGGGTTTTGGCTATCCCGGGACCCCTGGGCTGAGACAGCAGTGAGAACCATTGAGCCAATGAGAAGAGAGAGGGGGAGGGGAATGCGCATGTTTGGGTGCCCCCATACTAAGCTGATTGCTGTGGGGGCACCCGGCAAGGGGGAGGGGCCAGGAATGCCACCGGGGGACCCGAGAAGAGGATTTGGGCTGCTCTGTGCAAAACCACTGCACACAGCAGGTAAGTATGACATGTTTGTTTTATGTTTGTTTGTTTGTTTTTTTTTTTAATTTAAGCCTTTAGAATCACTTTAAGGAAGAACTTTTTTTTTTGCACAGAGCAAATGTATTAACAGTTTCACTGGACCAATAGCTATGCAAACATTTTCATGAATACACCCCTTTGTGTTTAGGGTTAAGTGTTAATGTGGAAGTTTAGTCAAACACTAACTACTGTATGTTGTAGAATTAAATCTACTCCAGCCCCCATTCTGAGCCTATTCTATCTACCATGTGAAAGAAAAGATCTGTATACTTACCTATTCTGAAAGTGCTTTGGTCCGGTCACATGATTGGGTCTCATCACCAGCTTCAGTGTAGAGGAGGGACAGCCTACAACGCATGCCCCATAGTAAGCCTATGGGGGATGTCACCACCAGGCTATGCAGCTATTGTCAATGTCTGCCATAGGCTTACTATGGGGTATCCATTGTTAGCCATCCCTCCTCTACACTGAAGTTGGTGCTGGGACCCGATCATGTGACCAGACTGGAGTGCCCTCAGCATAGGTAGGTATACAGATCTTTCCTTTCACAGGGTAGACAGAATATGCTTAAAATGGGGGGGAGGGAGACAATTTAAGTGTAGTTAGTGTTGACTGAACTTCCACTTTGAGTAGGGTAGGGTTTTTAGTGTTAGTGATAGGTTAAAATTTCCGCATGTTAATGCTGACTAGAGCAGTTCTGCAGGCCCTGTATTCAATTGGAAGAAGGGTCAGCCGCACACCAGAGGATAGATGAATATAGTGTGTATTTATTGATCCGTATGACACACAAAACACCAGGACATGAATACAGGACCTGTTAACGCGTTTTACACGATCTTGCGCTTAACTCCCTTGTAGCCAGTGCCTCCCGGCCCTTTAAGGGTTTAGGGTCATGTGTTCGCCGTGACACACCGTCATAGCGGTCACATGATCGGGAAAGGTCCCGATCGAAAGAGGAGATTGGGACTTTCCATGAGCATCGGAAATGTGTGCTGGGAGCGTGCAGGGCACACGCTCTCGGCACATATTTTTTTTTTTATAGAAAGCAAATGTGCAGCCACTCGGCGCCTAGGCCCAGATGTCGGGAGGCCACACATTTGCTTTTGGCCGGCATCAAGATGTTAATCAACATAAATATAAATTAGCATGATTAAGCACGAGATAGTGTGAAATGCGTTAACAGGTCCTGTATTCATGTCCTGGTGTTTTGCGTGTCCTATGGATCAATAAATACACACTATATTCATCTATCCTCCGATGTGCGGCTGACCCTTCTTCCTATTGCATCGTGTGTGGTGGCAAGCCAGAGCCTGCACCTGTTGTGGATTGATCTGGATTGTTTGCTTGAGTGGTATACTCCTGTTCTTTGGATTAGGCCCTGTATTCAGCCTGGGTCTGAGATCTAAGATCCATGGGAGAACACAAAAAACAAATGGAAAGACTAACACATACTTAAAGTGGTTATAAACCTCAGACATGAAAAATGAACAAAGCATATCCCTCTATAGTGTGTATGTGTCTCAATCCAGAGCACTGTGTCATTTCTGTCTGCTGCTTCGTTGCTTTGCTATCAGCATAAATCACTTCTGACACATTTTGCTGACACCAAGATAAAAATGGTGACAGGGGAAGGATCTCCAGCAGATTGACAGCCTCAGCTCTGTTCCTGTGAACTGTGTGGAGGGGGATGTGCCTCTTCCTTCCAATCATCTCTCAGAGCTCTCCTCTCTGATCTCTGCAGTGTAGTATATTAGCTCTCCACCCTGATTTTTTTCTGACAGCTCAGACAAGCTGTAAAAATTCTGGACTTTGAACGGATGTAGAAAGGAGGTAGACAGGTGCAATGAATGTAGGAGGATTTGTTTAATCACTGTGTATCACCTGAGGCCGGTCACTTCGCTGGGTATCTAAATTCAGTCGAATCATCACAATAGACAATATTTGGCACTTGACAGGCTCACTTTACGATTGCTAGAGCTATACAGTGATCTCATTGTTTGCCATTTACATGGATTACTTCCTCTTATAAATGTTTAATTGCAAAATGTTATTCCTGCATGTTATAACACACACACTGAGAAACATACTATATTAATAATTAACTTCTCATGCAGCTTCTGAAATACAGAGGATAGTAAATCAGCTTGGAACTGCGCTGGATTCTGCAGAGCTCCGCCATCAGCTGTGAGTACACAACCTAGTCATATCTCTTGACATTGCTAGTGCGGCAGAAGGAGACTTATGTTGTAATTATATCAACACATTTCTTAGATAAATGACCCCACAGCTTAGCACGGTTCAATGTTTAAAGCCACAAAGTACAAGAAATGTTACAGTGTAGTGTTAGTTGGCTAGGAGCTCATTATCTGCCTTTCTGCCATATTAGATATTCAACTTCTAATGACTTTTAACTTCTTAGTATATTTTAGTGGTTCTAAAAGCAAATGTTTTTTTTACAATAATGCATTCTCTGCATTAAAGCGGAGCTCCACCCAAAAGGGGAAGTTCCACTTTAAGTACAGGTCCCCCGCTCCCCATTAAGGATTGGCACCTTTGTGGAACGGGTACCCAAAATTTGACAAATACCCACTCCCACTTCCACTGCGATCGCATAGGCGATTGGAAACGAAAGTTGTCTTCCTCTCCTCCCTCCCCTAGTCTTCTGGGACACGTAACAGGTCCCAGAAGACGACGGGGCCATTCAGGAAGTGCAGCGATACTTGTGCATATGCAGTGGGTTCCTGGCTTTGAAGCCGTAAGCTGTGACAGCCGGGTGCCCACACTGAAGATGCCAGTGCCTGGAACACAGAGCGTCCGGTGAAATGGGCTGTGAGGGGACACACACCATGGAATTGAGGGACAAGTGAGTGGCTGTTTTTAAAAAGTCAGCAGCTATAGTTTTTGTCGCTGCTGACTTTTGTTTTGTTTTTTCAGTGACACACTGCTTTAAGGTACAAAAACTTTCAATAGCAGCTCCCCCCACCCCCTTAGCTCTTCTCACTTCTCCTCTCTCTCACAGGCTTGGCTGAAAGCATTGTCAAGTCATTGGCTCCTGCTGTCAGTCAAATCCTAGGAGGAGGGAGCGGGGCTGAGTCACGCTATGGACGCAAACAGCCTGGTTTGGTAGAGCCTTTGCAGCTTGCTATGGGGGAACTCAGGGAAGAGGTGTCACAGTGATCACTGGCAGGGGACCCCAGTAGAGGATGTATGGGACCAATGGCTCCTGCTCTGTCTTTAGCCTGTGAGGTGAGAGAGGGACCAGTACTGCTGAAGATGGGCACAGCACTGCATCGAGATAGGACTCAGATAAGTAGGGGGTTGTAGGGGTTGATACAACTAGTGGGACATTTTTTACCTTAATGCTGTGAATGCATTAAAGTGGAGTTCCAGTCAAAATAAAAAAATTTTTAGCAGCTACAAAAATTGTATCTGCTGACCTTTAAAAAACAGACAATCACCTGTCCCTCGATCCCACTGTGTCCTCACACCAGCCAGGTTCACCAGCCATCCTGTGTCCCCGCTGTGATTTTCAGTGTGGGCACTCGGCTGTGACAGCTTGCACAAGTAGCGCTGTGCTTTGTGAATGGTCCTGTAGTCTTCTGGATATACAAAGAGACAAAAAGATTGATAAAAAGTAAAATACTCACAAGAGAAATATAATCAAATGGAAAGCATGTCACAAGGGATGCATTGTGGTCCAAAACCCCTGAAGGTAGTCTGGTGGGGGACTGTAGACGTCTGGATAGCTGATGGCTGACGTGAGGTTGTACCTCTTCCTCAGGTCTCTTTGAGACATTTTGAGAGAAATAGAGAGAGCAGAAGCAGAGAGAGCAGTATTTGCTAAGATTAGGTGTCTTTTTTTTGTGGTGTTTGGATGTGTTCCAGCTTTTTTCTGTGCAGAAATTATTTCAGCAGTGTCTAACATATTTTCTTTCATGCGAAACCTCAAAGTATGGTGTACCAGGTCCATTTGAGTACTGGGAAAACGCTTTGCATGCATTTTTCATGATGAAAAAAGGCTTTGGACAGCATCTGGAAATGGAAGAGTTAAAAAAAATTTCCAAACGCAAACGCTTATAAACACGGTTAGCCACGTTTACATGCATTTACAAGCATTTGGCGTTTGAAAGGCTGATCAAATCTATTCCTGAACGCAAGTTTGGTGCGTTCAAAGAAACGACTGTAAGCTCAACTGCCTGTAAAGGACTGTAAACAACATAGTGTACATGGACACATAGGAAAACATTAGGGAGAGTTCAGGGGCTGCTGGAAAAAAAAACGCAGAAAAGCCCCTAAACGTGAGTTTATCAGCTGCAGTGTACATGGAGCCTAAGGCTCCATTCACACCTATGATTTTTGTCCATTTTGCAGTACTTTTAGCAGTTCATTTTGCGGTTTTCTACACGCCTTTTTACCTGCAATTTTACCGCGATTTGCGGTTTGTTCAGCTCTTATTTATTTATTTTTTGCTGGGCAGAATAAAAATGCAAAACGCGACAACATCGCGGCAAAAAGGCACTACCATGCATTTCTGCAGATTCTCCATTGAACTCTGTTGTAGAAAAAACTCTGCTTTTTGCTTTTAAAAAAGCCCCTGACCCTTTCCAAAAATGCAGCAGCTCAAAAAAGCACAGATGTGAACATGCTCCATAGGAAACCATGTTAAATAGACTGTAGGGCGTTTCTGCAAAAAGCACTAAAAAACGCATTGGTGTGAACGTAGCTGAAATTGGCCTTAGTATGTGTATGTATGTACGCATGTGAGATAGATACCATAGAATGTAAGTTCGTTGAGAACAGGGATTGTTCTGTTTCGAATACCGCTTTATGCATTAACATACCATCGTAGATCTTGATGTGTCCTGACACTATGGTCAGCTGCTGATTCAGCCCAATCCACAGACAGCAACTTGGGCTAAGTTTATCTAAGGGCAAGGAACAGTACTGACATTTAATGAGAAGAGTTCCTTGTGCTGGTGCTATGTGCGCTAATTGAAATCCAAAGTCCTTTTCTTCCACTCCCCCCCCCCCTTCCAAACCTCCACAGCTGTTATCTTCTTCCAGTGCTGCAAGGGTTAATACGAGTGCTAGACTTGATCGTGTTTGCTCTTTCTGCCCCCCTACCCCATTCATAGAAGGTGTACCAGAGCTTCCATAAATGTAAAGCTCTATGTGAATAAAGGACAGATGAATGAAGACCCGCCTCCTCTATTCATTGAACGCTTTTCATTCATGGAAGATATAGTAAAGCTTCTGTAAATGGGGGGGAAGGGGGGGTGCAGTGGGTGGGCATAGTCATCACTCTTGGTGAATGTCCAGTACTCATATTAACCCTCGCAGTACTGCAAGTTTATGGTTGCAGGAGTACAGGGGATAAAGGGCAGAAGACTTTGGATTACAACTAGGACAGTATCAGCACAAGGGACACTTCTCAATAAATGTAAGTACCATCCCATTTTTACCTAAAATTAATCTTTAACTCTCCAATCAGGTGAACCCAACACAATATTACTTGTTACAGTACAGTAATGAGGATGTTTTTCCAGTCAATTGAAATGTAAAAAGACAATACACTTCTCAGCCTAGCGTTTGCTATGAAGATCCAAGACTAACTGAGGGGACATGGAACAAGAATGTAGGGTTTTGCTAAGACTGTACAACCTAGTACTGTATAGGATGGGAAAAAATGGGAAATACCAATAAACATAAGTTGCTGTAGCTCTGAACTACCACTAGATCTCAGCACAGATAAGAGCATCAACAGCTTCTTGACCGTCCTATAGCAGAAATACTGCTACAGGGCGGCAGGGCTGTGCAAAATCATGTATGTATACGTGATTTTGTATTTCCGGGTAGGGAACGCGCGCCGCCATTGGCGGCTACAGCTTTCGATCACCGGGTCCCAGCCGGAGATTCCCCGCTACTACCCAGCCATCACTGAGGAACACTGACAGGGGAGAGGTCTGTATGTAAACAATACAGATTTCTCCCCTGTCAGCACCAGCATGCTGCTTTGTATTGCTCTGCATAGCATAACATAACAGAGCAATACAAAGCAGCATGCTTAGACAATAAAACCGCACATAATGTGAAATGCACACAGTTATCCCTTTGATCGCCCCAGATGTTGACCACTTCCTGCCCAGTGTCATTAGTACAGTGTCAATGCTTTTTATTAGCACTGATCACTGTATTGGTGGCACTGGGGATGTCATTGACCCCAAGTCAGTTCCCCCCAGTGTCAAAATGTCCACCGCAGTCCTGCTATAAGTCGCTGATCACCGCCATTACTTGTATAAAAAGAATACAAATTAAAATGTTAGTATCTATACTGCCATTTGTAGACGCTATAACTTTTACGTAATTTTTTTTCAGCAAACACATGTAGCAGAATACATTTTGGCCTAAATTTATGGTGAAATTTGATTTTTAAATTTTTTTTACTGGATATGTTTTCTAGCAAAAAGTAAAATTTTCAAAATTATCGGTCTTTTTTTTTTTTGCTTATAGCGCAGAAAATAAAAAAAACACACAGACGATCAAATACCACAGAAAGAAAGCTCTATTCGTGGGAAAAAAGAACGTAAATTTCATTTGGGTGCAATATTGCATGACTGCGCAATTGTCAGCTAAATTGCAAGTAATGGCCTGTTCAGGAAGGGGCGTAAATCCTCTGGAGGACAAGTGGTTAATAACACTAATACAATACATAGAAATAGTAGAAAATAACTTCATGGGTGAGACACAAGAGGGAATGATGTGAGTGTACGGAATGTAAAACACTGCAAAAATTGGTGGTGTATAAATGCCAGTAATATATAGAGTTCGGGCCAAGTATGCCCTGAGGATGAGAGGCTGGAGGGAGAAGATTTGTTTTTTGGGAGAATATTATATGATTATATACCAGTTACAACACCTCTTTCAGTATACTGATGCTATGATGTTGTCATTTTT
Organism: Staurois parvus; assembly: GCF_062004578.1. Classification (NCBI taxonomy): domain Eukaryota; kingdom Metazoa; phylum Chordata; class Amphibia; order Anura; family Ranidae; genus Staurois; species Staurois parvus. Next base: position 981,291 of record NW_028318063.1, on the reverse strand, counting down.
GTTGTAGACAGCAGAAGATACAGTTTGTGAATAAACTTGCTAAGGACACAGATGTTTGCCTCAAGAACTTTACATCTCTTCCTGCAGACAGCGATCAGGTACTGATACTACCTTCACTACAACTCAGCTAAAGCCAAAAGCAATTTTATAGACTGGTGAAGGATTTAGAATGTCTGATGTCTTTGTATTGCCCTGGAACAAGTAAAACCATCAGTAGATCAGTCAAACTGTGATAAGTCACAGTTCCACATTGTCTATGAGGAAATTTTTCTTAAATTGGAGAGATTTGCTCTCACTTCCTGTTGTATCTGCAAGAGAAATCTTATGTACAAGACACTGAAAAAAGAAATCGACAGGGGTTTTAATTATTCCCTACTCTATTCAAAAAACGTTTGGGCTTTTGATATATCAGAATAATCCAATGTAGGTTTTTAAGGTACCACACCGAAATGTGTATAAACATATTTATATTTTGTTTGTACAAACATTAAAAAATATCTTAAGATCATGAAAAATAAACCGCAGCAAATAATATACTGTAAAGTAGTGGAGCTGCAGTTGCACATGTTGCCAGTATTTACAGATATTTGCAATCCCAGATATCCATAGAAATTCCACTCCCTCATCATATCACGACTTGACTACTGCAACTCCCTCCTCACTGGCCTGCCTCACCGCTGGCTATCCCCGCTTCAGTCCATCCTGAATACGGCAGCCAGACTCATTCACCTTTCCAACCGCTCCATCTCCGCCACCCCCCTCTGCCAATCCCTCCACTGGCTTCCGATTGCGCAACGGATCAAATTCAAAATCGTAACACTGACGTACAAAGCCGTCCACCATACTGCCCCGAACTACATCACCGACCTAATATCCAAGTACCACCCAGCCGCACACTCCGCTCCTCACAAGACATCCTCTCTAGTTCCCTGGTCTCCTCCTCCCATGCCCGCCTCCAGGACTTCTCCAGGGTGTCACCCATCCTCTGGAACTCCCTGCCCCAACCCATCAGATTATCACCTACTCTCCTCTCCTTTAGGCGCACCCTGAAAACCCATCTCTTCAGGGAAGCCTACCCCACCCCCTGCTAACTTGCCGACCTCCTCCACTCTTCCTACCACTCCATCCACCACAGCTATCTCCTCCTGTGCAACCATCCCCTCCCTCCTAGATTGTAAGCTCGAAAGAGCAGGGCCCTCAATCCCCTCATGTTTTGCATTGTATTGTTATTGTTCTGTCACATGTTCTGTCCCCCTTTGTAACCACTTGAAAACCAAGCCTTTTTCTGGCATTTTTTATTTACAAGTAAAAATATGTATTTTTTTTTTTAGAAAATGACCCAGAACCCCCAAACATTACATCTGTTTTTTAGCAGAGACCCTAGAGAATAAAATGGTGATTGTTGCAATTTTATATGTCACACAGTATTTGCATAGTGGTTTTTCAAATGCAATTTTTTTGAAAATATACACTTTCATTCATTTTACTCCAAAGAAACACAATATATATAAAACCACATTTTTTATAAAAGATGATATTTTAGCGCATGCTTGTGCAATCGCGACAAAATACTAAACCTAAAGATCTCAATAGGCGATGCTTTAAACATTTTTAGATTACATACTTAGAGTTACAGAAGAGGTTTAGCTCCAGAATGATTGCTCTGACTCTAATGTTCGTGGTGTGTGTGTGTGGTGCAAACACAGTTTACACAACATATATATGACAGGTCCTCTTTATGGAGAAATTTGTGGTCTATAAGACCCCAAATTTCTCCTTTACCTTTAAAAGCAAAAGATCAAAAAAACATGTTTACTTCCACTCTAGATCGGAAGTGATGTCATGACGTTGCTCTGGTTCTCCAAAATAATAGAGGTGATCAGAGACAATCTGGTCTCTGTTCACCTCTATGGCCAGCCTTCAGATCATTTCCTGGGCTTGCTGGTGAAAGCGGTAAGGCTGCTTTCACACTAAAGAGATTTGGAAGCACTGTTGTGTTAAAAAAAAAGCGCAAGTAAAGCTGAAGAAAAATGCATCCCTATGTATGTCTATGTGTATCTTCACACTGGTCCATTGTGCTTCAATTGCAGTGTATAAAATCCTGTATAATAATTTTTTGGACATATTTGGTCAGGTAAAAAAAAAACAAGATAAATGCACCACCCTATTTAAATGCAACGAAATGTGTCAAAAATACACCTGTGTTGTTGTGTTTTTGATGCATTTTTATGAGTCACATATCCTGTGAAAAACACACCGCAATCACAGGAAAATTTAGGTAAGAACACAGCAAAAACACATATACGCTATTTTACCACAGTTTTGCTGTGGATCAGTATGACAGTGCCCTAAGCCTGAGAAACACTGTCGAGCAGTGAAGGGAGGGCACCGTGCTTCTTGAAGCGATCCAGCGGCTAATTAGCTGCTTGGACCACTTTCATGAGAGAGACAATCGCCAGCTGAAAAAATACATTCTGATAGCTTCAGCTATAACCCCAGTAAACCACTTGCAGGCTGCAACTTATATATACGTATTGCGGTAGGTAAAAGAAGGGAGGGAACAACATTGTAACAGGGATTGTTATATATAAATGCCTATTAAAGGTTTCAATCAGTTGCCCAAATATTTCCAAACTACACCCCTACTCGTCATAATGAATAGTGAGACATATTTATCTATGGCCATATCAAAGGATGATCCTAAAACAATATTAAGCATCAGCCCTCATTGCATACACAAAGCTCCCCCCAATAAACGACATTGCTGCCAAAAAAAAAAGGAAAAAGGAAAACAAACAAATTAGCCAGAAAAAAAGGGGAGAAAGAAATATAACCTAATCAAGGTAATTGAGGAAAAAGCCATGCTGGTATGAATCCTAGTAAATGACAGATGGAATAGAGGTCAAAGTACTCAGAGGTGTATAATAATAAGTCAGCCGGTCATCAACAGATCTTCTCAGAACTAAATGTAGCTGGCAAAATGTTCACTGTGTACCCCCAGTATATGTAGTTAAAGATGGTGCCAAAAATGGCATTTAGCGCATGCATGCAATGGCGTCATCATGTACTCTGTTTGTCATAATGTCATGACGCTGTGATGTGGCGGCCATCTTAATAATCATTCCAATGGGGAAGGACATGATGGTGTACCCAATGGCCAAAAATATTCTAAGGATGTCTCTACAATGATAACAAATAAATAGAAAGAAAGAGAAAGAATTGTTAACTAGTAGCAAAATATGTAGGTCAACTGGTAAGAGTCCTCCCATTCAGAGGGTTACAGCTCTGCATTTACATCGAACAATATATACATGCAAACTATTAATTTGTTTAATTGATTACAATAATGAAATTTGAATATTAATGATACAGACCAAAGCATGTCATATTATATATTTTCACATGGTAGTTTGATATTAATTCATATGCAGGTAGCCACTTTAATATTCCCATGAAAATATACATATGAAAAAATGAAAACCTTATACCTGGATATGGAACTAAACAAAAACAAGAGATGAAGGAACAGCCTTTGAATAATAATAAGAAAAAGATAATCTCAAGGTGGAAAGGATTTAAAGCTTAAAACATTATTTAAATTGGGGGGGGAGGGGTTTGCTACTAGCTGAATAATCCATATGGCCTCTCTCTGGAGGGTACAGCGGTCCCCATACGTTAATACAAATATCCTCTTAATACTTTAATTTGCGTTGATTTTTATAAGGGCGCCACTTAATCCTTTCATTCGCATTGTTCATTTCTACTATGATGGTACTTTTAAGGCCTTGTGCACATGAGCACCTGTGGTATTTCCCCACCCAAGAGCTGCAAGTGCTGCATACAAGCGCCCATAGAAATCAATGGCTGTACATAGCTGTACACAGTGGAGTGGAGAGTCCATGGAGATCTTCTTTTTTTTTTTTTTCTATTCTTAGAAAAAATAGAAATGATCTAAGTCGAGATGTGCATTTCCCATCAACTGTCCATATCATATGGAAAATGCACATTTGGACTTGGATCATTTTTTTTACAGCACTGCAATTTCTATTTAATTTACTGAAGGACTTCATATATCATTCTGTTTTGTATATTTATATTATTTATCAATGCTACATAAAATAATAGAAAATTATCATTTTTTTTTAAACAGCTTGTCATACCTTTTTTTAAAAGAAATTTGCAAATTATTATTTTTTTTTGTAAATTGTTTAAGTTGAAAATTTAACCAAGCAACTTCCATGTGAAAACCGTTGCAGCATGATTTACATGCATAGGCTTGTGCAGTGAGGCATAGTGCAAAAAAGGGAACAGATACTTTTTGTTTTAAACAAATTTCCCTTTTCTCTTCATGGTGCTTTTTTTATAAAGGGACGTTTCTGAATGTTTACACATTGCTTTTATTGATAACAAATATAATGATGTACTTTATATTTAACATGGCTAAATAGACAGGATTAGAAGCTACCTATTTTCATTTGAAAGCAAACACTTGCCTTTTATTCCTATGCATAGTTACACAGACAGGAATTACCTTCCTCACACTACTCTTTAAAAATCTGATCTCCAGAATAAATACATTCTTGAGAAACCGTACACATACGTATGTGAAATGTCGAAGGATTTGTGACTTGTCCAGCCATTTTTGTTATTCATTCGCCTCTGTCAGATAGTGCAGCCAGGATGGTAAGACCAATTTCTCTGTTAGGCTTCAAGAGTATGCACAGTATGCATGGCACACAAACAGCCAGCGTTAGGCTGGTTACAAGGGTGGCTTGATCCACGGTTTACTGCCCGCCTAAAGCCTATCATACAGCCAGAGGGGGCTGATCACAAGTCATGACACAATCTGTCAAACTCTGTTCCCTCTGTCACGTTCGAGTTAAGGGAATGTACAAGTGAGAACTTAGCATAAGAGAGTCATAGGTGCATTTAGCCTCCCATTGCAATAAATGGTAGTGTAATATTGATTTGTAATATTTTAAAAGTAAATAGTCTTTATTTGTCTCTCAAAACAAGCAATCAAAAAAAGCTTTCTTCAGCACAAATAAAGGCAAACAGGCCATAGTCCTGATATAATTATAAGCCACAAAATGGCTCGTTGCCAGTATCTCGGTCTCACACTTGGGTCTAGAATTACTGTCTGTTTTGGGGTCAAAGACAAGCAGCAGGAGCTCAGCAAAACAGAGTCTCGCTCACTAGACAGCCCACATTTTCTTACAGTTGTGGACTATTCCATGCCACCTCCTAGACAGGTACTGACTTTTTCCATTTGCTTTTCAAGCCCCCGTTGCAGGTGTATTATCTCTTTTGGGACCAAAGTCCCTGTAATCAGAGTTGCAAAGCTCTTTCCCACTCAAAATCTCTCTAAGCCTCTGAATTCCGGGTCCCAAATGAGGACTACCAATCCAGAGAGTACTATAATTCATTCCTTTCCTCCCTGAACAAACTACCCTGGAACCCCTCACCCCACAAGGGTGTGAACCCCTGAGTACTAACAAAATGTCTGTTGAACTCTCCCTTAAAGGGAACACAACCCAAATAGTGGGGAAATATATCTCCAGTTCAGGACCCATCCCTGGCATCCTGTACAACATTGTTGTACAACTGTACAGGCCATTTTGCCAGCATGTAAAACTGAGCATAACCTCCTGTCACTATGTGACCTATTTTAATTCTTTATATGCCTGACGAAGCTCTGTTTTCTTGGAGCGAAACATGTAGAGTTTCTTGTTTTCTTTTCTTTGGGTCTTTCTTTGGGAGCACTTTTTGAATGCACATAGTATTTACTTTTCTCCCCCCCCTTTTTTTGGAGTGGTCTGTACTGTGCTTTATAGTGCATCATTTGCATTCCTCAAGATAGTGAGGTATTTTTGTCTGGATATGGTGATATATGGGGCTTGTCCATTAGAGGCTTACATTAAGGCCTGTGGATGAGTGTAGCCATATTACATATCTGTAGGAAGACAGATTATATTATCTAATTAGTTCTGTCCATAGGGTAACATTATCTCCTTGATAGAGATTATATATTCCATTTTATAAGCTTATGATCAAACTACAGTGTCTTCTTTATTCCGTAACTTCATCTAAAACGGTATGGTATTAGATCTGGTCTGGTGTTATTAACCATTTGGATGTAAGGTAAATAATTGTAATGATATACAGTCATACTATTGTACGCAGTACATTCCACTCCAATAGGTATTAATTACAGCTTAGCATACATTTTATATATATCTGAATAAAGGTTATATTCTAGATTCATTAATTGGCCAGATGGTGCGTAGGGACATGCACCCTTATCCAGCATAGATCCTGTACAACATGCATACATACTTGTGTAAACTAATGCAGGCATATGGACTTATGCCCTTGGATGTGGACAGCTTATGTTCTGGGTCATATGCCTACAGGCATGTGTATATTTACGTAAGTACTGGCGTATACGTTCTGTATATACAGCTGCGTAGAACCATTGATGAGCTTCTATGGTGTTCAGATAATAAGATTGTGCTATGATTCAACAAAGGGTCGGACAAATGGAAATGTATTTTCAGCAGTATTGTTTACTGTTGTTTTGAATTATTCCATTATGGAGAATGCTGATATGCTAATAGCATTGCGGTTCATTTTTTATGAGGGGTGTATGTTATAAGTACTTAGTTTCACCTTTCCTTTCAGCAAAACATCACAAGCAGATACAATGCATTTTATCTTTGATGGTTGCCTTCGCTGTCCTTTTATTGTTTTACAATAGCTTTGTGTAATCTCACAGGCAAATATTAATATTAATACTAGGCAAAAAGTGACTTTGCAAGTATGAGTACAAGTGATAACAATATGATCTGGAATTTTTTCTTCATTTTACATCTGAATCAGAAAGGTGTTTTGTTTTTTTTGTTTTTTAAATAGGTAAATACATTTGAGCATTGACCCTCTTCTTGCCCACAATTCTTATATTAACTTTAATCTGCACGATGCCCTGTAATAAAAATAAATAAATACCCCATTATAGCTGTTGGATATAATGGACGGGAGCAAATCAGCAGGATTTGAATGTTTACAAACAAGCCATTGCAGGACAACTGAACTTCTTAGGTCTCATGCACACTGCAGCTGTCAAATGTCTGTTTATTAGGCATTTGCCATATTTTTTTCTGCCCGTAAATGCCCCTCTATGTTAGCCTGTGTCCATGCACACCTAGGCTTTTAGAGGAGTTTAGAGGCAGAAATCTGAACTCACCAAAATAGCGTTCAGGAGAGACGCATTTAGGCAGAAAATATGCCCAACGCATCTAAACATGCCTGCGCACTAGGTACGTTTAGCACTAGAGCGTATTTTCATTTCAGTGGCCAGAATAAATTAATATTCTGGCCAATCAAATAAACAAAAGCGCTTGATGAGCCTAAACAGGTTCGCAAAAATGCAGCTTAGGTGAGTTTTAAAGCTGCTTTTCTCCTGCTAGGAGAAAAGCGTTTTGAAAAGCTGCAGTGTGCATGAAGTGTGCATGTTTCCTTTAGAGAGAGAGAGGTACTTTGACAGAAGCAATCAGCCAGCTCTGGCTTTTAAAGTGATGAGTTACCTGTAAAAAGAAAAAAATACAAATTAAAATAGTATAAAAAAGACTGTTATAAGCTGTTAATGCAATGTTTTCACATTTTTGTCTCATTTGTCAGCCTTGATAAAAATCTGAGCAGGTTATTTATTAAAGCAATATATGCCCTTAAAATACACTGCTCAAAAAAATGAAAGGAACACTTTTTAATCAGAGTATAGCATCAAGTCAATAAACTCCTGGAATATTGATCTCATCAGTTAAGTAGCAGAGGGGGTTGTTAATCAGTTTAATCTGATTTGGTGTTAATTAAATTAAAAACAAGTGCACTAGATGGGGAACAATGAGACAACCCCCAAAACAGGAATGGTTTTACAGGTGGAGGCCATGGACATTTTTTTCCTACTCATTTTTTCTGACTGTTTTTCACTAGTTTTGAATTTGGCTAGGGTTAGTGTCACTACTGGTAGCATACCTGGACCCTACAGAGGTTGTACAGGCAGTCCAACTCCTCCAGGATGGCACATCAATACGTGCCATTGCCAGAAGGTATACTGTGTCTCCCAGTACAGTCTCAAGAACATGGAGGAGATTCCAGGAGACAGGCAGTTATTCTAGGAGAGCTGGACAGGGCCGTAGAAGGTCCTTTACCCATCAGCAGGACCGGTATCTTCTCCTTTGTGCAAGGAGGAACAGGATGAGCACTGCCAGAGCCCTACAAAATTACCTCCAGCAGGTCACTGGTGTGAATGTCTCTGACCAAACAATCAGAAACAGACTTCATGAGGGTGGTCTGAGGGCCTGACGTCCTCTATTGGGCCATCTGCAAACTACCCGACACCATAGAGCTCAATTGGCATTTGCCATTGAACACCAGAATTGTCAAGTCCGCCACTGGCACCCTGTGCTTTTCACACATGAGAACAGGTTCACACTAAGCACGTGACAGATGTGAAAGGGTCTGGAGAAGCTGTGGAGAACATTATGCTGCTTGTAACATCATTCACCATGACCGTTTTGGTGGTGGGTCAGTGATGGTCTGGGGAGGTATATCCAAGGAAGGATGCACAGGCTAGACAATGGCACCCTGATTGCCATTAGGTATCGGGATGAAATACTTGGATCCATTGTCAGACCCTACGCTGGTGCAGTGGGCCCTGGGTTCCTCGTGGTACATGACAATGCCCGGCCTCTTTTGGCGAGAGTATGCAGGCAGTTCCTGGAGGATGAAGAAATTGATACTATTGAATGGCCCCCACGCTCGCCTGACCTAAATCCAATCGAACACCTCTGGGATATCATGTTTCTGTCCATCCGACACCTCCAGGTTGCAGCTCAGACTGTCCAGGAGCTCAGTGATGCCCTGGACAAGATCTGGGAGGAAATACCCCAGGACACCATCCGTTGTCTCATTACGAGCATGCCCTGATGTTGTCAGGCATACATACAAGCACATGGGGGCCATACAAACTACTGAGTACTATTTTGAGTTGCTGCAATGAAATTTCAGCAAAATGGACTGGCCTGCTGCATAATTTTTTCACTTTGATTTTTGGGTTGTCTTTCAATTCAGTCCTATGTAGGTTGATAATTTTCATTTCCATCAAACAATGGGGCTTCCTTATGTTCCTAACACATTACCCAGTCCATATCAGTATAGATATCCAGCATGATATGTTTCCCCGTTGAGATCTGATGTGTTTTCAAAGTGTTCTTTTCATTTTTTTTGAGCAGAGTATAAACAGATATGCCCTTAAAAACAGTGTAAACATTTTTAGGCTGGCTTATTAGTGAGTGAGTTATAGTCAAGTTAAGGAATGCATACGGACTTCTAAATTCAGACTAGGCATGTGCGCATTGATGACCTGAAAAAGTTAAAGTATACTTTCACTTCTGCAGGCAAATAAAGATAACACCTGTTTTATATTCATTACATGTTCTCATTCACATAGCTAATCAAGAAAAAATGGAAATTAATTTGCTGCTTACATTTTACTTGCTCCATTCTGACAACTCTAGTACTGACGTTTTCCTCTGCTATGCAGAGGGATTTGGGAGTTAATGTTTACCACAATTAGCCCTTCTGTACTGTACTGACAGGTCTCATTATCAGTTGTAAACTAGATTTAAGCAATGTCTGTCCTAACAAAGGGGTAACAGTCTAGAAGCTGGCCTTCTGCATTCTATGTAAAAAGGGGAAACTCTGTGCGTCCCTCTTTGTCAGTTGGGAACAGATTGCGTTTGCTCTCATTTCAAATTATTCAACATAGCAGTCAGTCCCCGCCCAAGCACTGCTTCAAACAAACACCTAAAAGGTAATAAATATTTTTAACATTTTCTAGGTATGCTGTGTGAATGGGAATATAAACAGTGTGATTTTCTGAAATTTGACTGCACAAGTGCAAATACACGTTAAGATTTCTTTAGCTTTTCTAAAAAAAAATACAAAAAAACTGTGGCTCAGATAAAATGTTACCGCCATTTTTTATTTTAAACTTAATTTAAAAATTACTTTAGGATGGCCTCTATTCCAGATTATATGTTCTTCTAACCTTTGTCACAACCTCCAAACAAGTGGATTCCTGTTAGGAAATGGACACTGGAAATTCTAGGATGATGATTCCCTGGAGTTACCTGCTTATTTGGAATGACTTATTTTTCACTTTCTGTATTATATTATGATTCCCTGTGGACCTTTAGTCACATCTGATCCCTCCTCCCTCCATTTGTCTATATTTTGTCTTTTTTGGTGTGGGGGGGACAGCAAGTCATTTTTCTAGCAAGTACTTGCTTGCTTCACCCCCCCCCCCCCAACATCAGTGCTTTGCATAGACCTGTGAAGGCTTCCAGTTAGACCCGGGACGGCACTGGACTTCTTGGTGAGTATGCATTTATTAAAAGTCAGCAGCTAAGGGATTTGGAGTTGCTGTCTTTTACTTTTTGTTAAAATGGGTGAAGTTCCCCATCAACAGCTGAAAAATGTTTGTGTCAAATGATAACCCTGCTTTAGAATATTTATACAGTAGAAATTTCAAATGCACTTCTATAACCTCTTGTGCTCTTTGTTTGACAGAGACAGAGAAAACTGCAGAAAGACAGACTCCTGAATGAGTTCAGCTCTGCCCTAACAAACTTTCAGAAAACACAGAGACAAGCTGCAGAAAAGGAGAAGGAGTTTGTGGCCAGAGTCCGTGCAGGCTCCAGAGTATCTGTAAGTTGAATATCAGAGGTAGTCTTTGCCTGGCTGATGGATGGGTTGTGTAGCACTCCAAACTTTTAGCCTGCCAACTAGGCAATGTTATTGAGCATACAATGTTTGCATTCCATCATTGTTCAGCTTAATAGTTTTTGGGGTCCTTCCAGGACAATGATAAAAATAGGTGCTCCCAACACAGGGTGGTTACTGTGGGGGCATAACCAAAGTCCTATAGTGCCTGATCCTAACATTGGCTAAATGGAGATTGGACAAAAAACATAGACTTTATAGGCACTGCAATGATTGATCATAAAATTCAACACTTTATTGAACATATACACATATGTGTGTATATGTTGAATAAAGTGTTGAATTTTGTGATCAATCATTGTAGTGCCTATAAAGTCCATGTTTTTTGTCCAAGCTCCATTCTTCCAGGATAATGGATGTAATGTAGTGATAGAATGTAATAGTTTCTTCTATGTCTGTTCCCTTTTAAATCCACTTAATAACAGGATGTGCCAATTTTCATGCACTCTCTGCTAGTTTCCAGACTCTACTAAAAGATATGATCACAGTGAAGGATCTAAGAGCCAAATATACATCAACTCTTAGCTGGTGGCCATCATGTTTAAAAGCCGTAACAGAGCAATGTTTTTCAATCAAAGTTTGTCCCCTTAGTTAGAATTTATTAACATATAAACTTAGATCATTCCCTTGGCTGGACTCTATGGATCTCCCTGTTTCCACTCCTGCCCCCCCCCCCCCACTCTTTATTTTTTCCTTGCCTTGAAACCCCTCCACTATCCCCTTCCTTTTTCTCTTCCCTCTTTCCCTTCCTTTTTCCCTTCCCTCTCTCCCTTCCTTTTTCCCTTCCCTCTCTCTTTTCCTTTTTCCCTTCTCTCTCTCTTTTCCTTTTTCCCTTCCCTCTCTCCCTTCCTTTTTCCCTTCCCTCTCTCCCTTCCTTTTTCCCTTCCCTCTTTCTCTTTCTCTTCTTCCTTACTCCTTAGTTTTTCACTCCTACTACTCCTTTCTTTCCCCACTCTTCAGTTGGACTTTCCTCGATCCACGGCTTCTCCTATTCTCCTTCTATCTGCTAATATCAATAGGGACAACAGGGACAAATTCCACATAATGTACAGTACTGCAACATAATGATTACCCTATCTCTATGATCTTCGACTCATAGGATCCCAGCATATTGTACCATTTTATTTTAAACTACAATTGTCCTCTTAGCTTGCCAACCTATACTTACCTTGTCACAAACCTGCATTTTTTGTGATATTTGATCTCCCCGCTCCCCCTGCAGTACTGTCTTTCTGTGCCCTTACAGTGTTATTGAACTCCCTGTATGCCTTTTTGGAAACTTACAAACCATACTAAAAACTCCTTTTTGAAAAAAAAAAAAATCTCTGTCTCATTCTGCCTTTTGCTTTCAAAAAGCACAAAGAGACAGCTGCCCAGCTTGTCAGGACTCTTTATAAACTGTAAACTGTAAAATGGTTTAAGGGTAACTGCCATTAAGCAAAATATTTTAGTTAGGCAAATTTTTTAAATATTTTAACAGCATATTTTATCCAAAAAGTACAGTTCTTTCAAAATTAAAGGTTACGATTCATAGAGGCATTACAGTCAACCTACTAATTACATTTTTTATCCAGGTAAAGCTGTATTCTGAGGATCCTGGAACATATATTGCAGGCTGCAAGCAGCTTCTTACACACAAATAAGAAGAAAGTTCAAGTGTTTAGGATTTTTAAGGCACTAATTGACAATATCTTTCAGATTACTGTTTTGTAATAAAATTTACATGTTAAAAAACCATAAAAAGAGGCTGACATTGTCTCATAAAACAACTTAATTGACAATTTCTCTCCATCACCCCAACAATATCATACTTTATATCATGAAATCAATTTATGTCATTGTATAGTTGCTTGATGGTGGGGTTGAGATCAACACGTTTCAAAAATACTTCTGTAGGAGCTGGAGAAAGTATGTTTCTGAAATTATAAAAAGTATTTACAAAATTCTTTGAGCTTAACCCCATCATCAAGCAATTATAAAATTCCATAAAAGGTTTAATAATGCAAATTGAGGTGTTTTGGATGTAACGGAGGAATATTGTCAATTATGTTGTTCTGTAAGATATTTTCAGACTCTTTTATTGCTTTTAAGACATACAAATTTAAAAAAAAAATGTTATAGATATACTGTCTAATGTCAATTAGTGCCTTAAAAATCCTAAACACTTGAATTTTCTTGTTAAAAGCTATTGTGAAGGAATGATGGCACCTTCCTATGTAAGCATCATTTGCTAATTCTTACATAAAAAAACTTTATTGAAACTTTTTCTTTAATTTAGTTCAGTTATTATGTTTACTTGATAGTATTATCTGCTCAGTGATTGCTTTCACCTAATGTCTGGAATCACTAGTGAAAAATATTTCCTTTCACATCTTTTGACATTCTGCCTCCATTTGTTTCCAGTATAAACACGTTGACTGTTGGCAGTGTGTTGTGGGTTTTTACAACTGAAATGCAGAGCCTGTATATTCATACAGATGTATCTTCTTTCCTGTAGGCTGGTGGGGCAGATGATGGCCTCAGAGATGGCGCACTGGTCAACTGGAATACGTAATGGAGAACAAAAACTTAATATTTGTAGTTTTGTGCTGATTGTTTGCTAGTCCTTAGAGGTTCTTCATGAAAAGATGATTACCCACATATACTATTCGTTGTTTCCAAACACAAAATGCTGTTGTGTGTGGGATTTTTTTTTTTTTACCTTTTTAGCTTCACCTTATTGGCTTATTGGAAATGTTCTATATTGATGGACATACAATAAATTGTACTAGGAACTGGCACGTTAGGTGACAGGTCAGTTGGAAAGTGATGCTCACTCTAAAGCTGGCCGTACGCTAGTAGAATTTTGTGTGAAATGTTTCATGTTAAGAACATTCTTTCGATTTTCTAATTGTTAGTGGGGTCAAAACAGCGGGTTTGTATTGACCGAGGTGACAAAAATTTGAAGGATTTGAAAAATTTGAATACACAAATCGCTATATGTGTTTTTTGTTTACAAAAATCTGTTTGTATCAAATCAAATGTTAAAAGCAGATGAAATTTTAACGAACTTTCGATAAAATTTCGCCACTAAGAGTTTTCATTCCAATGTTCATATGAACATCTACTAATATATGGCCAGCTGTACACAGAATAGAAGGAGAGTGAGCATAATATACATCTCCATCAAAGCTTTGTTAGTTTTAAGTAGAATATTAAAAATTTAGAATGCGTCTCAGATTTGTATTGCTGTCCATGTCCACAGTGCTGAGATCTATTTTTCCTTTTTGTCCCATTGATAATAGAGGCAGTGATAATCTCGCAACTGGGTTGTGAGCAGCAAAAAAAAAAAATTCAATAGAGGTTCTGAGCCATCCATACTCTACTAAAAAGTTCCAGTTGGGTGGAAAAAAATTATTGTATTCGTTATAGAAAATATGAAGAGCTCACCTGCTCTGTTTGGGACAGTAGAGGTTCATATTGAATGGAAAATGATCTACTGATGGTCAGATTTGCTTAAAAATTATATGACCCCATTCTTCAATGGCCAACTTAAAGCAGAACTACACTGTATCTGAGCACCAGAAACCAAAAGCGCTATTCAATTCATTTTTAATATTCAAAGCAATCCACATAATCATCCATATATCAATGCTTTGCTGAGAAAACACTTAGAAAACCCCCCCCTAGCATTTCTGGCCTAGGCCATCTTGAGTAAAGGCAGGTGATTCATGCACCAATTACTTCCTGGAATGAATCTTCCCTTAGCTCAGGCATACAGGCAGGAGGGTTCACTTAGCTGAGTAACCCCTCCTGAAGACTCCTGGGATGTATGACATGATTTGCCTAGGCATGGAAACCAGGAAGTAACTAAAGAAATGTAAAAACCAGTTTAAAACTAGTAAATATGATGTACTTTCCTATCTATTTACTAATGCTAGCAGCATAAGGATTCAAATAAGTCCGTGTTGATTGAGGGAGTAAAGTTCCACTTTAAATACCAGTTTTCTTGCAAAGTCCTCTAATGGAACAACATATTCACCCGGATTATGGCTAGAAATAAACACAACATTTTTAGCTGTGCTAATTGCTTTATTGAATATTTATTGATGCTTTATTGATACTTTATTGATTATTGTATTAACATACAATCCAATAAATAGTGTGCTGTCCCTTTAAATACCAACACTATTCGCAAAGTTTTAAAGTGCTGAAATACAATGTGCAAATTCGCTTTAAAATAATTCTTAAAAAATATATAACATATCAGATAAAGTGCTCATTTGCCAATAAATATATGCAAAACCAATTCATATCTATATACTTGTACCAAAAAATTAATTAAAGTTCATGAATAGTTCATAAAAAAGTGCCAAACACTTCACTTAAGAATTCATGAAATATCCATGAAATGTCAATGCCAGTAGTGTTTGTGAAATCGATAACTGGGAAACTGCAACACCACCTTTACTCAGAGTGCTCTTATACATGTTCACGGGTGTATTCCACCGCCACCTGTGTACACTCTTTAAGAGAAGATATTAATCTTCAGGCTATGAGAGGGTAAAATTAGAATGCAAAAGGCAATCGATGGTCTTGGAATCGGCAACTCAGCTCATCAGCTCTGGCAGCCCGATTCCTCACTACCTGGCTCTATCAATGGCTCCACAATATCTCTGCACCACCCGCTCAGGATTTGCATGTCACTCAAAAAGAAAATAAACAAACTCCATGGCCCAGTATTACAAACTACTACTCACAGAAGCATCAGTACATGAAACATACAAAGTTGGCACCGCTGATCAGTGGTGTGTGTAATCGCATCATGAATAGGCTCGTTCCTACGCGTTTCGTGGTAACGCACATCATCAGATCTGTCAGTCTGCCTTTAGAACTGAATAAATGCTACCCGTACCTTTTATAGCAACCATAAAGTAGATTTTAAATGTGATTTATGTAAGTTTTTTTACTTGTCATTTGCTATATTTGCTTTTGAGGATATTATCCAAAGATTAGCAGCATATTAACTAACATATGATGCTGTATTACAGTGAGAGCCAATCACAGATAATGCAAGAAGATGATATTACAGAAGATGACCTGAGGCTTATAGAAGAGCGGGAGTCCGCAATACTTCAACTTGAGGTGTGTTTCTGTTTTTTGTCGCAAACGTAAAGGAACAAATAATAATTGTTATAAACAATACAATGTTATAAAATATGTTAAAATATTGGTGAAACAGCAATTAAGTAATTATTAGAGATATTCTACAACAAAATACAAAAAATATTTACTGCAATTAAAAGGCAGGTTGTTAATAAAAGCTGAGAAACTCAAGGATTTAGGCTGTCATATTATTAAAGCGGTAGTAAAGTGTGAAAAGAGAAAACAAAAGATTTCTCCCTGCAAGTCAATGTTATAATGTGCTAGTGACTTACCTTAAAACAAATCCCTCCAGTGGCACACTGTCACCACTGACAAGGCGTCTATCTTCACCAGGGCTTCCTTGCCTGTCTGAATGGCCAAGCTGCGATGACGTCACTCCCGTGCATGCATGGTCCTAACTCTGGCCATAGGCGCCATATATAGCAGTTGTATCCAAGACACAAATTTACGACTGATTCCAAATCTCTGGAGCACCTGCCTCAGGAACTCCACTACCCTAGTAGAGCCACTCCCTAGTGTAAAATCGGATTTTGATGTCAGTGCCTCTACCTGGCATGAACCCTGACTTGTCCCCATGAACCAAAGATAAAATAATCGAATTAAGGTGATTAGCTAGTATTTTAATAGTATCTTTACATCAATATTGAGAAGGGATATCAGTCAATAGGAAGTGCATAGGATTAGGATCCTTCACGGGCTTGAGTATGACAACATCAATAGCGTCTGACATTGAAGGGAGGAGGCAGTTTTCATCTAAAGCTGTCTGAAGTAATTCAGCTCTAGGAGGCTGTCAGGTCCTGGCATCTTACCAGCCTGAAGGGAGGTGATGGCAACCTGGATTTCCTTCAACGTAAGGGGGGCCTCCAGCCATTGTCTGGCCAAAGCTGACAGCACCAGGAACTCCACTGAGAAGTTAGTTTGAATTTCTAAAGCATAATCTGCCCTAGAGGAGTAAACACATGAGTAGAGCATCGCAAACTGGGCATTGATCTGTGCAGAATCAGACAATGGATTCCCCTTATCATCCCTGAGGTTTGCTATATATGACATTGTATAGCACTCCCTAGTAAGCCAGGCCAAGAGCCTACCTGTTTTTTTCTCCTTGTTCAAAGATTTGTTGGGACTGGGAAAGGAGAAACTTTCTGCAGGAGGGTACCCGCATCAACACTATCTCTCTATAAGCTGCTTATATGTCCCTATATGTTCCCTCATCCCTAGTGGTGACATATTGGGATTCCAAAGCATGTGCCTGAGCCTCAGCCTCACGTAGGTGAGAGCAAGACTCCTTACGGATTTTACCTATAGTGAATTGGTATTGGCCAGGAGAATATTGTCTGGGGATGCCATGTGCTGGTTATGCACCCAATAGTCTTGCACATCCGAGGCCATCAGTGGCTCAACCCAATCATCTATGATCCAGTAACAAGAGAGCCTCCAGAGACAATGGCCAGTTATTGACTCGGTACTCAGTGTCAGCAGCACGGGGGCATGATCAGGTATGCTGCGGGGTAGGATGGAAACCTCCTGAATTCTGGAGAGAAGCAGGTTACTCACAAAAAACAGATCAATGCAAGAAACAGTAGCAAAAGTGGTCGAATGACATGCAAATTGT
Organism: Staurois parvus; assembly: GCF_062004578.1. Classification (NCBI taxonomy): domain Eukaryota; kingdom Metazoa; phylum Chordata; class Amphibia; order Anura; family Ranidae; genus Staurois; species Staurois parvus. The sequence continues at coordinate 963,692 of NW_028318063.1, read as the reverse complement.
TTCGGTGGATGCTTCCATTACCAATTGTCACAGAGACCAAACACCTTGGCCCAACGGGCAAAGCAGAGTCATAGGTGGCTGCAGGGTTGAGTTTATCCAGCATAAGGTTAGGGGCATATTCAAGTCAGCTGCCAAAATGATATTTTCTGTGGGATAGAGGGCCAGAATTGGAGCAATTTTAGTAAGGATCGCCATGTTGGCTGGAGGGGGAATATATAAACCAACAACAACCACCTCCATACGGTCACACATAGCATGAAGTATCCTCTGGGTCCAGATGGAGATCTAGGAGCGTAAAGGGCAAGGACCTGTGTATCAAAATACTAACCCCTCTGGAGTAAGAGAAGTAGGTAGAGTGATAGTAGGAACTTACCCAGGGCTTCTTAAGAGTGAGCACCCTGTTTCCAGTGAGGTACGTTTCCTGCAAAATACAAATGTGGGGATGCTATCGTTTCAAAAAGGTAAACATAAAGCACTTAAATTTATAGTTTAAGACCCGGACAAGGAAATTATTGTAAGGGGGGACACCGTAAAAATAAGTACTGTTTGGGCCTCCCTCACTCCACCAAAATCCAGAAGAGAACACAAAGCATCATGTGCATACAATGTGCCAAGTAAGAAAATACAGGGTGGTAGCACCCCTGAGCATATAATAGAAGTGCAAAACATTGTGCCTTAGAAAACAACCAGAAACAGAAAAACAACAAAAACAAAAAAGAAATCCCCCCCCCCATACCACTCTGCAACACCCCCCAAACAAGGGTGTTCTTTGATTCCACGAACTCTCATGGCAAACTGCCAGTGGTGGGTAGTGAGCAAGTGAACCACTGAAGAATGTAGCAGTAAAGTTCTAATGGTCCCTGCAGACCTAACATCACCCAGATTATACTGGGGGCACTATTCTTCAAACTTGTTACCAAACAGTATTCTAAACAGCAACAATTGAGGTCTCTCTTGCCAGTCCAAAGAGCCAAAAGACTTATAGAGGAGGTCCGCTCCCTGTAACCTGGAACACTGCAATCCAAAGATGAGGGACAGTCATCTATTTGCTCATAGGAGACTGACAACTGCAGGTGTCAGGCAACAGCTGCAGGGCTTGATAGCTGAACATGTTAAACGGTCCCCAGCCTCCACACGATTCACAAAAGTGCTGGGTATTAAAGAAACAATGGTCCAAGCCCACCAATGTAGTAAGCGGCCTGAAAAAAGTGTAAATTGAAAGACTAACAAAGTCCCAGTGGTAGGTGAGCGAGGCAACTCATGAATGCTTGCAAACATGGTGTTGCACTCCAGCAACCACGTATAGGGACAGTGACGCTGTAGGTAGGGTCTCTAACCAAGTTGAGGCCTCATCAGGTAAAGTGAAAAAGCAGGTCGATTCACCTTCCTGCACCCAGAGACGAGCTAGAAACAGCCTGTAGTACTTGATCCCTCTGTTTCTGAGATTGAGCTTAACATGGTCAAAGGAATGTCGAAGTTTCTGAGTGTCCACAGAATAATCTGGAAATATCATTTCACTGCCTCGTAGGGCAAGGCATCCAACTTTCTAGATTCTCTCATGACCAGGTCATGATCTCTGAAGTTCAGGAGCCGAAAGACAAATGTGTATGGCATGGCTCCTGGAGGGCCTCAAGCCGCCTCCATGCTATGGATACCCTCGACCTCAAAGAAGGCTGAGAATGGTGCCTGGGGGAGGAGGTATGCGTAAAAGGCATTCAGCAAATACTGCAGAGTCTGGACCTTCTGCACCCTTTGGCAGACCCAGGAGATTATTTCTCCTATTGCGGTTCTCAGCGTTTTCAGCAGCCCAGGATTGGAGTGCTTTTACCTTTTTCCACAGGGTATGTACAGTAGCTGTATGGTCATGCAGGATGTCTTCCAACTCTCCCATGTGGCACTCAGTCTCCGACAAAGGGGTCCAGAATTTGCTGTTATGAATGAGGCCAATGTCCAGTTGGAAGTAGTCAATCTTCCCCGTGAGGGTAGTTTGGCTGGTAGTAGTAGGTTACATGAGAGCCACAAAGTTAGCGTGCTCTAAGAGCATTGGCTCCATGTTCTTCATCCGGGTCCCCACACTAGCTGCTTCGGCAGGAGAGGCTCCTGTCCTACCAGTGGAAGAAGTGGAGTTTGACAAACTGTGGGTCACAGAAAACTGCCGGCCCTTAGGCAGTAGGTAGGCATGGGAGAACAGCTAAAAAAAACGATCCTAAGTGATACCAGAGTGTGGCCTGCAGGAAAGGAGGTAGAAAATAGGGGATGGCAGCTGCGCTCCCTCAATATGCTGCCACTCTGGTAGCCATCTTGGATATGCCCCATACCCCCCTAGTGAAAGTACATTTTAAATACATTTGAACTATTCATATTATTATTATTATTATTATTATTATTATTATTATGTGTAATACTTATCCTTTTAGGTAACCCTATGGTTATCTTTTGAGTATGAAGAACCACATAAAGGCAACCTTTCAGAATACACATACAGACACTGTATATGTTGATTTATTTTTAAAGGTGTAGACTCTGGGGCTATTTTCTTGATCGTGGTTTCACTATATGATTACTAACTGACCTGAAATTAGAAGCATACAGTAGATCATTGACTTGGTGAAGGAAGGAGAAGAATGATATTTCCATAGCTTGCACGCTCAAAAACAGATGAGCAATGCTCATAGGGTCTGTCCTGACAAGCTCATTTAATCCCCATCACTAACACACACCAGGCAGGAAACTGGGTGTGCACAGATTGTTTTTCTGCTATTAAACTGATTTTATACAATGCATTGTTTAGGTAGGAACACCATCATTTATCAAATGATTCATGTGTAATTTAGAAACACATTTCTGTATTTATTTCCAACAGGAAGATATTAGAGGAATAAATGAAATATTTAAAGACTTGGGTATGATGGTTCATGAGCAAGGAGAAATGATTGGTGAGTATGTATTATAAGTAATGAATTTGCCAGTTTTAAATTTCACCATTAGCAGATCTTTGCTGCTTATTCCATTAAATATGAAGGGGGGGGGGGGGTTCTTTTTAAATAAAAGTTCCTGAACCTGTCATTGCATTTTGTTTGAGTTTGCATTCTGCCAAATTTATTATATTAATTAAAGTGGTTCTAAAGCCTTATGCATTCTATGCATTAAGGTAAAACACCTTCTGTGCTGCAGGATCCCCCCAGTCCCCCTTAAACTTGCCCAATCTCGATCCACGAGAGCAGTGGCTCTTACCGTTGTCTCCCTCCTCACTGGGCAGATTGATAGTCAATCAAATGCTGTGAGGAGGGAGCGGGGGGTGGGGCCCAAGCCCACACGAATGCCCCATGGAAATCAGCTTTTCAAGGGGGCAGTCACTGAAGAGGAGGAGCCTGGAAGAGGAGGAATCTGGGCTTCTCTGTTCAAAACCATTGCACAGAGCAGGTAAGAATAGTATGTTTGTTATTTTAATAAAAAAAATAAATAAAGGTTTTATGTGAGTTTAATCAAGCTTGTTTGATTTTATGACTATTTACTGCAATTAAACTGCAGCTCTAATGTGAAAAAGAGTGAATAGGGGCCACAGTGCAAAATATGAGGAAAAAGCATGATCCAAATACCAGCAACCTGACTGACATAAATAAATCCTTCAATCCTTTTGCCAATAAAGACAAAAATACAAACAATAAATCAGCTGGCACTTGTTTCTTCCTATAGACTAAATAGATATCAGGATGGGTGATGATTCTTTTAGTTACACTGACACCACTAGTCCTTCTCAAAATGGGATAAACTTTCACACATAAACTGACATCACAATTGGCTGCTCACGTTCTCTTAGGCAGACTTGGTAGCAGTCAGGGGCGGACTGACCATTTGGAAACTCGGGCACTGCCTGGGGGCAGTATGGGGCCCCATGAGATGCCCCTGGTACCTTTTTCATAGGCTTTTTTGAGTTTGGGCAAAGACACAGGGGCCCCATGATCCCCTATTGCCCAGGGGCCCCATGATCCCCTATTGCCCAGGGGCCCCATAAGTTGTCATTCCGCCCCTGGTAGCAGTACTGCAAAAAAGCTGTATCTTATATGCCAGTGGCCAGGGTAATAGACAAAAATCTATAATGCTCCTTCAATATGGAGCTTAAGGTTTTATCTGCATTCCTTTTTATTTTTTTCTTTGTTATCTATGGGAGATATTCATGTATGATTGAGGACAGAGAACTGTCATTAGAGGTAGAAATTGCTGTCACAGGATTAAAAAAAAAATTCAAATGCAATCGCACTTGTGGATCTACATGCATAAAAGAAAAGCTGTTCACACACTATGAGATAACCGACATTTCTCAAATAGCTTAGATTAGTGCTGCACTTTTTGGTGTTATCACAGGATTGCAATTTAGAGTGCACTCGAACTTTGAGTTTGTTTGACATCCCCCCCCCCCAGTCCCCCACTGGTCTGCACTCACAGTGGGGCATAAGCAAGTGTCCCCAGGCACACTTACATCATAACCTCTTCCAACCAGACCACAGTCATCCCTGCTTTTAACCAGTTGCCGACCGCAGATAGCCGAATGACGGCTACACTGCGGCCGGCCAGTTCTGGGTGGGCGTCATATGACGTCCTCCCAGAACGCGCTCTACTGCACGCCCCCTGGGGCGCACACCCGGCGATTTCCGTGATCGGTGTCCTACAGACACAGCTGATCACGTGATATGGTAAAAGGCCAATCACAGTGGCTTTTTACCACGTGATCAGCCGTGTCCAATGACACGCTGATCACAGGGAAATGGAATTGCCGGTTCTCGGCTGCATTTTCCTCACGCTGTCAGAACGTGGGGAAAGTACTGCCAAGAACCGGCAGTTGTCAGAGCAGGGATCAGCACTGATCATCAGGGCACTGATGATCAGTGCCCTGAGGATCGGTGCCCAGCAGTGCCACCCACCAGTTCCACCCACCTGTGCCCAGCAGTGCCGCCCACCAGTGCCCAGCGGTGCCACCCACCTGTGCCCATCATTGCCACCCACCTGAGCCCATCAGTGCAGCCCAGAAGTGCTGCCAGTCAGTGCCCAGCAGTGCCGCCAGTCAGTGCCGCCTATCAGTGCTGACTATCAGTACCCATCATCAGTGCCGTCTATCAGTTCCACCTATCAGTGCCGCCTATCCGTGACACCTCAGTGCTGCCTATCAGTGCCGCCTATCAGTGCCCATCAGTGCTGCCTATCAGTGCAGCCTCATCAACGCACCTCAGTAAAGGAGAAAAATTACCTGTTTGCTAAATTTTATAATAGAAACAAAGAAACCTTTTTTTTTTCAAATTTTTTGCTCTTTTTCTGTTTATAGCACAAAAAATAAAACCCCCAGTAGCAAGTAAATACCACCAAAAGAGAGCTCTATTTGTGAGAAAAACAATGATAAAAATTTCATATGGGTACAATGTTGCATGACCGCACAATTGTCATTCAAAATGTGACAGCGCTGAAAGCTGAAAATTGGCCTGGTGAGGAAGGGGGTATAAGTGCCCAGTAGGCAAGTGGTTAAGCTCAGTCATCTACAGAGAGTTCTGTGCTCAGGCATGGTTTGCACTCACACTGAAGTGAATGGTACTGGACCACAAGTAAACCATGCCCAAGATGACCTCTTCTAAGGTTGTACTCACACTAGCACTTTTAACCAGTTCTGGGTGAGGTTGAGCCCCTTAGGCTAGTTCATTTGTATAGTGTGAGTACTCCCAACTGTGCCTGGGACCACTTAAAACAGGTGGTCCTGGGCCCGGTTCACTTGCGATACAGTACGGTTTGCTGCAATGTGAGAGAAAATGGTACCGAAGCACAGTTCTCTCCATAGAGAACTGTGCAATAAAGCAGGATCCCTGGTCTGGTTAGCCTGAACGTGTGCCTAGGACCATTTGTAAGTGTTACAAATGAGTTCCTTACAACCCAGAGTGAGTGCACACCAGCAGGGGAGTGGGGAGGGTGGAGAATCGAAAGTAGGCATGGCTCACAAAAACCGGCCAAGTGTGAGTACAGCCTAAGGGTTCCCAGGTACAGTTCATCACCTTGGTCTGGTTCATTTGTGTAGTGTGAGTGCTTCGAACAGTGCCCTTGGAAGGCTACATGTTTTGTGCCAGGGACCACTTGCAAGAGGTGGACCTAGGAACAGTTCACTCGTGGTCTGGTACGGTTTGCTTCAGTGTAACTGTGCAAACTGTGCTGAAGCACAGAACTCTACATTGATGAATAGAAGAATGTACCGATCACTGGTCTGGTTGGCAGAGGAGTGTGCCCTGGAGCACTTTGTTACAGACCAGTGTGAGTGCAGACCAGCAGGAGAGTGGGAACGGGGAGAATTGGACTTGGGCGCTGTTCAGTTTAACTGGTCCCAATGTATGTGCACTCGCACTGGAAACAATTGAACTAAACCAACTTCAACTGTCCCGACTCCCCTGCTGGTCTGTACTCACACTGGACTTAAAAGAAGTGTTTGTGGGCACATTTACAACATCACCTCTGCCAACTAGACCAGACCGGGATCACTGCATCTGTTCTCATTCATCTAGAGAGAGTTCTGTGCTCCAGCACAGTTGATACTCACGATGAAGTGAACCTTACTGGACCACAAGTGAACTGTGCCCAGGACCAGCTCTTCCAAGTGGTCCTGGGCATGATACATGATAACCGTTCCCGGGCATGGCTCTAAACATCCATACTATACAAATGAACTGGTCCAAAGTCATGAACTGTGCATGAGTTGAGTTAAAACTGCCAGTGTGAGTGCACAATTAAAAACGGTATACAGATCTCCACACCAGGATGAAACATATTATTTATCAGTCAGCCGGTGGCACAAGATGAAAAAGTTTGCAATACACTTGAATATAATTTTATGTTTTTATTTATGTGTGAAAGTTTATCCCGCTGTGAGAAGGACTAGCGGAACCACCCCAATTTCCATCCATCTATTACCTTTGATATCTATTTAGTTTATAGGAGTAAGCAAGCACCAGCTGATGTATTATTTGTATACCAGTCCTATTGTAACTGCCTCCTCAGCACATGAACTGCTAATCTGTAGCTTTTGTTGACTGAATGGGAACAGTTTGTGGAACAGATCATATGATCTCACCTGTACAACTTGTTTTTTTATGTGATCAGTGTTGTACTGGTATAATGCAGTAAATACTGTTCTAAGAGGGAAGTAAGCAAAAACTGGTTTTCTGACGCGGTTATAGGAAAGGGATGTATTTAGTACTACATAGTAAAGAAAAGCTTAGTCATGCTTGGGAAACTACATTATTTCCTAATTTACTTTATGAGGTCAAACTGATAGAATCATTTTCTTGAAATCCTTTTAGTGAAATATTGTGACATATATAATGACACTTATAACGTATTACCTGCACTGCATTTTGAGAATTTATTAACTACTCATTTAGAAGTACATCGGGCATGTTTGGTTTAAGGTTTGCAATAGAAGCAATACAAAATTATGTTTTGCCAGAACAATAAAGTGGAATTGACTTAAAAAATTTGCTGTGTTTTGGGGAACATTTAGAAATGGTAATTGGGTCTAAGCAGTGTCTATTGTTCTGAATTCCTTCTGAAAAAATAATTATGCTTTCTAGTATGGAAGTGTGCCAACCTACACACTCATAGCTGTATATCTGCAGTGTGAGATCTAAGGCCCGCCTCTGGCTCTTAGTCTTAGAAGATTTGAAGTGGGATCTGGTGATGTCCGTAAGGTGCTTCTCACTTTTCTCTTTGCTGGAGGCTCTGGCATGTGGAAGTAAATCCCTGTCTCAAGATAAATGGCTGCTTCCACACAGAGATACAGTGCATAACAAGGCAAGGGCCAAAGAGCATCTGCAGGGAGACCACAGACAACAATAATGACTATCCCTTTGCCATCTGTTTGCCTTTGCTGTGGTGACAGCTTTCAGAACTCCATAAGTTCCTTTTTAAGAAATTATAGGTTAGGCAAGGACAAACAGCAGCTGGTTAGAAGACCCACTGGATTCTTCCATAATCTAGAGAACCAAGCTGAAAAAAATCTTTAAGTCTTCAGCTCTGCTCAGACCATTTGTCAAACACATTAGGAAGAAATATTCTGTTGGAAGTATAATGGTGTGTTCATGATATTGGCAAGTTCTAACAAAACCAAAAACTGAAATAAAATGTAAAAGGGAACTGACACTCTATTGATCTTATGTGGCCTAAACTAATAATATAAACATAATAATGTAGTTATATATTCCCTCGGTCCCACTGTACTATCTTTCATATTAACTCTATTTAGAAATCATAGGTAAAGCTAAATGCTCTTTGAAAGTGGTGAAGGCATTTAAAGAAGAATTCCAGGTATGACATTTTTTACATAGTTATGTTGGTTCAGCTTGGACTAATGTAACTGCATATACCATACCTGTGGGATCCTTCACCACTACTCCAATGATCTCCACTAGTCCCATGCCAAGTGGCTGCCCTGCTGAACATACAAAGTCAGCCACGCAGAACAAGCACCATTCAGAGAATGTAATAGAAAAAATATATATAATGGCGCCTATGGAAAAGGAAAAAATATATCTATATATATATCTATAAATCACTTATTATAATATACCAGCTGCAAAAAATCACCATAAATCAATAAGGTGTAGAAAATAACACAAAAAAATAATTTGCGCTAGTAAATATAAAATTATCTCCATAAATCAAATATATAAATGGTGCAAAAAAATATATATATATGAAAAAATGTTCACACTTTAAAATATGTAACACAAAAAACGTGCACCAAAAAATATTAAAAAAAAAGTGACAATACCACCACCAAAAATATGAATAAACTCACCAGAGCTAAAAAATATTTTAAACCATGTATTGCTCTGGGAACAGTAGTATTAATAATAAATGATAAGTCATTCATAGATGTATCTTCAAGGAATAGTATTCTGCAGAGCCCAGATCCACATAGACCAATTTCAGATGGAGCAAATTGCTTTCAAATCAATTATCATCAAGGAAATCCACTTCTCAAGAAAGCCACCTTCAAACGTATCCAAAGAGGGAAATGCCAGACACTCGGAAGAAACAGAAGGACTTCATGGTGCAGTATTATTAAAACAACATCTTTATTTAGTACTCATTGCACTTAGCTCAAAGGGTGTCCCAGCCGACACCAGCATCAACAGCAATCACAGCAAAACAGATCCAGCTACTCGGCACATGCGCAGTAGCTCATTGGAAACGTAATGACGTCACATCGATCAAGCTCCGCCCAGTGTCTATGTGGATCTGGGCTCTGCAGAATACTATTCCTTGAAGATACATCTATGAATGACTTATCATTTATTATTAATACTACTGTTCCCAGAGCAATACATGGTTTAAAATATTTTTTAGCTCTGGTGAGTTTATTCATATTTTTGGTGGTGGTATTGTCACTTTTTTTTTAATATTTTTTGGTGCACGTTTTTTGTGTTACATATTTTAAAGTGTGAACATTTTTTCATATATATATATTTTTTTGCACCATTTATATATTTGATTTATGGAGATAATTTTATATTTACTAGCGCAAATTATATTTTTTTGTGTTATTCAGAGAATGTGTTGCATTTTTTCAGTAAATGCAAAGGCAAAGCCTTCTCTAATTGGATGAAAAAATGCAAAGCGATCTCTGGATGGCATCCATGCCAAGACGCTGACCTTTTGTGTTCAGAATTCATCAGGGCAACCACTCAGCATGGGACCTGGAAGCTAGTGAAGATAATTGGAGTAGAGATGTCTACTACAGTGATCTCCAGTTTCTAGGGATATCCCACAGGTATGGTTTATGCAGTTACATTGGTCCAAGCAAGACCAATATACCTATGTAAAATTGCCATAACTGGAATTCATCTTTAACGCATATTTGGACTTTAAAGCAGAATTAAACGTGCTAATAAACATTTGCCAGGAGGTAAAGATATATGGTAGAAGAGACTTTATTAGTTTTATTCACTGGGTGGGGGAGGGACAATGTAACTTTAACTACAACAACCAAAGCAGGGCTCCTGGACAGACAGACCGGATAAACAGAAATACAACATTTGTAAATCAACCAGTTTTTGTATATTGTTCTAATGAATGGGGTACAAAGTGCATAATATGATATGTATTGTATTTACACATCTGGTTTGTCATACAGACAGCATAGAGGCCAATGTGGAGAGTGCTGATGTTCATGTCCAACAAGCTAACCAGCAACTGTCCAGAGCTGCAGAGTACCAGGTAATGGAACCCTACTTAAGTGGCATTTATTGAAAGTGTTGATTGCTCTAGAATTGCTCTTGGGCTGGTCGAAACCAACAGTTTGCTCAGTGACGTATTTTGGGGATCACATATTGCAAGGATATTTAAGTGGCTATAATGAATGAGAGGTATAAATACCAATGTCATAGTGCTGGTGCCATAGACAGCAATAGAAGCGTGACAGTGGTTCTAACCCCTTCACGACTCTATCCAGGTAAACAACAAAAAGGTTTGCTTTTATTTAGAATGAATGAAAGTCAGAGTATTTAGTAAGTAACACAGCAACATCCACCAATGGGACACACAACATTGGGTGTAATTATTTTTTATATAGCAAGTGGGCAAATATTGTTTTCACCAGAGTTCAGCTTTAAATACTGTATTTTGCATGTAAAATGAACATGGGGAAAATTCAGTCTTTAAAGGGCTCGAAGGAAGCATTTTATTTTTGAATCTGAAAGTAAAAATGTGTGCAGGATTAATGGTTCACCATTAAAAACTTAATTAAAACTAACAGAATTGAGTTACCAAAACTATTGCTTCTCCCCTATTGTCCCAAAACCTGAAGGCTCATATTCAATAGAGGATAACAGGGAGGCATGCTAAAGCAAAGAACAAGATCAGGATTCTCAGAAATGTGTGCTAGTGCTGGAGGAGCTTTCCTGCTGTGCAGGCAAATTAAGGTGTTACCAAGGACCTTGTGATTGATAATAGCTTCATGGCTAGACATATGCAGTTCCTTTCATTGTGAATTGAAATTCGGACAAAATCATTGTTATTCGGAGATTCGGATGTGTCACATAAATGTAATTTAATTACGAATGCAACAAAACAAAATTAGTAACTTAATGAATTAATCTGAAACGAAACACATTTTTTTGTTCTTCACATGTCTAGATTTAACTTCCACATGGATAGGCTTCTTCAGCATAAGAGCTGTGAAGATGTGCAATATACTCCTTTAAGAACTAGTTCCGACTAGCTAAGTAGATTGCTTTAAAAAAGAGCTGAATGCATTCCTAATTGCAAATAATATATATGGATATTAATATTTATCAGTAATAACACCACTGATTGTTGGTCATGGGAATATCCCATTGTCTTCTGGGGGATCAAGAATATATTCCTTTTTCCCCACGATGGCGCAAATTGGACTATGCTTTATACAGTTTTTTACCTTTCTCTAAATCAACTGTGGGTATAGGATCGTGTATATGGAGGTTTTGTCACGTAGATAATAGGACAATGAAAGACGAGGTCGGCCTCACTTGTGTCACTAGCCCTGACCCCGCTGGAAGTGGAACAGAGGGTGCTGAGGGACCAGGGAAACGAGTGCCAGCAGGTGTTGCTTGAAGAGCTTGCAGTTGGAGTCCTGAAGAGACTGGCGAACCACCGGTTCAGGAATGGTAGCGATATTTTGGAATCCCACCTGGGTTAAAAGGGCACTCCACTTGCACAACAGGATCAGGATAAGTGATGTGTCAGATCTCCCAGCTGGAACAGTTTATGGTGTGCAGAGCTGGTATAATAGACAACCAGGTGGGCACTCGAGCAGGACAGGAAGCTGGGATCGGAGACAGGAGCAAGGTCACAGGAACAGCCAGGGTCATCATTGGGTGGGTAGCGAGGTACCAAATCATAAGCAAGCCGAAGTCAGGAACCGAGCCGGGATCAGGAACAAGCAACAAGGCAGGAGCGCAATCCGAAGTTAGGTCAGGAACAAACTGGGTCAGCAACAAGGGGATCACAGATGAATACAGCAGGACACAGGGTAACAGCTGAAGACCAGTCAACACTAAGCAGAAGCATCCTTTAAATAGTCCATCTGGCGCCAATATTCACTGTGCATTTCTATTAGCCAGCTGTCTCACAGGAATTCCCTTACAGGTTTTCTATTTCTTTTTTTTTCTATTTCTTTTTTTTTCTGTTGGTTGAATTGGATGAACACTTGTGGACAACCAGGAGTCCATTGATCTAGAATCCCAGGATTGCTGATTGATTATTATCGCTAAGAAACCCCATAATATGCTGTTTTCTTTGACAATCTTTGGACTCCAAATCCAAGTAATTGGTTCCCAATAGGAGTACAGACCCAGTGATGTTTATGCTTACAGCTCTACATTGAAATACTTATAAACAATCCTTCACTATGCCCCCAAAGTATCCTTTTGATCAAAGCAACTAAATTCCTGCTGTTATTTTTCTAGTGAAGTTCCAAAATAATTGTAGAATCTGGTAGGTATGGACAACCTACCTTTTTTTTTTTTTTTCTTTTCCTACCCTTTCTGATACAAGTGACTCTTTGTGAACAAAAATAATATGATTGTTTTAATACATTGTATACAAACTTTTAATTTGTGATACATTTTATTTTGTAAATCCACAAAGTCATCCTATTTCCAACTCACATTGAATTATTAACTAATTGCATTTTTGGTAAGTGAGGAAAATTGACTATGATATGGAAATGGTTTCTGACTTTACATTTTCTGTATTTAAGCGCAAATCCAGAAAGAAGATCTGTATTCTTATCATCGTGCTCCTTATAGTTGGCATCGCTCTTGGACTAATTATCTGGGCAGCAACAAGAAATTAAAGAGGTGTCCTTAGAAATGTTTTTAAATACCACGGCTTCTTAACAGATCAGTGAAGAAGTAGCCCTCACAGTGAAAATGAAGAAATTGAAGTGTATATTATAAGTATGAAATGTCTTACTTGCACTTTAACAGCACTGCACAATGTTGGGTTTAATGATGTGTTAGCAGTGATCAAAAACTGTATATATTGCTTGCCACGGAATGAAGTTTTTAACATATAAGGACACATTTATAAAAACTGATGTAGTTTGTCTATACCCGTAGCATCCAGCCAGAATTCTGTAATATTTTGTATTGCAGGTTAGAAAACTCAACCCTGCGTATGACTGCTTGTTGGATGACAGTCCTGTTTTTACTCTACATCAGTCCTTATAAATCAGCCTGTATATACTTTGATTCAAAATAAATTCTGCTGTCTCACAGTTGGCTGTCTTCAGGACGACAATATGCTGCGTTCCCCAGCTGCCCCTGCTGCAGCTGAGTTTCTATAACATGCAGGAGTTGTCAACAAGTACTAGAAACTGGAAGATAGATCACAGTAATGGGAAACTGGGACCAGAGGTCTTTACATAGGCAATTCACATTCACTGAAAAATAGTTTACCATACATGACATCAGAGAAAATTCACAGCTGCACTTCTCAATATGAGCCACAACAAGTGCATGGACACCTAAAAATACAGAGTAAACTTTGGCACAAGTTTACAGGGAAGATGAAAAGATGAGCAGGATTCATTCATGGGAAGCAGGTGAGAAACAGAAGTGCTTTCCTATAATTTAGCAAAGTTACAAATCTGACCTTCACAGAGTACATTTAAGAAAACGCAGAACAGGGAAAGGAAGAAAAAAAGCCACCAAACAATGTGAAAAAACAAGACCCAGTAAAGAGCTTTAATTGATCATCCAATATTCTAACAAAAGATGAGGACTCTGCCCAGGAAAAGTCCTCATGCGCACTGGTGTTTTTACAGCGGCTGTTCTTGGCTTTTGACATTTTTTTTCTACAGCTAGTAAACCCCCCAGCAATGTTATCCTATGTGTCCATGCACACATAGACTGTAATCAACGTTTTTTGGCTGGAAAAAAAACCAGGACTAGTGGGCTTCTAGAGTTTTTTAGCTGTAAAAGCGCTCTAACGCTGAAAAACGCCAGAAACCGGCATTTTTTGGACATTTTTTTTTACCCCAAAAATAATATTTTTTGCTAAAAAAACACTAAAAACTGCTAAAAACCACAAATGTAGAAAAACGTGGGAAAATGCTGCTAAACACGGAAAAACACCGCTAAAAGCTAATGCAAAAATGCTAAAAAAATGATGAAAAACTCAAGTTTTTAACGTGTCTTTACACGGCTAACGTTACCAGTGTTATTAAAATGCCCCATGTGCATGGAGAATTACTATGTAACCAAATTAATTTGAAATATTTGTAGATTTAGAGAGGTTTGTAAGAAACTTGGCATTACAAAAAATGTTGCAACTAAGAAATGAAGGTGCCTATCCAAAGCTTATTGTTAACTACCAAATTTATTGAATGATATCCGACCTCTGACGGAAGATGATTTTCCAAATATATGTATTACTTCAGATTTTAGGCCCTACCATATTCAATGGAAAGGGATTTTAATGATTTACCAGCTGTTGGTAACTCACTGGTGACCAACTTATTTAAGGGAGAAAAAATAAGCTAGGAGAACAGCCAGCGCTGATTCAAACATTTTTATAAAAAATGTTGATATAGCGGGTGGCATCATGGTCCAGAACAGATCTGATTATACCCTAAAGGCAAAATGGATTCTTGAAAATACACATGCTATAAGGTTCTTGCAATCAACCACATTGAAGTTTTCTGCAGTGAATATGTATCCCCTTAGAGGATGGTTTTGAGAGGGGCATCATCAATAAAAGCAAAAACATAACACATTTTTACCATCTACCAAAAGGTCTTTAAATCCTTAGAGCACCTGGACACCATATACTTTCAGACCTAAACTCATTTACATCTAATCGTTCAGAATATATTGATTTTTACCTTCAAATCTTTGTCAAACACCTCCCTTCTTTTTTAAAGGATACATCAGATTTACTAAAAAAAAATGAAAGGATATCCACTGGACTACAGACTTTGTTATTCTGCAGATTTTCTGGTGACTGAGAAGCAAGTACATTTTTAGTCACACCAAGATAAGGAACATTACTTTGTCAAGGCTATCATTATTACGGAGCATACTATTATCCAAGGAGTACAATAAATTCAACAGGTTGTGTAAGAGAGAAAGATTTTGGTTTCATAGATTCAGTTATTCTACCACCACACGTATATTGACAATATATTTTTACACATGTTTTATTCAGCTGTTTAGCATCTTATTTTCTTTATTTTCCCTATGAGAACGCACTATGTTGTATGTTACTATGTTTTGAAAATTTTCTAACCATCCACTGTACAAACACAATTTCCTCCCCTTCCCTTTTCTTCCACATTTCACATTGTCATATTTTTAATTTCTTTCTTCTCATTAGTCCCCTCATTCTTTCAGCTTTGGTAACTCTAGATTAATTTTCCCTCCTCCTTCCATGCCCCCCCCCCATTTGTTTTCTTACAATATGTAATTTTATTCATTCATCTAATACTCAAGACATTCCATTCCTTGTGTCACATATTTCAATATAATCTTCTTCTATACTAGTCCTACCTTTTAAAATATTATGATCACTTTGCTATTAGTTTTTTATTTTTTATCCATTTTGTTATATTTTTTCTTACTTTCTTTATTCCTAATTAAATTGTGCCTTCACATATTTTTTTCACAATATTACGGCTTTGTCCCCATTCCTCTTCCAGACATTTATCACTTACATTTATTGGTGTCCTTATTACCCATAGCTGGCTTTTATGGCATCCTTTATTTCATCATGTTCTACTCTGCGTCTCTCAAAGTCAGTCTTTTTAAGCTTACACATCCCATTCAAGCATTTTTCACTAACCCCGCCCCCTGTCTTTGCTAAGTTCCTCTGCATCTTTTCCTGCCCTTTTCATTCTGAAACATTGGCTTCATCTCCTTTTCTAGTTTGATGCGTTCCATTCAAGTCTTCACTGACCTCACTCCCTGTTTTTGTTTAGTTCTCCTGCTGTGTCTCTCACCCTGTTCTCAGTTGGTTTGGAGATGGCTCACAGTGGTTTAGTGCATAAAAGACAAAACCCTATTGCTCATCTGTAGATACGGGTGCAATTGCAGTTCAAGCTTTTGTGCATTTGAGTTCAACTGACAATATTTTTGTTTAAGCCCTGATGAAAGGAGATTGTTGTCTTCCAAAATGCTTTGGATATAGTAGGCCATCCTGTTGTCATGTGCATTTAAGGTTAAAGGGTTTTGGACTTTTGAGACAATTATTTAGTGCTCTCTTTTTTTTATTTATTCACATTGACATCTCAATTTGGGTGGCCACTATTTTTGCCTCTCTCCTCCCCCCATCTTTGTGGAGAGCTGGTGAAGCTCAGCCAATAGACATTATCAATCATTCCTCATTACAGGTTATGGATTGTTGTCCAGTGGCTCACCCTCATCTTTCTTTGGAAATCTGAACATATGGCGCTTAAAAAAAAATCTAAAGATAACAAAGAAGCATAATAAAAAAAAATAGCACAATGATTTTTATGTATTTTCTCTATTTTGTTAATACTTCAGTGCCAAACTTAGTTATTGCTGTAGTTTCCAAAAATCATTTTTTTATACAGTTTGTGTTCTGTAATATCTATCTATATTTTCGTCATACTTCATTACTGTAACAAAGCATCATTTTGGTGTATTCTTGTTCAGATGCATATACCATGCACTGCTGTGCCTAATTAATGTAAGGGTTGATGTTATGTGTAATTGTTTTGATACATCGTGTAAAGAGAGCGGTAGCAGTAAAATTGGTCACCTTTTATAGGATTCCAAACTCTCGAAGTCATTGTACTCCATTAGTCAATGCAAAGGTTCCTTGTTGATGTGTAATATTGAATTTCATGTGTTTTTTTTCTGCAAAACAAACTGTAATTATTCTGTCACCAGGTCCTTACAGTCTACTTTTTTATAAGAATTTAAAGAGTGTAGTAGATTGTCTATTGAATTTACATTCCTACTTTTCGGTGTCCTGTATGCTAGAAATTCTCTTTACAGTCTTTTCAAATTGAACTAATGTCGTAAACTATGTGAAATAAACAGCAGTTTTATTCAAACTCATCTCCTTAAAATACTTGAAAGGCAAGTGGTATTCATATTATACAGTAGGTTCCTTGAAAATAAAAGTTAAAATTTGTGTGTACATTGCAATCTAAACTGTATATTTTTTAAAATTTAGTTTTTCAACAGAGCAGAAAAACATTACCACTCTACTTCAAACCAAGTGGGTGCCAGGTAGCTCAGGAGCGCATCCCCCCTCACTATTGGTGTTACTAACTGATAACTCTGCCATGTTCCTATGAATAAGCCCAGGGAGGATCAAAGCTGAGCCTTGTTCTGACCACCTAGATCAGCCATTCTCAAGCAGGGTTTGCTACGGGTTCCTTGAGCTGTGACTGATTGACCTCAATTTTGTGGATGCCTGCATAGTTTGGGGGCCAACTCCAGGGCTTGGACAAAGGGGGGTTCAGAGGGGGCCTGGAGCCCCAGACACAGCATTTTAGTCAGAAGAAGTGAGTGTGGTAATAAAGGTTTGCTTGCAGTTATTAACCTTGCAGAAGGGCAGCAGGGTACTGAGTACTGGAGCTCGCTCTCTGCGCTCCTGCACCTGGCACTAGAAAATGTACCACTGACAATGATCGCCACCCAACAGCTGAAAGTTAATCCAAACCTTCTCCTCTGATATCACATCATTCAGAAGCCAAGAAGGAAATGCAGAGCTATATTAGTGTGGCTTAGATGTAAGGTAGGCAATTTCCCATGTACAATGAACTGATTAACTCCTTGGGTGTGTGTGTGGGGGAGGTGTTAACACTAACACCCTCCACAGTTGCATTAGTAACTAGTGGCAATGCTAATAGGGGTCAGTCCCTATTGGTTGGTGGAAAGGGGAAAGATGGGGGGAGGGCTATGGCAGGTGATAATAAGGTCCCCATGTTACAAACAATTAATGGAAATGGTACTAATTATACTAAAATAAAAAAAATATGAAAAATACGTGTACAAAATGTGACAATGGATTAAAGTGTTCACCAATACCAGAAATCTTCCAAGCAAAAAAGGTGAGTTCAAAGCTTTGCTGCATGAAGAAAACTATGATTTAATTGGTATTGCTGAATTTTGCCTTCATTCTTCACATGACTGAGCTATTAATATTCCTGGCTATGTTCTCTTTCCGAGAGACAGGGTAAAATGGAAAGGTGGTGGTGTCTGTCTCTATGTGAGAAGTGATCTCAGAGCGAGTGTGAAAGAGGACCTAATTGATGGAGAGTGTGCTGAGACTGAAGCCTTATGGGTGGAACTGCACATGGGGGTGCGTACTACAAAGGTAATCATTGGAGTTTATTATAGACCACCCAGTGTTAATGAGGAGGATGTAGACTCAGCTCCTTGAACAGATAGAAAGGGGTGCAAGGGCTGGGACAGTGATAATAATGGGGGATTTTAACTACCTGGAAATTTACTGGAGTAATGGCACTGCAGGAACAGTAAAGGGTAAAAATGTATAAATCTATTACAAAACAATTTTATGGTACAGTTCATAGAGGCCCCGAATAGTAATGATGCTCTGCTGGACCTGGTAATCTCAAACCATGCAGAGCTTATTACTAATGTTCATATAAAAGAATATCTGGGCAGCAGTGACCATAAATTGTTTTCATTTAATGTTAGCTGTAAACAACAAGCACATACTGGAAAGATAAAAACACTTGACTGTAAGAGAGCAAATTTTCCAAGGCTGAGGGCTGCTCTCCAAGACATAGACTGGGAGGGCATATTGGCATCGATGAACACAGAACAGAAATGGGAATTCTTCAAAATGACTATATGCAAACACACAGCAAAACATGTACAGCAAGTTTGAAAGGCTAAAAATAAAACCTATGTGGCTCACTGCCAAAGTTAAAAAAAGGTATAACTCATCAAGAGCTTTTAGAGAATATAAAAATGAAGAAACACTATCATCATTTGTTACAAGGATTATAACAGAATATGAAAGAAGGAAACCAAGGCTGCAAAAATTCAAAATGAATGACAGATTGCAAAACAGAGTAAGACAAACCCAAAGAAATTGTTCAAATATATTAATAGTAAAAAGGTCTGGTCCGAGCATGTAGGCCCTTTACAAAATAACCTGGAATGGATGACGGAACAAAGAGAAGGCAAATGAATCAAATACCTTCTTCATCTCTGTGTATACAAATGAGCATGGGGGAGCTCATGTCCATAATGGGGATGATATTGACACAGCCCCCACATTGGCTCAAAATTGATATGATCCAGAAATATTTAGACAGCATAAAGGTGAATAAGGCACCTGGACCGGATTGCATACATCCACAGGTCCTTAAAGAATTGAGCTCTGTCATTTCAAAGCCATTGTTTCTAATTTTTATGGTCTCTGTAATGACTGGCATCGTGCCACTGGATTGACATAAGGCCAACATGGTACCTATATTTAAAAGGGGGTCTTTACCAAGTAATTATAGACCTGTTTAACTTCTATAGTTGGGAAGATACTGGAGAGTTTAATAAAAGACCACATAGATGAGTTCTTGCTGGAAAAAAAGAACATTTTAAGCAGAAGTCAGCGTGGATTCATGAAAGACAATCAAATCTGATTTCTTTTTATGAGGAGGTGACCAAAACCTTGGACAGAGGAGTGGCGGTGGACGTGGTATACTTGGATTTTGCAAAAGCGTTTGACACAGTTCCCCCCACACAGCTAATGTGTAAGGTAAAGTCTACAGGCTTGGAAAATCAGTTTGTGAATGGATAGAAAACTGGCTAAAAGACCATATTCGGAAAGTAGTGGTTAATGATTCAAACTCTGCATGGTCTAGGGTTGTTAGTAGTGTACCCCAATGTTCAGTGTTGGGACCCTTACTTTTTAATATATTTATAAACGATAAAGGGTCTGGAATTACAAATACTGTTCAGTCTTTGCAGATGACACCAAGCTGTGCAGTGGAATAATGTCCTTACAGGATGTCTCCAACTTACAAGCCGACCTCAATGCACTGTTTAACTGGGCAACTGTGGCAAATGAGGTTTAATGTTGATAAATGTAAAGTAAATGTAAGAATATGCATGCATCATATATACTAGGGGGAGTACAACTGTGAGAATCAATGGTGGAAAAGGGTATGGGAGTTCTGGTAGATCATGAGCCTAATAATAGCATGCAATGCCAAGCTGCTGTTTCCAAAGCGAGCAAAATCCTCTCTTGTATTAAAAGAGGTATAGACTCCAGAGAGAGATATCATTTTCCCCGGTACAAATCATTAGTAACACCTCATCTGTAATATGCAGTTCAATTTTGGGCACCAATTCACAAAAAAGATATTGGGGAATTGGAGAAAGTACAGAGAAGGGCAACTAAGCTGATACAAGGCATGGAGGAGCTCAGCTATGAGGAAAGATTAGAGGAACTGAATTGATTCTCTCCTGAGAAGAGGAGATTAAGGGGGGATATGATCAACATGTATAAATACATAAATGGTCCATATAGTGAACTTGGTGTAGAGTTATTCACTTTATAATCACAGAGAAAGCGGTACATTTTTTTGCATGGGAATATGTATTTTTTTTATTGTAGGCCTGTAATTTGTAGGAATAACTCACTGAAATCTGTCCGAACAAGAGTCTATTAAACATCCCGGGTATGATAAAACTTGAAAAACAAAATCATAAATTATAATTTAATAAATAATCATAAAAATAATAATATAATAATACATTTAATTCAATAATATAATCAAATCAAAAACACTGAAATTTGAAATATAGCGCCAAGTTCGCACATCACTGAGCAAAGTCGCAAAATCGTTTTCAGTGTCTGATGACAAATTTCCCCACAAATCATTATCACTCAATTCTGCAAGTGGTTTTGATTTACTATCGCTGTTCTCTAGCCGGTCTAAAACCGCTTTTGACCAAAAGGGACTCTTTTTGGACGCCATGGACATTTTTCAGTTTCCAGGCAGAAAGAACAGTAAAAATGCAGGCAGGGCGCAGGACAAAGCACTCGGGACAAAATGTATGTGAAATGGTTTGATACAGTAATGTTTTACTATGTGATTTTAGTGAATTTAGAGAATGTCACTTTTTGTCATTTTCAAATTTCCCACCGTTCTGTCCTCGTACGTCCTGACGCTTACAGGGGACGGAACCCAGAAGACAGATGCCGGCATCCGCCGGAGGACATTGCCGGGGACACTGCAGGAGGGACATCGTGGGAGCGCAGGACAAGGCAAGTGAAGAACAGATCCTGGAGCAGCACCGCATGGTAAGCCCGAGTGTAGCTCGGGGTTACCGCTTGTGGTACTGAATCTTTACCCCGCGCTACACTCGGGAATATCGCCAGGGAGGTTAAATAACACTGTCACTGGCCTCTACTGCATTAGCAACCAGTGGCAGTGTTATTTAGCCTTATTGTGCTGCATTAGTGTCCAGTGGGGGTGTTAATTAGCCCATTTATGCTGCATTATGATGGAGGTAATTAACACTGCCACAGACCACTAATTTAGCATAACAGGGTTAATAAACACTTCCACTGGCAGCATGAAAGGGTTAATTAGCACTGACAATGGTTACTAATGTAGCAGTGGCCACTGTTAGTGTTAATTGACTCCTTTATGCTATATTAGCAGCCAGTCATAGTGTTAATTAACCCCTTCATGCTGCATTAGTGATCATTGGCAGTGCTGATCAACCCTGTTGTGATGGATTAGTGGTCAGTGGTATGTATTTATACATGTTGATCATATTCCCCCTTAATATCCTATTCTTTACTTTATATCTTTACATTTATTTTATTTTTCTTGACAAAAACCTTTACAATTTATTGACAGGAATCTGAGCTGTATTAAGGACCACTGCTATATTCCATAATGGAAAGTCAAATATTTAGATTGCATTCTAGATTGTGATTCATTTTCTGATTATATAAGAGCCATTACTGTATTACTGTTTTCATATTTTACACACTCTGTTTGGTTCAAATATAAAGTAAAAGAAAAACCCAATGTGTCATTGGAATATACAGTACATGGCTTTAAAATGCAGTGTACTTTATAAAGAGATTTTGTTTTTCTAGCACATGCTTCTCTGTACTTTAAAGTACAATTAAGATGACGTCTATAAATTTAAAACCAATAAAATGAACAATTATTATTTACACATTTGCTCTGCTGTCTGTCATAACATGTTACAGTATACAGGTATGTGCAATTTATTGCAATTGACCTCAATATAGAACATGTCCTAACTTCCCAGTACATCACTTGGTAAGTGCACATGTCCACCCCACTGCTTTTGGATGGCAATCTGGTGACCTTGAATGCCTTTTGAATTTGTAACTCAGATGGGATGTTTTCAAAAATATCCAAAGTAGACTTATTGCTGTCTCCCAAAAGATGACAAAATGAAGAATTTCTTTACAGCCATCTTTAGATGTCAACTTGTCTTGAATGTTTTTAACAATACAGCTGAAAAACTTCAGGAAACAGACCTACCTGTCTCAAATTTCCTGAAATCTAGCATTAATGGATTATACTCGTACATACATACTGTTTAGAATGCCAATATGTGCGTGGTTCCATTTAGGTAATCTTGTGCTTTGATGTCTCTTTTCTTGTTGGAGTGAGTCAAAGCCAGAGTTCTGCTTTAAAGATGAAGTTAAGTATTTTCAAAATTTTGGAATACAGCAGCTAACACATTAGTTACGTGTTAGTGATGATTCACACATGTGCAGTGCAGATTGAAGCTCAGGTTTTACAGCTAATTGACACAGTAGTTGTTCAGAGGTTCAGATCAGGTTCAGGCCAGGATTAGATCAGGTTCAGGTCAGGATTTTATCTTATTCACAACTGATGACGTGCTCTTTAGAAATGGTTCCCATAGAAGTCAACATCCTGAAATCTTCACCTAAACCGGACTGCATTGCTCAGAAATCGGACAGGACTCTTTTTCAATCTGTTCTGAATTCATACTGCCTGTGCACCGGACATACTGTATGTGAGCAGGCACCATAGGAAGTAATGTTATTTCACATATCATGCAGATTGCATGCTGTTCAAATCCACATATATGTGTACTCTATCTTCTACAAGGCCGCTGCTTCTTGTTAAAAATCCTCCCTTCATACCGTCTTCATAACTACCAGATATTACGCTAAGTGGCAATCTGATGGTACTATACTATATAGTTTGACAGTAGTGTGAAGAATTGCACCACTTGCCCACCACCTTTTGCCCTCTTCACCATTCAGAGACTTCACTTCATTCTACTATTCTCTGACAATGCCACGCATTCTGTGAACAGGCGGTGGTGATCCTGTCATTCATCTGCTCCTCCTCCATTCACAGAACTCAGTGCATTGTGGGAGAATAGTAGTGCAAGGTCTCAGAATGGTGGAGAGGACAGAAGGGGTGGTTGAGTGACACAACTCTACACACTAGCAGTAGTTGCTGTTAACCTATACAGCATTGGAAGATAGC
Source organism: Staurois parvus (assembly GCF_062004578.1). Classification (NCBI taxonomy): domain Eukaryota; kingdom Metazoa; phylum Chordata; class Amphibia; order Anura; family Ranidae; genus Staurois; species Staurois parvus. The sequence goes on along the minus strand of NW_028318063.1, from coordinate 940,159 downwards.
TGCTTAGGGCAATATTTGGCATCTATGAAGGGGGCTGAAAAAACGCTTTGTACAAGAAGCAGCTGCCTGTAGTAGATTGGTTTGGAGCTATATCCCCAAATAAGGCTCAACTTCGGCTTTAAGTATATTATATGCTCAAACTATTGGGGAAGGGGGGGGGGGGAGTGTTGAAAAGACTGTCCTTATCTTATAATGAAACATAACTAGACTAAAGGATGTTTTTTATGTTTGCCTGGTGTTCAAATTTAACATGCATTCTATTCATTTAGCGGGGCTTTAGTTGATTATATCCTGTTGGTGGTAATATTGAGCTGTCATTGTACAGTTATTATTGAAAACTAACAATTGAGGTCCTCTATGACTAAGCCCAATTAGGGTGAAACACATCGGGGGGGGGGGAAGGGGGGTGTCTAAGATGCGGGAAGTGTAGCTGAAGCTTGCATGTTTACTAAGGGACGTGGTTGATCTATCTGGAGCCTTAATATGGCCTACCCTTGTAGCATTTGTGAGGTCTAAGAAGAGTGAACATATCTGTAGGATTGACCAGTGAGGCATGCTGTGTTTTCTGATCAAACTTCATGCTTTTTCCAATAATAAAATCATATAGAGACTCTATATGTGCCAGTCCTCCTAACAGTAGCATGATCAGGCCATTCAGTACACTCTACAATGACTGGTCTTGGATAATAAAATAACTTTTAACACCTAGGATGGCATTGTAGGGTTCTATATCTGGCATAGGGCACCTATTATCCTGATCCCCTAGCACAGGTATCACTAAATGGTGGAACGTGGTCCGAAAATGGACAGCAAAACAGTCCTATCCGGACCACGGCTCCACCACTTAGCAATCTGAGCTTCCTCTCCTGGGCAGGAGCTGCTGGTCCTAGCAACCAATCATCTACCTGGTAACAAAAAAATTTGGGCAGTTCCCAACCTCTTTCTGGACATGCTGCACCTTCTGCCTTCTACCTGCTGTGTAACATAGGATTAGTTGTAGGAAGATTGTGATTGACAGGAGAAAATGTGATGTAAGAGTGGGGGCATTCACATAAAGGGGATTGGGTTGCAAAGAAGGAAGGGGGGCTGTGAAGGTGACCAGGATACAAGAAAGGGGGGCAGTGAAAGGGAGTGGGGTGCAAGTAAGGGAGGGGGCAGCTATAAAGAGACCTGGAATACAAGTAAGGGGGGGCTGTGAAGGGGACTGGGATGCAAATAAGGCGGTCTGTGAAGCGGACTGGGTTGCAAGGAGGGGGGCTGTGAAGGGGACTGGGGTGCAAGGAAGGGGGGCTGTGAAGGAGACTGGGGTGCAAGTAAAGGAGCATCTGTGAAGAGTGGGGTGCAAGGAAGGGGGGAGGGCTGTGAAGGAGATTAGGGTGCAAGTAAGGGGGAGCTGCAAAGGGGACTGGGATGCAAGGAGGTGGACTATGGAGGGGACTGGATACACAGAAGCAATCTGTGATGGGGAGTGGGATGCAAGGAATTGGTGCTGTGAAGGGGAGTGGGATACAAGGAGGGAAGCTGTGGAGGGGACTGGGATGCAGGAAGGCGGGCTGTGAAGGGGACTGGGATACAATGAGGGGGGTTATGTAGGGGACTGTGATACAAGGAGGGGGCTGTGAAGGGGACTTGGATGCAAGGAAGGAGAGCTGTAAAGGGGACTGGGATACTAGGAGGGGGTTGTCAAGAGGGCTGGGATGTAAGGAAGGGGACTGTGAAGGGGAATGGGATACAAGTAATGGGGGCTATGAAGGGGACTGAGGTGAAAGGAAAGGAAAGGGAAATGTGAAGGAGAATTGGATGAAAGGAGGCAGGGGCTGTGTTGTTAAAGGCAGACAGAGGACACCAATGCGAAGAGGAAGAGACTGTGATGTGAGGTGGGGGCTGAGGACACAGTTGTAAAGGGGGAAAGTCTGTGATTTAAGGAGGGGGGCTGTGATGTGAAGGGGGTACAGAGTGCATTGATGTAAAGAGGGGCTGTAATATAAATGGGGGGACTTGGAAGCAAATGGGGGCTGTATTGAAAAGGGGGGCTGTGATGTAAAGGGGGGGGATATAATGAGATCGTGTGATGTAAAGGGGTGCAATGTAATGTAAAGGGGGTGCTATGATATAAAGAGGGGTAAAAGGGGGTGGGGCTGTGATATGAAGGGTCCGAGTCATAGCAAAAAACATTCGGACTCAGACTTCTGCTGGATGAACAATTTAATGACCTGGACCTCTGTGAATTATAATTCAATACCCCATGCCCTAGTAGATGTGCGAGTGACTATGGCAGTAATTCCACCTTTGCTACATACAATATACTGTACGTATATTTATAGATCAATTTCTTTTTTGGTTCCCATAGATGTAAGACTCTAGTACCGTCTTTATATCCTGGTTTCTAAGACTGTACACAATTGGATTAAACAATGGAGTAATCACAGTGTACAACAGGGACAATATCTTACTCATATTTAGAGAGGAGAGGTTTGTTGGTACGACATACACGGCAAAGAGCGTTCCATAGTATAGGCATACAACAATCAGATGAGAACTGCAAGTGGAGAAGGCTTTCTGTCTACCAGTAGTAGAAGATATCTGGATAATATTCACAAATATAGAAATGTAACTGCCCGTAATGAACAGAAATGGTAAAAGTACTATGGGAACAGAACATACATATATCTCCAATTTTACTAGAGACGTGTCTGAGCAAGAAAGTTCTAAAATTGGAGCCACATCACAGAAAAAGTGGTCAATAATATTTGAGCCACAAAACTGAAGCTTGCTTATAAGAACTAGAGAGATCAGAGTCACTAAGAAACTTAGAAACCATGATATAGATAGTAGAAAAGCTTGCAGAGTTATATTCATAATTGCAGTGTACCGTAATGGATGGCAGATGGCCAAGTATCGATCGTAGGACATTGCGGTGAGAAGGAATGATTCTGTAGTTGCACATAAGCCAAAAATGTGGTATTGGGCAATGCAGCCAGCAATGGACACTCTGCTGCCTTCTCGTAGTATAACATCAAGCATGTTTGGCAAAATATTTGTAGTAAAGATGGTATCACAAAAGGACAGATGGCTGAGGAAAAAATACATGGGGGACTGTAGAATTCTGCTTAAAGAAACTAAAGTAACTATCAAAAGGTTCCCACTGAGAGAAGCAACATACACTACTAAAAGAAGAGTAAATAATATACATTTGTAAAAGGACAGATTCCGAAATCCCAGGAGGAAGAAATCCCGAACCACGGTACTGTTGTTTTCTGGCATGGCTCTCCCTGTAGGAGGAAAGTACAGATAAATGTATGAAGTTTACTAAATCTGTGCTTAACTCCTTCCCACCCAGCCCTGGCAGCCCTTTACCAGGGTCTTTATGCCTGGGGGGGGCAGAAAGGGATGGCTGATCACATGAACACTGTGATTGGCTGTCACAGTCGTCACATGATAGAGAGCTGGTCTAGCTGGCTCCTGATCATAAGTACAGATTGAGAGCTGTCTTTCACAGCTCTATCATTATGCTTGGAGTGCACAATGGGCAGGCTTTCAGCACAGAAAGCTCTTCCATCCATGGACACATAGGTACCACATGTGGGTATTAAAGTCCATTCTCTCTGCTACTGCACACATGCATTACATGGGCTCCAAGAGGTTAAAGTGGAACTTGACCCTATCTGATCACTACAAACTGAAAACACTATTTAATCCTTTTTTTAATGTCTGCAGCAAACTGACCCATCCATCCATGTCTCCATTTATTTTGTCAAGAAATCACTTTGAACCCCCCTTCCCCCTGGTGTTTCTAGCTGCGGCCATCATGAGTAAGAGCAGATTATTCTTCTAGCATTTATTTCCTGGAGTCCATCTGCCCTTAGTTCAGGCATGCAGACAGAAGGTTGTGTTTAGATCAGAAACTCCTACTCCAGGTGAAAGAAAAAAATGCCCATGAAGACTTCTGGGATGTATGGCATCATTTTGTCATAGGCCAGAATCCAGGAAGCAACTGAAGAAATGTAATAAACACATATAAAACAGGTAAATATACAGTCATATACACACATGCACACACACTGTAGGGGCACTTTATGGTTCTGAGTAGGTTACCCTTAAGGATTGTCATTGAGTATTCTGTACAAGGCACCTAATAGTCAAGATTTCAGTTTTTTATATTGCAATAATATTTGTATTGATATGGGTCTATATCTGGAATTGTGTCAGCTTTTAAGCTATTAAAACAGACCCCACCCAAATGTTAAACATACATTTTAAACACTTATGTATTGAATGTTTTCCTCGCTGTGCTATACATATTTTGTGATTCTGCAAATGTGTGATTCCAGACCTAACATGGAAACCAGAACGTACATCTACAGGATTCCCTGATGCATTTGTAGCTAGGTGCCAGCCACTGCAAAATGGAATCAAGGGGACATTGTCAAACTGGACCATAGATTAGTCAGTTCCATCCTAATACCCGGGACCCAGACTGTTTCATCACCTCCTGTCTATAGAGAAGAGGAGGTGTTCTTCCTGTACCAAAGCAGAGGATTTTAGGGACTGTAATCCTGCAGCCAACCCTTATTGTATTTCAGAATCCCTTTGGAACTACAAATCCCAGAAAGCAGATCCAATAAAGGATTATGGGAAAGCCTATACAATTGACTGCTTCTTGCGGTCTCAATCTCTTGGCTTGGGGACATCAGAGAGGACAGTTAGAGGCCACCATTCTTCGTGTACCTGCGTACGGACTCAGCAGCTCAGCCTGTAATAGTGACACACTGCCCATTTATCTGCACAGCTGCACCGTAGATCACCATGCCTTCTCAGCATCATCCATCATCACAGCTTACAGCGCTGTATGACCATCGCCTCTACAACGGAGAGATAAAAACTCATCCAGGTCATCATGTAGGGCAGTTGCCTACCTTGCTGCTTTACCCAGTTGTGCAAAAGTACTGCTAGCGGACACCTGTATACCCAAGTCAATTGAGGAATCTTTGCTTTGCTACCTCACCAGTTCTGTCTTCAGACCTGACTGTCATTCTTCATCACGCTTCACCTTTAAAAGACCCCAAATTCTGAGCAGAAAATACTATCCCCAATCATTGGCTTGACTCTATTTCATATAACCAAGCTCATCACTTACTTAAAGGGGCGCCCCCTCCTCTTATGAATGTCTACATTCACTTGGTACCATTGCATTGCACCAGTGGTTGCAAGGGAGCTGGCAGTTTTCCTAAGCCTCTTCCCGACAACCAGGGCTGCATTCCCAGTAGGCACCATTGATGCACAGGGGTTAATTACAGTCTGCTGACATTATATAAACATTCACCCTGTGTTATAATTACTTAGTCTTTCAAATTATGTAAATTGCTGTAAATAGTTTGTAACCCCCTAAGTGTTAACTTTCTTGAGATATTCAATACAACTGTGGTCCAGGGGCGGACTGATCATTTGGAAACCCGGGCGCTGCCCGAAGGCCTAGGGTCAGTAGGGGGCCCCATGAGATACCCCTGGTACCTTTTTCATAGGCTTTTTTGAGTTTGGCCAAGGACACAGGGGCCCCATGATCCCCTATTGCCTGGGGGCCCCATGGGTTGTCAGTCCGCCCCTGCTGTGGTCATTGAAATATTGTGTCCATTGCCCTTTTTACTCTGTGCTGGGTGTTATTGGTAACCGGTTGGGTGAAAATCTTCCTGGCAGCAGTATTTTAGCAGACAAAATGCTTGGCGTGTGTAAACTAGACTAGACATCTAGACGTGTTTAGGAGCATCAAGCGCTTGGGCATTAACTCATTTCATTTGCCAGAAAAATAAATTATTTTGTCCTTTGAAATTAATTAACGCCCAAAGCTTGATGCACTTAGGGTTAACATGTGATTAGACACGTGTCTTTAAATGTGTCACATGGTTTTCTGCCAAAATACTGCTGCAAAAAAAATTGCTGAGGTGAGAGGCTTTATTTGGTTGTTACATGAATATATTAAAATACATAGGAGGTTGATTTACTAAAGGGAAAAAGGTGGTTCACTTAGAAAAGTGTTTTTTCACTTTGCAAGGGAATTTCCCCTTACCTTTGTGAATGAAGTGAAGCTTCAATGACTTCCATCATCCAATCATGTGCAAGCAAAAACACAGTTTTTAAAAGTTTTCCTTGCTAAGGGTAATTGACCTTTGCAGAGTGAACTTGCTCCACCCCTTGAATAAGTCAACCAATAGTGTGCTTTAAAAGTGCCGTAATCCTGTAAACAGATTTTTCTGTCTATAAAATGCAATAGGTAGAACTTACGTTTCCTGGTCTTGTGAAATGTTCCTTTTAATGGATATGCTCATAGTTTGTCCTATTTAGGCAATAAATTATTCAGTAATTCACATCTGTCAGTATATATAACTCTCTGTTACATGTTTTGATGGTGTCAGTCTTAATATGACATATATTTTATTTTGCCTGCTATATAAATTCTTTTTTGAATGATCAGGGAATTATGGTTCCTTAGAGATCACCATCCATTTCTCTTGTGTGATTTCTGGTGTTAATGAACATGGAAAAATATAAACATTGTTCTGCAATTATCACAGGAACACTTTATTGTTTATTGCTCCTAAATTGATAAGAAAATTACCCCACTGAAAATACTAATGTCAGTCACTGAAAACTGAGTTATTCTGATCATTATGAAATAAAATAACCCACATCATGCAGTTGTAATATGTCATAATGCATACTTCAAAAGTGATATATTTAAATAATTTGTGGTTTATTTATTACAGATATACTGTAGCACTGACAATTTATACAATTCATTCTCATTAGTCGCAGCCCTCAGGGAACTTACAAGCTAAAGCCGGCCATAGATGGTTCAAATCTTGGCTGGTTCAGCAGGGTCTATCCCAGATTCAATCCATCTGTGGTCAGGCTGACTATACCCAATTTGATCCATTGATCAACCTGGGTACAACCAGCGTGTTGGATTTTTGGCATGTGATTATTGCCAACGGTTATAGCCACTAGCAGTAATCACTGCGTTCTCCCGGCAGGGACGGCTCCCCATGCCCCCCTGCCAGGAGAAAACAATAGTTCTGACGGAGGAAGTCTACAATCAACACCGACTGTGGAGGGGGAAATCGAGTGATTTTCGCAAAATAGCATCTTCTGTAGCATCATCTATTCCATGGACTGCCTCATATGTATATAAAGGGCCAATTTAGAAAAAAAAACTACCAGCAAGTCTTTGAATTGAAGAAGAAACCCATTCTTTATTAGCAGAAGGATTATGAACACTCTGCTGTGCACTAAAACAATTTAACAAGTCCCTAAATACAATATAACAAACAAACAGATAATATGGGGTTGATTTACTAAAATTGAAGAGTGCAAAATCTGGTGCAGCTGTGCATGGTAGCCAATCAGCTTCTAACTTCAGCTTGTTCAGTTAAGCTTTGACAAAAAAATCTGGAAGCTGATTGGTTTCTGTGCAGAGCTGCACCAGATTTTGCACTCTCCAGTTTTAGTAAATCATTATGCTTCAATATACCAGGTTTATAGCCAACATTGAATGACAAGTCTTGGGTGTACTTACCACTCACTTAAAGGAAATCTGTGGTCACAACATTCACCTTCATTTTATAACATTGTTGTAATAGTAATACAAACATTTTTTTTTACAATTGAATATAAGATTACTTGAAAAATCTCCTTTCATGTTGTGAGTTCTGCCTGGCCATCTCTTTCCACAACTTTCTGGACTCCCTGCATGTTTTTCAGCTTCTCCTCTGCTGTTTATTTTCAATCTCTAAGGACTACATATCCCATGATACCTTGGTGCCTGCAAGCAGCAATGTCTGTACTGACTAAACCTCCTGAAACTCCTCCACTCACCACCTCTGTAGTTCAGAAGGCAGGCTCTGTGAAATGTGTAACTCAGCAGTACCTACACAGGGGGCATAGTGACCACGTGTCACAGAATTCAAGGAAGTAAATATGTGGGGATCTTCACAAAGTAAGTTTACAAACTTCAACATCATTCAGAGTAATAGGAGCAGTCTAGAAATAATTGAAATACAATGTGGAAATGAATATATGACTTTACATTTTGACCATGGATATGCTTTAGAGTCAATAGAGTGCCACTCTTAGTTACCCTCAGGAAATCATTATAAATGCCACTTCTTTCTACCTGGTACTAAACCCATTCAATGGTTCTCAGCTCCATAAATACTAATGAATGCTAACAGATTGCTAAAAGGCAGTCTAGGGATTCCAGCATTCTGTCCCCATGTCATTATTAAAACTCAGTACTCACATGGTGGCACCATGTGATGTGACAACTTTGGTTCATGCTGCCCTTTGATGGCACTGCCACTAACAAGAATCTTACCTTGCCCTGACGATGGACAGCTCTACTCTCAATTACATGCTGGCACACAATGACGCACTACAGGGATATTTTTCAAACAGCACACAAATTTAAACAACGGCTATGCCCCAAACAGCTGATAACTATATAGGGATAAAAAAAATATACTAAAGTTTCTTAGTCTGTATTAAAGTAGAAGGCGGAGGTACTTTATATGTTCCATTTTTTCAGTATACTAGAAATTCCTTTGCTTGCCAATGACTGATTCCATTTTTTCAAAGGTTGCCTTCCATGGATCATGAAGCTTGCTGTGTCTCTATTAGTGGTTTGCCTTGATAAAGAGAGCTGAAAAGCAAAACATTATGTTAAAAGGAAAGGAAACTGAAAAACCATAGAGCTAAGAAAGTATTTTTTAGGACTGATTATGATAATATACTGTAGATGCAGTCTATGGTAACAGAGGAGTTGTTCAGATGGCAGCTTTGAGGCAAGAAGGCACTGGACAACACGATCTCATTCCCATGGACACAGGGGCCCTTATAGCCTGTAAGAGGCTGTACAGTCATTGCATCTCCATTGACTAACATAGGCTGCCCGCATGCAGCTCCACACTTTTCCAGACACATAAACAATTTGCTCTTGTAAGCTCTAGGGGCCTCTGCAACCATGTGTAAAGCTCTAAGGGATTAGTAGTCCCATGTTTATTTTCATGTATGTAGTCGACAGAACAGCTTCAAATCAGCAAAGAAACAAAGTCCTGCTTACTTCAGCACATTGATTGATACAGTAAGCTTTTGCTCAGTTTGAACAACTTATAGTCTGCTAGTTACATAGTTAGTGAGGTTGAAAAAAGACACTAGTCCATCTAGTTCAACCAATAAAAAAACACACATACACATAGAAAACCTCCATATACACTACCCTACAGTTGATACAAAGTAAGGCAAAAAAACTGAAATAAATCATGATCCAATTATCTTCAGTGGGGAAAAATTCCTTCCTGATTCCCCAGGAGGCAATCAGATATTCCTTGGATCAACTATCCCTGATGTTATTACCTCTAAATATTAATATTCAGGTATATTTTGTGACTTTATGAATGCACCCAGCATTTTTATTAAAACAATCTACTGAGCTGGCCAGAACTAGTTATTGCGGGAGTCTATTCCACACTTTCACAGCTCTTACTGTGAAGAAGCCTTTCCATACTTCCATACTCCAAACATATAAAGTACCCTCTTGTCTTCTGTAATGACCTGAAAGTGAATAACTTCACACCAAGTTGACTAAAAAAAACCACTGATATTTATACATGTCAATCATATCCCCCCTTAATCTCCTTTTCTCAAGAGAGAATAATTTCAGTTCCTCTAATCATTCCTCACAGCTGAGCTCCTCCATGCCTCTTATCAGTTTGGTTGCCCTTATCTTCACTTTCTCCAGTTCTCCGATACATTTTTCGAATTGGTGCCCAAAACTAAATTGCAGACTTCAGAGGTCTTACTGATGACTTGTACAAGGGCAAAATCATGTCTCTCTCTCTCTGCTGTCCAAACCTCTTTTATTACAAAAAATAGTTTTGCTAACTATAGAAACAGCAGACTGGCATGGCATGCTATTATTAAGTCTATGATCTACCAGAACACCCATATCCTTCTCCATCATTGACTCCCCCAGCTGTTCTCCTAGTATGTATGATGCATGCATATTCTTAGCCCCCAAGTGCATAACCTTACATTTATCAAAATTAAATCTTATTTGCCACATACCTGTAGTTGCTCAGTGAAATAGTGCATTGGTCGACTTGTAAGTAGGAGACATCCTGTAAGGATGAAATTGTACTACATGGCTTGGTGTCATCAGCAAATACTGAAATGTTACTTTTAATCCCAGACCCTATATTGTTTATAAATATCTTAAAAAGTAAGGGTCCCAACACTGAACCTTGGGGTACACCATTGACAACCCTAGACCATTCAGAGTATGAATCATTAACCACTACTCTCTGAATACGATCTTTTAGCCAGTTTTCTATCCATTTACAAACTGAATATTCTAATCCTGTAGACTTTAATTTACACATTAGCTGCATGTGAGGAACTTTGTCAAACGCTTTGCAAAATTCATGTATACAACCCCTGGCAAAAAGTATGGAGTCACCACTCTTGGAAAATGTTCATTCAATTGTTTAATTGTGTAGTAAAAAAACTAATCGCGGACATGCCTCAAACTATTTTCATTTAACATTCCAACCTTTTGGCTTTAAGAAACACTTAAAAGAAAGAAAACTGTAGTCAGTTGTAACTGTTTTTGCAGATCAAGCAGAGGAAAAAAATATGGAATCACTCAATTCTGAGGAAAATATTATGGAATCATGAAAAAAACACTACAGTACACCACTAGTACTTTGTTGCACCACCTCTGGCTTTTATAACAGCTTGAATTCTCTGAGGCATGGATTTACCTATCGACAAACAGTATTCGTCATCAATCCAGCTCCAATGTTCTCTTATTGCAGTTGCCAGATCAACTTCGCATGTTGGAGCCTTGTCATGGACCATTTTCTTTCATTTCCACCATAGATTTTCAATTGGATTAAGGTCTGGATTATTTGGAGGCCATTCCATTGACATTATACATTATGTCTTTCTTGAAGGATAGTTTTCATGGCTTTTGCCCTGTGGCAAGATGCATTATCAACTGTAATAAACTCAGCTGCCTGCTATATCAATCTATTTATGAAAGTTCCCACATCTGGCATATGTACTTGCTTCCTCCACGAATGGGGGTGCGCATACCCATGCACCAAAGCCAGTGAAAACAAACCGATTACCTAATCAATAGTTAGGATTTTTATGAACAAAAATTAGGGATTTTGTATACAAATTTTCCTAAAGAGAGAGATCAAGCACAAATTGCCGTAAGAGGGAGATATACCCCCCTCGATCAAAATTATATTGATGACTACCTGAAAATACAAATATCAGGGATTAAAAGATTGCAGAAACATGACAAATATAATAAGGGGCTACTCCTACATGTCTATATCTTCATCATGAGGTAATATATATCCATGAGAGATATACAATTATCATCCCCTTATATTACTTATTATGTGCATACTACAATCAAAAGTAACAAAGCTAGATGTGATTGCTTGCCTATTGACATTTGTTCACATCCACTATTTGACAGAGCAGTCTAATCATACAGCCATTTCTTTAACCACTGAATGCATATACGTCTCTGTCCACTCTTGGAAGAGGCTAATTACCCAATTGATCCCTAACTAGAGACTGTTGAAAACAAATTATCTGTAAAAGAGAGGGGAGGGATTGGTTTTCTAGCTCTGAATACTGTGACTACAGATCCACCCGTGCCCATAACTCCTACTGCCTCATTCCAAATAGGACCATGCATTGGTTAACATCATGATGCAATCCCTTGATCCCAATTAGTATCAAAGAGGTAGGCAAAGTACAAGTACATGGTGATTCCATAATATTTCCCTCAGAATTGAGTGATTCCATATTTTTTTTCCTCTGCTTGATCTGCAAAAATAGTTACAATTGACTACAATTTTCTTTCTGTTTTATTTTTTTTTAAATGTTTCGTAAACCTAGAAGTTAAAAATGTTAAATGATAATAGTTTTGAAGCATGTCTCTGATTGTTGTTTTTTTTCTACACAGTTAAACAACTGAATGAACATTTTCCAAGAGTGGTGATTCCATACTTTTTGCCAGGGGTTGTAGTACATCCACAGCCACTCCTTTGTCTAAGTTTTTGCTTACCTCCTCATAAAAAGAATCAGAATTGTTTGACAACGAATATTTTCTGGCAAAAACTCTTCTATATAATCTTTTAAATAAACTCTCCAGTATCTTCCCAACTGAGAAGTTAAACAAACCACTCTGTAGTTACTTGGTAAAGACTTTGATCCCTTTTTAAATATAGGCACCACGTTGGCTTTACGCCAATCCAGTAGTAACTATGCCAGTTATTAAAGAGTCTCTAAAAATTAGAAACAATTGCTTAAGTATAACAGCTCAGTTCTTTAAGGACCCTTGGGTGTAAGTCATCTGTTCCAGGTACTTTATTCTCTTTATTTTGTCTAAATGTTAGTGAAACATGTCAATTTTGAGCCATTGTGGATCATTTGTGTGAATTGGGTGAATTTTTCAAGTGTTGTCATACAGCAAACAGTGTGTCAGTTCACCATTCACAGAATTTTTATAAGTTCCTAGCAGAGCCTTCCTGTGAGGCTCCTCAACCTTTCTGGTATCCTGGCAGACAGACTTGTGGACCAGTTGGCTTGCTTGCAGTCTCGCCCAATCTCTTCTGCAGCCCAAACTCCAGGCTTAAAAGGAATTTTACAATCAGCCTTTTAAAGGCAGAGTGACTTATATTCCACTGGGCTTCCCTACAGTGAATACATGCCCCGACCCATATTCTGGGAAACAAATATTTTCCATCCACCTTGTGTACCATCTTAGCCATGTTACTCTATCTATCTATCTATCTATCTATCTATCTATCTATCTATCTATCTATCGTAATAGATGTTTGCATAAAACTTTGAAAACTAATTACAGATCAGACACAATGTACACTAACAAACTGTGGAATTAGGAGCACTGACCAAATTAGATCTGCACTGTATAATAGCAGATAAAAGTGCTACTGTTGTGTTTTGCTCTTTACCAGTGGCTTCTGTATGAAATATTAAACCATCATGGCTTTGGATATGGCATCTTGAATACACTTTTCGCCCCTCAATTTTCTCCACATAGCTGTCTACTAGCAAGGTGCATCCAAGAGGGATAGGCCTGTGAAGGAACATATTACTATGTAAGCTATATGCATACAATACATATATGTATTATATGTAATTAACATGGAAATTACTTGAGATAGTTGATGTTAAGGTTGGCTGTCATGACGCTACCACAAGTGTACACAGCCCCTGCTCCAGCTGTGCTGTCAATAATGGTTGCAACAGAGCCCCCATGGGCATACCTGGAAGACATTTTTAACAAATAAAAATGAAAAGGTTAATGATTATTATCTAAAAAGCTAAGTGAGTTCACATTAGTCTATGTGGTTAACATCATTTACCCTATATTAAAGGATACCTAAATGTATTTCCTGTTTTAGTTTTGTAAAAGGAATGGCTACAACTGTTTTTTTACTGTCATCCTGTTAAGGTAATATAAGAAAACCTCAGTACATGCTGGAAGGAGAAGGCTGGCACATGCTCATACTTCTGAGCAAAAGCTCAATACAAAACAGGCATTGTCACACTCGCACAAATATATTAGAGTGTGCAGAAAACAACTGCGCATGCGCACATGTACGTGCACACGAACATGTATGAGCACTGGCACCAAATGGCCTATTTAAGCTGTACTTTGGATGGATTGCTGAGTGGTCTTCTGCTAATGCCCCTGACCTGTCCTTAGATTTCTGCCTGCCTACCGTGACTTTGGCTTGTATTCTGTACTTCGCTGCGCAGCTGTTTACCGATCCCGACTTGTATCCTGGCTCTGTCTCTGCCTGATGTTGCTGTACCTCACTGCCCAGCTGTTGATTACCTTTTGGTTTGTGTCCTGGCTACACTCCTGTCTGCCAAGCAAGTGTCAACGTTTTCCGGTTCCTGCCTGGTGATCTATGGTCATCTGCTTCCTGCAAACCCCTGCTGGTGCTACCTTCTACACCTGCCCTTGTACCACTCTATCCTCACACTCCCTGTCATCACTACCAGGGGTGTAGGGCAAGAGAAGCCCCCTCTCCATCTTGATCCCCACCAAACATGACAGATAACAAACCTAAAATTTTGGATTTCCTTTTACTTTCCCAAAGATAGTGGTCACAAAAACAGAGAGAGGAAATTAATAATGCCACACACTATCCAAAAGCAAAAGTAACAGTTTTTGGTTTAGTTTAGGGGGTCTCCAAAACATTGAGTCTCCAAACCTTTTTAAACAAAAGGCCAGTTCACTATGCTTCAGACTTTAGGGAGGCTGGAATTTGGCCAATGGGAGTCTTTTTTTATATGGGATGTGTCACAAACAATTTTAACCCTCTATAACATATCAAATGTTAGAAAACATATATAATGTATATATTTATATAAATACTGTAGATTTTTATCTGGAGTATGTGCAAGAGCAACAGGGAAACATAGAACATGCATGAAACTAAGAAATCCAGCCCCTTACCTTTCAGACCCTTAGGTAAGGTAAAATGTTTCCTTATTTTTTGTTCAACCAGCAGATTGAGCTTAATAAAAATGTACCAGTTCTCCCATCCACACATTCGAGGTGGATGGGGGAATCACTCCCACAGCACTATTCTGTTCTTCAGGTGGGGAACCTTTCCCACCAGTAGTATACAAAGACCAGTGTTGCCAGCTACAGCCAGCAACACTGAACGTTATGGGAAAGACCCGAGAAGCTGGTTGTACACATGTCATTTGATAGATCAACTTGTGTACAACCAGCTAGCCCATACATGGATTGAAATTCCCTCATGTATCCATTGTAAAGCCAGTTTTACTTCAGCCTCTCAGGTCTCAAGTCAAGGTCTTTGCACTTTCCTCACAACCTTAGTATTAGGCCACTGTGAACAAGCTAAGCAGACAGCAATGTTATTAGCATATTGATGTACTTTTTCCTTTTTAAAGGATGTTGCAAGAGATAAGAATTAGGCAGTGAAATCAGAATAATGTTCTGATAATGATTCCTGCTTCTTATCTCTGCATACACCAAGCAATCACAATTAGGACTTGCTTCAAATATACAAAGAACCCAGGCAAGGAGAACAACCAGCACATTAACCAGTTATGGTAGTGTCTGGCTGAAATCAAAAGGAGAATGGAGAACAGGTAGAGGAGGAATAGGATTCAGCCTAAACAAGGTCTCTAACAGCAAAGTAGGCTGCTATGGTGAAAGTCCTAGCACTAGCAATATTTTTTCTTATAAATTGAAAGAAAAATATATAAATCAATACTCAGAGCTATAGTAGATGTACAGAGAACAGTCATACATCCCCTTGCACTGGTACACCTAAGATCCCGTTCATTCTTGAGTGATTTGAAGTTTCAGGGATAGAGCTTTCACCCTCAACACTAGGATTTCCATTGTTTCTTTCAGCCCCAGAAGACTTTAATGAGAGTGCTTTAAACACTTGAAAAACACAATTGAAGTGCATGTTGTGTGTTCTTGCTCAGCGCAAGTGTGAAGGGAGCCTTAGTGAAAACAAAAGTGATTCTAGAAGGTTTTCAAACCTGTTTTAATGGTCTTTTTTCCTCAAGACTGATGACTGGTGGCTGTGTACCTAGATTGTCACCAGATCTGGATGAAATCTGTCAGACTGGGCTATAAAATGAAATGTCTATGGCCAGTCTTAATCTGTCTGCCTTTCTATCTTGAATAGTTGGTAGTAGTGAAAAAAACCCACATATTCATCAAGTGTATTTTAAAGAAAAATGCATTAAATCCTTGAATCCTCATACTGATAAATCTGAAGTTGATCATAAAATATCATTCCAATTTGCTCTAGCAGGGAAGGAAATCTACAGTTATTTCTTATGAATATTAATATTAGGTTATACTGTATTTTTGCATTCTTATCCTTGGACATTTTTCATTTATATCTTTGGACTAAATAATACCATTTAATATAACACATTTTACACTGGAATGTGGGAAAAAACATTTCTTGGTACAAAACAATAACTTACCCTGGGGGTCCTTCAAGGTATGGGCCAGGCTGGAAAAGACAGACCATTCTTGATTCCGCTTTGTTATAAAACATGCAGTATTCAAAGCCAACACCATCTCTATCTAGATTTCTGAGGAACATGCGTTTGCCTATTCCTGTCTCTCGGGGATCACCTGAAATTTAAAAAATAGTGAAAACTAGCTGGGGAGATGTTTATTCTGTTTAATTACACTTTTCAAAAGCCCTTCTTTCTATAGAACAGGTTTTACATTCAGTCTACAGGTGGTACAGGGCTAAAAAAATGTAAACATGCTAAGAGAATGTCATATTGGGGTTGGGGTTTTGGTGAATAAAATGCCGCGTTTAAATATTTCATTTGTAGAGTTTAAAAACATGTATTGTGTAATGAGTGATATTCAATTGCATCTACAATCAATTTTATTAAACCTAAAACATTTTATATGTGTATTTGGAAGAAAAAGGGATGGGGGCACCTACGGTGAATACTGATTATATACAGATGACATATTGATTGCATATTATCTACATTTTAGCCTAACATATACACTGCTCAAAAAAATTAAAGGAACACTTTTTAATCAGAGTATAGCATCAAGTCAATTAAACTGCGGGGATATTGATCTGGTCAGTTAAGTAGCAGAGGGGGTTGTTAATCAGTTTCAGCTGCTTTGGTGTTAATGAAATTAACACCAGGGGCACTAGATGGGAAACAATGAGACAATCCCAAAAACAGGAATGGTTTTACAAGTAGAGGCTGCTGACATTTTTTCCCTTGCTCATCATTTCTGACTGTTTTTGCACAGGCAGTACAACTCTTCCAGGATGGCACATCAAGGTTTGCTGTGTCTCCCAGTACAATCTCAAGAGCATGGAGGAGATTCCAGGAGACAGGCAGTTACTCTAGGAGAGCTGGACAGGGCCATAGAAGGTCCTTAACCCATCAGCAGGACCGGTATCTGCTCCTTTTTGCAAGGAGGAACAGGATGAGCAATGCCAGAGCCCTACAAAATAACCTCCAGCACTGGTGTTAATGTCTCTGATCAAACAATCAGAAACAGACTTCATGAGGGTGGCCTGAGGGCCTGACATCCTCTAGTGGGCCCTGTGCTCACTGCCCAGCACCATAGAGCTTGATTGGCATTTGCCATTGAACACCAGAATTAGCAGGTCTGCCACTGGCGCCCTGTGCTTGTCACAGATGAGAGCAGGTTCACCCTGAGCACATGTGACAGATGTGAAAGGGTCTGGAGAAGCCATGGAGAACATTTTGCTGCCTGTAACATTGTTCAGCATGACTGTTTTTTGGTGGATCAGTGATGGTCTGGGGAGGCATATCCATGGAGGGATGCACAGACCTCTACAGGCTAGACAATGGCACCCTGAGTGCAATTAGGTATCAGGATGAAATCCTTGGACCCATTGTCAGACCCTACACTGGTGCAGTGGGTCCTGGGTTCTTCCTGGTGCACAACAATATCCGGCCTCGTGTTGTGAGAGTATGCAGGCAGTTCCTGGAGGATGAAGGAATTGACATCATTGAATGGCCCCAGAGCTTGCCTGACCTAAATCCAATAGAACACCTCTGGGATATCATGTTTCGATCCATCTGACGCCGCCAGGTTGCACCTCAGAATGTTCAAGAGCTCAGTGATGCCCTGGTTCAGATCTGGGAGGAAATACTCCAGGACACCATCTGTCGTCTCATTAGGAGCATGCCTCGATGTTGTCAGGCATGCATACAAGCATGTGGGGGCCATACAGACTATTGAGTACCATTCTGATTTGCTGCAATGAAATTTCAGCAAAATGGAATAGCCTGCTGCATCATTTTTTCACTTTGATTTTTGGGGTGTTTTTGAATTCAATCTTCTGTAGGTTGATAATTTTCATTTCCATAAAACAATGGGGCATCCTTACATTCCTAACACATTACCCAGTCCATATCAGTATAGATATCCAGCATGAGATTTTTTCCCATTGAGATCTGATGTGTTTTCAAAGTGTTCCTTTAATCTTTTGAGCAGTGTATCTTAGAACCTGTCTTTGTTTCCCTGCAATTCAGATCAAAACCTGTAGTAGAAACTGACAATGAAGAAAAAAAGATGGAACCTACCTGGTTGCCTTTGGGCAATACCAACAGTTTTTATGACAAACAATTTATTAACTATGATCCATTGACCCATTAACTATGTTAAGTATAAACTATGGCCCATTCTTTAAGGTTCCCACTATCACCCATGTTTTCAGCTCTAGGTGGCATTTGTGCCTATAAGCTCAGTTCTACAGAAATTCTTACCTTCTAGATGATGGGCTGTAGTGTTATGGGAAGGAATTCTTTTCCATAGGCCAGTTTTACTAAGTTCCATGAATTTGTCATACAGATCCTGCAAATTTGGACCCCATGTGACATTGGGCAAACCAAAATCACGTAGTCCCTCAACAGGACATGTGCTGCTAATCTAAATACAAGAAAGCAGTCAGTGAGCACAGCTACATTTAAATTGCAAACATTAGTTATAAAAAACATTGTCGAAGGTAACAGTTAATCTGGTTGATAAAGACACAAGTGCAGTTTAACCAAACATAAACATTGTCCTCTGTGATGACCTTCAAATGAATAAATCTACACCGAGTTCACTATATGAACCACTGATGTATTTATACATGTTGATCATATCCCCCCTTAATCTCCTCTTCTCAGAAGAGAATAAATTCAGTTCCTCTAATCTTTCCTCATAGCTGAGCTCCTCCATGCCTCTTATCAGTTTGTTTGCCTTCTCTGCACTTTCTCCACGATCCCAATATCCTTTTTGTGAATTGGTGCCCAAAACTGAACTGCATATTCCAGATGAGGTCTTACTAATGATTTGTACTGGGGTAATATGATATCTCTCTCTCTGGAGTCTATACCTCTTTTAATACAAGAGAGGATTTTGCTCGCTTTAGAAGCCGCAGCTTGGCATTGCATGCCATTATTAAGCTTATAATCTACCAGAACCCCCAGATCCTTCTCCACCATTTACTCCCCCCAGCTGTTGTCCTGCTAACATGTATGTTGCATGCGTGTTTTTAGCCCCCAGGTGCATCATTTTACATTTATCAAAAATAAACCTCATTTGCCACATAGTTGCCCAATTAAACAGTGCATTGATGTCAGCTTGTAAGTTGAAGACATCCTGTAAGGATGTTATTCCACTGCACAGCTTGGTGTCATCTGCAAAGACTGAAATAGTACTCTTAGTCTCAGACCCTATATCGTTTATAAATATATTAAAAAGTAAGGGTCCCAACACTGAACCCTGGGGTACAACACTGACAACCCTAGACCATTCAGAGTATGAATCATTAACCACTACTCTCTGACTACAGTCTTTTAGCCAGTTTACTATCGATTTACAAACTTATTTTTCCAAGCCCGTAGAATTTACTGTATATAGGTATATAGGACATGCAAATATAGACAAGTTACTCACTGAGAAGTAGCGGGAAAGTAATCTGGCTGTTAGCAGATGGGTGGGAATAAACAGGGTAGGGTACCTCTGAAGAAGATTGACACAGTTTTTCAGCATTGTCACCACCCTTGTTAGCAATAAGAACAGAGAGAAACCAGTAAAGCACAAACGTTGTATCAAAATGTTATTAAATACATATTTTAACAAAGGTGTTATGCCTATTAGGCTCTTCCTGGGTTAGGATTAGAGATGAGCTCCTGGTTCAGATCAAACTTTGCTTGTTCAGGCATTCATCTGAACATCAGACTTTCAGCCTGTTTGGCAGGTGTTAAATATATTATATATAGTAACAGGTTTTTTCACATGGGTGCCATGTAAACAAAGTGGCATTGATATTTTTTAAAAAAAGATGAAAATAATCAAGCCAGGCCTGAGACTGTGGGAATCTTGAAGCCCCCTTCAACAATAATGATGCAACCAGCTCCCCCCCCCCTTCCTCATGTAAATGAGCAAGTAAGTAGAGTACCCCTACTCATTCAATAAAAAAATTTGAAAAGTAAATAAAAATGTTTTTTGACAAGTCCTTAAAAAAAAAGTTGCATGATCTACAGTAACACTGTCAATTATGTCATCCAGTGATGCAGTCCCACGTTGATCATGATGAATGATGTCCACCAAAAGAGAAAAACCCACTGACTGCCAACTTGATCCAACCCCAACAGCTCCGACAGATGACAACTAAGGTTCGGTGATCCTCCACCTCGTAAGGGAACTTAGAAGCATTCTCTGTTACTTCACTTTCAGGTTCAAAGCAGTCACCCTAGCTATTGTGACCAGGGATGAAGTTGATTAGGCATGATCTGAGTTTGATCAGCTTCACTAAGGTCCACAAACGACATTAGAGGTTTAAAATGAAAGTAACAAATAAAAAAACATCAAAAAACTTTTTTAAGCCCCCCCCCCAGTATATGCACATATAAATGCATGCATTGAATGTGGCTACATATGAAAATGACAGTAGTGTTCCGCATGTTACAATGTTACATATCACTGCACATGCTGGAGTAAGAGCATTAATTAAGTCCATCACTCATTGTTAACTCTAATCTGATGATCTGTAAAAGCTTTAAAAGTGTCATTTATAGAAACGTTTGTTGCTGTTTCAGGGACACGTACAATCTTAAGGCTTGATATGTTGGGGATTGTGATATGGGTTGATTAGACGCAATGTGATAGATACATTTTAGTGAGACATGTTAGTCCAAACTTGAGGGCCGGGTAGCCCACTTTTATCAAAAAGGAAAGCAAAATCTATACACAACAGTTGCCCATGCAGGGAACATCAACTTCTCAAAGCAAAACAATCACCCAAAAATAGTAGCCCACCTGGTTATGCTTCAACAGCAATGCTAATATTAGCACTGGTCCCTCAGGCTTCCGGCTCTTCAGTCTTACTCAGCCTTGGTTGCAGCACCTCATTGCACAGGCCCACTTCTGGCCTCTAAATAGGATTCTTCAGCCCCCTGAGGCTTGCTCTCTTCTCCAGAGACTTGCAGCTTCCCTCCAGACCCCTGGACTCACTAGCCTACTCAACTTCCTCTGCCTCCCAAACCCTCTCTTGGTCTCCTAGACTCCTGTAGCTGACCCGACTTTCCCAGTCCTTGGGCAAGGAATGCCCCCAAAAGGGATGCAATCTCCAGCAGGAACACCAAGCCCTCCTGACAGGGCTCTGTCAGCAACTGCCCTAAACTATTCTCAGTCTTGGTATATAATGACCCTGCACATTTGTGTACTGACACAGGCTGTAGGTGTTTAGCAAAACCCAGACACAGGATCGAAGGCTACATCCTGCCCAAGACACTGTGAGCTCCAGGCCCCGATCCAGAACTACCAAATCAGGAGAAAACTTGCAACACAGTTTTTTCCACTCACAATAAACAACAGTCTGGAACATTACATCAAGCCTGAATGTGAATACTGTGTCATTTCTATATCTCTTTCCTAATCCCACACTATGGCAGGGCCTCACACTGTCACTCACATATTTACTTAGTACAACCTCATCTGTTATATGCTGGGTACCATATTGTTTTCTTACGTCCTTAAATTTACTTTAGTCTATTTTTTGCTGAAAATATGCATTTCATAAACAATTGTACTAGTATCATGTTGATATAAAAATATTTCAACTACCGTAGTTTTATTATTCATCGTCCCTTCTTTCAGAAAATATATAATGTTTAGGGGGTTTTAACTCATCTTCAGGCTTAAAGGTTCGCTTTGACATGAGTGTAAAAAATGCAAAAACTGCTCTAGTAGCAAAAGGGACTCTGGCAGGTGAAAAATTATGTGACATGATTGTTAAATGTGGAAAACAATGACTAAGAACATGTAAAATAAAACAAGAAATCATGTACTAAATATTTGAATGTATATTATTTATTTCAGGTACTTATATAGCGCCATCAGTTTACCAAGCGCTTTACATATATATTGAACATTCACATAATCCCTAACCCTCAAGGGGCGTACAATCTAAGGTCCCTAACTTACATTTTATACATACACATACTAGGGACAATTTAGACAGGAGCCAATTCACCTACCAGCACATATTTGTATAACGTGTGCAGTTAGCAGAGTACAAAATTTTTAGCAATTATGGATAGGAGCTCAAGCTGTTCTGAGCACTGCCGAAATTGCCCACTAGTATAAAGTCTTACATTATCATTTAAAGGAAAGCAAGCAAAGGCCTAATACAATTTATTGCATCAACAAAATGTGATAGTACAAAAGGTAATGCTAACAGAATATTAAGCAAATTTTTCTCTCACCTGTCAGAGGTTGTTGTTTTCCCTTGTCGAGACTTCTAGCAGATTTAAGAGTCAGATTAATTTTGCTCTGACAGTCTGGCAAATCTCTTTACATGGTTCCGTGAGGCATTAATGATAATTGACAGTAGGGGATGAGGACTTACAGTCTGTAGGCTGGGTCAAATACGTGCCAGAGTGACATACAGCATCTTCATATGTTTGTGGATTTATAGCTTGCTGCTGATGTTATTGCTACAACAAACTTTTCAATTTTACAGAAAAATTAATATTACATTATTACAGTGTATATCCAGCCAAAACGTTTGTTCTTACTATCCATTAGAGATAGGTATCCTCACTTCCTTTATTTTCTTCTCCTCCCTATTCTTCTCATGGCGGCCATTCTCATTAAGGTAAGGTGCCTCCATTCCCTTTATTTCCTGGAACTCTGGGTCTGCCCCCTAGAACATGTGATGGGGAAGGCACTAGTGGTGTAGCCTTCCCAGGATGCATCTATGAGACCAGGGTTAAGTCACCAGTGCCTCCGTCATTCAGAAAGTGAAAAAATAGTAATTGTAAGTAAACGCAAAAAATGTTTCATGCAAGGTGATTTCATATCAGCATGAAGAGCTGTAGGTTGCTGTGATTTTTAGTATAAGTGAGGATGCCTCCATCTCCCTTTATTTCCTGGAACTCTGGGTCTGCCCCTTGGAACTTGTGATGGGGATAACACTGGTGGTGTAGCCTTCCCAGGATGCATCTATGAGACCAGGGTTAAGTCACCAGTGCCTCAGTCATTCAGAAAGTGAAAAAATAGTAATTGTAAGTAAAAGTAAATTTCATGCAAGGTGATTTCATATCAGCATGCAGAGCTGTAGGCTGCTGTGATTTTTAGTAAAAGTGAGGAAAGGTCCACTTTAACAGATAAGTAGTTGACAGCTTTTTTTCACATTATGAATTCAAACGCTTTCACCGTGTCATCATTAAAATGACCTTGTTAGTACATACAAGGATGGTAATGTGAAACCACCCTATGACAGAAGCAGAAGTTTTCTTACGTTTCCTGCACCCGTACCTTAAAACTTAATTTGCATATCTTCAGCTGTTTCTGACAATTTCAGGTATGTCTTGAATGAATACAAAGGAGCACCAGGTACAAAAGTTTATCAGGTCCTCCTCCATAGAAATTCAAGAATCTACTATCTGGCGAGTTGCTGTCAAAGAGGTAGCACGGACATCAAAATGTAGAGTCCTCCAGAGTCTTGCAACTGTGCATAAACCTTGTATTTGGCCACCACTAACCAATGCTCACAAGCAGAAACGTCTGCATTGGGCAGAAAAATACATGAACACTAATTTTCAAACAGTCCTGTTCACTGATGAGTGCCATGCAACCCTGGATGGTCCAGATGGATAGAGTAGTGGATAATTGGTGAACAGCCACCCTGTTCTAACAAGGCTGCAACGTCAGTAAGGCGGTGGTGGAGTCATGTTTTGGGCCTGAATCATGGGAACAGAGCTGGTCGGCCCCTTTAGAGCCCCCGAAGGTGTAAAGATGACCTCTGCAAAGTATGTGGAGTTTATGACTGACCACTTTCTTCCCTGGTACAGAAGGAAGAACTATGCTTTCCGTAATAAAATCATCTTCATGCATGACAATGCACCATCTCATGCTGCAAAGAATACCTCTGCATCAATGGCTGCTATGGGGATAAAAGGAGAGAAAGTCATGGTGTGGCCTCCATCCTCCCCTGACCTCAATCCTATTGAGAACCTTTGGAGCATCCTCAAGCAAAAGATCTATGAGGGTGGGAGGCAGTTTACATCCAAACAGCAGCTCTGGGAGGCTATTCTGACATCTTGCAAACAAATTCAAGCAGAAACTGTCCAAAAACTCACAAGTTCAACGGATGCAAGACTTGTGAAGCTGCTATCAAATAAGGGGTCCTATGTTAAAATGTAATGTGACCTGTTAAAATTTTTAAATGTTAAAATGTTGTTAAAAGTTTGATTGAAATAGCTTTTGATTTCAGTAAATATGCTGCAAACACAACAAATGACAATTTTCAGTTCTTTACAACCTATAAAGTGTTTTGAAACTTACTGTGCGTAATAATTTGGAACAGTGCATTGGAAGTCTTTTATGTTTAAAAAAAATACTGTTATCATTAGGAGGTTTGTTCAATAAAATGTGAATTGTACTCTTAATAGTTGATAACATGAGAATTATGCCGACTGTTATTTACATCAATTATTTAGGGAAATGAGAAAAATATCGTTTGCATAATAATTTGGAACACGGTGTATATATTAGTGAATTCTTAGGTTGCAACAATGATGTTGGGAGAACTGGATGACATTTGCATTTCCAGAGCAAACATCAAAGGCTCATGTAATTGAACATAGTGAAACACAGATTTAATTATTGCAAACATCTAAAAGTCATCATGCTAATCTGTGCCCTTACCAGTCTGATTTAACCTTATCTTAATCTTACAATAACAATCTATACAAACCATTTTTTCCTTCCTGTGTACATTGCAATGTACCAATTAAAGGGGAATAATGCTCTCCTAAAGTAAAATGCATACATTACAAATGTGATTGGTCACAGCAATCACATGGTACAGGACCACTTTAATTGGCTACATGCACAGCGCAGTGAACACAGTACACACATGAGCAGTACTGGAGGATGTACACATGCCATGTCTTTGATGCTTTGTTTCACAGCCATGGCAGGACTTATACTCCCTGTTGCTAACAGTGGGCATAGCACGCACAAATTGAAATTCATTCAACTGAAAGGAGGTGCTTGTGTGGGATCCAAAACAATTATTTTTACATACTGTCACCAGAGCACTGCTGTGTCATTATGGTGACATTGTACAGCTGTGGTGGTGATCATTTACAATGGCTGGCTGTTCAGATATCACTGTAAGCCATTGTCTCTGATCACTTTCACAGCAGTACAATGTCACCATATTAACACTGCACTGCTCAGGGGATCTCATCAGATTATTTTTGTTTTTTTCCACACTCTGAGTGCTTACTACAGGGCCAATCATTGTAGTAAGCACTTTGTGAGCACTCGTCTGTGAGAGGCAATGGTTCAAAGTAAGACGTAGCCTTTGTTTACAAGTGTGATCCCTGTGGTTGGTCACAGTATTCACATAATACAGGATCAGTTTCATTGGCCCTGTACTTCAATCTGTGATCCACTGTATCCATAGAACATAGTGAACATAGGGAGCACACAAGCGGTGGGAGCGGGAAGACATGCAGCTACGTCCTCATGAATCTAGGAAGCCCTCACCTGGCCAATAATATGCAGTGACCAGACAGGAGGTTGTTAAATAAGGGCTCTTTCACACTGGCATTTAATTTTAAAGCAGCCTAAAACCGCATTAATGCACCCATAGGGTTAATGAGCATTTTTGATGTGTTGTGCAGGCATTCATGTTGCGTCAGGCAACACCTCTCAAATGCCCAGTATTTTTTTTTTACAGGATTAAAATAGGAAATAATCAATTTGAACACTTTGCAGCTGCACCATAAATGCACTGTAAATGCCATAGAGCTTTTAAGGTGATTGTGGTATGTTTCAATTGAAGTGAATGGAGGCAATTGCAAAGTGTCAAACTCTGCAGGCAGTGTTATTTTTGCCTCGCCACAGCGCAAAGCAACGCTAATGCTGCAGTGTGAACACCTCCAACCGCTCCCTATTTTATCAATTTTGAGTAGCATTGATAGGCATTTAGGAAACATTAAAAACATGACCCAAACATCTATTTTCAATGCCTGTGTGAAAGAGCCCTAAATTACAGGAACATTTTTTTACCATTTCTTCTTAATAAAATCACAGAAATAAAACATAGGTGTTCAAATCTGATGAGATTAAAATTCTCTGTCCCAGAACAAGTTAGGGTAGACTACAAATGCTTAAAGGTAAAATGTCTAGAAATGAGACATCACCAAAGTGAAAAATATTGCTCTGGGACGCTAAAAGATTTAGGGAGAAAAAGGTCCAGGATCCAAGTGGTTAATAGACCGAAAGGAAGAAAATAAGAGTTCATTTTTTGCATTTACATACACTTCAAATTAGCAAAGAATAAAAATATATTCCTTGCTTCATCTCCGTTATTAACCACATACCGCCCAGCCACTGTATAAATACGGCGGCAGGGCGGCACGGCTGGGCAAAACCACGATTTAAAACGTGTGTTTTGTAAACAGGTAGGGGGCGCGCGTGAGGCGTGCCGCCACCCTACCTGTCCCGCAGATCACAGCCGCGGATGTCAGTCGCCGGGTCACAGCGGGTCGTTACCGGCTATGTCCCGGTGACCGGTGGCAATTGCTGACAGAGAGCACAGCTGCAGTAGCTGTGCTTTCTGTCAGTTCCCTGATAGCTCCAGGACACGCTGATCAGGACAGAAGAGTTTCTCTCTCCCGATCAGCCGTGTTCCCTGCAGTACACACCCCCGCCCCCTAGTAAAACACTCCCCTCACACAGTTAACCCTTTCCCTGAAAAATAAACTTAACCCCTTCCTCCCCAGTGCCATTAGTACAGTGTCAGTGTTTTTTTTTTTTGCACTGATCACTGTATTGGTGTCACTGGGGATGTCAGTGACCCCAAGTCAGTACCCCCCAATGTCAGAATCTCCGCCGCAGTCCCGCAGTCCCGCCATAAGTCGCTGATCGCAGTCATAAGTCACTGATCGCCGCCATAAGTCCCTGATCGCCGCCATTATTAGTATAAAAAAAACTAAAAATCCCAGTATCTTTCCCGCCATTTTAAACGCTATAACTTTCACGTAAACCAATTAATTTACATGTATTGTTTTTTTTTTTTTTAGCAAAGACATGTCGCAGAATGCATTTTGGCAGAAATTTATGACTAAATTTGGTTTTTAAATTTTTTTTTTACTGGACATGTTTTATAGCAAAAAATATTGTTTTTTTTTCAATATACACTTATTGGGATTTTTTTTACCAAAAACATGTAGCAGAATACATTTTGGCCTAAATTTATAACCAACTTTGAGTTTACTATATATTTTTTATAGTTGAAAGTAAAAAAAAAATTTTTTCTTCAAAATTTTTGGTCTTTTTTTGTTTATAGCGTGAAAAATAAAAAGCGCACAGGTGATAAAATACCACCGAAAGAAAGCTCTATTTGTGTGAAAAAAAGGACGTAAATTTTGTTTGGGTGCAGCATTGCATGACCGTGCAATTATCAGTTGAATTAGTGCAGCGCCGAGTAGCAAAAAGAGGCCTGGTCATTAAGGGGGGTAAATCTTCTGGAGGTCAAGTGGTTAAAACAACATTATTTTTTTTTACATCTCTTACTCTGATAGCAATCATCTGCCATGGTCCAGCATTACTGGGTCCAAGCCTCTCTACAGCAATCTCTGATAACCCAGTTAGAGGCCACACATTTGGAATGTGTGAGAATGGAAATCAGTGAATAAGAAACACTGTAAAGAAAAAAGATTTCTCATCATCATTTGCTATTTTTGTCCATAGAAACATAGGAACAAGACACACATTACACTAATTAGAAATAATAAATACTGGAATTCTTCTGTTCATATGGGAGACTATTTTCTGTTCTAGAGAAATTTTAGAGGAGTTGCCCTGGGACCAATGAATATTGATCCACAGCACTGTATACCGTATATAAGATTGCATCTGACAAGCAGGACATTTACTAGCCATGGACATACAGTTGTGACCAAAATTATTCAACCCCCACTGAAATTGAGTGTTTTGGCCAGTTTGACATTGCTTTTGATCATTCAGTCATCTTGCTTACATTTACATTAAAGAGGCACTTGTAGGTCAGACAAATATAACATAACAGTTATAATGAAATAACCACAAATGTCTTTTCTGTGCTCACAGCATTATCAGTTTTATTCAACCCCCAAGTGACATTCAATCTTAGTACTTAGTACAGCATCCTTTTACAGTTATAACAGCTTTTAAACGTGAAGCATAGCTTGACACAAGTGTCTTGCAGCGATCTACGGGTATCTTCGCCCATTCTTCATGGGCAAAGGCCTCCAGTTCAGTCACATTCTTAGGCTTGCGCACTGCAACTGCTTTCTTTAAGTCCCACCAGAGGTTCTCAATCGGATTTAAGTCTGGTGACTGCGATGGCCACTCCAAAATGTTCCAGCCTTTCCTCTGCAACCATGCTCTAGTGGACTTGGAGGTATGCTTGGGATCATTGTCCTGTTGAAAGGTCCAACGTCTCCCAAGCCTCAGGTGTGTGACGGACTGCATCACGTTTCCATCCAATATCTCCTGGTACTGAAGAGAATTCATGGTACCTTGCACACGCTGAAGCTTCCCTGTACCTGCAGAAGCAAAACAGCCCCAAAGCATGATTGACCCTCCACCATGCTTCACAGTAGGCAAGGTGTTCTTTTCATCATAGGCCTTGTTCTTCCTCCTCCAAACATAGCGTTGATCCATGGGCCCAAACAGTTCTAATTTTGTTTCATCAGTCCACAGAACACTATCCCACAACTTTTGTGGTTTGTCCACATGGCTTTTGGCATACTGCAGTCGACTCTTCTTATTCTTTGGAGACAGCAAGGGGGTACGCCTGGGAGTTCTGGCACGGAGGCCTTCATTACGCAGTGTGCGTCTTATTGTCTGGGCTGAAACTTCTGTACCCACATCTGACAAATCTTTTCTCAGTTCCTCAGCAGTCACACGGGGACTTCTCTCCACTCTACGCTTCAGGTAGCGCACAGCAGTCGAAGTCAGCATCTTCTTTCTGCCACGACCAGGTAGCGTTTCAACAGTGCCCTTTGCCTTGAATTTGCGAATGATGCTTCCTAAGGTGTCTCTTGGTATGTTTAACATCTTTGCAATCTTCTTATAGCCATTGCCCTTCCTGTGAAGAGAAATCACCTCTTCTCTTGTCTTCCTGGACCATTCTCTTGCCTTCACCATGTTTGTAACCACACCAGTAAATGTCTAGAAGGAGCTGAGTATCACAGTCATTTTAAAGCTGCCTAATTGGTGCTTATTATGCTTGATTGCTGCTCGGTGACATCCACAGGTGTTTTCAATACCTGATGGAAAGCACCTGTATGAACCTCTGTTCTTCAGAGTGGTAGTCTTTAAGGGGTTGAATAATTGTGGCAATGAAGAAACCACATAAGAACCATTTACTACTGTATTACATAAACAATTGATGTCATTTTAGTTGCATTTGGGTAGTTACAACGTCCTTGTAGGATTTGATTCTGAATACAATTCCAAATGTACACTATAGTCCCTAAACCCCTTTACAGCATTGGGGGTTGAATAATTTTGGTCACAACTGTAGGCACACAGGTAAGCTGGACAAAGGCACAATGGAAGACACTTCATAGATTAATATGTCTGAATGACAATGTACAAGAGGACAGGTAGGTTAGAAGACTTTCTATGCCAACACTGGGGGTGATTTTTTAAAAATCTTATATTGGTATTTAATTTATACTAAAGAAAGGCGCTTTTGTGGGTGCTAGAAATGTTTTTTTTTCTAAAAGGAGTGCTATTTCTTGAGCATTTTTCCAAAAATTGTCTAGTGACACAAACATGTACTTCTTATGCTGAATGTACTATTTCAGGTTTTAGAATTCCTCTGCTGCTTATACAGTATTAGCAAAAGACAATACAAGTTAGATTGTAGATGTGTGTGCCTTATTTGCTATGGCTTTTGTGTCTTTTTCTTTTGCTGGCTTTTTGTTTGTCTTTTACTTGCTCATTTATGCTCCATATACACTAAGTTTTTCAGTGTTTTTGCGCATTTTTGCATTAGCGGTTTTTAGCGTTTTGCCCCGTTTTTTATTACTTTTTTTATTATGTTTTTTCTACAGCCAGTAAACCTCCCAGCATGTTATCCTATATGTCCATGCACACATAGACTGTAATCAATGTTTTGTGGCAGGGCCATTTTTTGGCTGGAAAAAAACACAGAACTAGTGGG
This sequence comes from Staurois parvus, assembly GCF_062004578.1. Taxonomy (NCBI): domain Eukaryota; kingdom Metazoa; phylum Chordata; class Amphibia; order Anura; family Ranidae; genus Staurois; species Staurois parvus. The sequence goes on along the minus strand of NW_028318063.1, from coordinate 909,812 downwards.
TTTCTAGAGGAGTTTGTTAGCTGTAAAAACGCTCTAACGCTGAAAAACGTGGCAAAATGCAGTAAAACATGGTGAATCGTGGCAAACCGGTGTTTTTGGACGTTTTTTGATTAAAAAAATGTTTTTTTCTTTCAGTTAAAAAAAAAACACTAAAAACCGCAAATGTGAAAAAACGCGGCAAAACGCCACTGAATGCTAAAAAACGCAGAAAACTCACGTTTATAACTTGACTTTACACAGCTAGTGTTACCAGCGTTACTAAAACACCCCGTGTGCATGGAGCCTTACAGCTAAAAAAACTCCTCTAGAAACCCTCTAGTTCTGAGGGTTTTTTCCAGCCAAAAAACGCTGATTACAGCATATGTGTGCATGGACACATAGGATAGCATGCTGGGGAGTTTACTAGTTGTATAGAAAAACGCTGTAAATATGTTCAGTGTGCATGAGGATTTATACTTGCCTTCTCACCATCTGTCAAATGCCTCTGAAAAGTGGTTTGACCATAGATCATTTTTCAGAGGCATCAGTGAGAGCTGATAATGTAAATAAATCTTAGGCATTGTATACGCAGGTTTCAGTTTGTGTAAGAGCAGTATGTACAGCAAGTTCTACAAAGCATTTGCAAAGCTTTCAGTAAGCTTCAGGTAGATTTATTGAATATAGATTTATATTCAGGTGGGTTGATTGAAGGCAGATTTATAGAAAGTAGCTTTATTGAAGGTGTAGCGCTACCCCTGCAGGAGTCACTTGTGTTTTTGCCTGGGTCTCCCCTATCTTCACCCTGCAGCCAGGCTTAGAGTATTTTCTATAGCTAGGTGAACACACAAACACTGGCATTCCTTGTCTTCAATGACCAGTCTAGGGAATGTTATTTTTGTAGTTTTATTGTAGAACTGGGAATAGGGATGGGGAATTTTAGTAGGATACTCCAGAGTTAGAACTAATTACAGTTGAGGACATCTACCTGATCTCTCGGTTGAGCACTGTTGAAGTCCTGGCTAGAAGCAGATAGCAGGCTTCTCTTTGGCAATAGCAACAAATAGATTAGGAGTGAGCAAAGTCCCTTTAGCAATAGTAGTAGTAGCAGGACAAAGCTCCTCAGGTACAAGCCAGTTACGGCACACCTTTCTCTTCTAGCAATTGCTTTTCAGAAACCACTCTATGAGACATACATTTTCCATTTTTGGATGAAACAGAGAGCCAAGTAGCAGCAGGTCATTCCTGAGTGGAAGCATCCAATTGGTTTGACCGTTAACCAGAGTGTTGCAAACCATGGCCTTTTCGGTCAAAGCAGAGCCACAAAAATGACCGCTACTCTCTCTGTTTGCACCTTCTTCAGAGCCTCTGAAATTATTTGAAAAGGGGGAAAAGCTTAGCACAGCTGGAAGCTCCATCTTTGAGTGAGAGCATCCATCCCCACTGCTCTGTCTTCTCTGTTCAGGGGAAAAAAACTGCTCAGGAAATCGACTACCATATTCAGCAAACCCCTGAGATGGGCTGCTGACAAGGATACCAAATTGATCTCTGCCCAACTCAGTATTTCGTCTACCAGGATTTGAAGACTCCTGCTTCTTTTTGCTGCCTTGCCTGTTTACATAGGCTACCACTGTGGTGTTGTCCGTGCAGACCTACACATGCTGACCCTGGAGCTTCTGAGAGAAAGCCAAGAGAACCAAAGCAATTGCTTTTAATTTTCCCCAGTTTGAGGAGTTTGTCGCTGGAGGCCTTGACCACTGCCTCGGTTTTAACTAACCTCTCAGGCGCACTTCCCAGGCCAAGAAGCAGGCATCTGCATCCAATCTCAAAAATCTTTGGGAGCACTCTCGGATTGGGATGTGCAGATATGCGTCCCTTAGATTAATCGATGCCATGAAGCAATTTGGAAATAGCAGGTTTCTGACTAAAAAGACAGAGTCCATTCTAAACCCTTTGTATTGTATTGCTTTGTTCAATGGTTTTAAGTTGAGGATTAAACGGAATATATACATATAAAACCCCATCTGTTCTGCTCCGGATGGGACTGGAACTAACACTCTGAAAAATTTGATCCTGAACCAGGTTCTTCATGGCAAGAACTTTTACCAGATTTTTTGGAATATGACAAAATAACTTCTTGGAGTGATCTTCTCAAACTCTGTTTTGTAATCCATGCCAACAAGATTCCAGATATACATGCTTGTAGTTATTTTCTCCCATTGTGGAAGGTATGCCTGTAGTCTTCCTCTCATCAGAAGCAGCGAGTCATTGAGATTTTTTGGGCTATGCAGGAGTACATAAAAGGACCCCTTCTTTCTCTCTTGCTTTCTGTGATGCCCAGGCATTTTTCTTCCCTTGAGACTTGACACCCTGCTGCAGACCTCTCGGGGGACAAAAAAAATGTTAAGCTTGTTTTTTTTTTTTGCAGTGGGAAATACTTTTTCCTTGATGCTGTGTGGGCCAGGATTGACACCAAGTCTGGCCCAAAAGAGAAATCTCCTGAAAACAGGATTCCACACAGCCTAATTTTTGAGGTTGAGTCCTCCTGCCAGGTTTTTAGCCATAAGGCAGTTAGACAAGGCAGTTGAGTGAGCTGTCATACGTATGGATTCTGCAAGTGCATCTGCTATATATCCTACTGCTCTTGATATTGTAAGGAAAAAATCTAATATCTCTTCTTTCTCATCTGCCCCACCTCTGTACCTCCCTACACATCTGCTCCATCACTGTAACCCCCTGTTCATCTGCCTCATCATTGTACCCCCTGCTTTTCTGTCCCACCTCTGAACCCTCTGCTTATCTGCCCCACCACTGTAACCCCCTTTCTCATCTGCCCCACCACTGTACCTCCTGCACATCTGTCCCACCTCTGTACATCCCAGCTCATCTGTCCCGCCAATGTACCACCTTTCTCATCTGCCCCACCATTACTATACCTCCTTTCTCATCTTCCCCACAATGTACCTCCTTTCTCATCTGCTACACCACTGTACCTCCTGCACATCTGTCCCACCTCTGTACCTCCCTGCTCATCTGTCCCACCACTGTAACACTCTGTTCATCTTTGCCACCTCTGTACCCCCCTGAACATCTGCCCCATCGCTGTACCCCCCTGCTCTTCTGTCCCACAGCTGAACCCCTCTTTCCAATATATATATATATATATATATATATATATATATATGTTGGACAGCATTATGGAAACACCAGATAGAACAACAAAATCATTACCTATCTATTGCTTGGTGTGAAAGATAGCAACCAGGGGTGGACTGACCATTTGGAAACTCGGGCACTGCCCGAGGGCCCGGGGTCAGTAGGAGGCCCCATGAGATGCCCCTGGTACCTTTTTCAAAGACTTTTTTGAGTTTGGGCAAGGACACAGGGGCCCCATGATCCCCTGTTGCCCGGGGGCCCCATGAGTTGTCAGTCCGCCCCTGATAGCAACAGCACAAAAGCAAAAAGCAAAATCAAGCATTATTCCTCATTTAACTCATATGGTCTGTGTAATTTCAATAGTTCAATTTGCAAACCCAGTAATAAACACTCCTGCATCTGTAGAAGGATGAACTTATATTACACACATGTGAAAAAAGTGTTTGCCAAGAAGGTTATTCATCGTGTGTCTTAAAGTTGAATTCTGGGCACAAAATGTATAAATTAAAGGATAACTCAAGTTTTGTGGAAAGAAATAGCAAAAAAAAACCCCAAAAATGTATAATGTATACAATTCGTTTCAAGTCATATTGTCATTGAATATTATTAAAAATTACCTTTCCTTTTCAATTTGCAGCACCATCATTTTCTGTAAAATGCAACGCAATATGGCTACCTGGAGGTGTTCTTTATACATTTCAGATGTTTGGCATCCCCTGCAACAAAAATGTCATTTTTAGTGAGATACTTGCAAAACCAAAGCACGTCTAAAGGGATACAGACCCTGCCAATTTCCTCATTAGAGCCCTGCAGGTGCAGCAGCTGATTGATAGATGTAAAACCACTCTCGTACAGATTCACTCTGTAAATGGACAGAGTCAAACAATCATCTATTCCTTCACATTAGCAAAAGTTAGGAGTCTGCAACAAAGTTTGTTAAAATTCTTGCAATGTAGATTGATCACCCAGAGGGGAATGTTTTTTTTCTCACAACAAAAGTGGAGTTACGCTTTAAATATATCATTCAATAGCCGCAAAGAATATAAACCCTTTTAAATATATCTGCAATCGCATATATTACCTTGTAAAAGTAGCATCATCACTGTGCTGTACATAGCCTATCCAGAAAGCAGAGCTGTAGGAGGGACCAAGCAGAAAACTACAGGCTGCCTGAAGGGGGGGTGGAGACAAGACCAGCCACTCTGCACAAGAAAAGAGAGCAGCTCTGAGCGGTCTTGATTACAGGAAGCTCCTTTACAGAGGTAAAGTTCCACACTGGATTTCTGCACAGGTCTGGAAGAAATACACAAAGCCCCCAAGATTCAAGGAAGAATATACACTCCTCTTATACACAATATTTGCTTGTCCCGGAGTTCAGATTAAAATTAATGTTTGTCATGAGATCTGTATCTACAGGTTTACACTTCATTTAGGACCTGTTTTCCTTTCTATATAATCCTATAGGAATGCAAAAACAGTTTGGGGCAGACCGAATGCAGATCAGAATGAGGCCAATTGTAGGTGAAATGGACCCAACAATGATCTCTGAATGATCTCCAAAGCATCTCACTCTGATGTCAATGCTGCATTTGGCCAAAGGCCATCAACACAAATCCCCAAAAGTCACAAAAGATCTTATAATAGAGAGAACAAAATACTAGCCTGTGTCTGTCACAGATTCATCTATGAATATTACCATACAGTCTTAGCAAGACATACAAGAAATATCCCACTTCATTGGGTGGAAGGAATCTACGAAATGTATTTCTCTTATTGCTGACATCTCATCTACTCAAAATTTCCTACAATCCTGTGGGTGGCTGTACATAACAGCTGCAGGTTCCGTGGCAGTGATTACGCAGGCTCTGCATTCTATACAGCTCCTGTATGACCATGTGAATGCAGCCTAAAGGGAGAATGGGAAGGGGTTAAAAATGGCTGAATTAGGACAAACTAAGGGTTAAATAGGAAGAGGTTTTATTGTAAAATAAGCTCTTCTCTATCGTTTATTAATGGACACAAAAAATTATAGGAGAATGAAAAACAAAGCTTAATAAACATAATTCAATGTCCAGAAAATACTAAATTCTAAAGGTAAGTAGGTAAGTCCCAAAGCCTACTTCCATGAAGAAATAAATCTTCACCCCCCCCCGAGAATGTCCCATTGGACAAAACTTGTAAGGGTGGAGACTTTGTGCTGACGTCACTCCGCTGCACAATTGCAGGTTGGCAGCGATTTTCTGTATGGGTTCCATTGATTTAATAGCTATTTTTTTTGCTGGATTACAATTGTTTTATTCTTATGCCTAATATTTTAATCAATACTACAATATTACCGATATCCATTGGCTTCTGGTGAGCTTTATTTGCCACAGTTAGGACTGAACCTGGATGCCATTGAGAAGAGATGGCTTGAGGCTGGTGTATATTTAAAACACATGCTTCTGATGTTGTATTTATTGCAGCATATGCAGTATACTTGGTGAGTAATCATTTTACAAGGTGGTGGTGTTTGGGGACTTTTGTACACAGAAGGCTGGAGCAATTCAATCAGTTAGTGAAAGATTTTTTTCTCCATTTCTTCAATGACAGTATGCTTTGGGACTTTTACTCAGCTTTCTTTTGCACCTTGGTATAACTTATTGTTGATGTTATGGTTGGTTCTGCATAGATTTGTTATTTTAGTGCTTTTGGGGGGTTTTGTCCAACCTTTTGTCCCACACCCATACTCTTACCACATGGATTTATTATTGTAATACCATTGAAGGATCCAGCTTTACTTCTTTACAGATGGGTTTGGTGGCGCCACCATCAGGAGTAGGATGCCAGGTGCAACTTAAAACACGCCTACAGGGTGGCCCCCTGATGTTGACCAACCCTCCATCTGCAAGACAGGATTTAGTTATTCTGTAGCGTCCTCAAGACTGCAATGCAAAGAGTTTTTCTCCCCTTTTTGTTTTCACCTTTTGTTCCTGTCAATGTATTTTTGACAGGTTGTGGGTACTGGTTTCCAGTTTACAGATACCCCCTCCTTACTGGCTTCAGCTCTGCATGTCTACACCATGGTCCTGGGCCCAATCTAGGCTCCATTATGTTTATGGGGGATAGCAAGCATGGGGTACTTGGATAACCTGCACCTTTGAGCTCCTTCAGCTTTGGATTTGGAGTGTGACTTGTTCAGCGTGATCAACATCCTGGAGGATCTCAGGAGGGTCCACAATCTGCACAATTCAGTCTTAACTCCCTCTCTGCTTCTGGAAGACTTGGGACTCCTGCTGCACAATTCCATGGCCAAGATCCCTCTCCTACCAGAGAAAATAAAGATGCTGTGTTTTCACTTTCTATGCCTCCCCTCTATATAGACAGCATCATTTTGATTTTACATGAGGATTATGGGCCTCATGGTGGCTTCCTTCAAAGCTGTCCCATATGCCCAGGATCATGCCAGGCCTATGCTCTGAGAGGTCCTGGCCAAGTGGAACAGTGTCCGGAATCACTGGACCTTCCTATCTACAGTATCTGTGTCGTCCGACCAAGGCATTATTAGCTTGGTGAATTCGCTTTCCACTTCTCTTGTCCGGGAGAATCCTTTTTTCCTTCAGTTGGCAGATTATCATCACAGTCAACAGCCCCCTTGGGGAAAGTAGGGGACTGATGGATAATTACCTGTTCAGGGTTGCTGTTTCCCAGAGGACTTCAGTCTTTCCCTCAATAGCCTGGAACTCATGGGTGTAAGGCTATCTATATCTCATTGGATAATGCTTCTGCAGAGTTACCTGACCCAAATGAAATCGGACTATGCTGCAATGGTGGTTTCCATCACTTATCAGGGTGGCACCAAGAGCTCTGCAATACCCTGGAAGTGTTGCGAGTTCTTAGATGGGTGGATCGCTATTTTATGGACCAATCCACAGTCCATGCTCTTGGAGTAGGCAACTGGCAAGGGGACTGTCTCATTCACTGGTGTCTGGATCAGGGGGTATGGCCCCTACACCCTGAAGTGTTCCTTCAGATTTACAAATTGTGTAGGAGGAGCCAGGTGACGCTGAGGCTGCTGAGGCTGCTGGAGAGTGGGATCGTAGCTGCACAGCAAAATTTAAGGGAGATTTTACCATTTTAATGCTGTTAGTGAAATACTTTTGCGATACTTGAAATATAACACTGTGAGAGGCCATCCTATGTGGTTTTGAGTATATTGGCAGCAGAGAAGGAAGAGGCCTACTAAAGGGATACTTACCAGGTGTAATAGAAAGGAGAAGATTATCTTCAAGACTAAGCGGGAAGTCAGCCAAGGTTATATGCATACCTGCCCATTTAGACCTAATAACATATGTTTAAGTTCACATCTTGAGATGAGTGCATTGGAGGAAAAGTGGTGGGACCCACTTGCATGTTGGTGTAGAATTGTGGTAATATTGAGCATGGAGTAGAGGAAGATATAGATTGGGACATAGGTTGGGATATTCATGGACTATTACCACAAGAGCTGAAGAATCTCTTTTCATGTTTTCAGTTTATAACGATGTTCACAGATTATTGATGTGTTGTTATATATGTATATAATATGTACACATATGTTTATGATATATACACATACTGTATGTTTCATGAGGTTTAAGTGAACTTAACACGCACACCATATTTATATGGTGTGTGCTGGAATGCATGTACTATAGATGTGAGCAGCACCCTTTACACATTATTTATTTATTGCACTTTTAAAGTATTAGACACGTGTAGAATATTTTAGTTTTTGAATCCACTTTACAGTACATGAACTAGGCAGCACAGAAGTTATACATTTCCTTCAGATTTGTCAGCGTTGGGACACCCCCAGTGTCAACCTCTTGCGTTCAGGCTCATTTGGAAGATCTTAAGTTAAGTAATGCTGTGGCTCCTTGGTATGAGTATTCCCTGATTTATACATTGCCATCCCTAAAACATCCTTCCTTGGTTGCTTCCAGAGCTAGAGCGGCAGGGCATTCTATTAGTTCTGGGCACTCCGCTTTGGCTAAGCAATACTTAAATTGTGGATCTCGTTAACCGGTTGCAGACATGCCTTGGCTTCTCGCGTTTGCCTGGATCCCCTTTCTTGGGATCTGATCTGCCACCCTGCTTACAGCCACTGGTCTTAACAGTTTGGCTGTGGCAAGCCTGGTGCTGAAAGAAAAGGACCTGTCTCTAGCTGTCAGTCAAAGATGCTTGGGCTTGAACGTCTACTTCTCTATTCATCTAATATAACACTTGGATGGCTTGCTTTGCTTATTGTCTATGGGGGTTAATCCTTGTAAGTTTTTAGTTACCCGCATTTTGGTCTTATTTCATTGGGGTGTGGAGCCTTGGTTCATCCTCAGTATGGTTAAAGGCCAAGTCTCTGCTTTGGCCATTCTATTTTAGCTTCCATTTTGGCATCCTTTTTTCCTGGTTTATGTCTTTATCCTGGGCTTCACTCGGAAAAGGCCCCTTTTTCACTTCGGGACCTGAACTTTTTTGTTTGCCTTGCAAAAGCAACCTTTGAAAATACCTGGGATATTAACTTCTGAACATTATACAAAAGGTTGCCTTCTTGGAGGCCATCACTTCAGTCCGTCAGGTGTCAGAGCTCATGATTCTTTGCTGTAAGTACCTCTTTTTTTGGTGTTGCATAAAGACAAGAGGGGGTCATCGTACTAGGCTGTTTTATGACCTATCTCAACTGAGATATCGTCCGCCTTCCTTATATCCACATTTCCTTCTGAGAGAAGCAGCTCTTCATTGCCTGGATGTGGTCAGAGCCATTATAGTTTATATCCGGCCAAAGCCTTCATTCAGAAGTCTGGGGTTCTGCTCATCATTCAAGATTAGGTCAAGCTACCTTGTCTACCACTTTTTTCAGTTGGATTAACAGAACAGTGATCCAGTTATACACTCTTCAAGCCGCAAGACTCCTTTCTCAATTACTGTGTATTCTCCCAGGGCATTGTATGATTCATGGGTTTTTCATTATTCTGCTTCTGTTATTCATGTATGCAAGTCGGCTACCTGGTTGTCAGTTGAAATGTTTACCAAGTTTTGTATGGTTTACATAGTTGCCTCAGAAGATGCCAACTTGGCCAGAAAGTTTTACAGGAAGCAGTTTTAGTTCTGTTGTCTTGGTTTTGGGCCCATCCCTTTATTTCTGCCTCTCTGGTACTGCTTTGGGACATCCCATCCATGCAGAAGTAAAGTTGTGTCCTTTAGTGAACCATAGAGAAAACTGGATTTTTGTACTTGCCGTAAAATCTTTTCCTGAGTTCTTTGAAAGACACAGCACCCGCTCAGGCTCTTTTGGCTGTCTCAGTGTTATTGTCTGGGTACTGCTGGCTACTAACTGAATCCTGTCCTAAACATGGTGGGTTTGGTAACCATCAGATGGCTGCCACTCAGGCAAGTTTTGTTTGAACTTGAACGTAGCATCCAACTCCTGAATATGGGGCCGTCAATCCCATTCATGAAGAAGTAAAGCGGTGTCCTTCAATGAGTACAAAAGTCCATTTTTTTTTATTTATGAGGTCTTTAATTCCCCCTTTGACCTGCTGATGAATGGTACAGAGTACTTTGCACTTTGTTTTTAAACACTGTTCAGAAGGTCCTTTTTTATTTTCCAATACAGTGTAAACAACTAGGAACTCCCAGTGCTGTGTACAGCTTCCCATAGACATAAATTGTTGCAGGCATCTGAATGCAGTTATGTAGCACTACTTGTGTAAAATGGTGCATGTGCACAGATGTAAGTTCCAAATGCAGAAAGTGTGTGTTCATAAACTTCCATCTGTATTGGAGAATGCCCTAATATTGCCAATTTGGTGGCGGGAACTGCATCAGGATAGAAAGGCAGGGCATATTCCATACTAGGATTCAGTATTTTTGGGTGTACGTAGCACACCCAATGTCCACAATGGGTTTGGATAGGATAATTATTTTATGTATTTTTTTCCAGTGCATAGTAAAGCAGCAATATGGGCGAAAATAATTTTTTAGTTTAGGTAAATTTTAGAAATACAGAATGCATGCTTCTTGGTTCTATGTTTCATGTTTTTTTTCACCAAAGTTGAGAGCAATATAAGGAAAACTGGCACAAAATAGTAACTAAATATCATCTTTAAAAATGTAGCTGCATATTTCTTGCTATTACTATAACCTACCACCAAAGAACAACACAAAAGAAATTCTCCTGCTCCTGATGATCACAGCCATACCACACACATGTATGTTATTTGTTGTTTGTACCTGTAGTAGGGCTCAGAAACAATAGTGCACATTTTGTGTTTTATTTTTATTTTTACAATAACCCTGACAATAGTTAGCATTGATACTAATTAAAATCCTGCCTAAAATACACTGACCCTGACTTTTGACCCTAACCCTAACCTTAACCTTGACCTAGACCAAATCCTGATCTAGGTATTTGAAAAAAAATATATTATTTTTTTCTTACAGGCAATTATTTGTTTACACTTTTCTCTTCTAGCAAGGAGACAAAGATACAATGTATCTTTTTCTCCATTCAAAATGCATAGGGGCAGGCTGTACAGTGACTGATCAATGCAGTAGCCAATCAGATGATCAGGAAGTGGACCTCCTGGTTCCTGAGTGTTAGTCCACGTTGGGAGTGTGTCATGCAACGCGTTGCCAGCACAAACACAAGTACACATTTGGGGCAGCACAGTGGCTAAATGGTTAGCACTTCTGCCTGGCAGTACTAGGGTTGTCGGTTCAAATCCCAACCACGGCACCACCTGCCTGGAGTTTGCATGTTCTCCCTGTGCCTGCGTGGGTTTCCTCAGGGTACTCCGGTTTCCTCCCACATTCCAAAGAAATGCTGGTAGGTTTATTGGCTCCTGTCTAAATTGTCCCTAGTATGTGTATGTAGGAATGTGAGTTAGGGACCTTAGATTGTATGCCCCTTGAGGGTGAGGAACTGATGTGAATGTACAATATATTTGTAAAGTGCTGCATAAATTGACTGCGCTATATAAGTACCTGAAATAATAATAATAATAATATGTGCCCAACAGAAAAAGAGCCACCTCTGTGAAGCCCCATATATGCATACACTCAGCAGGAAGTGGTTAAAGAGGCTACATTCACACGGGCATTTTAACATGGTGTAAATGGCAGCAGCAGGAATCTACTGATTCTACTGAACAGTTTTTGACAGTTGTGAGTGACTAGCAGCAGCTCCCTAGCCTGTACACTTCAATGGCAGGTGTCTGTGGCCACTTCTATTCATGACTGTTTCCACAGCCAGCGATCATTTGCAGTGATTGCTTGCTGCGTGTGCTTTTGTGTGCTGGCAGGGAACAGGCTTTTCCTCTTATGCTGTGGATGTTAAAAAAAAAATTAAAAAAAACAATAAAAAAGCTAACTAGCTACTATGTTCTGTCATTGGTAACTTTAATTTAGTAATTTAATTAAGTAATTTAGAGTAATTGTAAAAAAGGTATATATTGGACCTACTCACATATAATATCAGGTTGTCTAGCTAGGGATGGGTTGGTTTCTGATGCAGAAAAAAAATGTATGGAAAAGTTTATCATTCCAGTGTATTTCTACTTTTCAGCCAAATTGGGATTATGCCTACTTTATATTTGTTACATGCTCCCATTTACAGAGTGTGACTTTTTTTCTTTTTAACTGTCTCCATTTTAGTCCTTGTATCCGTACATTGCCATCTATTCAAAGCTATAGCAGCTGCCTATAGAGTCCCATGTATAATCTTGCTCCAAGCAAACAACCAAAAAGGTAAGGAATAATTTAGAAAAAATATTTTTGGATATACTGTGTGAATGGGAACACATAACAAACATATAGTGGGGTTTCTTAAATTTGGCTGCACAAGTAGAAATTCACTTTAGGTACAGCATAATTATGCATTCCAAACTAAAATATTTCTCTAATTTTACCTCTTTGGTTATTTTAGGGGCATTTTAATACATTTATGGAGTACATGAACCAGACATTTGCACGATTTGTTCTTATTGGGCTTTCCACCGACCCATATGTTCAGCCGCTCATTTTTATTATCTTCTTACTGATATATATGGTCACAATCCTAGGGAATGTTCTGATTATTATAGTGGTTAGGATTGGCATTCACCTGCAGACGCCTATGTACTTCTTTCTCAGTAACCTGTCCTTTATTGACCTTTTCTTCTCCACTTCTGTTGTGCCTAAACTCTTAATAAACACTTTGTCCGAAGACAAGAGTATCTCCTTCTTGGGATGTGTGGCACAGATGTATTTCACCTTGGCTTTGGGTGGAACGGAATGCCTTATTTTGGCCATCATGGGTTATGATCGGTATGTAGCCATCTGTAACCCTTTACATTATAACACCATCATGAGCTTAAGGATCTGTGTGATAATATCGACTGGAATATGGGTTTTCAATTTCTCTAACTCTATGTTTTATGCAGTAATCACCTTCCAACTTCCTTACTGTAAGTCGAACGATGTCAACCACTACTTCTGTGAGATGCCTCCACTTTTCCATCTGTCTTGTAAAGACACCTTGATGGAAAAAATAGCCGTATATATTTCAGGATCAATTGTAGGTCTTTGTGCATTTGTGTTGACACTCCTGTCCTATGCCCAAATTATTTTTACCATCTTAAAGATTCGATCCACTACAGGACAGAAGAAGGCCTTTTCCACGTGTACCTCTCATATTTGTGTAATTTCATTATACTATGGTAGCATTGTCTTTATGTACTTACGGCCTCGAGGTAGTTATTCTGTGGAAAAAGACAGGGCAGTGGCCATTTTCTACACAGTCATAACACCTATGTTTAATCCGATTATTTACAGTATAAGAAACAATGAAGTGAAAGGGACAATGAAGAAGCTACTTAAGAAAGAGTTGCAAACCAGTGTGATTAAAATTAGAATCTAAACTGCGTTCTGGGAAAGTTGACAGCTGTTTCCTCTATGAAGATCTACTTTTTTGACCCATGATTTTATATATATATATATATATATATATATATATATATATAAAAATAATTATTTTTTATTTTTTTTGCAAAAACATTTTAAAAAGCTGGAAATAGTAAAATTGAATATTTGAACACGGGAATATACCAATTAATCTATGTTATGTCTTAGTACGGTATCATAATTAATGATGATGATGTTACCCGGGGTTGTCACCAGAGGAAACAATTTAAAAGTTTTATCCTTCATAAGACTAATATTTTAGGACAATATATCTAGTCATAAGCAATAGGTTGTGTGCTTAGATTAGACATTATCATACAAAAGTGGGAATTAAACGATGGGTAAAAAGTTTGGTAGAAGATGTGGACATTAATGTGTTCCAATAAACATGGAAAAATACAGTTCAAATCATATTGTAGATCATTAAGTTTAAAGGGTATGTTTACAAACAGCATCCTAAATAGTCCATTGAGAAAGCTTGTGCCTTTGGTATTTTAACAACACTGCGGGGAATATATTTAATGCATTAATGTTACATTCACCAAACACTCACTGCAAGTGAATCAGTCTCTGTGAATTAAAACACATACTGTATACCAGGAAAATACTTTATATCTGCAGTAAATATCATCTGGTGAATGTAATATTCATTGCTTTATACTTACACACAGTAGATTTCACTGATATTACAGAAACATGGTTTGATTCTTCACAACTGGGCTATTAACAAGTATAACAAAATGTGTTGGGAGGTCGCCCCTTAGTGAATGGTGTTGCAACACCTAGCCATAAAAGTAGCACTCTGACTCTTTACTTTGTGTGGGCATTAACATGCTTCAGGCCCACTTTACTGTGTACCTTTGCTCCACACAATTACCGAAGGATCCTATTCCCTCCCCAACCAGTAGCTAGGTCTGTTCCGACCTGCCCTTACAATAGACTCTCTACTCTGACCTGCAACAAGTCATCTCCCATCCTACTATGACCTGTGATATGTCATCTCCCTCTCTACCGTGACTCTTGATATGTCATCTCTCCCCCTACCCTGACCCTTGATATGTTGCCAGCTGCGATTTCTCCTGCGCTCTAGGGCCCAGACCGGTGGCAAATAGATGGAACCAACACCAGAGCAAGCGACCACCAGTATATTTCACGGTTGTGCAGCTCCAAAACAGGGCTGGGGAAGCCCGATCGATACTGCAAAGTGAAACAAAAAACAAGAAGCGCACCAACCTTGCGCATTACCTCAGTAACAGAATTTATTAATAAAAGATAGGTACTCACAAACCACGAATAAAATCAGGCATGTAGTCCTCAAAGGGACTTCAAAGATAAGAAGCCAGCGCGAATCCCATCATGGGGGTAGACACTCAGTATACTGACGCGTTTCGAAGGAGGAAGAAGGCATAGCCTTCGAAACGCGTCAGTTATACTGAGTGTCTACCCCCATGATGGGATTCGCGCTGGCTTCTTATCTTTGAAGTCCCTTTGAGGACTACATGCCTGATTTTATTCGCGGTTTGTGAGTACCTATCTTTTATTAATAAATTCTGTTACTGAGGTAATGCGCAAGGTTGGTGCGCTTCTTGTTTTTTGTTTCACCTTGATATGTTGCCTCCACCCCTTACCTGACCTATAATATATTGCCTCCCTCCTTCCTTGAGCTGCTGGTAGCAGAAAGTTCAAGCATGTTCTCTATCCCACATTGCCTGGGGCACCCACAGAAATGATACTGGATTTATAATTTGACGGCAGTTGCTGAGCAATAATGGAGCTTTACTTCTGATCAGCAACTGCTGCCAAGTTGTTACTCCATGTAGAAAGTTCAATACAGGTGCTAATATAGATTTGTGAAGTCGCTGATTAATCTGAGTCCATTCAAATGTATCTTGTGTTAAGTCCTGATAAAGGAAAATTGGTGTTGCCCCCAACCTACATTGGCTGTTTTCATACGCCTTTTTTTTTTTACCAACGAATAAAATTATCTCTGACTTTTTCATCTGGTTTTGGTCTGAAGCTCCTTTCTGTATTTTTACAGAGCAAGGACAATGTCGTCTTATTACTAGTCTATGGACACATCATATGAAAATACCTGGGGTGTAGCGTTTTTTACCATATAACTACTACAGATGTCAAAAGGTTTTGTATCACATAGTTAATCAAATATTTTATATGGGAAAATAGCAGGTCATATCGGAAGATGCAAAAACAGTTCTGTATTTTTCACTTCAAAACTTCTTTATTCAAAAAGTGTTGCAATGTACATAGTAAGACCATTATTCAGAGTTAGTCTGGCTGAAAAAAGACAAAAGTCCATCCAGTTCAACCATTAAATTAAAAAAAAGTTGTAAGTACACCCACAGTTGATCCGGAGGAAGGCAAAAAAAAACCAGCAAAGCATGATCCAATTTGCTCCTGCTGGGAAAAAAAATTCCTGCCTGATCCCCCAACAAGCAATTGGATATTCCCTGGATCAGCCTTACCTATAAATGTTAGTATCCAGTTATATTCTGTGTATCTAGGAAAGAATCCAGGCCTTTTTTAAAGCAATCCACTAAACTGGCCAGAACCAACTTTTGAGGGAGTCTATTCCACATTTTCACAGCTCTCACTGTGAAGAAACCTTTCCGTGTTTGGAGATTAAATTTCTTTTCCTCCAGATGTAAAGAGTGCCCCCTTGTCCTCTGTGATGACCTCAGGGTGAATAACTCTACACTGAGTTCACTATATGAACCACTGATGTATTTATACATGTTGATCATATCCCCCTTAATCTCCTCTTCTCAAGAGAGAATAAATTCAGTTCCTCTAATCTTTCCTCATAGCTGAGCTCCTCCATGCCTTTTATCAGTTTGGTTGCCCTTCTCTGTACTTTCTCCAGTTCCCCAATGTTCTTTTTGTGAATTAGTGTCCAAAACTGAACTGCATATTCCAGATGAAGTCTTACTAATGATTTGTACCGGGATAATATGATATCTCTCTCTCTGGAGTCTATACCTCTTTTAATACAAGAGAGGATTTTGATCGCTTTAGAAACCGCAGCTTGGCATTGCATGCCATTATTAAGCTTGTGATCTACCAGAATTCCCAGATCCTTCTCCACCATTGATTCCCCCAGTTGTACTCCCCCTAGTATGTATGATGCATGCATATTCTTAGCCCCCAAGTGCATAACCTTACATTTATCAACATTAAACCTCATTTGCCACATAGTTGCCCAATTAAACAGTGCATTGAGGTCGGCTTGTAAATTGAAGACATCCTGTAAGGACGTTATTCCACTGCACAGCTTGGTGTCATCTGCAAAGACTGAAATGGGATTTTTAATCCCAGACCCTATATTGTTTATAAATATATTAAAAAGTAAGGGTCCCAACACTGAACCTTGGGGTACACCACTGATGACCCCAGACTATTCAGAATATGAATCATTAACCACTAAACCCTGAATACGATCTTTTAGCCAGTTTTCTATCCATTTACATACAGATTTTTCCAAGCCCGTAGACTTTACCTTACACATTAGCCGTGTGTGGGGAACTGTGTCAAACGCTTTTGCAAAATCCAAGTATTCCACGTCCACCGCCACCCCTCTGTCCAAGGTTTTGCTAACCTCCTCATAAAAAGAAATCATTTTTGTTTGACAACTTCTGTCTTTCATGAATCCATGCTGTCTGTTGCTTAAAATATTTGTTTCCAGCAAGAACTCATCTATGTGGTCTTTTATTAAACTCTCAACATATGAGAAAAACTTAGGTCAAATATAAAAATTTGTAAGGTAACAATGACAAATCCAAAGATATACAGCATTCGTGTATAGATTATAAACAGAGGGTTGAGGTACTAGCGGGGGCCTAACATGCAGGATCAACATACACAAGTTTAGAACTTTGAAATGGTAAGGCAATCATTTTTCAAACACATGTATCTGATAGTGCAAGCCATCTAGCCCATACTTTATTGTATTTAGTGGGCAACCTCTATGGAGGTAAATAAGCTTCTTGTAAGGTGAAGTTCATCTCTCACTTCCAATAATCTAATAGGGGGGGGGGTTGTGTGCATCCAAACCTGAGCAATGACCTTTCAAGCAGAGAATAATGTTTTGTGAAGAAATGTGGTGAGTTATTTGTCTGTATCAGGATCTGGAAGGAGACCAAGCAGACATACTTTTGAATCTAGAGTCAAGGGGAATCCCATTGATTATGTCGGAAGTGGACAATCTGGGTCCAGTAGGTTTGCACAACAGGACAGGAGCAGTTAAGGTGATAGAATGTACCCGTATGAGTCATACATAAGGAATATAGTGGGTTTTGAGTGGGCTTATATATCTGGATACACGGACTGGAGTCAGGTAGGCCTTATGCAATATATACAACTGAGTCATGAGATCAGTAATATTAGGGGATACAAGTTTGTAATTGTCGAGTATCTAACAATTCTGTCTTTTAAACACGTGAACAACCCTAACACACTAAATGGTTACCAAAACTGCAGTCTATCTACTCATTTGGGAGATTAAATTCTGTTGGGAAGGTAATACATAGTAATTGCACTGAGACATTATACAGCCAGTGCTTTGGGACCAGTGATCATAAATCCAAAGCATAGCATATAAGATTGCATCTAACAAGCAAGACATTTGCAAGAAAATGAACACCTTCACACAGGTAAGTTGCACAACACCAAACCAAAGAGACAATATGTTTAAGCTATGCAATTTTATTTATTAAGGATGGACCTAGTGAATTTCTGTAATGGTTCAGGGAGAGATTCTTCATCTCTGCTTACATTTCATATTTGTAAAATGTAATGTTTATATTGTATAGTATATTGGTATTAGTACTCAATATAACTGTCTGGGACAAAGTAAGGTGCTAATTTTTGCTCTTTTTTATGTCTATCAACAAACATAACAGTCAGCTTTTTCATTTTGCTTATTTTTTACTTTAAAAAAGTAATATATGCCACTTTGTTTAGGAAAATGATGGCACAATCTTCATGTAAGAATTTTGAATTTCCACAAAGAATAGAAAATGTTCACTTTTTGAATTAATTTTTGTGACTAAATTTAGGTATTAATATTACCAGTACCTAGGTAATACTGGCCCTCTTGTGTCAAGATTAACATTTAACTGGCAGGGAAATGCCTTTAGGGTGGATTTCGTAGGTAACTAGACCTGTAACCATGCCTTTGGCACAGGGTAGGGCTATTATGTACAAGTAACAGGGGGATTTGGGTCCTATAATAAGGCTGCCAAGTCTCTGAAACATGGATTAGAGTGGTGGGAATGGTCTAATGCAGTGGTCTCCAAGCTGTGGCCCCGGGGCCAGATGTGGCCCTTGGCTCGCTTTTATCTGGTCCTTGGGGCACTATTTTATCCACTGATACTAACAATGGGGCATAATTCCCTCCAATGACACCAATTATGGGGCATTATTCCTCACAATGACACCAACAATGGGGCCCAATGACACCAATGATGGGGCACAATTCCTTACAACGACATCAACAAAGAAGCATGGTTTACTCCCACTGACATCTGGACCTTTTCTGCTCTCACTGGCCACAGTCTGGCCCCCTTGAAGTCTAGAGGACAGTATACTGGCCCTTTGTTTAGAAAGTTTGGAGACCCCTGGTCCAATAGTACAATTGAAAATATTTTAGTTCCAGATTGTAACACAACCAACAATGGAAAGGTACAAGGGGGCTATGTAGGTCATTGGCTGTCACAAACAATTGTTGAGTTAAAGTGTTACTAAACCCATGACCCTGCATTCACTACAGTATATCTGGTCTCCCACAGTACACAGAACATATAATAATTTTAGTAAATATAAACTGCTAAATATTTTTTTCTCAGCAGCAGTTAGAGCAGTCTTGTGACTTCTATCAGTGTCCAGCAGAGCAGTGGTTAAAGCTTGTAGGAGGAGTTTCCATTTTCCCCTGATTGTTCTATGAGGCTGCTAGACCCCTGGTCCTCTGTCTGGACAGTGCTGATTGGCCCTGTGCTGATCACATGCACTCTCCCAAGAAAAAAAAAAACTCTCTAGCAATACACACCAAAATGAGCATGTGCAACTTGCCCCAAAGGCTCTGTTCCATCAGAAGATGAATTTGGGACAGTAGAAGAAGGGGAGGATCAGTTAAGTCAGGATCAAACATCCTTTTTACACAATGCGGAGGATTAACCCCGTAGGTTCCACAGTGAGTATAACAAGCATGCTTTACTGCATCTCCTAGATTGTAAGCTCGAAAGAGCAGGGCCCTCGCACCCCTCGTATATTGTTTTGTTACTGTATTGTCTCATGTACTGTCCCCCACTATTTTGTACAGCGCTGAGCAAACTTTTTGGCGCTATATATATACTGTATAATAATAATAATAATAATAATATACAGACTGATTTTGCTGTTGTGGGTTTAGTAACATTTTAAAGAAAGAATAGGGTTATCTCACTGGTATAGCTTCATCAAGTGGTAGTAAACCATAAAAAAAGAAATAAAACAAAAAAATCTTCTCCCTACAAGTTAAGAGCATAATGTGCTATTGTGCATCTCTTACTAGCACATTATAAAAGACTTACCTGAAAACAAATCCCTCTAGTGGAGCGCTGTCACGGCTTCCCCGGGGCTTCCATCTTCACCTGGTTTTCCTTCCAGTTTCAAAAGCTGCTGCCGTTCGACTGCCCGAGCCGCGATGACATAATTCCTTGGCTACAGCACAGCTCTCTCAATGGACAGCTCACCTTCCATTGCAAGCGCCGGTTCCATGCGCCGGTGCACGTTTAGGAGATATTTACTGTACATACAGGTAAGCCTTATTATAGATAAAATAAACTTATATATAAAAATATATATATAAAATCGAGCGCACAGTAGGATGTAGGTAGGGTAGCTGCTGGCACAAAAGGCACCTCGTGAACCTCCAGAGTAAATGATAAAGCATAAAAGTGCAGCGCTAATTAAAACAATAATTACACAATATTAGATCACATATGATTGTGGATCAGTAAAATGACTGCGTAAGTTCATCAGATGTGCTGAATATGCATACAGTTTCCAACATGTGAGGAGCCAGAAATAGTGGATATCAGAAAATAGCCAAGTAATGCACTAACCAGATAGCGCATGTTAAAGCGCATGGGACATTTAAGACCTGTCCCTGGTACTCAGCCACTGTATCACTGGAACAAGGCGGTGTCATCTATAGGGTGACCACTAGATGTCATCTGTCCGGGTGGAAGCTGTATCCAGCCACTGTATTAATGGATCAGGAGGGTGTCATCTATAGGGTGACCACTAGATGTCATCGGTTCCAGGGGGAGCTGTATCAGGGATCCAGGGATGTCACTTGCAGATGTGTTCTTGCTAGGCACAGCACCAAGACCTTCTGGATTACAGGCTCCCCAGAAATAAAGAGCCCGTGGAAAAAGGCCTCAAATAGTGTGATATCATTTATTAAGGTCAATAAGTAATCAAAAAAGGACTTACTAACAAAGGTTCAGCTGCTCATATACGGCCAGACCCGGAGGTACATGTACACAGGATAAACATAGCTTGGCACTTCCCTAACGCGTATCGTGTAAGTACACATCATCAGAGGGGACTGTGTCAGTGGTAAGTGTGGTGTTTTAAACCTAAAAAAGTGCCAAAAGACACTGCAATGCGGCGGCACCGTTATTGCCGGTTTGCGCATGCGCAGTAGCGATCGGCCGTTTGCGCATGCGCAGTAGCGTCCGTGGTGGCCATTTTAAAGAAGCCCAACACACATTGTTCCATGTAATGTGAATATATGGACATGCAAGTGTTGGCTCTTCAGCAATCTTAATGGGAATAAGATACTGCAATCCTAAAAACACACGGGGCAAGCAATATAGCAATAATAATGCATGGACCATACTGTATGCCCCATTGTAGTAAAAATGGCCTAGGTAAAAGACAAAAATATAAATGAGTGGGATCTCATCTATAAAGCGATTCTGGCACTCTATTAAAATGCAGATACAAACCAAATACATCAAATATGACAAACGTATGGATAAAAATAATCTGGTTAAAACAGTAATAACCGTAAAATATTAAATTTATGTACTGAGATTAAGGAGCATCGAATTTGTTAAAGTGATCAAGAGATTAAAGTGCATCGACTTATTAGAGCGATCTAAACACTCAAATAGGAATACAGATAAAGGCAAGATAACATCAAACACGTCAAACTTATAGGTAAAAACAATCTGATTAAAAAGTAAGATCATAAGAAATAATGAAACCAATGTACTTAGAATCATAAAAGATCGATCAGCTGGTATCAATAAAACAATTAATATCTAATTCTACGTTTAGTCCCTGTGGAGCTTGGGACTGTAGAAGATATATCCATTTGGTCTCGAGCATAGAGACCGCTCGTTTTTTGTGGGTACCTCTCCAATTACTTTTGATGATATCGATACCCACAAAACGCAGGGAGTGTGGATTCTTATTGTGTCGCTGGCGGTAATGCATAGACAAGGAGTGCTCCTTGTAGCCTTTCTTAATATTAACCAGATGCTCCCTCAGCCTATCTCGCAGTCTCCTTGTCGTTCTACCGACATATTGCTTCCCGCAACTACATTCCAAAAGATAGACAACATAGGAGCTGTAGCACGTAATAGTAGACTGAATGTCAAATGATCTACCGGTTGCATTTGAACAGAAACGTTTTATCGGGTTCTTGTGAATGCCATTACAAATGCATATCATACATTTGTTACAAGGAAAAAACCCTTTTCTATTTAGAAAGTCAAACGTCAATTGCTTAGGAGGATTGACAATGTTGGGGGCTAGTCTGTTTCTTAATGCAGGTGCTTTTCTATAGATGATTTCTGGGTATTCCGGTAAGGCTTTACACATCACCGGGTCACTCCTAAGAATGTTCCAGTTCTTTTTAATAATATTGGCAACTTCTTTATATTGCATCGAGAAGGCAGTTGTAAATGGACAGAAAATCTCTTTCTTGGTCTTATGTTGCGTAGTTAACAGATTGGTCCTGTCCAAACTAGCCACTCGGTCAATCTCCATATCCAGTAGTTGGCTGTCATAGCCCTTTTCTATGAATCTAGTTCTAAGAATATTGGATTGTGCAATGTAGTCTTGCATATTGCCACAATTCCGCCTTATCCGAAGGAATTGTCCCCTGGGGATGTTATCCAGCCATCTAGGCAGGTGGCAACTGTCTTTTGGGATGTACCCATTTCTGTCTGTGCTTTTAAAAAAGGTTTTGGTGGTAATTTTAGTACCATCATTAATGAGGGTGAGATCCAGAAAATCAATACTACTGTAACTATAATTAAAAGTGAGCTTAATATTTAAGTTGTTATAGTTTAGAGTGGTAAAAAAATTAAGTAGTGAGGAGTCATCACCATCCCATAGCAACACTATATCGTCTATGTAGCGTCGATAAAACCGCAAATGTGGCCACTCCATGGAATATATCACCTCCTCCTCCCATCTTGCCATAAAGATGTTAGCTAGGCTTGGAGCGAATTTAGCGCCCATTGCTACGCCTGTGGTCTGCAGGTAATACTTATTGTCAAACCAAAAGTAATTGTGCTTCATTGCGAAGCTTAATAGTTCCAATAAATATTGCTTCTGAATGCGTGGTATGTCTATGGCCTCATTCAGATAATATTCTGCCACCTCTAAACTATCTGCATGCTTAATATTACTGTAGAGTGAAGCGACGTCCGCCGTTACCAAAAAAGTAGGCTTCTCTATTTTTATGTCCATGATCTCAACCAGGATTTGTTTTGAATCCCTCAGGAAAGATGGCGTGTTGCGGACTATTGGCTGTAGGAAAAAATCAATATATTCGCCTACCCGGGAGCACAAAGACCCTATGCCACTCACAATGGGGCGACCTGGAGGGTTGATCGGGTCCTTGTGGATCTTGGGCAGGCAATACAGGACCGGAAGTCTGGGTACCGTAGGGCACAAAAAATCACGCTCTTTTTTATTAAGGATTCCCGAGTCAGATCCCTTTTTTTATCAGAACTTTTAAAGCTTTTTTATATGACAACAGAGGATTCCTTGGAAGTTCTAAATAGGTATCTCTATCCTGGAGGATATTCTGAACTTGTATTAAATAGTCTGATTTATTCATGACCACAACTCCTCCCCCTTTGTCCGCTGGTCTAATTACCAACTCCTTTTCCTTTAGTAATTCATTAGTCATCATGTCAGTCTTGTCTTGGCTAAATGACTTGTTATATCGTTTTTTTACCCGTATATTATCAAAATCTTTAAGGACCATATTTTTAAATACATTGATGTATGAATGTGCCTGAGGATTAAACAAAGACGCATTCTTGAGATTGGTGTTCTTGAAATTAGGGTTACTCACATTGGATGTTACACTTGTGATGGGTTTATTTAGAAAATAATAACAACACATGCAGCGCTACAGTTGGTTAATATAAAGTAACATATAAGGTAATACGTGATGAACTACTAGTGCTTAGTAGTGATTTAAGTGTCCTCATAACATAATGCAATAGTCCCAATAAACCGTGCAAAACGTGGTTGACCCCGTGCTGAAAAGTGTCTAATACTATGCACTCACCAGAAAGCGCATAATATGCGCATTTGAGTTGTCAGACCACTCCTGGTCCTAGAAAGTTGAGCCTATGTGGATCATCTGGCAAGCTGTCACTCTGATGGGAATAAACTTTTCCTTGGCCAGCAGGGGGATTCCCGACATCCAGAGACCCTTAATAGCATTGATCCAGGTTCCTCACCAAGGGCACTCATATGAAGTATCCACCTTAAGAGAGGGGGGGGGGGGCTTGACCAAAAAGCCCACCCCAAAAAACACTGATAGTGTAGTACGTTTCAAAACAATCCTTTATTGCAGAGTAAACAGACAGGTCACTCACAGGGTTTCCTAGAGTCAAAGATGGCCGCCGGCCTCCACGAGGTACAGAACGGCGTGACGTCACCGGCTAGGCTCCACGCTGACGCGTTTCGTGCGGACGAGCACGTTATCAAAGGGAGCGAGCACTAGCCAGACAAACTTATATATACTGTTTCCCGCGCATGCGCGGTGAAAACGAAAAAAGCCGGTGACGCCATTTTGGCCCGCTCGCGCATGCGCGAAGCATACGATAGCGGCCATTTTCTTGGTTATCACGGCTCAGGGTAGGCGATCATTATACATTTATGTGAATCCATCTCACCTGCACTCCTATATCAAAGGCAAGTATACAGGAGACGGAAAACCATCCATATTGCAATGTATACTGGCCATAAGGAGTGTTATATATATTATTAAACTGTCCCTGACTCCCTTATAATGGAGTTTGATACAGGTGCAGTCAAATTTGCTGAATGAAGGCTAATTACATAGCACTTATTGCACTTCCCTATAAATATATTTAAATATAGCCAGACATCAATGAAATTAAGAAAAATAATTCATAAATACTAGAAACCATGCCTAAAACCAACCCCCTGAGCCAGGATAATTTACACTTCACATAATATAAAAACCTTATATAAGCCATATGTATAAAATATATAAACATATACGTATATGCATTTAGGTAAATAAAAATTAAAAAATGAATTAAAAACATATCAACTTGTATCAATAAAACAATTAATATCAAGGTCTACATTCAGGCCTTGAGGGAAAAAGGACTGTAACTCATAAATCCACTTTGTTTCCAATTTGGAAACCGATCTCTTTTTGTAAGTGCCCCTCCAGTGTGGTTTCACAATGTCTATCGCAACAAATTTCAAGCATTTAGGATTATTATTGTGGCACAGCCGGTAATGTAAAGATAATGAATGGTCCTTAAAACCTTTTTTAATATTTTTTAGGTGCTCACGCAGTCTATCCCGTAACCTTCTTGTAGTCCTCCCAACATATTGTTTCCCACAGCCGCACTCTAATAGGTAAACAACGTATGTACTATTACAGGTGATGGTATTTTTAATTTCATAGGTTCTGTTGGTAATATTAGAGGCAAAGGTTTTCACCGGTCTCTTGTGTGTGCCATTATCAACACAGATCATGCACCTATTACAAGGATAAAAACCTTTATGCCCAAAATTAAATGTTACAGTTTTTGGGGGGTTCACAATGTTGGGGGCTAAAGACAACCTAAGGGGTGGTGCTCTCCGGAAGATAATCTCCCCCTGCGGTCAGGTAGTTCTTTTCCCAATATTGGGTCATTCAAAAGGATGGACCAGTTTTTCTTAATTATTTTGGAAACATCTTTATATTGGGTATTAAAATTTGTGATAAAGGAACAGACAATGTTATTATTGGCAGCTATAGTGGGCTTGAGTAATTCATTCCTATCTTTATTTTGTACTTCCTTTATTGCTTTAGTCAGGAAAGGTTCATCATACCCTTTTTCCAAGAACCTTTCTTTTAAAATTATAGACTGTCTGTGAAAGTCCTCAATATTGTCACAATTTCTTTTTATCCGAAGAAATTGGCCTTTCGGAATATTCATTAACCATTTTGGGTGATGACAACTATCAAGTGGAATAAAACTATTCCGGTCCGTTTCTTTAAAAAATGTTTTAGTTAGAATATCCCTATCTGATACAAGTAAGATCTAAAAAATCGATTTGTTTAAGATCGTACTGGTAAGAAAGTTTAATATTTAATTCATTAAAATTTAATGTAATAAAAAAATTCTTAAGAGTGAGTTCATCCCCCTGCCACAATAAGAACACATCATCAATGTACCTCCGATAAAACAAAAGGTTAGGCCATTCCCTAGAGTAGATGAGATCTTCCTCCCATCTGGCCATAAATAAATTTGCCAGACTTGGGGCAAACTTGGCGCCCATAGCGACACCAGTAGTTTGTAAATAAAATTCATTCCCAAACCAAAAATAATTGTGTGTCATGGCAAATTTAAGAAGGTCCAAAATAAATGTTCTTTGTATTACAGGGATGTCTGTGGCCATATTAAGATAAAAATCTGCTGCCGCCATTCCATCATCATGTTTGATATTACTATAAAGTGCTGACACATCTGCTGTGACCAAATATGTGGGGGAATTCAATTTAATAGTTTTGATGTCCACAAGCATTTGTTTTTTGTCTCTTAGAAATGCTGGTGTCTTGGCCACCAGAGGCTGCAAAAATTGATCGATGTATTCACCAATCCTTGAGCTTAGAGAGCCAATGCCACTCACTATAGGTCTCCCCGGGGGGTTAGTCAGATCTTTATGTATCTTAGGTAAGCAATATAGGACTGGTAATTTGGGTGAGATAGGGCACAAATAATCTTTTTCTTTTTTGGTTAAAATGCCCATATCATAACCTTTGTTAATGATACTCCTCAATGATTTTTTATAGGGGACCAGAGGGTTTTGATCAAGAGTTTGATAGGTGTTCTTATCATTTAAGATAAGATATACCTGCTTAACATAGTCTGTCTTGTCCATAATAACTACCCCCCCACCTTTATCGGCTGGGCGCACTACCAGATCTTTTTCTTCAAGCAATGATTTTACCAGGGAATCTCTGTGTTTATAGTTGTCTCTATTTCTGACCTTAATTTTTTCTAGGTCTTTTAAAACTAAACTTTTAAAAACATTAACATACGAATGAGCTGGGGGGTTGAACAGAGAGGCATTCTTAAGGCCTGAATGTTTAAAAGTACTAGTGGCAGAGTTAGAGGAAATACTTGTGGGAGGGGCATTCAGAAAATATCTTTTCATAGCTAGTTTCCTCGTAAATTTATGAATGTCAATATATGTGTCAAATTTGTTAAGTTTGGCTCTTGGGGCAAATTTCAGCCCTTTGTTCAGGAGGTCTACTTCATTCTCAGTTAATTCTTGTTTACTTAAATTAAAAATACCTTTAGAGTTTAAGTCTTTCTTTTTTTGTTGTCTATGTACCCTCTTTCCTCCTCTCCTTCCTCTGACCGTGTGCTTCTTTTTCTTGCCGGGCCTATTCCTAAAAAATGACTTTGTGGGTGAGAGTATTGTTGGTCAGGATTCGGATACGAATAATTCTCATTCATTTGTACAGAAGCTTGTGGGTAACCTCGGTATTGGGGGCCGTAATTGTTGGAAGGGTATCTCCTTGGTGATGAGTCCCAGTTTTGACTGGAGTTGTATTGGTGCCTCCCTGGGGTCCAATCACCTCTCCCTCCTTCTTGGTGATAATAATTATTATTACCATAATTCACTTGATTGTGGTTTTTTGTATTTCTCCAAGTACCCCCTTGTTGTGGTTTACGCGGGTGCCCTCCATTACCATTTCGGTTACCACCTGTTCTATTGTTATTGTGGTTGTGGTTATGATTAGAATATGGTCTAAAATTCCTATCCCCATAGAAAGGTGTATGCATCTGATTAAATCCTTGAAACCTATTAAAGGTGGGTATATTATATTGGTCTTGCAGGGGGTTCGGTGTAGTAGGGGGTCTATCATCATTGACCCTGTGATTGCTTCTCTTTGGTGTCCCCATTAATTTTTGGGGATTAATTTGTGGGGCATTGCCTTTATTGCCTTTATTAGGATGAATATAAGGTCTAGAAACATTACCTTCCGACTGGGTTACAGTCTGTGATGAAGGAGGAAGGCTGAGAGTCTGCCATTTGAATATTTCTTTATTTGCATAATCTTTGCAGTCTCTCCCATATTTTTTCTTTTTCTTAATTTTCTGTTCCTTCTCAGTTTTGTCAAGGAGAGTTTTTAGCCGATTTGATTCCGCTTTATATTCATCCTTCCCTTTATATGGTTGCAGTTTTACCTTAGTTTTGTTAATCTCATTGTCTAGGTATATTAGTTTCTTTCTCTTCCTGGCCACCAAAAATGTTAACAGATCCAAACCTTTATTGTTAAAGAATGAAAACCATTCTACTTCACTGTTAACATCTCCGACTTCCGGAGGAACCTCCCACCTCAGAGATCTGGGAACCATACCCTCCTTGATATATTTTTCCAAAAAGGTGATATCCCAAAGGGTTCTGATCTCAGAGGTGGTATGGTTAGACAGATGTAAAAATAACCCATGGAGGTCATCAAAATCATCCTCATGAGTAAATACCTCCTCGGATAGCACCGGTCTCTTAGACCTAAACTCAAAAATATCCTCTTCCATTTAAATTGAAGAAGAGAAAAAAGGGGGAGAGAAAACCCCGTATATGAACCTATTAAAGGTAATGTTCCAGCGGCTCAGTATAACCAAGTAAGTAGTAGTCAAAAACAGCAAAAAGAATAATTAACGAGCGCTTGGAGATGAATAACCAGCAGCTGGCATGAAAGGCACAAACCTCAAACCTTCACACTATAATAACAACACATGCAGCGCTACAGTTGGTTAATATAAAGTAACATATAAGGTAATACGTGATGAACTACTAGTGCTTAGTAGTGATTTAAGTGTCCTCATAACATAATGCAATAGTCCCAATAAACCGTGCAAAACGTGGTTGACTCCGTGCTGAAAAGGTGCTCACGCAGTCATTCAGCAAATTTGACTGCACCTGTATCAAACTCCATTATAAGGGAGTCAGGGACAGTTTAATAATATATATAACACTCCTTATGGCCAGTATACATTGCAATATGGATGGTTTTCCGTCTCCTGTATACTTGCCTTTGATATAGGAGTGCAGGCGAGATGGATTCACATAAATGCATAATGATCGCCTACCCTGAGCCGTGATAACCAAGAAAATGGCCGCTATCGTATGCTTCGCGCATGCGCGAGCGGGCCAAAATGGCGTCACCGGCTTTTTTCGTTTCACCGCGCATGCGCGGGAAACAGTATATATAAGTTTGTCCGGCTAGTGCTCGCTCCCTTTGATAACGTGCTCGTCCGCACGAAACGGGTCAGTGTGGAGCCTAGCCGGTGACGTCACGCCGTTCCGTACCTCGTGGAGGCCGGCGGCCATCTTTGACTCTGGGAAACCCTGTGAGTGACCTGTCTGTTTACTCTGCAATAAAGGATTGTTTTGAAACGTACTACACTATCGCTCCCTTTGATAACGTGCTCGTCCGCACGAAACGCGTCAGTGTGGAGCCTAGCCGGTGACGTCACGCTGTTCCGTACCTCGTGGAGGCCGGCGGCCATCTTTGACTCTGGGAAACCCTGTGAGTGACCTGTCTGTTTACTCTGCAATAAAGGATTGTTTTGAAACGTACTACACTATCAGTGTTTTTTGGGGTGGGCTTTTTGGTCAAGCCCCCCCCCTCTCTTAAGGTGGATACTTCATATGAGTGCCCTTGGTGAGGAACCTGGATCAATGCTATTAAGGGTCTCTGGATGTCGGGAATCCCCCTGCTGGCCAAGGAAAAGTTTATTCCCATCAGAGTGACAGCTTGCCAGATGATCCACATAGGCTCAACTTTCTAGGACCAGGAGTGGTCTGACAACTCAAATGCGCATATTATGCGCTTTCTGGTGAGTGCATAGTATTAGACACTTTTCAGCACGGAGTCAACCACGTTTTGCACGGTTTATTGGGACTATTGCATTATGTTATGAGGACACTTAAATCACTACTAAGCACTAGTAGTTCATCACGTATTACCTTATATGTTACTTTATATTAACCAACTGTAGCGCTGCATGTGTTGTTATGAAGGT
This sequence comes from Staurois parvus, assembly GCF_062004578.1. Lineage (NCBI taxonomy): Eukaryota > Metazoa > Chordata > Amphibia > Anura > Ranidae > Staurois > Staurois parvus. Next base: position 880,122 of record NW_028318063.1, on the reverse strand, counting down.
TTGAGGTTTGTGCCTTTCATGCCAGCTGCTGGTTATTCATCTCCAAGCGCTCGTTAATTATTCTTTTTGCTGTTTTTGACTACTACTTACTTGGTTATACTGAGCCGCTGGAACATTCATCTGGAAAATGTCTCTTCATCGCAAGTCTTCTTACAAACTTGTGGATGTCTATAAAAGTATTAAATTTGTTTAGTTTTGCCGGTGGAGCGAATTGTAGTCCCTTGTTTAAAAGATTTAATTCTTCATTCTTTGTTAGTAAGTCCTTTTTTAATTACTTATTGACCTTAATAAACGATATCACACTATTTGAGGCCTTTTTCCACGGGCTCTTTATTTCTGGGGAGCCTGTAATCCAGAAGGTCTTGGTGCTGTGCCTAGCAAGAACACATCTGCAAGTGACATCCCTGGATCCCTGATACAGCTCCCCCTGGAACCGATGACATCTAGTGGTCACCCTATAGATGACACCCTCCTGATCCATTAATACAGTGGCTGGATACAGCTTCCACCCGGACAGATAACATCTAGTGGTCACCCTATAGATGACACCGCCTTGTTCCAGTGATACAGTGGCTGAGTACCAGGGACAGGTCTTAAATGTCCCATGCGCTTTAACATGCGCTATCTGGTTAGTGCATTACTTGGCTATTTTCTGATATCCACTATTTCTGGCTACTCACATGTTGGAGACTGTATGCATATTCAGCACATCTGATGAACTTACGCAGTCATTTTACTGATCCACAATCATATGTGATCTAATATTGTGTAATTATTGTTTTAATTAGCACTGCACTTTTATGCTTTATCAAGCCTTATTATAGGCTTACCTCTAGGTACAAGTGAAAAAAAAAGACTTTACTACCACTTTGACCTCTTCCCGCCCGGCCTATGGCCGAATGGTGGCCGGCAAAAACACTCACCTTTCCGGGTGGATGCCATATGGCGTCCTTTCACACATGCGCAGTTTGCACGCCTGCAGAGCCGCGCAGCGGCGCAATCTTTCACCGGCCATGTACCTCGGACACGGCCGATGACAGATCTGAGTACTGGCCCTGTTGTCGGTACCATGTGACCTGCTGTGACCAATCAAAGCAGGTCACATGACAGTTGTATACAATAGATGACTTCATTCATGCCATCCATTGTATACTAGTGTGTCTAGCTGTGAATGGTCACAGCGATCACATGCACAAGCTGGGCCAATCACAGCCCAGCTGTGTCATGTGATTAGCCGTGGCCAAAAAGCGCAAAAAAAACCCCTGAATGAATCAGTCATTCAGGTAAATGCTTGCTTATAGCAAAGTAATTCTTTGCTATAAGCAAATTGTGTAAAAAAAAAAAAAAATACTGATCACTTCCCCAAAGTAGTACAATGTTACTATGGTAACATTGTACTACTTTGGTCATAGTGAAATCTGAAAAAAAAATCTTAAAAAAATGTAATAAAAAATGTAAATTTTTTTTCATACTGTCACCACTCAGAGTCCCTGATCACCGCCATGCCAGTTATATTATGATGCTGTACTGCACTGGTGACAGTATGTAAAAAAAATTGTGAAAATAATTTTTTAAATTTTTAAATTTTCCAAAAAATTATGACAAAAAAAATACAACTTCAAAAAACTCGCCATGCCTCTTATGAAGTACGTCGGACTGTCTACTCTGCAAAAAGGGGTAATTTGGGGATATCTGTACTGTTCTGACATTCTTGGACCTCAAGAAATTAGATTGGCCGTCTAATTACTTAAGGATTGATCAATAATCAGATATATCCCATAGTTTGTGAACTCTATAACTTTCCTACAAACTAAAAAATACATCCTAATTTGGGTTATTTTCACCAAAGACATGTAGCAGAATACATCTCGGCCTAAATTTATGAAGAACAATTATTTATTTGCAAACTTTTATAACAGAAACCAAGAAAAACGTGTTTTTTTCAAAATTGTTCGGTCTTTTTTTGTTAATTTAGCAAAAAATAAAAACCCCAGCGGTGATTAAATACCACCAAAAGAATGCTCTAGTTGTGTGAAGAAAATGATAAAATTTGAGTTTGTGTACAATGTTGTATGACCGCGCAATTGTCATTCAAAGTATGAGAGCGCTGAAACCTGAAAATTGGCCTGGGCAGGAAGGGGGTAAAAGTGCCCGATATGGAAGAGGTTAAAGTATTGATGTTAATGTAAATAATCTGTTTCCCGGACAGGCAGCTTCTAATTCTGATAAGGCAGACATATCTAGAAATTATCTGCATCTAGGTAGGAAACCCTTCACAGCTACTGTGGTGAGCACCTCCCTTATTGCTAACAGGCCTTTCTAGTCCCAGTGAGGTGGCACTTCATCTTTGCGCCTTGGATCCATCCAGTTGTTCACCTATCTTACCAGAGCTTTCCTGGACCTCACTGTGAGCGACACGGTTTATGAGGATATCCCAAGTGGGTGAGTTGTGAACTGTTTTACCGAAGCAGTGATCCACACCTAGACACTCCATTGCTATAGAGCAGTGGTTCTCAACCTTCCTAATGCCGTGACCCTTTAATACATTTCCTCATGTTCTGGTGACCCCCAACCATAAAATTATTGCAAAACAGTCGATCATTTTGCGCCTGGTCATCCGACTGAAGGAATTTGATGGGAACGGAAGTTAATCTGATTGCCAATTGGATCTGATAGTAAAATTGAAGTGTGTATGACCAGTATTCCCCCCCTCCCCCCCAGGGATATCAGCCCTCTTCCACATCAAGTCGTCTGTCCTGAGGCTCCTTGTATGACCCCAGAAAGTTTTGGATTGCTGGTCGCTGTGTACTTACCTCTAGCGAGCCATGTGCCCCGGTGTCAGCCCTCGTACAAGTGCTGTGAGGAGAAGCCTCCGTGGGAGGTGAGCGGCTGTAGGGCACACGCTCTGCGGGTAACCAGATCCCCCCTCCCCAGAAAAAAAGGGGGGCCAAGCTCACATCTATCCAGCTGTTGTGAGCAGCTGCCCACTCGGGGAAACGTGCAGCAGGTGCAAGGGCAGCCAATGGGTGGCAGCGAGGCACCTCCGACATGCCCCTTGCAGGGGAGGAGCCTCCAGCCTGGCCGGCCACTCATAACGCACAGGGAAGAGGGAGCGGGCCAGTCAGTATACTGGTGTTAATTCAGCGTGAGAGGCTCCCAGCAAGCCGGGAGTGTGGGACACCCTGCTGAGCCCCTCCGGCCGCCCTCACCACTACCTCATAGAGTCTATCTGCATGTAGGCGGACCCGCCTGGAGACGGATAGAGGAGTGGTGTCTCAGATGGTCTTAGGCGACCCCTGTGAGAGAGTCGTTCAACCCCCAAAGGGGTCGCAACCCACAGGTTGAGAACCGCTGCTATAGAATCTTATAGAGACTTTGCTATGGAGCCACAAGCTACCCTGACAGGGCCATGGGGAGTTGCTGTGAAGAATCCATGTTAGTGCAGCTTTAATAACCTGTTTTGCATTTCTTCAGCGTAGGCATGTTTTTCCCATCTTGAACCTGTTTTGCATTATTACTTCTAACTTTGCAACTGTTTAGTAAACTACAAGTCACACTTACCCCATATCTCATCATTCAACTTATCATCTTTATCTACATTCCGGTGGACATCCCAGTGTTTGCGTCACACCATTCAGAACCATTCATAAAAAGCAGACTTTGTTCTGTCCCTTGGAGTTATCTTTGAATAGTGCTGCAGAAAGCACTCTCTGATTGAAGAAAAGACCGGTCACATGATTTTGACAGGTCATATACTGGTCTTACCTTCACCCCATCCTGCTCCCCCTATTTATTCATCCGAATGGGGCTTTAGAGTCCCAAAGCAAATGAAATGTAATGCACATTTTTTTAAAGCAGCAATGCAGTAGTGGTAAGCGTATACCAATGCCTTATAAATATCCCATACTACAGAAGGACATGCCTATTTCTCAGGTTTCTCTTTATAACCCCTTACAGAGAAAACTTTAATAACAAGCAACCTATAAAATCATAGGAAGAACACATCAGTTTATAATATGTGCTGTTGTATATTAATTTGATGGGCAAATTATAAATGATATCTGGAGAGAATGTTTTAAGAAAAAATATCTATGAAGCCATACATTATTTCATTCATATCATTATGACCACCTATCTAATATTGGGTAGGTCCCCCTTTTCTGGCCAAACAGCCCTGACTTGTGGAGGCATGGACTGCACTAAATAAAGCATCACACTGCCTCTGCCAGCTGGCCTTCTTCCTCTAGTGCATCCTGTTGTCATCTCTTCCCCAGGTAAGTGATAAAATGCACCCCGCCATCCACATAAAGTAAAAGAAAAAACATGATTCATCAAACCAAGCCACCTTCTTCCATTGCTCCATGGTCCAGTTCTGATGCTCACATGTCCATTGTAGGTGCTTTTGGCTGTGGGCACTGGTCAGCATGGAACCCTGACTAGTCTCCGGCTAGCAGCACCACATGCAACAAACTGCAATGCACTTTATTTTCTGACACCTTTCTATTGAATCCAGCATTAACTTTTTCAGCAATTTCAGCTACAGTATCTCTTCTATTAGCTCAGACTGCACAGGCCAACCTTTGCTCCCCAAGTGCATCAGTGAGCCTTGGCCACCCATGACTCTGTCACTGGTTCACCGGTTTTCCTTCCTTTAACTAATTTTGATCGATCCTGACCATTGCAGACTGGGAAACTCCCACAAAAGCTGCAGTTTTGGAATTGCCCTGATCCAATTGTCTAGCCATTACAATTTGACCCTTCAGAGACTTCTGTTCACTTGCTCTCTAATATGTCCCACCTACATTCAGGTGTCATTGTCACAAGACAAGCAATGTTATTTACTTTATCTGTCAGCGATCATAATGTTATGGCTGATTGGTGTATATTGTGAAAACTATGTATTCATAAGTCAATTCTTTCATTTGTTATTTTATTAAGTGTTCATGACATATTTATTTTCTCATTGTCTTAATTAGATTATTGGTATAAATGTATGGGATTTATGAATTTCATAATTTAGAGTATTTACATATTTCCAAAATACTCTGTGAATAATTTTTAAACAATGTTAGTTAAAAGGGACAGATTTTATATACAGGGGTTGGACATAATTATAGAAACACCAGATAAAAAACCAACATCATTACCTAACATGGTTTTGGACCGCCTTTGGTATCCAAGATGGACTGAATGCTCCTGGGAATTGACAAATATAGGTCTTGAATGGTGGATAATGGAATCTGATGCCATTCTTCATGCAAAAATTGTTCCAGCTCTCACAGCGATGTCGGAGGTGGAAAATGAGCCCAAACTTTGTTCTCTAAAATTGACCATAGTGTCTCTATGGTCCGGCGACTGCGGCGCCTAGGGAAGGTGCAAGACGTCATCTGCATGCTCGTCAAACCACGGTTTGACAACTCCAGCTGTGTGAACTGAAACATTATCATCTTGGTAAAGATGTCTTCATGGGGTGCACATGGTCAGCCATAATTTGTATATATCCAGATTGGATGATTATATTGTGCAATCTGAACTGATAAAAAAACGGTTTGTATCCAAAGGCTATGACCCTACACAGTTGGAAAAAATTAGATATAAAGTAAGTTTGAATTATATAGGGGATAGGAAGGAGAAGAGAAATAGAAGAAATAGATACCGAGAAGGCGGGGGGAATGATGTAGCAGATTTGCCTTCATTACTAAATTTAATTGCCAGTACAAGGGAGTTGAAAATATTATTAAAAAACATTGGTCCTTGTTGCAGAAAGATGTTATTTTAGGAAAGAGTCTACCTAATAAACCTCACTTTGTATATAGAAAAAGTGATAATTTGAGGAACTTATTGGTGAAGGGTGTAATTTCCCCCCCGAGCAAATTGAGAATGCTTGGACTCCAAGGTTTCTTCCCTTGCAAAAAATGTAAGATATGTAAAATTACAGGCATAAAAGAGAGAAAGATCACTATGTTTAAATCTTCAGTCACAGGGGAGACATTCCTAATCAAGAATTTTATCACTTGTAATATGAAATATGTAACCTACTTACTTGAATGCCCTTGTAAAATCCAATATGTTGGTAGAACAAAAATAGATTTAAAAGTCAGACTTAAAGAACATGCTGGCAATATAAAAAAAGGGAAGAAAGAACATAGTGTATCTAAACATTTCCGGGATTTCCATAATTCAGATCCGAGTCTGTTAAAATTCTGTGGTATTGATATTTTAGAAACCCATTGGAGGGGGTGCAATAAGGTGCAGGAGATATCCCAGAATGAGACCTTCTGGATTTACAGGTTGAATACCTTGAAACCCAGGGGTCTCAATATTGAATTAGATCTAAACTGCTTCATTTGCGACCAGTAGAGTAGGTTACTTTGTGAGAGGGGATTCTATTGGTCTCTTGCTATGAGGGATGTGAAAATATAATTAGACAATTTTTATATATATCTGTTTTAGTAAAATAATTTTTATTTATTTTTATTTTATTTTTATTTTATTTTTTTTAGATATATATATTTTTGTGTATATGTGATATATATATATATATATATATATATATATATAATTTTGGTATATATATTTAGTTTTATTTTATGAGGGTGATGGCAATAGGATATATGTAATACTACTATATAACATAATATACTGCAATAGAGAAGAAAGGTTGGGGATGGGCTAGAAGGAGGAGTAGTAATTTGATTTTATTGATTTTAAGTATGTCCGTTTTATATAATTATTGCTATTAATGGCCGTTCTTGGCTGGCTACCCATCTGTATGACGGGTGTATAGTTATATACTTGCTCTGTTGGACCAAGGTGTATAAGGTGGCTAATGGGGTTTCATTTGCCCCCTTTTGCCAGGCTGATTATACCTGGGACGCATAGATGTATATATTGGGTTTTCCAGATTGTAAGATGGCCGCAGCTGGAGTCCGCCTCTCCAGCCAGTGGATATTTAAAGCGAGTGAGGACACATGTCCGTATCCCTGTTGAAAAAGTCCGGATGTGACGAAACGTGTCCGGGGCACGTGACGTGGTGACGTATTGACGTTTTTCCGGAAGTGCCGTGGCGGCCATTTTTTGTTCTGGAACACGCGGCTGTTCCAACCCTGGAGACTTCCATTTTTGCTTGGCTCTCCTTCAGAGTGGTATGGTGATTTAAAAATAATTACCGCTAAGGAGTGGGGTCTTTTTTGGACTATCTCACTATATGGAAGCTGTTTTCATCAAATTTCAATGTAAGTTGCTACAATAAAATAAGTTTATCTTTTAATATACATACTGATCCCTGGTCTGTTTATGAGGTCTATGGGAAATGGTTGGAGAAGATGGTAGAACAATGTTTGGAGGCATTCTCATCTATACTATGGATCCTATGCTGATTTTATCTATGTTGGGGTAATTATGCACTCTTTATATTGTGTGCAGTGGAGTTACTAATTGAATTATTAGAGTCCTGAGATCTCACGATTGCTTTTTCTTTGAGGTATTTGAAGATTCTCTGGAGTATACCACCAATCTGATTTGGGGAGAAAGATCTATTGGGAAATCACTTGCAAGAACTTTTTTGGATATTTTGGACTCTATTTTGGACTTTAGGTGTATGGGACTTTATATTTATATTTTTGTGTATTTATTTATTTAAGTTTGCTTACTATTATTATTATTTTTATACTTCAGGGGAAGGAATGCTAAGTAATTTATTGGGGTTCTGGTAAAGGAAGTGAGTGCTAATTTTTTTTTTTTTTGTTTACAAACGATTTTATTGTACAAGAGTAGACAGTAGAACAACAGCACACTTTAAAAGTGATATTGTCAGCAAAAACAAGGCACTTTTGAAAAGTACAATACATAAACGTATATGAACATAACAAAGAAGATAAGAAAAAAAAGAGGAAGTTACAAGTGCATGAAGTACGTAAACGACAAAATAGGTTAGGTGATACACCTGTCAATAGTACATGCCAGCCAACTTTTACTGGGGATGTTATTAAGCATGTAATAAGTGTCTGCAATCTCTCCATGACTCCCATTTTTTATCGTATAAGTGCATCTTATCCAGTAGGGTATAATGAATGCGTTCCATAAGCATTACAGTGTCAATTCTGTGTAAAACGGAGTCTAAGGGTACAACATTGGACCTCCAATGTAGGGCAATAGACCATAAAGTGGCAATACATAATGTGTGTATCAATCTCAGATTGGCATCAGAGACCCCTGGGATATGGGCCCCCAATAAACAGGTCTGCATGGACAATCGTATCGGGGCGCCCGACAATAAGGCAGCGACCTCAGAAATCCTACGCCAGATCAAAGATATGGTCGGGCAATCCCAAAATATATGAACCAAAGTACCCGTGCAGTCACAGCCCCGAAAACATAGAGGGGTCGTTTGTGGAAACAGTACATGTAGTCTTGACGGGGTATAATACCATCTGGTTAGAACTTTAAGGGCCGTCTCACGAACCGAAAGAGATCTAGAGCTCTTACATATATTATCCACCATCCACCAACTGGAGGGCATCTAGTTTCTTGGTAAGGGATTTTGGGAAAGCTTGGGAAGAATGCGAGGGGGAACTACGGTCCAAAAGAGGATTTGCCACCAGATTAAAATCCCCACCCACCAAGAGATGAGGGGACAAAAACCTATCCAGAGTACCAAAAAATTTTGAAAAAAAGGTAGCTTGAGCTGAATTCGGTGCATATACATTAGCAATAGTAAGTTCTCGACCTGAAAGGGTGCCTTTAAGAATGATAAACCTACTGTCCGGATCACGATACACATGTTGAACCTCAAAGGGGAATGAATTATGTAGAAAGATGGCTACGCCCCTACTCTTGGAGGAATGCAGGGTATAATACCCCTGCCTATAAGATCTATGAAAATATGTCGGGTGTTTTGCAGCTGCAAAATGTGTTTCCTGTAATAAGATAATCTTGGCTCCCAGTCGTTTATATTGAAGAAAGGCCGTTTTGCGCTTGTTTGGCGAATTGAAACCCTGGACATTATGCGAAATACATTGAATTACCATAGTAAACAGAGCTTATTACTATCATCATAAAAGTACACATTACAAAGATATCCCCTAAAATTAATTGGCTAGACATAGAGATCCGCAGGTCTATAGCAGACAGACGTACAGGTGGCAGAACCAGCCCAGGGGACCCCCCGGCCCCAAGATGGGGGCCATGATGTCCACAGACCGACACAACACAATCCTCATGCACTAAAGTGTTGAAAAAAGAGAAGACAAAAAACAATAGAGAGGAGATTTGAAGAGCTCCTACAAATAAGGTAACTAAAGAACATGGATCAGGCTGAAAATTTGTCATACCTGATAAAACAAAAAGTTCAAATATTAAGGGGCCAAATGGGCCCAAACCCTGTCTCCCTAAAACATGGAAAACGGAACTGCCACCCCTCAATCGGGCGGCGACACTTCCGGCCATGTCAGGAGGCAGGGTGGGGTAACGTGTCAAAGAGTTGTGGAACCATAAACCAATGGGCGCAATTAAGAGGGACCAAAGACCCTTGTTATACCTTAACTTGTCCAGCTATCAATGCAAGGCACACACATATTACTCAGGATTATAAAATTAACATAGCAGTAACCATAGAAATACACATCCTGACAGCGTAAGATGTAAGAAACAAAATCCCTGTGTCTCAATTCTCGGTAAAGTCATAAAAGACAATAGGCAAGACCAAGGACTGTCAAACAATAGGTAATAGGCAAGTGAGAATGGACCTATCAACCTGGATCCTGTCTGACTCTCCTTCTATCTCTCCGTGGAGATGGGGTATGCCAAATGGGAGAGACACGAGGGGTGGAGGGTGGATGTTGAGGTGATGGGGCATCCGCTAGGCCCAGTTTGGCCAAGATTGCTCTACCTTCAGAAGGAGATGTAGCTATATATGTGCTCCCATTATGTGGAACAATCAACTTAAAAGGAAAGCCCCATTTGTAGCGAATACGAGCTGAGAACAGGACCGTTGTGACTTCTTTCATTTTTCTACGCTTCTCCAACGTGGCCGGGGAAACATCCGGAAAGATTTGTAAGACCGAGCCTTCAAAGGAGATCGTAGGGGTATTGCGAGCAGCTCTGAGTATTTCCTCTTTGGTCAAAAAGTCCCTCATGCACAGGACAATATCCCTAGGTGGCTTGTCAGTAGGAGGTTTAGGGCGCAGGACTCTATGGATGCGGTCACAGGCAAAAGACCCAGGGTCACGATCCGGGAGGAGTGATTGAAATAATTTGGTCACGATTAAGGAGAGGTCAGACATAGACTCCGGGATTCCCCTGATTCGCAGATTATTCCTGCGATTGCGATTATCAAGGTCCTCCACCTGCGCCTGTAGTTGAAAAAAGGCCGTTTGTAAATGATCATGCTCTCTGGAAAGTTCACCATAGGCCAGGCTAAGTTCATCGTGTTTGGTTTCTAAGCGGTCTGTCCTGGAGCCCAATGTGGCTATTTCCTGAGAGAGAACATTAGTGCTTTTATGCAATTCTGATTGAAATTTGGTGGCTAGTTTGGCGTACATAGATTCCAAGCAGGACTCCAAGTCTCCTTTTGTAAGTTGCTGTGTATTTTCACTGACCAAGGCCGATAAGGGAGCGGTGGTATCCTGTGTGGGATCGGACAGGGATGCTCGCTCTGTATTGACTGGAGACATGTTACAAAGCTCGTGTGCCTTAAGTAGGTATGTTGTGAGGGACTTCCGGGCTTGTCCCTTTTTTTTCTTTGTGGACGGCATACAGGGAGTCTCCTGGGGGTGATCAACTGAAAATAGGATAATGAATGGAGATTATAACCTCAGGGGACCTATAACGCCCAAAATAGGTTTAGGGTTGTAGTTACATGAATGCGGTTAGATTCATCTGCGAGAACATTATATTGTAAAGATAATTAGCAAGTCATGGAAGGGTAGAGAGGACATAGATCACAGTAACACGCAGATATAGCACACCGGAGCAGGATGATGGCACCAGATCCCAATCTAGGACACAAGAGGGACAAGTGGGAAGCAGAGGACCTCCAACACCAAGCACAGGGCCCTCCAGGGAGACACTCCACGGGGCAATATTAAGGCCCCAGTAGGCCTCTGAGCCCAACAGGGGCTGTGGTTACAGGAGATGGCAGGCTCCGGGGTCAGCAACGTGAGGCCCACTCCCAGGTCACTGCGGGGGGAGCTAATAATAAGAGGGCACCCGCATCCCCCACTCACTGTGACCAGATGGAGGCTCCAGACCTGTGATGTAGGCCGCCGCCACCGCGGGAAGCAGCAAGGCTCAGCGGCGTCTCTCCCCCAGTCCCAGCAATGCAGAGGGCGCCGCGGATGTCCCCAGGCGATCACCCACAGCCCGGATGGCAGCAGGTGCGGATGGGAGAGCCGATGGGTGGCGCCGGAGCCCCGGCCCGCGCGGCCGCACCAGGCCGCGGACGTCAGCCACCACGAGGGGCGGAAATATCACCCGGGTTCCGACTCCCCGGGATCAGGGATACTACCAGGGTCCTCCGCCGGCACTCCGTGATCCGCTGCCGCACGGATGGCAGCGGACTTAAAAGCTCGGCACCGGATGGCAGCAGGTGCGGATGGGAGAGCTGATGGGTGGCGCCGGAGCTCCGGCCTGCGCGGCCGCACCAGGCCGCGGACGTCAGCCGCCACGAGGGGCGGAAATATCACCTGGGTTCCGACTCCCCGGGATCAGGGATACTACCCGGGTCCTCCGCCGGCACTCCGTGATCCGCTGCCGCACGGATGGCAGCGGATTTAAAAGCTCGGCACCGGAGCTCCGGATTATGCGGGAGCTCCGGATTATGCGGCCGCTCCGGTCGCCATCTTGGACACGCCCCCCGTGAGTGCTAATTTTTGTATTAGTTGCTGGCAGTGTCTCTTCCTTTCAAGGCAATGAAGGGGCTTACAGAATAACAAGATATGGCTGCCCAAACAATGCTTTACCATTGGCACAAGACAGTCATGGTCGTAAGATTGGGAAGGTGTTTACCACGCATAAACAAATCCGTTGGTTGGGAACAGTGTGAAGTGCAATTTATCAGACCATATCACAGTCTTCCATTGAACAATAGTGCACGATTTATGGGTGCTGCACCACACTCTCCACTTCTGAGCATTAATATCAGTCAATAGTGGTTTGGCAATTGCAGCCCACCCATGAATGTATTGCTTATGTTCCCTTTGCACAGTTGTTGTGGGCAATGGGCTTCGGAAGACTGAGATTGAGCTCTGCAGTCACTTTTGCAGCAGTTGTTTTCTTATTCCCTGTCACAATCCTCCGCAATGTCCTTTTGTCTCTTTCAGTCAGTTGACCATGTCCACCGCGCTTATGCTTCTCAGACAACGTTCTCCCAGAAACTGTATATGCCATCATAACCTTTGATATTGTACCTCGTGATATCATAAATAAATTGACAACTTCAGTCACAGAGGCACCAGCTAAGTGGGCACCAACAATTTGCCCCCTTTTAAACTCAGTAGGCTCTGACATGACTGTATTACTAGCAGTGCACTATATATATATATATATATATATATATACACACACTTACCGGCCACTTTATTAGGTACACCTGTTCAATTGCTTGGTGAAACAAATTGCTAATCAGCCAATCACATGGCAGCAACACAATGCATTTAGGTATCTAGATGTGGTGAAGACGACTTGCTGAAATTCAAACCAAACATCAGAATGGTAAAGAAAGGGGCTTCAAGTGATTTTGAATGTGGCATGGTTGTTGATGCCAAACAGGCTGGTCTGAGTATTTCAAAAACTGATGATCTACTGGGATGTTCATGCACAACCATCTCTAGGGTTTACAGAGAATGGTCAGAAAAATAGAAAATGTCCAGTGAGGGGCAGTTGTGTGGACGAAAATTCCTTGTTGATGTCAGAGGAGAATGGTCAGACTGGTTCAAAATGACAGAGAGGCATGCTGTCATATTACAAAATCTCTGAGGAATGTTATATATATATATATATATATATATATATATATACAGTTGTGTCCAAAATTATTCAACCCCCAATGCTGTAAAGGGGTTTAGGGACTATAGTGTACATTTGGAATTGTATTCAGAATCAAATCCTACAAGGACGTTGTAACTACCCAAATGCAACTAAAATGACATCAATTGTTTATGTAATACAGTAGTAAATGGTTCTTATGTGGTTTCTTCATTGCCACAATTATTCAACCCCTTAAAGACTACCACTCTGAAGAACAGAGGTTCATACAGGTGCTTTCCATCAGGTATTGAAAACACCTGTGGATGTCACCGAGCAGCAATCAAGCATAATAAGCACCAATTAGGCAGCTTTAAAATGACTGTGATACTCAGCTCCTTCTAGACATTTACTGGTGTGGTTACAAACATGGTGAAGGCAAGAGAATGGTCCAGGAAGACAAGAGAAGAGGTGATTTCTCTTCACAGGAAGGGCAATGGCTATAAGAAGATTGCAAAGATGTTAAACATACCAAGAGACACCTTAGGAAGCATCATTCGCAAATTCAAGGCAAAGGGCACTGTTGAAACGCTACCTGGTCGTGGCAGAAAGAAGATGCTGACTTCGACTGCTGTGCGCTACCTGAAGCGTAGAGTGGAGAGAAGTCCCCGTGTGACTGCTGAGGAACTGAGAAAAGATTTGTCAGATGTGGGTACAGAAGTTTCAGCCCAGACAATAAGACGCACACTGCGTAATGAAGGCCTCCGTGCCAGAACTCCCAGGCGTACCCCCTTGCTGTCTCCAAAGAATAAGAAGAGTCGACTGCAGTATGCCAAAAGCCATGTGGACAAACCACAAAAGTTGTGGGATAGTGTTCTGTGGACTGATGAAACAAAATTAGAACTGTTTGGGCCCATGGATCAACGCTATGTTTGGAGGAGGAAGAACAAGGCCTATGATGAAAAGAACACCTTGCCTACTGTGAAGCATGGTGGAGGGTCAATCATGCTTTGGGGCTGTTTTGCTTCTGCAGGTACAGGGAAGCTTCAGCGTGTGCAAGGTACCATGAATTCTCTTCAGTACCAGGAGATATTGGATGGAAACGTGATGCAGTCCGTCACACACCTGAGGCTTGGGAGACGTTGGACCTTTCAACAGGACAATGATCCCAAGCATACCTCCAAGTCCACTAGAGCATGGTTGCAGAGGAAAGGCTGGAACATTTTGGAGTGGCCATCGCAGTCACCAGACTTAAATCCGATTGAGAACCTCTGGTGGGACTTAAAGAAAGCAGTTGCAGTGCGCAAGCCTAAGAATGTGACTGAACTGGAGGCCTTTGCCCATGAAGAATGGGCGAAGATACCCGTAGATCGCTGCAAGACACTTGTGTCAAGCTATGCTTCACGTTTAAAAGCTGTTATAACTGTAAAAGGATGCTGTACTAAGTACTAAGATTGAATGTCACTTGGGGGTTGAATAAAACTGATAATGCTGTGAGCACAGAAAAGACATTTGTGGTTATTTCATTATAACTGTTATGTTATATTTGTCTGACCTACAAGTGCCTCTTTAATGTAAATGTAAGCAAGATGACTGAATGATCAAAAGCAATGTCAAACTGGCCAAAACACTCAATTTCAGTGGGGGTTGAATAATTTTGGACACAACTGTAGGTACTGCATTTGAATAGATATAGAAAAAGCCTTTTCATATATGGAGATTAAATCCTTTTCATCTTGCTGTAAAGAGTGCCCCATTGTCCTCTGTAATGTCCTAAAAGTGAATACATGGTGATCATGTCTTCCTTCGCTTGTCAAGAGAGAACAAATTCAGTTCCTCTAATCTTTCCTCATAGCTGTGTTCCTCCATGCCTCTTATCAGTTTGGTTGCCCTTCTCTGCTCTTTCTCAAGCTTTGAAGATGGGTACATCTGTGTATACTATCATATGAATTTCAGGTGAATTTACATTAGTACTGATTTTCTCCAACCTGGCGTTCTCTTCATGTTGTTTATTAATCATGTTTTGTAACATGAGATCATTCTTTTTGGATCCCCAGGGCTACTCCTGAAGGCCTAATTGTGACCTGCGATAGAAGCAAAATAATATCTATACACAAACAAGCGAGGTGTCTAAACACCAAGCGAGCATCACTTCAATATTTTGATTATGACCTTGTCCTTGGTGATACTACACAGTATTTGCTGCAATGTCTCTTTCATGTCTTTGAGCGATCGTACATCCAAAACTGTCTACAGCAAAGTGTACATGACATTGCTGCCATCATTCTTTGTGGGCCCCCAATAGCAACAAGATGGCTAGTTATTTACTCTAGTTGGTCTTCTTTCTTGCTTCACCAAATTATTGTCTGTGATTTCTCAAGTACAAAATTTAAGGAGATGACCTTGTTTATGCCATAGTTCTCCTACTAACAAATGTGATCATTTCCTTGAAGAGCATCAGAAAGAAGTATAGATTTATTTACATTTACAACTTTACAGAAGCCATGTTACAGCTTTCAGCAGCCAACAAAACAGGTAAGTATTTTAATGCCAGTAATTTTTTAAGTAAAATGTATTTAGGACATTTCTTTTTCAGTGTTCTGATTTGTTGAACCACACAAAGGACATAAAGAGACGATAACTTCCTGTTTTTTCCTTACAGCATAGTGATAAACTCATGTCTCTGTAGTGCTGATTTCTCCTTCTATCAACATGCCCGATGTCAGCACATGAACTGACTGGTTCATTGAGAGACTGCAAGTGGTTGATACCATGTTAAGTAAATGTACCTACACTTCTTGTATTTGAATAATAAATGTAATCATTTGTTAATGATTACAAAATTGAATAATTTGTGTCTTTTTATATCCACCTAGAGTTTGGCTTTAACACTTGGTAGCCTTCGTGTGATGTCCATGTCCATTGTGCTGAATTGTTTTAAATTTTTTGACTAAACAAAGGTTTTAAATTGGAACTAAACTGCATCTGAGCACCACAAGCTGAAAACACCATTTAATTCATTTTTAATATTCGAGGAAAACTCATCTTTCCATTCATGACTTCCTTTGCCATTTTGAGAGAAAGTCCCTCCTCCCCTCCTACAGATGAGAGAAAAAAGTCAGTGAAGACTTCTGAGATGTATGATATCATTTTGGCCTAGGCAAGAAACCAGGAAGAAATGTAAAAAAAAAAGTTTAAGAGAAGTAAATATGATATACCTTCCTATCTATTTACTAATGCTAACAGCATAAGGATTAAAAGAGCTTATGCCTGTACTGATTTCCATGATTGGCACAAGCAAACATCAACCATTTCTAGTCCTCGTGCTATGATATATTGATTCCCTTTTGTGTGTGATGAAAACAACATGAAATGATAATATCATTATAGTCACAGACATCGTATGGCTCCCATTTATCTCCCACAAACGTCCTGAAGCTGTGGCAGTTATTGTAGATCTTTAACTATAAGGATACCAGCAATGTAAGAAAGGCCATAATACTGAAGATTTGGGCCTCCTGCACCCAAACCAGATTTTCTAATCTAAGCTATAGCCTTTTTCTTGACTCCTGGCCCCAGTGGTTCTGCAACTAATGATAGGATACTTAATGAAATGAACAGTGTATGTCAGTTTTTACAGAGGTGTAGTCAGACTGTATAGCTGAGAATGGAATAAAGTAGAAAAAATTGTTTGGTAAAACAATTCAATTCAATATACAAATTGTTGTTTTTTTTTTTTTTGCTGCATATGCAGTCACAGTTATATTACTGAAATGTTCTGATTTTCTCATGCTAGGTATTCTAGGTTTTCAAATGTTTTTTTTTTAATTGTTAAGGTTCACTATAAGAAAATGGAGTACATGAACCAAACATTTCCGCATGAATTTATCCTCATTGGTCTATCCACCAATCCATGCTTTCAGCCACTGTTTTTTACTATCTTCATATTGATCTACACAGTGACAATCCTGGGAAATGTTCTGGTTATTATGATTGTAAGGATTAACATTCAGCTGCAGACTCCTATGTACTTTTTTCTTAGTAACCTCTCGTTTATTGACTTGTGCTTCTCCACTACTGTTGTGCCGAAGCTACTAATAAACACTTTGTCCGATGACACGAGCATTTCTTTCTTGGGTTGTGCAGCCCAGATGTATTTCCACCTGGCTCTGGGGGGAACAGAATGCATAATATTATCAGTCATGGCCTATGATCGGTATATAGCCATTTGCAACCCTTTATGCTATAACACCATCATGAATATGAGGCTCTGTGTAATATTGTCAGCCGTAACATGGATTTTTAACTTCCTTCATTCTATATTCCATGCAGCCATCACCTTTCAACTTCCTTTTTGTAGGTCCACCCATGTCAATCACTACTTTTGCGAGATGCCTCCACTCTTCAAGCTTTCTTGTAAGGACACTTTGTGGAATGAAATAGCTCTATACTTCTCAGGGGCAACTGTAGGCTTTTGTGCATTTGCGTTGACTCTACTATCCTATGTACAAATTATTTCTACCATCTTGAAGATGAGTTCCACCAAAGGGCGTAGAAAGGTCTTTTCTACATGTACCTCCCATCTTTGTGTTGTTTCACTATACTATGGTACCATTGTCTTTATATATTTAAGGCCTCGAGGAAGTTATTCTGTAAATCGAGACAGAATAGTATCTATTCTCTACACGGTGGTGACACCTATGTTTAATCCCATCATTTATAGTATAAGGAACAATGAAGTGAAAGGAACTTTAAAGAAGATACTGTTCAGGACTCAATTGCAATCCAGTGTCCATTAATACAAGTTTATTTTAGGAAATGAACTGAACACAGACAGTGATTTATATTCTAAAGCTTGTTTTTTTGAGTTTTAAATATAACCATTTGAAAATATATAGAGCAACCAACATACCAATAGCAAATACAGGTTGGAACTTAGTCCAACTCCAGCAGACCTTTATTTTGGTTTCAGACAGAGGTGGGAAGGGTAAAAATGTCTGTAGGGTTTTAATTCCTAAAATCCAGCCTTCCTCTGGATCAACTGTGGATATAGGATTATAACTTTTTTTTTTCTATGGTTGAACTGGATGGACTTTTGTCTTTTTTCAGCTGGACTAACTGGGTAACTGTCTGTAATTGCTGTTTCTGTAGCCATTAGGGACATTTTCCCTAATTTTTGTCATTACAAAGATAGTAAATTATTTAAATCTATTTATTGGATGCACAAGCAGTAATAAAATATTTTTGCAAAGCACAGAAAGGAAGGGTAAGAACGTTTGTGACATTTGTATTGCTGTCTGTGTTCCCATTGGTGAGATACCTTCACTTTTTGTTTAGGCATCAAAGAAAAACACTATAATCAAAACCAAAAAATATATTTTGGTTTGTGTTGGGCTTTAAAGTTGACACATATTCAGTACATATATTAAAAATATGGCTTATCCTATACAGGAGTCCTCTGTTGTTCTCCTGAAGAGTTGAAACATTGAGATGAAAATGGGTTAATCAGTCCACTGCTGTCCGACTAAAATAAGTAAAATAATAACAGTTCAGGAGTATCACATATAGTTGTAAGAAATGGACAAATGGAAGTGATTTTAAATGATGGAAATAGAGATAAAAATAAGTACATTATTGTGTGTTTTGGGACAAATTATGGAGTATAAGAAAGGGAAAAGTGTAAAAACAGAGAATAAAACCAACAAAAAGAACAAGCAAGAGGTTCTAAGGTGCTACCAGATTTAAAATGTCAACTTTCAAGGAAGAGGAAACTCAATGCCTAGACTCTAGTATTCTATAGGTAGATGGATAAAGGTAATCCATGGTATCCAGTTTCTTAAAATGTTGTGTTCACCATTAAAGATAACCATTATTGCAGTGTTTAAGATCTTTAATCCCATCACTAATACACCTAGATAATCAGGGTTTGTTTCTTCTAGAGAGGCAAAGGACAATACAATTACATAGTTACATAGTTAGTTTGGCTGAAAAAAAAACTAAAGTCCATCCAGTTCAACCATAAAAAAAAGTTATAATCCTATACCCACAGTTGATCAAGAGGAAGGCAAAAAAAACCCCAGCAATTTGCTCCTGCAGGGGAAAAAACTCCATTCTGATCACCTGAGAGGCAATTGGATATTCCCTGGATCAACTTTAACTATAAATGTTAGTATTATTATATGTCAGTTATATTATGTGTGTCTAAGAAAGAATCCAGGCCTTTTTTAAAAGAATCCACTGAGCTGGCCAGAACCAACTCTTGAGAGGGTTTATTCCACATTTTCAGAGCTCCAACTGTGAAGAAACCTTTCTGTATTTGGAGATTAAATCTTTTTGCTCCAGACGTAGAGTGCCCCCTTGTCTTCTGTGATGACCTCAGGGTGAATAACTCTACCGAGTTCACTATATGAACCACTGATGTATTCATACATGTTAATCCTATGTCCCCTTAATCTCCGTTTCTCAAGAGAGAATAAATCAGTTCCTCTAATCTTTCCTCATAGCTGATCTCCTTCATGCCTCTTATCAGTTTGGTTGCCCTTCTCTGTACTTTCTCCAATTTTCTGTCTATTTACATATGGATTTTTCCAAGCCCATAGACTTTATCGTACACATTAGCCGTGTGTGTGGGGAACTGTGTCAAACGCTTTTGCAAAATCCAAGTATACTACGTCCACTGCCAACCCTCTGTCCAAGGTTTTGCTCACCTCCTCATAAAAAGAAGTCAGATTTGTTTGACAACTTCTGTCTTTCATGAATCCATGCTGTCTATTGCTTAAAATATTTTTTTCCCAGCAAGAACTTATACATGCTCCGACCTGACCTTTAATAAATTCGCTTTCTCTTTGTCACCTACTCTAGATTATTTTGTAAAAGGCCTACATGCTCAAATCAGAGCTTTTTACTATTAATATATTTGAAGAATTTTTTGGGGTTTGTCCTGCTATCTTTTGCAATCTGTCATGCATTTAAAATTTTTTTTTTTACTTCTGTTATATTCTTTGCAATGTTTGCATTTTCAATTTGTCAATTTCTGAGTAGTTAAAATCCCCCCATTATTATCACTGTCTCAGCCCCTGCAGCCCTATTGATTTGTGCAAGGAGTGGATTCTCCACCTCCTCATTAACACTGGGAGGCCTATAACAAACTCCAATGATTACCTTTGTAGTACGGTCCCCCATGTGCAGTTCCACCCATAATGCTTCAGCCTCATCACACTCTCCATCAACAAGATCCTCTTTCACACTCGTTCTGAGATCACTTCTCACATAGAGACAGACAACACCACCTTTTTACCCTGTCTCTCCAAAAGAGAACAGAGCCAGGAATATTAATGGCCCAGTCATGTGAAGAATGAAGCCAAAATTCAGCAATACCAATTAAATCATAGTTCTGTTCAGGCACCAAAGCCTCCAACTCACATATTTTGCTTGGCAGACTTTTTGCATTTGTGAAGAGATTTTAATTCAATGACACCTTTTGCACACGTGTTTTGCATATTTTTTTTTTTCGTACAAATGGTACCAATTCTAATGGTTGTTTGTAACATGGGCACCTTCTTATCACCTGCCATAGCCCTCCCCCCATCTTTCACCATTCCGCCCACCAATAAGGACTGACACCTTTGTGATCTGTCTGCTCCATTATAATCTAATTCTCCCTCCCCCATCGATCCTAGTTTAAATACTCCTCCAGCAAAATACCCATTTTATTTATCTGAGGCCACAGTCATATGACCACCCTTCTCTCCCCTTCTGTTTACTTCCTGGGGTCCTTCTTTGAGTGTCCACATCACTGCCTGAGTAATGGTCACACCTCCTATAGGTGAAGGAGACATTTCCATTGACCTTGATCCTCTCTCCAGAGGCAGAAGAACTCACCAGGGTGGTGAGGAGACCAGTGTCCAGGAGGAGCGGGGAAACACAGGGACCACAGGGTGGGAAATGCTCCTGGTTCACAGAGGACGCTGTGACTTGCTTCTGTTCTACTGCAGGATGGCTTAGGAAGAGATGTTCAGAATCAAAGCTGAGGAGGAAGGTAAGGCTTTTGCCTGGAGTTGGGCATTAGTTAAAGGCAGAGTTCACCTTTAGTGCCTGTTCACATAAATGCAGATTGGATGTGGTTTAAACCGCATCCAATCTGTATGACATGTAAAATAACATTGCTTCTTATGGTGCCTGTTCACATATGGCCGGCGCACGGCCGGTGTAGATTCAGTGCGGTTTTATAATGAGTCATGTCCGATTTCTGAGTAGTTTGGTCCGGTTCAGGTGTGAATTACAGGCTATTGACTTCTATGGGAACCGTTCCTGAACCGCAAATGTGTGAACAGGATATGATCCTGAATTGATCCTGCCTGAATCCTGACAGCACACATTTACACTGATGATCAGTGCAGCCCATTGAATGCAGCTTATTAGTGTCCTCAGCAGTGCCCATCAGTGCAGCCTCATCAGCGCACATAGGAGAAGAAGAAAAATTACTTTTTTGCAAAATATTAAAACATTTTTTTCAAAATATTCTGTAATTTTAATTTGTTTAGCAAAAAGTAAAAACCCAGGGGTTA
The DNA here is from genome assembly GCF_062004578.1 of Staurois parvus. Taxonomy (NCBI): domain Eukaryota; kingdom Metazoa; phylum Chordata; class Amphibia; order Anura; family Ranidae; genus Staurois; species Staurois parvus. The sequence goes on along the minus strand of NW_028318063.1, from coordinate 858,592 downwards.
ATAAATACCACCAAAAGAAAGCTCTATTTGTCTCAAAAAATGATAAACATTTCATATGCGTACAGTTTTGCATGACTGCGCAATCGACATTCAAAGTGTGACAGAGCTGAAATCGAAAAATTGGCCTGGTCAGGAAGGGGGTTCCCGGTATTGAAGTGGTTAATTAATGTTATGTTTACTACTGAAAATACTTTAGACATATAGAGGAGCTGGGGGGGGGGGGGTTGTTGATGGGTAGGAGGGGTAAAATATTGTGCCCCGGGTGTCACATACACTTGGCAAGGTCAGATTTGGGTGAATCTTGGAGACTCTTGGAAAAAAACAGGACATTGAACATTTCTGTACAGTGCTGTACGTCAGTCTAAATCTTACATTGTAGCAAACTGGCTCCACTTTACATTCTGGACAGAATTATTTATGCAGAAGAAAGTCCTGTCCAAGGCTAGGTTCACACCTATGCAGGTTGTGTTTGACCCTTTTTTTGCTTTGCGCTGCGTTTTGCACCTGCATTTTTGCCGCTTTTTGATGCATTTTTTTTTCATTTTTTCTTGTTGCTAGGCAGATTCAAAACACAGCAAAAATGCACTGCATACTTTTCTGCAGCGTTTCCATTTTTGCACTTAAAAATGTCCCTGACCCTTTCCAACAAACTCACCGGGTGAAAACACAGAGATGTGAACAGGTCACATAGGAAATCATGTTAAATGAACTGTACTGCGTTTCTGCAAAACGCTGTGGAAAACGCTTAGGTGTGAACCTATGGTAATACAATAATGAAAATTCCCTCCAATTGTCTTCATGCTCCAAAGCAGAACACAATCATGCTATGGGCCCGGCCGCTAACTAGCTCCTTAGATCTGATCCTTGGTGTTATTATAACGGGGTTGGGAGATATTTCCGAGTTGGTGTTGACCTATCAGTGATTACACTGGGGCTGTGATTAGTGTGTGGATAGGTGCAGGTCCCCCTCTGTTCTATAGGTGGCCCTGTGCCATTATTACAGATGGAGTGGAGTCTGTTAAGGGAAATTTCCCCCTAGGACAGCTTTTCTCAACCCTTTCAACACACTTGAATTAACTTTCTGGTCTGCAGGAATCCCTGCTACAAGTGACTATATCTACAACTCATGATACAATAGTGTGATGGTCAGGAAGAATACTACCTACACTTGGCCATTGAGAAGAAGTACTCCCTTGCAGATAGCTAATAAGACTATTGGTGTCAATGGGAAGTTATCTGAGAGGTATAAATTGCTCAAGGAACCCCAAGCAACTTCTTGAGTTCCATGGAACTCTGGTTAAGTAACCCTGCCATAGGGACTCCATCAGTTTCTCAGAGTAGCCAGCTATCTGTTTGGACGCTGCAACCTCTTGAGAGCTCTAGCAGCCATCTGGGCTACCTTACAGGGTACTCCTTCCATTTGGAAACTCGAGCACTGGCCAAGGGCCCGGGGTCAGTAGGGGGCCCCATGGGACACCCCTGGTACCTTTTTCATAGGCTTTTTTTGAGTTTGGCCAAGGACACAGGGGCCCCATGATCCCCTATTGCCCGGGGGCCCCATGAGTTGTCAGTCCGCCCCTGCTCCTTCCATTGGACAAACGATACAGGTGTCTCCAAGCCTGTACAAATAGACGGAAAAGTTTTTTTTTCCCTGTGGCTGTTAAAGCAATGAACAGCTAATCATTAGACAATATTGCATTACTGTATATTTTATTCACCATTGCAGCGGTTCTCAACCTGGGGGTCGCGACCCCTTTGGGGGTCGAACGACGCTTCCACAGGGGTCGCCTAAGACCATCGGAAAACACATATTTCCGATGGTCTTAGGAATCGAGACACCGCTCCTCGCCGCCGCCGCCGCCACCGCCGTCTCCAGGTGTGGGCGGGATGACATGCCGCCCCTGTCATCTGGACACACCTCGAGATCAATCCTCGCCTGTGATTGGCCGCCAGCACTGTAGCTCAGGAGAGGCACACAGGCGGCCAATCACCGGCAAGGAGGTGGAGCTTGGAGAGGAGGAGCCGAGCGGCACCGCGAAGATCGAGCGAGTGAAGAGGAGGAGAGCGGCCGGAGAAGGAAGACATCTGACAGGTAAGTGTCGGTACCATGGGAGAGGGAAGGAGCGAGCGAGCCCAGGCTGGAGCAGGGGTTTGCAAGGTAAGTATCATTGGTGTCAGTGGGAATAGTGCCCCATCATTGGTGTCACTAATACCAATGATGGGGCACTATTCCTCCCACTGACACCAACGATGGGACACTATTCCTCCCACTGACACCAATGATGGGGCACTATTCCTCCCACTGACACCAACGATGGGGCACTATTCCTCCCCCAAATGACACCAACGATGGGGCACTATTCCTCCCCCACTGACACCAAGGATGGGGCACGATTCCTCCCCCCACTGACACCAACGATGGGGCACAATTCCTCCCCCCACTGACACCAAGGATGGGGCACTATTCCTCCCCCCACTGACACCAAGGATGGGGCACTATTCCTCCCCCCACTGACACCAAGGATGGGGCACAATTTCTCCCCCCACTGACACCAAGGATGGGGCACTATTTCTCCCCCCACTGACACCAAGGATGGGGCACAATTCCTCCCCCCACTGACACCAAGGATGGGGCACTATTCCTCCCCCCACTGACACCAAGGATGGGGCACTATTCCTCCCCCCACTGACACCAAGGATGGGGCACTATTCCTCCCCCCACTGACACCAAGGATGGGGCACTATTCCTCCCCTCACTGACACCAAGGATGGGGCACTATTCCTCCCCCCACTGACACCTATGATGGGGCACTATTCCCCCCACTGACACCTATGATGGGGCACTATTCCCCCCACTGACACCAATGATGGGGCACTATTCCTCCCACTGACAGCAATGATGGGGCACTATTCCTCCCACTGATACCGATGATGGGGCACTATTCCTCCCACTGATACCGATGATGAGGCACTATTCCTCCCACTGACACCGATGATGGGGCACTATTCCTCCCACTGACACCGATGATGGGGCACTATTCCTCCCACTGATACCGATGAAGGGGCACTATTCCTCCCACTGATACCGATGATGGGGCACTATTCCTCCCACTGACACCGATGACGGGGCACTATTCCTCCCACTGATACCGATGACGGGGCACTATTCCTCACACTGATACCGATGACGAGGCACTATTCCTCCCACTGACACCGATGACGAGGCACTATTCCTCCCACTGACACCAATGACGGGGCACTATTCCTCCCACTGACACCAATGACGGGGCACTATTCCTCCCACTGATACCAATGACGGGGCACTATTCCTCCTCCCACTGATACCAATGACGGGGCACTATTCCTCCCACTGACACCAATGATGGGGCACAATTCCTCCCACTGATACCAATGATGGGGCACTATTCCTCCCACTGATACCAATGATGGGGCACTATTCCTCCCACTGATACCAATGATGAGGCACTATTCCTCCCACTGACACCTATGATGGGGCACTATTCCCCCCACTGACACCAATGATGGGGCACTATTCCTCCCCCCACTGACACCAATGATGGGGCACTATTCCTCCTCCCACTGACACCTATGATGGGGCACTATTCCTCCTCCCACTGACACCTATGATAGGGCACTATTCCTCCCACTGATACCGATGATGGGACACTATTCCTCCCACTGATACCGATGATGAGGCACTATTCCTCCCACTGACACCGATGATGGGGCACTATTCCTCCCACTGACACCGATGATGGGGCACTATTCCTCCCACTGACACCGATGATGGAGCACTATTCCTCCCACTGACACCAATGACGGGGCACTATTCCTCCCACTGACACCAATGACGGGGCACGATTCCTCCCACTGACACCAATGAAGGGGGCACTATTCCTCCCACTGACACCAATGACGGGGCACTATTCCTCCCACTGATACCAATGATGGGGCACTATTCCTCCCAATGACACCAATGACGTGGCACTATTCCTCCTACTGCAAAATTACAGTTATGAAGTAGCAACGAAAATAATTTTATGGTTGGGGGTCACCACAACATGAGGAACTGTATTAAGGGGTCGCGGCGCTAGAAAGGTTGAGAACCACTGCACCATTGCATTACTGAATATTGAATCCATTAATGCACTACTCATTGCACCGATTATGGTATTACTGTATATCCCATACCCCTATTTTGTTATACTGTTATTTATTGTAAATTGGCTATTTATGCACTCCTAGCTAAATACTAACTGCATTTCATTGGCTCTGTACTTGTACTTTGCAGAATGACATTAAAGTAGAATCTAATCTAATCTAAATCTAATCTATAACAGGGTACCCAAGGTGTTCGGGTGTGCCTGGAGCAAGTGATAGGTCAGGGACAGAGACCCCACTGGTGACGGAAAGTACATAACGCAGGGTACATTTCCTGGTAGGGATGGGCTTCATGTTCGAGTCGACCCTAAGTTCGACTCGAATATGGGCCGTTTGTGTGTTCAGCGAGCACATGAACGGTACGGGCTTTTGGCGGGCTATTTGCCTGCCACGCCCCACAATGCACTGCGCCCTGACAGTGCATTGTGATTGGTCAAAGCAATGCACCTGACCACAGGTGAACTCCACCCCTTTGACTTATTTATTCATTGGGGCGCAGCTGTCAGACCACGAGAGCAGATGTCGTGAACAGAGCACTGGTTTTTTTTCTGTTTTCATGCGGCAGCGGCGGGCAACGTGATTGACATTGGATCTACTTCGGGAACATTTTTTTTATTTCTATTTTTAATAAATGTCTCCTGTCTTTTTTTTATGCTACACTATTTTTTGGGGGTCAGGATCTGGGGACCCCTTTGTTAAAGGGGGCTTCCAGACTTTGATAAGCCCCCCCACCCGCAGACCCCCACAGCCACAGGCCACGGTTGTGTGGAAGAAGCCCTTGTCCCCATCAATATGGGGACAAGGTGCTTTGGGGTGGTGGGGAGTGAGGTGTTCCCCTCAATATCCATACTAGACCCAAACGGCTTGGCATGGATGGGAGGGGGGATCCCATACTGTTTTTTAAAAAATGTTTTTAGTTGTCAAGAAATGCCGACAATTCTTTTTACATTCAGTGTCAGCGGGGAACCCCACTGACAGCTGAAACATGAATGAATGTTTCACTACTAATGTTCTGTCTCTTCAGTCTAAGCATTGAAAGTGTGATCTCTGTAACTTACAGTTTTGATGAGATAGCGATAACTCCAATCTTAGTTGAATAACACAGGCAGTGACTCGATCAGATGACGCTTTGTAGATCTTGTGATGTTTATTCCATAAACTGAGAGAATCTTAAAACAATGAACATCAGATAGGTCAAAAGAACATAATGTGATCTGCTTCCATAAGACATGAGGCATGAAGCCGAAATGCATTTCTGGGAAAAGGGGTGGGCTAGCTATACAGCAAGAACTAAACCAGAGGAAAGGGAGGAGCAGAGACAAAATACAAAGAACACTTAAATGACATGTTGTGAAACATGACACTCCCTTCCAGGAACATCTGCAAAACAAGAAAGAAAGGAAGCACAAAGTTAAACAATACAAACATTTAGCTTAATACTTGCAGATGTTGGTCTCGAAAGTCCAGGCTAAGACATGGAAATCCATATTCAGAGGGGAAGGCAGCAACATGCATGATTCCTTCTTACCTTCCTTTAAATCAGGTTGATGACATGTCTTCCTCTTTTAGGCAAAAGAAGTACTAGTTCCTTTATAGGCCTGTAGTAAAGGTGTGCAGAACCTTCTTTCATGGCGGATATAGCCAAGATGTGTCTCGAAATGCAGTGGTAGGTACTGCACGACTGGTGCAGTCAGCAGGGTTGAGGCTAGTGGGAACATAGTGCCATTGTTCAGGCGTAGAGAACTTCCGTATGCATTCCACTCTGTTGCCGACATACACGTAGAACTGTCTCGTGCAATTGTGTGTATATATCCTAGCACTATTTTGATGTCTGTATAAAAGTTAAAGGAGTCTATTTCAACATCTGATTCAAGTTCTATAAGCTCAGCAATTTCCACAGCTAACACAGCTGCACAAAGTTCAAGCCTTGGAATAGTATGTGCAAGTTTGGGTGTGAGTTTGGTCTTGCCCGTGATAAATTCTACACTCACTTCACCGCTGGGATCTGTAGCTCGAAGATAAGCAATTCATATAAGTGGTGAAGCGCTCAACTTATAATTCCCTAGTGAAATACACAAATCATATCTCTCAATAATACAAATAATAAATATTATATAGAACTAGTGCAATATCTTCATACACATAACGAATATATATCCCTGGTGATATAGTGAAAACTTATATCTCTTAAACTGTGCAAAAAGTGAAATACAATGATTAAAATAAATAGTGATACCACACTGTGAAAATTAATGGCAAAGTGTTCAAAATAATGTCACTCCATGCTGCAAATAGTGCTCTTCGTGTAAATCTTGACGTGACTCCCCTCAATAGCAGAAATGCCCCCTCACCTTCCACATTCGACCCTTGCGGGTCACAGAGCCTTTTTATATATATCTCTCTCTGTTAGATGTCCTCCACTGCCTCCACCGACCAGGCAGTAAGTACCTCTCCAATACTCCACTTTGCCAGGTAAACCTCTCCTCCACTGCCACCTCCGACCAAGATCCTCCTCCAGGCAGTAAATAATATCCAATACCCCTCACACAATGGACTCAGGCTCAGAGCGATTCATATAAAACGATAAAACAGACCTCCATAGTGCAACAACGTTTTATTAAGCTAATTCAATGCAGTGGAACATTAAACTCACATGTCCTCACGATTTGACAAGCAGTTTCCCATATACTATGGGTATATACAGGAGTCCCAAGATGGCGTCCGAACCCAAATCTCTCTTCTGCTGGCATTCTTTAAGGATGCTTGGGTGTAAGAGCGTGGTATCTGGAGTTGTTCTAATGCTTTTAGATACTGTTTCCAGGATTCCCACCTTTGTTGTTTCTCCTTGGAGAAGGGGGTATCCCAGTCTGAGCTTTCAGAAGTAAGTTGTCTCAGCAGTATCTTACCCTGAATGGTGAGAGGTGTAATGAAACTTAAGGGATCATGAATGCTGTTCACTGTAGACAAAACTCCTCGCTTTGGGAAGGGCTTGTCACAGGCTTATGCTTGAAATGTGAATATGTCTTGTTTAACATTCCAAAGCAATCCAAGACTGCTTTGTGTAACAGAAAGGTCAGATCCTAGTTGGAATGTTTTCACACTGACAGCATGGTCATCAGAAGGAAAGGCTATCATGACCTTGTCGCTGTTAGAGATGATTTTGTGAAGTCTGAGGTTTGCAGTGGCAAGCATGTTCTGGGTTCTAGTAAGAAGGTCAATAGCTTCTTCTACATTGGCAGAGATTTGAGCCCGTCGTCTACATACAGTCAGGTCCATAAATATTGGGACATCGACACAATTCTAACATTTTTGGCTCTATACACCACCACAATGGATTTGAAATAAAACAAACAAGATGTGCTTTAACTGCAGACTGTCAGCTTTAATTTGAGGGTATTTACCTCCAAATCAGGTGAACGGTGCAGGAATTACAACAGTTTGCATATGTGCCTCCCACTTGTTAAGGAACCAAAAGTAATGGGACAGAATAATAATCATAAATCAAACTTTCACTTTTTAATACTTGGTTGCAAATCCATTGCAGTCAATTACAGCCTGAAGTCTGGAACGCATAGACATCACCAGATGCTGGGTTTCATCCCTGGTGATGCTCTGCCAGGCCTCTATTGCAACTGTCTTCAGTTCCTGCTTGTTCTTGGGGCATTTTCCCTTCAGTTTTGTCTTCAGCAAGTGAAATGCATGCTCAGTCGGATTCAGGTCAGGTGATTGACTTGGCCATTGTATAGCATTCCACTTCTTTCCCTTAAAAAACTCTTTGGTTGCTTTTGCAGTCTGCTTTGGGTCATTGTCCATCTGCACTGTGAAGCGGCGTCCAATGAGTTCTGAAGTATTTGGCTGAGTATGAGCAGATAATATTGCCTGAAACACTTCAGAATTCATCCGGCTGCTTTTGTCAGCAGTCACATCATCAATAAATACAAGAGAAGCAGCTCCATTGGCAGCCATACATGCCCACGCCATGACACTACCACCACCATGCTTCACTGATGAGGTGGTATGCTTAGGATCATGAGCAGTTCCTTTCCTTCTCCATACTCTTCTCTTCCCATCACTCTGGTACAAGTTGATCTTGGTCTCATCTGTCCATAGGATGTTGTTCCAGAACTGTGAAGGCTTTTTTACATGTCGTTTGGCAAACTCTAATCTGGCCTTCCTGTTTTTGAGGCTCACCAATGGTTTCCATCTTGTGGTGAACCCTCTGTATTCACTCTGGTTAAGTCTTCTCTTGATTGTTGACTTTGACACACATACACCTACCTCCTGGAGAGTGTTCTTGATCTGGCCAACTGTTGTGAAGGGTGTTTTCTTCACCAGGGAAAGAATTCTTCAGTCATCCACCACAGTTTTTTTCCGTGGTCTCTGATTCTTTTGGTCTTTCTGAGCTCACTGGTGTATTCCTTCTTTTTAAGAATGTTCCAAACAGTTGTTTTGGCCACGCCTAATGTTTTTGCTATCTCTCTGATGGGTTTGTTTTGTTTTTTCAGCCTAATGATGGCTTGCTTCACTGATAGTGACAGCAATTTGGATCTCATCTTGAGAGTTGACAGCAACAGATTCCAAATGCAAATAGCACACTTGAAATGAACTCTGGACCTTTTATCTGCTCATTGTAATTGGGATAATGAAGGAATAACACACACCTGGCCATGGAACAGCTGAGAAGCCAATTGTCCCATTACTTTTGGCCCCCTAACAAGTGGGAGGCACATATGCAAACTGTTGTAATTCCTACACCGTTCACCTGATTTGGATGTAAATACCCTCAAATTAAAGCCGACAGTCTGCAGTTAAAGCAAATCTTGTTCGTTTCATTTCAAATCCATTGTGGTGGTGTATAGAGCCAAAAATGTTAGAATTGTGTCGATGTCCCAATATTTATGGACCTGACTGTAGATATTCCTTTCGACAAACTGTCTTGCATCAGATCCAAATTCTTTCTCACCCTCTTGAGCTGTTTTCCTCAGTCCATAAATTGCTACTGCAGGAGAAGGACTGTTACCGAAAACAAGTACCTTCATTCGGTAGTCTATGACTTCATCGTTGACATCATTATTGCGGTACCATTGGAACCTTAGGAAGCTGAAACAGTGGAACATCTGCTGAATGTCAGCCATAACAACAATTGGCTCTTGTCTGAAGCGAAGTAAAACTCCTATGAGATTGTTGTTCAGATTAGGCCCATTGAGAATATTGTCACTGAGGGAGACACCCTCATGATGAGCACCTAATCTGATCAGGCTTGCGAGGATGGTAGACACCAACATTCTTCTCCTTCTGTAAGAGGAGGTGCAGGCTCAGCATGATCTCTCTCAAACACCTTCTGCATAAAGTCCACACAGTGCTTTTTCATCTCAGGCTTCTGGTTCAAACTGTGATTTAAAGAAACAACCGTGCTTCTGCGTGTACCCTGTTGTTTGGTAGTCTCTTTCTTGGGGTACAAAATGGTAGAGGTACTACCCAACTGTTGAAATCATCTTGGTAGAACTGTTTACTCATGGTTTTCAAGAATTCTTTGTCTTCTATGGTAGCTGCCAACTCATTGTCTTTAGTGGGTACCTCGAACACTGTGTTGCTGATGTTGTCATCCCAGAGATTAAGAGCTTTCTTATTGTCTTGTATGATGTGCTGTTGTGCACCTTTTTCAAACAGTCTTTCTTTCACAATATATTTATGTGGTCGTTGTGCAGAATAAGTTATTTGTCCATTTGACAGGACATGTGTTTTAAAGGAAGAGACTGAGTAGGACCTCCTGACCTTGTCTAGGCAGACATTGCCTATGATGACCCATCCTAGATCCAGACGCTAAGCATATGGTGCATTGTGTGGACCGTTGATTTGATGATGAACTTTGTGCACCCTTAGGATGTCTCGACCGAGTAACAGCAGGATATCGGCACTTTCATCGAGGGCTGGTATGTGGTTGGCTATGTGCTTTAAGTGAGAATGGTGAAAGGCAGCTTCAGGAGTAGGGATCTCCTCTTTGATGTTTGGAATCTGGTTGCACTCAGTGATAGTGGGCAAAGATATTTCCACATTGTCATTCAGAAGAGTAACTACAAGACCACTGGCTCTCCTACCTAAGACTTAGGGTATAAGGCAGAGCATCTCCAGCTATGTTCAACAGTTCAAAAAACTGTGTTCTTGCAAGAGATCTCTTACTCTGATGATCCAGAATAGTATACAATCTTATGGCCTTTTCAGGTTGACCTTTGGGGTATACATGTACCAAGCATATCTTTGCACAGGATTTGTCACAGAATCCTTCTCCATAGACCTCTGTACATGTAGAGAACACTGAGGTGGTAGGTGCTGCTTGATCTGGGCACTCCCCACTTTGCTTTACCTCAGGAAGATTGTGAGTGTAGTAGAGTAGCTTGAATATTAATGAAGAGCTTGCACATGGTAATCACTGTCACACTCTATACATTTGATGATCACTTTACAGTCCTTTGCAAAGTATTCTGTGGAGGCACAGCACTTGTAGCAAACCCCAAATTTCCTCAAAAGTTCCTTACGTTCTTGGAGGGTTTTCTTTCTGAAGCCAATACATTTCTTAAGTGGATGTGGTTTGTTATGTATTGGACACTGGTGATTTGGGTTCTCAATTTTCTTGTTTTGATTAGTCTTTTCAAGAACTGTAGCAGGCGTAGGTAGAACATTAGTTCTTTTCACTAACGCTGGACCTCTACGGTCTCTGTGCGACATACATGTGTTTGTAGGTCTTGGAGAGAGTGTACTGAGAAGATTACAGTCCCCAGAGAAACTTGGGTCATTCTTAGTGTCTGCAATTCTTTTGATGAACTCGCAGAAGTAGGAAAGAGCATGAAAAGCAACTCTATGTTCTTCCTTATACTTGGATCCAAGCGCTGCCCATCTTTCTTGAATTCCATATGGTAGCTTGAGAACAATAGATTTGATGCCATGAGAGGCATCAAGATAACTGAGACCAGGTAAGTTGATGTCAGCTTTAGCAAGTTGAAGCTCTAATAGAACATTGCTGAGTTCTTGAAACTTTAGATTGTCGCTAGCAGAAATCCTTGGGAAGCTTTGCAACCTTTTGAATAAAGCATCTTCAATGTCCTCTGGGCTGTCAAAGGTATGTTCAAGTCTGCCCTAAGCAGCATTAAGGCCTGCAGCAGGTTTGTCAATATGAACTGCTTTGAGCCTCTTGATGCGTTCAGTAGACTGGGGACCTAGCCATCTGATGAGTAGATCTAATTCCTCTGTGGCATTGATGTCTAGGTCACTCATTGTGGCCTTAAAAGTGGATTTCCAGCCTCTGTAATTTTCAGGTTTGTCATCAAACTTGGTGAGGCCTGTCTTAACAAGCTCTCTGCGGAGCATGTATTTAGCAAACTGTGACATGTCCGTGTTTTCTGATTTTGGGTGCATGACTGCAAGTAGAACAGAGTTGGTTGTGACGGTTGGTGGACTTACGTGGAGTGACTTGGGAACATATGTTGCTGCTAAGGAATTAAATGCCAGAACCGGCTTAAAGTCTATTGGCATGTTGGTTTGTAGAGTAGTGCATTCGCTAGGAGGTACTCTGTTGGTGCCAAAGTAAGGTGGACGGTCTATTAAATACATACCAGTGTCTGCGGCTAGCTGAGATGCTGCAGTCTGATGTATTGGAGGATATAAGGGCAAATCGCCTTGAGGTACAGTAGGTGCAGAGAAGAGACTTTGATTGAGTAGTTTGGCTACTGTGACAGGGAGTTGATGTTCTGGAGAGGTGTGTGAAGAATCTGAGACATAAGATACAACTGAGTGTCTGGAACTGTTGTCTCTTTCGTTTTCACTAGCGGCTTGTTCTAAGACCCTTAACCTTGCCATGGCTGTGGCATGCTCACATTGTTTTTCCAAAACTTCAATTTCTGCCTTTTGGCGTGTGGCTTCAGCTTCTTTCTCTGTTTTCCTTTGAGCGAAAGCTGCCTGAATTTTAGAAGCTTCAACATCAGCACGGGCTTTTATCAGTTGTTGACTGAGTGTAGAAGACTTTGATTGTATGGATTTGAAAGATCTTGAGGAGCGTCTAGTAGATGCAGAGCGATAAGATCTAGATTCATGGAGCTGTGTTATTCTCACTTCTGCCGTTGTCTTTGTTCGCACCACTAAATTGTCTCTTTCAAGACTGAGCTTCTCAAAACTCAAACATTATAAATGAAAGAAAAGTCTTAAAGAGAAAGAGTCCATAGACTTGTGATGAAATCTTCCATATAACACATGGGGAAAAAAAGTGATGAGTGATGAGTCATCCCAAAGGGAAAGAAATCTTCCACCAACACCATACACAGCCTCTTACCAGAGGGTAAGACCACAGGTCATGCGGTCATATTCAGCATTTAAGGATGGTCAGATGGGCGAAATAAGCCAAATATCTTCTCCACCTGTAGGCACCTCCACGGCTCACTCTAGAAAGATAGTAACTCAAAATAATGATTTAAACCATATGGCAATATGGAACCATACAGCTTCTCCACCAAAAGACAACTCTCCAGTTTGTAGTATGAAGATATACTTCATGGAACCATCTCAGGACTATAGGATGCATGAAAGAGAGAAATAAAAGCTCCTCATGGCATAGTATTAAGGAAAAGCAAAATTTAATGAAAGAAAAGCACTTACAAACCAACAGTGGTAAAAGCATATGGGTTTGATATTGTTTCCAACCGACAAAATGGCCACGATACGTAACGCGATGACACCAGAGGACGTAGCTCCAACCTACGCGTTTTGACATAAATGGCGTCATCAGAGGTGTGGCCTACGGCGTACATCACACCTTAAATAGCAGCTGAGAGGAAATTAATCGCTCTCAGTTGCGTTCCACGGACCAGAAGCAGAAATTAAAAGATCCGGAAGAGGCAAAAGCAGCCCAGATAACTTATATAGTTTGCTCTCCAATTGCTGAACTACAAAGCCAACAGATGTAAAATAAATATAAAATTGGCATCAATATAAAACGAATCATAACAGGAACAATAGATTTAATGGGTAGCTGCTTGTGCTAACTGTACCAAAAATCTAAAAATTTAAGAAATCAAAAATAATGGTAAGAAAAAAGGAACGCCATAACATTCCAAAACCAATGTTGGACAAAATATTTTATATATCATATATAAATGTATATAAAAATATAAAAATAAATATAAATATATATGTTCTGTGGTTCTGCAATTTTCATGAATACAAAATTAACAGACCATATGAATAATAGCAGTTGGAAACTAAATGCAGCGACATCTTGTGGTCAAAAAACAATATACACATATTAAAAATAAAAAATATTAAAATATACAATAGAAACTTTCATGGATGAAAAAAATTTTACAATTCCAAAACAATTATTATGATAACCCAATCAACCTAAAAAAATAAAAATCAATATAAATAAATATAAAAGTAAAAACTATCTAAAAGAGGCTACCCTCCTTAAACAATGTTTTGAGGATAAAGTAAAGAATTCAGTGGAATTAGATAGTACTATACTCGAAGTGAACCTATTAAACAGAAATAATATGCTTTTGCCTAAACAGAAAGATGAGGGTGGTGACTTCCCCTTCAGTTGTAGGATCAGGAGAGTATAGGCGTTCTATTCTCCCTGGACAAAACAAGCAGTTAATCCTTACAGTGTGGGCAAGCCCCACAGCAAGGGTGAACTTTTTTTTGTGTGTAGTTGGGCTTTAATTAATTGGCTGCTAGCATTAGTAAATAGAAAGGTATATAGTATTATATTTACTTGTTTTAGATTTTTTTTTTTTTATATTTCTTCAGTTACCTCCTGGTTCTGACCTAGACCAAAATTATGTCATATATCCCAGGAGTCTTTATGGGCATTTTTTTCTGTCATCTGCAGGAGGGCTTTCCCAGCTAAGCACACCCCACCATTGGCATGCCTGAGCTAGGGGGAGATGGATTCCAGGAAGTAAATGCTACATCAGTGGTCTCCAAACTACGGCCCTTTGCTTGCCTCTGTCTGGCCCTTGGGGTACTTTTCCTCCCACTGACACAACAAGGAGGCACTATTTTTTACACTGGCACCAACAGTGGGGAACCATTCCTCTCACTGACACCAAGAATGGGGCATTTTTCCTTCCACTGACACCAATGATGGGGCATAATTACACCCACTGATAAAAACAATTAGGCAGTATTACTACAACTAATACCAAAGATGGGTCACTATTCATCCCACTGACACCACTGATGGGGCACTATTACTCAAACCAATACCAATTAAGGGGCACCATTCCTCCCACTGATACCAATGATGAGGCACTATTCCTCCCACTAATACCAAAGATGGGTCACTATTCATCCCACTGACACCACTGATGGGGCACTATTACTCAAACCAATACCAATTAAGGGGCACCATTCCTCCCACTGATACCAATGATGGGGCACTATTCCTCCCACTAATACCAAAGATGGGTCACTATTCATCCCACTGACACCAATGATGGGGCACTATTCCTCCCACTAATACCAAAGATGGGTCACTATTCATCCCACTGACACCAATGATGGGGCACTATTCCTCAAACCAATACCAATGATGGGGCACTATTCCTCCCACTAATACCAAAGATGGGTCACTATTCATCCCACTGACACCAATGATGGGGCACTATTCCTCCCACTGACACCAATGATGGGGCATTATTCATCCCACTGTCGCCAATGATTGGGCATTATTCATCCCTCTAATACCAATGCAGGGGCGGACTGACCATTTGAGCACTCGGGCACTGCCCGAGGGCCCTGGTTCAGTAGGGGGCCCCATGAGTTGCCCCTGCTACCTTTCATTAGCTTTTTCATAGACTTTTTTGGGTATGGGTGAGGACACAGGGGCCCCATGATCCCCTATTGCCCGGGGGCCCCATGAGTTGCCAGTCCGTCCCTGTACCAATGATTGGACACTATTTCTCCGTTCACTGACTACAAGCACTATGTCTGTTTTTTTTTCCCATTTTCTCTGGGACATTTTCTACTCCCACTGGACACTCTGCCCCCCCCTAAAATCTTAAGGACAATAAGCTGGCCTTTTGTTTAGAATGTTTGGAGACCCCTGTGCTACATTAACCCCTTGCCCTCCTGAGGATTTACCCCTCTTCATGACCAGGCCATTTTTTGCATTACGACACTGCATTACTTTTACTGACAATTGCGCGGTCATGCAACACTACACCCAAATGAAATTTATGCCCTTTTTTTCCCCACAAATTCAGCTTTCTTTCGGCGGTATTTGATCTCCTGTGCATTTTTTTTTGAGCTGTAACAAAAACCCCGACAATTTTGAGAAAAAAAAAACAATATTTTTAACTTTTTTGCTATTAAACATGCGCAGTAAAAATTTTTAAAATCAAATGTGGTCATAAATTTAGGCCAAATGTATTCTGCTACATCTTTGCTAAAAAAATCCCAATACGTGTAAATGAATTGGTTTACAAAAATATAGCGTTTACAAATGGTGGTATAGATACTGGAATTTTTGTTTTTACTAGAAATGGTGGCGATCAGTGACTTACAGTGGGACTGCGGCGAGCATTCTGACACTGGGGGGGGACTGACCTGGTGTCACTGACATCCCCAGTGACACCAATACAGTGATCAGTGCTAAAAATAAGCATTGACACTGTACTAATGTCACTGGGCAGGAAGGGGTTAACATGAGGGGCGATCAAAGGGTTACCTGTATGCTGTTTTACTAGGGGGTGGTGTGTTGGTGCTTCACTGTAAGCACACTGCTTTGGATGGCTATGCTTTGCACAGCCATCCAGAGCAGTGTCCCCGAGCTGACAGGGAGGATGACTGTTAGTAAACAAAGCAGTTACCCTCCCTGCTGGAGATGCTCCTTAATCACCAGCCGGGACCCGGTGATTGACAGCTGCGGCTGCACCCCCTACCTGGAAATACAAAATCATGTATATATACTTATTTCAGGTACTTATATAGCGCCATCAATTTACGCAGCGCTTTACATATATATTGTACATTCACATCAGTCCCTAACCCTCAAGGGGCGTACAATCTAAGGTCCCTAACTCACATTCATACATACACATACTAGGACAATTTAGACAGGATCCAATTAACCTACCAGCATGTCTTTGGAGTGTGACAGGAAACTGGAGTACCCGGAGGAAACCCACACAGGCACAGGGAGAACATGCAATCTCCAGGCAGGTGGTGCCATGGTTGGGATTTGAACTAATGACCCTAGTACTGCCAGGCTGAAGTGCTCACCATTTAGACATTTTTTTGTTTTTGCTCTTGGGCTGACTCAGGTGCTCTATGTCACATTATACATACTTTTTTAACTTTTTAAAAAAATGTTTACTTTTTTGATGTGCATGTATATTTATTCATTTTTGTTATTTTATTATTGAATTAGATCTTCTATATCCCCTGAAGGATTTCAGTTATCCCTTGTGCTATCTGTGGAGTGTTCCTCCTGAAGACATCCAGCCATAACTGTTGCCTCTTGTCTTATGTATAAGATGTATTGGGGATTTGACGTAGCAATGATATTCTATACCTTTTGGATTTTTGTCACTTGTGTCTGTACTGATATGTATGTGTATTTCAGGTTTCCTTTCACAGAATTAATTGATATTCTCCTGAGGAAGACTTACAACTTGAAACGCATTGGACTTTTTCTTTGAATATTGAAGCAACTCTTGTTTATGATTCCAATATTGTGTACACAGCATTTAGCATTTTCTTTTATATGTTTTTAATATATTATGTATATGTTGGGGTAGGTCTAGACATTGGAGGCTTTTTTTTTACATTATATGAATACAATTTTGATACTTTTATAATATTTTTATTGTTATGTGTTTTGGTACCTTAAAGTCCTAGTTCCCCATTTTTCCTGTTTGTGGTGATTACCATTATTTGCATGGAGTTATCCACAGAGCTTAATGAATGTGGTGAAATTTTACTTTGCAAAGAATACCCAATCAGGAGCAAGGAAAATTTTAAAAAGCATTTTCACTTGCATTGTGCAGCCTGACAGGCCAGTGAAGTAAGCAGAGCGTCACCTCATTCACTAACCTCTGCGGAAAATTCCTTTTTAAAGTGCAACTTCCTTTGCCAAGTAAATAATCTACTTGCCTTTAGTAAAATCAACCCTAATGAGTTGGGGTGAAATTTCACTTTGCAAAGAATACACAAATACGAGAAAAAAAACTGCATTTTAGCTGGAATGTGATTGGATAATGAAAGTCAGTAGCACTTCACCTCATTCATTAAGTCCTGGGGAAAATTTCCTTGTAAAGTGACCAGTCTCTTTGCCTTTAGTAAATCATCCCCAATGAGTTAACATGCTTGCTGAGAGTGAGTAGGCTGTTATAATAGCAAAAAAAATGTATCTGTGTAGACAGA
Source organism: Staurois parvus (assembly GCF_062004578.1). NCBI lineage: Eukaryota > Metazoa > Chordata > Amphibia > Anura > Ranidae > Staurois > Staurois parvus. The sequence continues at coordinate 840,997 of NW_028318063.1, read as the reverse complement.
GGCATATACAAAGCAGGGACTGTAAAGGTTCATTCACACTGCAGCTCTTGCATCACCGCATGTGTGTTGATGTGAACGGACATTGTTTTTTTACAGTGATGCATTGCATTATTTAAATGTGCTGTGGGTTTTTTTTCCCTAGCTTCAGCACAAAATCATGTGTCTTGCCTACCACATGTTGCAGTGTGTTGTGACACATTGCAAAGCCCTGTGATAACATACAAGTTCTTTTTTTTGTTCAGTGTAGACCAATGCTGTGAACTGGCACCACTGAAAACAAGGCTTGCATAGGACAATTCAGTGCAGGGGTGTGAATAAGCTCTTATGCTAGGTTCACACCTAAGCGTTTTCTGCAGCATTTTCCAGAAACACAGTACAGTCCATTTAACATGGTTTCCTATGGGACATGTTCACATCTGCGCGTTTGCACCCAATGTGTTTTTTGGAAAGGGTCAGGGACTTTTTTGAACGAAAAAAGTTGCATTTTTGGTTCTATAGACTTCAATGGAAGCACTGCAGAAAAGCATGTATTGCGTTTTTTGATGCGTTTTGTATTTTAAATCTGCCTAGCAACAAGAAAAATAAAAAAATGAACCCCTCCACAAAACGTGTAACAAAAAGGCAGGTGCAAAAACGCAAAACAAAACGCAATGCAGAAATGGCTCAAACACAACCTGCTTAGGTGTGAATCTAGCCAATAGTTCTAAACAAATGGAACCCATACATTTTAACCCCACAGTCAGCAAAAACCATTACATTGAAAACTATTGTGTTGTGTGTTGCAAACACTTCCATCAATCAGGTTTCATCTGCAAATTCTCCCGATATCTTGATTTCCAGTCCTTCGTACCAGACATTAAAGAATGGGTAGATTTTTTCTGTGAACACATCATTAAATGTAAAAATATGCTTCATGGTGTCCACATTGAAAAATGAAAGCTGACCATTTTCATAGTCCAGGTAGACTCCCATCTTTCTTGCTTTGTCACGGATGGGCACATGGGTGCTATAGGGAGCGGTAAGAGCCTGATACTGATCTCGGCCCAATCGCAAGGCCCATATGCCTTCCTTAGGGGACAATCTGATCCAGCCCTTCTTTCTCACTGACTCTTTAGCGGCTCCTATGTCCCAACCACCTCCATCCAGCACTTCTGCTTCCCAGTAATGTTTGCCTGCAGTGAACCCATCCGCTCCCAGCACACAGGGGTTGGTGCTAAATCTTTCAGGGTTATCAGGCAGCTCTTGCTCCGTGTCTCCATGTTTTACATGTGTACAATCATCGGTGATTACAAGCAAAGGATGAGATGTTGTTGGATCCAGCTTTACTGGGGCTGTTAAAAAACAAAATACGGTCATCATCATCAACAGATGGTACAAATGCAGCCGTTACAGCATGTGTTAGAGCAATGCTAAGCAACTTTTAAAGTGATTGTAAACCCTCACCTTGTAAAACATCCAACTCAGGTTAAAATAGAAATGAAAGGATGATCACATACCTTCTGTTCTCAGCTGCATATGAGCTGTGGAGAGGAGAAACAGAGGACACTGATCTTCCCATTGAAAGGCTCTTCAGGAATGAGGGGGCGGGGGTCAGTACAAGTACAAGTCTGATCATTGGAGGAGAGTGCACCGAGTTCTCAGCATAGCTAGAGAACTGACCATGTTGTGCTCTCCTGCCTAGTGTGATCAGTTTTTAATAGGAAAACAAAGGAACTGGCAGGAACACCAGGGATTTCAGACAAAAGAAGCAATACAAAGAGAACAGGAAACTTTTTCACACAATTACATGGTACAGCAGGCACATATCAGGAATATGAAATGTTGGGTTTACATCTACTTTAAATCATGATATCGCATAAGAATTCATAGGTACCTTTGATAGGTTTTGGATGATAGCTGAGATGTTTACAGGGTACAGAGAACAGCAAAAACAAAATTTGATGAAGCATTAATCAGTCAAGCCACATTTTGTTAGCCTGTCCTAAAGTGGTTCTGAAGGCATTCCCTGCATTACAGTAAAAATGATGTCTCAGTAGTTCCTTGTATACTTACCTGAGTCCTATCTCAATCCAGCACTGTGCCCGTCCGCAGCAGCACTGGTCTGTGTTCTTCTACTCACAGGACACAGAGGCAGCAGTGGGAGCCATTGGCTCCTGCCGATGTCAATCAAATCTTGTGAGGAGGTTGCTGGGGCAGGGCTGAGCCACAATGTGTGTGTCTATGTATGCACACAGCTCAGATCGGGAGTGGGTCTGCAGGTGTGTCCCCATAGCAAGCGGCTTGCTATGTGGGCAGGCACAGAAGAAGAGCTGAGGGCGCCAGCGAGGGGATCGCAGAAGAGGAGGTTTGCACAGTGCAGATATGTATAACATGTTTATTTTTTTTACTAAAGAAATGTATCCTTTACAACCACGTTAAAGGATAGTAAAAATTGTGAATAAACTCAAGCACTTACTATGGTGAATACAAAATATAAATAAGTATGAATACTATAGCCGCTAGTGCACACAACCCATGTCTCAGTAGGCTAAATAATGAATAATAACAATGAAAATATGCTGCACTACATATACAAAAATGCACAATATATATGCGTAGAACAGTGAAATCAAAAAAAGAAATTATGTGACACAAAAAAATGAATTAATTAAAATTAATATTCCAAACAAATAATTATAGTCCAATTGTTTTGTTCTCCTGTGACCCCTCCTTAAGAGAACGACCACCGTGTGCATCTGTCACAGAATTCCAGTGCAAACATCCTCCACCATATATCTGCTCACCTCCAGCATTGTGACCTCACATTATACAATGTTTTGGTCTGACTGCACTTCTTGTCCCAAATGTATGGACTCTGAAGATTAAATTGCTGAATAACAGCTCCAAAAGATGCTCCCTCCAGCATCTGATTATGCGCTGGCATCGCCGAGTATCTCTGACAAGGGATAGACCTGTATGTAAACAATACAGATCTCTCCCCTGTCAGCTTCTGCACACTGTGTTGTATGGCTCTGCATAGCAGAGCCATGCAAAGCGGTGTGCTTACAGTGAAAAGCACACACAGGGCACTCAGTTATCCCTTTGATTGGCCCACATGTTAACCCCTTCCTGCCCAGTGTCATTAGTACAGTGTCAGTGCTTTTTATTAGCACTGATCCCTGTATTGGTGTCACTATGGATCTCAGGGACACCAAGTCAGTTCCCCTCTAGTGTCAAAATGCCCGCTGCAGTCCCGCTATAAGTTGCTGATCGCCACCATTACTAGTAAAGAAAAAAAATTCCAGTATACATACCACCATTTGTAAATGCTTTCACGTAATTTTCACGTAAACCAAATAATTTATATGTATTGGGATCTTTTTTAGCAAAGACATGTCGTAGAGTACATTTTAGCTTAAATTATGACGAAATTAGATTTTTAAAATTTTTTTACTTGACATATTTAATAGCAAAAAGTCAAAAAGATTTCTCAAAATTTTCTTGTTTATAGCGCAAAAAACTAAAAAATGCACAGGTGATCAAATACCACTGAAAGAACGATCAAGTTGTGGAAAAAAAAAAGGATGTAAATTTAATTTGGGTGCAGTGTTGCATGACCACGCAATTGTCAGGTAAAGTAACGCAGTGCCGTATCGTAAAAAATGGCCTGGTCAGGAAGGGGGGTAAGTCCTCTGGAGGGCAAATGGTTAACTTGGTAGGTTCAGCTGTTACTTTCTATCCCACAAGACTGGTTAACCACCTGTTGTTGATTCAATTATCTACAAGCCCAGCACAGCTGGACCATCTCCTCTTCTATATAAGTTGGCTCATTCCCTCAGGCTTAGCCTGAGTCTCAGCTAGAGTGTTTCTAGCTCCAGGTCCCCAAGTAGTTTCCTGGAAGTGGAGTTGCCTAGTGCCTTAATGTACCCCCAGGGTTTACTGAGAAGATTCCAAGTGATTCCTACTGTTCTATGTTCTTAGAGACTCCTAATCTACTTAGTGGTCTTGTAGCTGGGTTCTCCTTGTTGGGTATCTTTGCACCCGTGTCCTTTTGAGCAGCCCATTGTTCTTGTACTTTGTTTATCCCTGCCAGCTCTCAGCCCTGTGATCCCCTATGCATTCCAGTCTTCTATTTGTTAGCTTCCTATGTGTCTGAAGCCTCTATCAGTGTCTCCCAGTAGGTTTCTTGTCTGTTTCCTACTTTGTGTCCCTGTGTACCAATACTTGCTAGAGATTCATGTTTTCTCCTAGTTGTCCTGTGTCTTTGTGCACCTGCTTCCAGTGTGTGTGTTTCCATGCACACCTACCAGCTTTGGATGTACTCCCTACAGCTCAGTGATCCATGTGCCTCAGTGCTGCAAACGTTCCCAGTAGTCCCTTGCTCAGGCGAGTCCTAGAACAGCAGCCTGGGGAGCATCTGCAGCTCAATCAATCTCCGTCTAGGGAGCTCTGGAGAAGACCAGGCTGTTCCTTAACCACTTGCCTACAGGGCACTTTTACTCCCTTCCTGCCCAGGCCAACTTTCAGCTTTCAGTGCTGTCGCACTTTGAAAATTGTGCGGTTATGCAACACTGTACCCAAACAAAACTTATGGTTTTTAGACAGAGCTTTCTTTTGGTGGTATTTAATCACCACTGGGTTTTCTATTTTCTGCTAAACTAAACTGAATTTTGTAAAAAAGAAAAAAGTTTTCTTAGTTTCTGTTATAAAAATAAGTAATTTTTCTCCACTGATGTGTGCTGAGGCTGCACTGATGGGCAGCATTGATGAGGAGGCATTGGTAGGTGGCACTAATTGGCATTGACAGGCATCACTAGTGGGCACTGAAAGGTAGCACTCATATATGGTACTGTTAGGTGGCTCTGACTGGCACTGATAGTTGGCACTGAAAGGCAGCTCTGATGGGCACTGATGTCACATTGATGTGCATTGGGTGCTGGTATATGGCATTGATGGGCACTGATGGGGCTACACTGATCATCAGGGCACTGATGAGTGTAGATGTCCCCTCTGAGGAATGCCGCTTACTGGCTCTCCTCTCCTCAAGCAGTGACACCGCGAGAAGAGGACTGCCGATAACCAGCATTACCTTGTTTACATTTGATCAGCTGTGATTGGACACAGCTGATCACATGACAGAGCTAATGTCATCAGTCCTTTATCAGTGATTCGCTGTGTCCCGGGGGCGCGCACGCGCAGTAAAAGTGGGAGGACGTCATGACATCCTCCCATAATGAGAGAACCACGCCCTTCTGTCATTTCCTTATAGGGCGGGAGGTGGTTAAACTCTGCACTTTGACCCTTCCAAGCCTCTGTTTCCTGTCTGTACCTGTACCAGACCTCAGCCTCCCTGCTCCTCCTTTGCTGTATGTGCGGCCATGTTGGTTTCCCCAGACACTACAAATAGGTGTCCTTCCCATAACAAACTTCTCATGTACCCCAACTGTGTTCTGTGCACCTGCATTCCCTGGGACATCTGGACACTGCAGCATTCCTCATATGTATTGTTACCTCTGTGTTCTTGTACGCTTAGCATCTATCTACTCCTAAGATTCTCCTGTATTCTCTCCTGAGCCCTGCACATTAGGGCAGCAAGACTTGGTTCACACTAGATCCATTTTGCAGGCCGCAGCACATTCATTTGAATAGGCTGCTGTACCTCGCAAACTACAGGGAAAGGTCCCTGCACCTTTTCAGAAATCGCAGCCCACACTGGGAACCGCACCATATTGTGGTTCCCAGCGCAGGAGCAATTTGCAGTGCGGGCAGCATGCCATTAAGATTAATGGCATATGTTTTATGTGCGGGTGGTTGCAGCTGCGGGATATTCCTCGGTTCCACCTGCACTAGTGTGACCAAGGCTTAGGGTTTGTGTATTCTGTGGCCTGCCTGTAAGACCAGCACACCACTGCTGCACACTGGATGTTTTTACAGCGGCTGTTCTTAGCGTTTCATATTTTTTCCTACAGCCAGTAAACTCCCCAGCATATTATCCTATGTGTCCATACACACAGACTGTAATCAACATTTTTTGGCTGGAAAAAACCCCAGAACTAGTGGGTTTCTATAGGAGTTTAATTGGCTGTAAAAATGCTGTAATGCTGAGAAATGCGGCAAACCAGAGTTTTTTTTACTTTTTTGAGTTAAAGAAACGCTAAACACAAAAGGATGCAAAAAACCGCTGAAAAACTCATGTTTTTTAGCCTGACTTTACACAGCTAACGTTACCAGCGTTATTAAAACACCCCGTGTGCATGGAGCCTTATGCAGGCCATAGACGGGGAAAAAAGCGGCCATTTTTTTTTCTTTTTTTTTAGAAAAACGAAAAATCAGTCGTTCAATCAGCCGACGTTGCCACCATTGGTAAAAAAAAAAAGTTGGCTGATTTTCGTCCCGTCTATGGCTGGCAAATATAATAGTGAAGTGTCCCTGCAGAGAGCTCCACTATTATATTTGACATTTAAAAGTATAGCAAAGTTGCAACGTTGTATCTATTTGTATCCATTTCGGATACAGATATTTCTATTCAGATACAAATGGATACAATGTTGCAACTTTGCTATACTTTTAAATGTCAAATATAATAGTGGAGCTCTCTGCAGGGACACTTCACTATTCTATTTGACATTTAAAAGTACAGATGTTCTTTTTCTTTTGTCTTCATCTTCTTCTGTTTCTTCTTTCCTCTTCTTCTTGCAGGTCACGGCTCATGCGTATTTTTTTAATCGGTAAAAAGATCGGCCGATTTGCCCATCGTTGCTGTGAAAATCGGCTGATCTGCAAACTTCGCCGATTTTTTTCCAACTTCACCGATTAAAAAAATGTGTCAGAATCTCGAAAAACTGCCGATAAATTCACCCACTAACGATCTGAAAAACGGCCGATTATTCTTTCAGATTAATGTTCAGCCGGTTTTCTCCCCGTCTATGGCCTGCATTAGTCCTGCCATTCCTGTGAGTTCTAAAAGCAAAAAATACTGCACTCTGAGTCTATAAATAAAGCAGCCAACACAAAAGTCTGATACCAGACGGCATAGAAAATTTAAAGCAAACAAGTGCAGCATTAATAATATGTACTAAACACAATAAATCAATGCATATATAAACAATTAGCATAAAACATATTACTTCTGTGCAAAGTTGCAAACAATATTAACATTGAAATTATCCCAACATGCAAGTGTCCATGCTACATACCAAGAGAATCGAGAGCACATCACTAACATTTAGTCCTCATGCACACTGGACATTTTGATAACACTGGCAACGTTAGCTGTGTAAAGTCACGTTACATTTAGTTTTTCAGCTTTTTTTAGCGTTTAGTGGCGTTTTGCCATGTTTAGTAGTGCTTTCCTGCGTTCACGGTTTTAGCTTTTTTTTTCCCCAAAAAAAAGTCCAAAAATGCAGTTTTTTTGTGTTTTAGAGCATTTTTCAGCGTTAGAGCGTTTTTACAGAAAAAAAAAATCTCCTCTAGAAACCCACTAGTTCTGGGGGTTTTTTTCCAGCCAAAAAATGTCCTAGCCAAAAAACATTGATTACAGTCTGTGTGCATGGACACATAAGATAACATGCTGGGGAGTTTACTGGCTGTAGAAAAAACTGCCAAAAGCCAAAAACAGCCACTGTAAAAATGTCCAGTGGGCAGGAGGACTTATAGTTGATCCAGGGTATATCTGATTGCCTCTCGGGGGATCAGGAAGGAATTTTTTTTTCCCTGCAGGAGCAAATTGGATCATGCTTTGCTGGGTTTTTTTGCCTTCCTCTGGATCAACTGTGGGTGCAGGATTATAACTTTTTTTTCATGGTTGAACTGGATGGAGTTTTGTCTTTCTTCAGCCAGACTAACTATGTAACTATACACATTACAATCTGTGCTCAATCTTCATATACACATCAAAAGTCCATCATAAAGCATCCATTGTGAAAACAGTACTGTGCAGCTCACAATCCAACAATGGTACTCCGCCTCCAGGAAAACTAAAGTGCATTCAGTGTAGGCAAAACAACGGTACATACCAACTGCTTACTAGAAAAATTTGGCACTCTTTAAGTTGCCAGAAGGGCCCCTTTCAAATGAGGCGGACCCGTCAGTGGGGGATTTCTCTGCTGATCCCTGCTGAACAAATGGATAACAGGTTTGTGTCCACTCCACTACTGCACATCGGGCACAGACACAGCCCGCTGTACCCTATGGGCAATTGGATGGAAACGTACTGCCTGTCCATTTCCATCCAACTGCCATCCCATCCGATCTGACAGAAGGAAGGGGAATAGATCCCCATCTGTCTTTTTTTTTGGTGGATCAGATTGGACACATGTCCGTTTACATGTGTCGCTCCATAGAGGAGAATAGAGGTTCTGATCAGGTATGCCTGAAAAACGGGCAGGCAGACCCGCTCGGAATGTCCATCTGAAAGGGGCCATACACTTATGAAAAATCCTCCTGAAAAACAGAGGCATGGGGCTCCAAACATCCTCGAGACCCCACAAATGTGCCAGAACTTACGATAAGTGAAATAATGATCTGTTCCTGGGCAGTCACAGATGAATTTCTATCTGGTCCAGTGTGACCCACTGCACAGGACCTTTGGTTAGCCTTTTTAGAAGCAGTGTATAAATTTTGTCTTTTTTTGTCAGTGTAGAAATATGCCTAGTACAACATTGTCGTCTCCTTTCCAATGTTGTCATATTTCAAAACTGATTCTGAAAGGCTACACCATCCTTGGGCACAAAGCTGGGGTGGAATCTTCCCCTGCCTTTGTGTTACCCAGCCATCTACAGCACAGTGCAGGATAGAACCGTTAAACTGCTCGGCTCTCCCTGTCTAACATGTATGACAGTCGTCTGCACTTTATCAGGATAGGAGCTCTGTGTGCTTCCTATATACTGTGCAAAGCGCAATGAACGGCTGTCAAAGTGACAGCAGAGCTCCAATGATTACACAAGGAAAGTTGCCCTTTCTCTGTGCATTCTGCTGGACTTCGTGTAACAGCCTAGTCCTACTTTGTATTCATTTATACATCAAAGCTACAGTAGCCTTCATAAAGGCTGTTGTATTAAACCAAGAAGCAAATATATTATATTGCAGAATACCAATTCTTATATGTGATGGCTGCATTAGTTTTCTATCTTTCATTTATTTACTTTGTTTTCATCTGGTGATCCAGCCAGTAAGTCTGTTAATTTTCAACAGAACACGCTCTCTTCCAAATGTATCAGACAAACACAAAGCCCACAGGCTGAATCCGGCCTGCCAGGCCATTTCATGTGGTCCTTGCACCTCTCCCACAGCTGCGGCACCCCCCCTTGTCTCCGCCCCCATCTTGTCTCAGCAGTTGGCAGCAGAGAGGATAGATCTCCTCTGCCAGGTCCTGCACTTCTCTATGCAGCTGTGGAGAGGCCCCTCTCTGCCCCCCCCCCCCACAGCTTTTTGGAGACTGCTTAGACAGGGCACCGTGGCAGAACCATGCACTGTTTGAGCGGTCTCCAAATAAAGTTTCATATAGATGATACCAGCGGTGTGCGACCCTCCTTTTCAGACTTGCATCATCTGCTACAGGAGTGTGGGTGGGCTCTGTGCCGCTCTCCAGCTCCCCTTCACAGCTTAAGTCTTAAGTTATTACTAAAACCAGTAATAATCAAATGCAGGGGCAATTATTTAATATGACAAAGAGTAAATACATTTATATCGTCTTACAAATACAAACAGCCCTTTGAGGGCAACCATAATGCTGATTCGGCCCACAATGAAATTGAGTTTGACACCCCTGATTTAGAGTGCTGAGACAAACCAATTACCACTGACAAGTGCGCTTACAATGATCAGCTTTATCTATTCATGTAAAACCTTTATCCCAAAATGAAAAAAACTGTTGCTTACTTTTAGGCACACTCTGAAAACTCATCTCTTCAGGGAAGCCTACCCCGACCCCAGCTAACTACTGGAACCCCCTACTCCCCCTGCCACTCCATCCCCCACAGCTAATTACCTCTTGTATCACTATCTCCTCCCTCCTAGATTGTAAGCTCCAAGGAGCAGGGCCCTCTAATCCCTCTTGTATTGAACTGTATTGTTGCTCTCCCTCCATAATGTAAAGTGCTGAGCAAACTGTCAGCGCTATATAAGTCCTGTATAATAATAATAATAACTATTGCTGTAACTGCTTTTGTATCTGCAGTGTGAGCTAGAGCTTGGCTAGTATATCTAAATCTGCTAGTACATATAACACTCCCCTCCTCCAAAATTAACTGTCCTGCTGTCCAAAGGTGTCTCTGTGCTCCTTCATCCAGACTGCGGGCACAAAATACAGGAGGTGAAGGCCAGCTCACCAAATGAATTAAAAGGGGAAAAATACCTAAAAAAGAAAATTAATCACTTGCCCTCTAGAGGATTTACCCCCCTTGCTGACCAGGCCATTTTTTTGCATTATGGCGCTGCGTTACTTTAACTAAAAATTGCGCGGTCATACAACGCTGCACCCAAATTAAATTGACGTCCTTTTTTTCCTATGAATAGAGATTTCTTTCGGGGGTATTTGATTGCCTGTGTGTTTGTTATTTTTTGCATTATAGAAAACAAAAAAAACCTGTTTGAGGAAAAAAAAACAGTATTTTAGACTTTTTGCTATACAATATGTCCAGTGAAAAAATAAAAAAAAAAATCAAATTTCGTCATAAATGTAGGGTAAAATGTATTCTGCGACATGTCTTTGCTAAAACAAATCCCAATACATGTAAATTAATTGGTTTAATTGAAAGTTCTAGCATCTACAAATGGTGGTATATATACATCACACACACACACACACACACACACACACTCTCTCTCTCTCTCTCTCTCTCTCCCTCCCTCCCTCCCTCTCTCTCTCTCTCCCCCCCCCCCCTCCCTCTCTCTCCCTCTCTCCCTCTCTCCTCGGGCAGTGCCCGAGTTTCCAAATGGTCAGTCTGCCCCTGCACACAGTATGTGTGTGTGTGTGTATATATATATATAATTTTTTTTATACTAGTAATGGTGGCGATCAGCGACTTATAATGGGACTGCGGCGGGTATTCAGACACTGGGGAGAACTGACTTGGTGTCAATGATGTCCACAGTGACACCAATACAGTGATCAGTGCTAACAAAAAGCACTGACACTGTACTAATGGGCCTGGGCAGGAAGGGGTTAACATGTGGGGTGATCAAAGGGTTAACTGTGTGCTGTTTTAATATAAGCTGTGTGTGTGCTTTCAGCTGTATGGCTCTGCTTCAGTGGTTACTAGGATGTCCACTTCTGGATGTTTCCAAATCAAGGCAAAGCATGCAATGCGTGTTTGGGTGCCATTATTCTTAATAGCACCCCCAAACGCGATGCGACTCTGCCAGGATTGACGCATGACAGATTTGTGTGGAAATCACAGCAAAATGCACATTTAAAATTCATGCTATGCGTGTTGCCCAAAAAGGAGTAGTAGCTTCTTTTGGGTGACAAATGTGCATAGGGCAGACCACTGGAGTGAATAGCCTGCCCCATGCGTGACACACGTTTCCAATGTGTAAATTGCACTTTAAAAACCTCTAGCGGGAATGCTGGTCCCCACTATATGAAGTCTGAACAGGGCCTGATCATTTAGAGGTGCAAGCTACATTCGTATCAGCTCTGGTGGGGGCATATTTTGGTGTTCATGCCTTGGGTGCCAGAGGACCTTGTCCCAGCATTGTTGTTGGGGGTCTCTTTAAAAAACATTGACAAAATGAATGTTATAATTTTGGCAGATACTGAATGTTAAAATTGTAATGTTGTAGTAAAATGAGAAATTGTGAAAAATCTACTGAAAAAAAATGGTACCTAGTTGCTGTTTTCTCTGCAGCTTTTCTCTATTTTATAATATTAGGCAACTCCAGATCGAGGCTTTAGTTAAAATGGGCAAAAACATTTCTCTACTCATAAACAGGCTCTTTAGATTTGTCTATCATAAAAGCAAAAAGAAAATCAAGTTACAATGAATTCTATAAGTTTTTTTTGCGTACTCACTTTTGTAGTTGTACCGTTTTCTCCACTCTGAAATATACACATAAAAAGAAAAATGCTTATAAACCTAATCAAAGTTGATATAAAAAATGTTAAAAAAGGTTGCTCTACTCACCAATCTCTGCAGAGAGGTCCTCTGTTGAAATACAGAGATGAGAAATAATAAGTTTCTGTACTTCATGACGTTTAAAATGAAATCACCACAAGTGCCATAATCATTCTTATGGCAATATTTATGGAATTTAATACATTACTGAATTTTTTAATGCCAATTAGAAAATTGTTAATATACAGTATACGTGCACTATACCTTTTTATTCTTTTTTAAAGAATTACAGACAGATTTATTCTCTCCAAACCGTGTGACTACTCATTCCCCCACTATGTTTATCTTCCAGATTATAGCAAGTCCATTTTTCATTTAAGTATGGGACTGTACAAATCCACAAACAACCATTCTGATTCCACTCCACCATATCCATCTGATAAATCATGATAGTGAAGAAAAACCACAAAGCTGAAGTGTAGAAAATTATGGCCTGCGGCCCCATTTTATTGGGGGTTTTAAAACAAATATTATGACCTTTAACCTCTGTTGTACCATACCTTTTTAAATTGACCACACAGACTAATACCACCATTAAAACTTTAACCAAACTTCCTACAATGGATGCTGTACCACTTATGTTGGAAATTCAATAAAAATGTAATATGTGAAATAAAAAGAAAAAAACCTTCACCCAAACCACCTGCTCAGTCTTTCAGGACTCGAGCTCCAAGATCATTTGTACACACAAAAAATAATTATTCTTAAATTAATTGAAGACTATGTTGCAAAAATGAATACAACCCAACCCCAATGAAAGTCTTAGGAGCAAAGCTAAATTTTAGACAACACAATTCTATTCAACAAGAATTCAACTACAGGTGAGTCTAATTATTCATTAAACAGGTGTCCAGAAGACAGTGGATTATAAAAGGGTGTTACTTAACAAAGAAAACCCCTTCCCATTTCATGCTGTCAGCAATGGCACCACAAGGAAGAGAAATGTCACAAGGCCTGAGAAAGATAATCATTTCTGTACACAAGAAAGGTGAAGGCTACAAGAAGATCAGCAAAGCTTTACTTAGTCAGATTACTGTAGCAAAAGTGATACAAAAATTTAACAAATATGGAACTGCAACCATTTCACAGAGACATCCAGGCCGTCCATTTACTTTAACACCTCGACAGGAACATCTTCTGATGAGAAGGGTTGAAGAAAATTACCATGCCAGTTCACTGCAGTTAGCTAAAGTAGAAAGCCAAACTGAGGTGATTGTTTCCTGTGACACAATATGGCGTACACTGCAGAGGAATGGCATGCATGGGTGTCATCCACGAAGAAATCCTCTCCTAAAACCCACGCACAAAAAAGCTTGCCTAGAATTTGTTAGGGCCCCTGCTGAAAAAGAAGACTACTGGGACTCTGTACTCTGGAGTGATGAGACCAAGATAAATGTTTTTGGAACTGATGGCTTCAAATCTGCATGGCGTCGCAAAAGGTGAGGAGATCGAAGAAAATGCATGGTGCCTAAAGTGAAACATGGTGGTGTCAGTGTCCTTCTGTGGGACTGCATGAGTGCTGCTGGTGTTGGGCAGCTGCATTTCATTGATGGTATTATGAATTCACAGATGTGCTGCTACATATTGAAAGAAAATATGCTACCATCACTCCTTGTCCTTGGTTGTCCTACACTTTTCAACATGACAATGATCCAAAACACACATTTAAGGCCATTGTTGCATTTCTGAAGAAGAACAGGGGGAAAGTGATTCAGTGGCCATATGTCTCCTGATCTGCACCCAATCAAACACCTATGGAGAATTCTGAAGAGACAAGTTAAGCATCACTCTCCATTGATGATCCAAGGAGGTCATTCTTGAAGAATGGAATATGTCGCCAACTTGTTCATTCCATGCCTAAAAGACTTGGTGTTGTCCTTACAAATGATGGAGATCATACAAAATACTAGATGTAGTAGTTTTTGTTGTGGGGTGTATTAATTTTTGCATCAACTAATTTGAGTAAAACTGAAAATTTTGTAATTTAAATTATATTATTAACCTTACTTTCATGTAATGAGCTAAGCAAATGTTCTATAAAACAGTTTTGTCAAAATTTTGGAAATAGTTTTTGCTTTCATGTTTTCATGAGATATTCATAAAATCTTATGTCTCAACAGGGGTGTACTCATTTATGCTGAGCACTGTAAATCCATCATTTGTACTACCACTGCTAAATTATAGATCCCCCAATGTTGCTGTAAGCTAAACAGTGCAGAGGATACTCTAATTATCATTGATAATGACACTTCCTAGGATCATTAGCTATTGGTTTCCATACAGCAACTAGGCATTTTGGTGCATGAACTGGTAAATGTGGGGCAAATGCAGTAGTTTGCGCGGTCTGCTAGCAAGTTATTTGCCTTGTACCCAAATCTGTGCAATCTATAGACCAAAAGACATGACAAAACTTAAAAATTTAACTTGTTTGTACTTTGATCAGTGTTATGATTCTTGTGCAAAGCATTGCAAAATGATTTACAAATTAAATAATGCTTTTTTTTTTAATTTTGCTAATTTCTAATAGGAAACAAAGAAAGTGAAATTCAAAATTTTGAAGAAAAAGATATCTTCTACTTTCTGTTATAAAAATATCCATTAAACTCAAAGTTAGTCATAAATTTAGGCCAAAATGTATTCTGGTACATGTCATTGGTAAAAAAAAAAAATCCCAATACATGTATATTAATTGATTTGTGCGAAAGTTATAGCGTCTACAAACTATGGTATACTGTATATACTGGAATTTACACAGCTTTTACTTCCTGACTGCTTATCACATTTCTTGAGGTGCTAAAATGCCAAGGCAGCACAAATTACCCCTTTTTGGAAAGTAGACATCCCAAGGAATTTGCTAAAAGAGGCATGTTGAGTCCATGGAAGATTTAATTTTTTTGCCACAAGTTTTTGGAAAATTACATTTTTTTTTGCACAAATTTGTCAAATAATATATTGCTTAGGTATGCCATGGCTATATGTGGAATAACACCCCAAAACACATTCTGTTACTTCTCCAGAGTATGGGGATACCACATGTGAGAGACTTTTTAGCAGCTTAGTCTCATACAGGCGCCCAAAATCTAATGACCACCTTCAGACTTTCAAAGGGCATATTTCCTCACTACCTATCACTGTTTCGGAGGCTCCAAAATGCCAGGATAGTACAAACACCCCCCAAATGAATGAGGCCACATACAACAGTAATAGAGAGCCAGTCCTGGCTGTCACTTTGATAGCCAGGCTTTGCCAGCAAGAATGGTGGGGTAAGCAGTAGTAGCAGATGAGGGAAAGGCTGTATAACATGTTCTCTGCGCAGTTTTTCATGGAGTACATTACACGCACAATGTACACTAGTGGTGATTAAACACTTGTACACGTTTGGTTTCCATGGACCAAAAAGGCACTTCTATATGCATTGAAAATTAATGAAAAGAGCTACATGGAAGCAGGTCAGAATATATAAGGGTAGAGGGACAGGGTTTTGGCAGTGGTGCAATAGGAAGAAATTCTGTTCCTACCCCGCTGGTGTTCACTAAACGGGGGCACTTTTTATTTATATGTAACTGGAGTAAAAGTTACATTTAAATTTCAGACAGTACAATACATCTTACCTATATTTTTCAAAAGAGAATCTGTAAAAAAACACATGCAAACATGAAAGAATTATTTCAGATCATTTAGTAGTGGCTAACCAATAGCAAATCAAATCTTAATGTAATGGTATTACAGTGCTTTAAGAATATATATAATTATTTTATATATTTAATTAGGATATTTAGTATTTTATTAAATATTACATATAAGACATTTTTTTTTGTTGCAGCCAGCAGGTGGCGAGCTCCAAACAACAGTAGTTTTCTTATACTCTTTTGGCAGGAATGATCAACTTACACACACGCCAATATGACTCTTAAGAAATTACAGACTTTCCCTTCTTTCTTGTAGAGGGGACTTCTGGGATTTACAGTAGGCCTGGTACACACTATAAGTTTTTTTTTTTCGTTTTGCCCAGCGTTCTACAGAAGCTGGACAGGCTGCTGTACACACAAGCCGAATGTTGGCCGGGGTCTATTGAATATTTGGCCCGTGTGTACTAGGCTTTAGACAAATCCGCAACTCCAACCCCCCGCACTGAAGGATAAAATGCTTATTTAGTCTAGAGGTGCAAGAGTAAGGTGTAATACGTAACCTATTCCAGGCTCCCTCAATGCAACTGTTCAAGCCCTGTCACCTCAGTTGCATGCTTGCCCCCTCTATGTACAATGCACAGTTATTAGCCCTGCATTGTACATGGTGATAACGAGGGACCACTCACAGCTGGCCCATCAACCAGGGCTTTGGGTAGAAGACAACGGAGGTGGAGCCTGTTGCATCAAGGGATAGTGTAAGTAATACACCTTATCCCTGCACCCTTTAGACTACACGGACATTTAATCTTTACAGTGTGCGGGCCCCATTTCAAGGGTAGATTCTGCCTAATGCCTAAAGTTCAGCTTTAAAAAAAAAAAAGTGTTATAGGTATAGGCAGGGGTCTCCAAACTTTATGAACAAAGGGCCAGTTTACTGTCTTTCAGAGTTTAGGGGCGCTGGACTGTGGCCAGTGGGAGAAGAAAATGTTCTGGTGTTAGTGGCAGTAAACAATGCCCCATCATTGGTATTAATGGGAGATATAGTGCCCCATCACTGGTATCAATGGGAGATATAGTGCCCCATCACTGGTATCAATGGGAGGAATAGTGTCACATTGTTGGCATCAGTGGGAGGAATAATGCCCTTTATTTGGTGTCAGTGGAAGGAATATTGCCCCACTGTGATGGTGGGGGGAATAATGCCCCAAGGGCCAGATAAAAGCAAGCAAAGGGCCGCATCTGGTGTCATGTGTGTTTCAGCATAGCCACTTTACTTGAAGAGTACAAAGTGACACTTCATTTATGTCAGCGTTAAGCAGTGTTTTGGACATGGTCACTTACCGACCACCTGCTGTGATCTACCAGTGAGCCTAATTAATGTGAGTATACGTGCACGTGGAAGTAAGACACTGACACTGTTTGCAGTTTGCCAACTTCCCAACTTCTACTTTACTAAAGAACTAACAGTAACATTTATAGGTCTCAAGCATATACAATGATTGGGTGAAAAGTCCCCTAAGTTTCCTGTGTTGTTCCATCCGTGTTGATATCCTCCAATCATTGTCCCCAAAACGACTCATTCCCTTTTATGGGGGGTTGTTTACTTTGAAAGGTGCTTTTTCTTCTAATGAGTCACCTCGGGTGAGACTCCGGATGAAGGCGCCATCTTAATTATCATTGTTCTGTTAACCTAGATCTGATTGTTTACTTAAGAGAGTAAGGAATTTAAAGAGCAAGAGCAGAGAGAAGCCAGACTATACAATTGTCATTTTACTGATCATCTGACAAAACATGGATTGTCTATCACAATCCATTACAATCCCCCCTTAAAATGGCTATTTTATACCTAACTGTCCCTGTGTCTTTCTGATGTCCTAGCTGCCTGGTGCCCCCCCCCCCCCCGGAACTCTTTTAGGTCGCATATAGAGCCCCTAGGTGGCTAGTCCATCCCTAGAGTCTCGATGCGCACTGAGAAGGCCACAGTCAGGCACTATCTTTCCCTGTTCATAATTGCCATAACGCACTGTTTCACTTCTGTATAGTGACATGCGATCCCTTCCTGTACTCATACAGCTAATTGTCCTTTCACGTGTTTTCCTAAATCTCCTTTGCTTTTTTTTTTCGTCTATAAAGGCTATTGTTTACAGAGGTCCAGTGCACAAGTTTACACACATTTCAATGTGGCAGAGTGAGTGATTTGTTCCAATCAGATGGATCTGTCACAAGCGGATGTATACACAGTATACATGGCAACTGCAATTCCTATACATCAGTATAGCCAACTGTACACTGATGTTAAATTTTTAAAACAAAAAAAAAAAGCTGAATAAAATGCAAAACATGGTAAAAACGCGTGTAGAAAAATGCAAAACAAACTGTGAAAAGCACTGCAAAACGGACAAAAAGCAAACTGCATAGGTGTAAATGCATTGTGGAATGCTTGCAGCGTCTTACTTCAAAAACAAATCAAAAGTAAAATAGTGATACCAGCTCTGTGGACTTGCATCTACTTGCTGGATTGTTTACTGCCTGCTATGCTTACTTAAATTTAAATTTGCTAGCACATTTCTTGCATATTTATTGGAGACTGTGCACAGATACTGTATACACATGCATTGAGGGCTCATACGTCATTTGATTTACTTGTCCACAAATGATCGATGCATTGAAATACTGTACATACAAAATTAAGATCATTGATCCCAACATCGACTGGGCAATTCAATGTACATCTGACCTCAAAAAGAAGAGGCTAAAGTGGAACCAAACTTAAAAAGTGAAGATTTGCTTGTTATAGGGAACATCTAGAGATGATAATTGTGCCTAAGCAGTATGCACCTTATGTCTGAAATTCTTCTTGAAAAAGAGTGGTGCACTTCATAGTATGTAAGTGTGCCTAGGCTCTCCTATGCATACAACCTCATAGCTGTATACTGTATCTGCAGCGTGAAATTTAAGACACTGCCGGCT
The DNA here is from genome assembly GCF_062004578.1 of Staurois parvus. Lineage (NCBI taxonomy): Eukaryota > Metazoa > Chordata > Amphibia > Anura > Ranidae > Staurois > Staurois parvus. Next base: position 822,303 of record NW_028318063.1, on the reverse strand, counting down.
GCTAGTCTCAGGAGATTGTGCTGCTCACCATTGTCCTTACTGGAGGTTCCAACATGAGGAAGCAAAGTCATGCCTCTACCAAGATGGCCACCTCCACACAGAGACAAATTGTAGATCAAGGCATGGTAAGTTAATAATGGGGAAAAGATCGGACAATACTGGTGACTAGGTGAATAGTTCAATTCCTCTTTAATCTGGGATCAGAATACTCAGCAAGTATATGATCAGTGGTGTCTGTAGCCTGACTTGCCAGGCTGGTTTTGTGTATTCAAATCTGGTTACATTTTATGAGTTGGCTCATGTCTCATTATGCTCTTGGCTCTTCCTTAGGTATCTGTTACTTCTGTTTTCTTGTTACTTAATTGGTTCCGCACCACCCTATAGCAGACATACTGCTACAGGGTGGCACGGGTGTGCAAAATCACGAATATATACCTACCCACGCCTCCATTTGCAGACTCGGCTGTCAATCACTGGGTCCTGGCCGGTGATTCCCCTCTTGCACCCAACGATCTCCAAAGATTTCCGACAGGGGAGAAACCTGTATGTAAACAATACAGCGCTCTCCCCTGTCAGCTCCTGCACACTGCTTTGTATGGCTCTGCATAGCAGAGCCATACAAAGCAGTGAGCTTACAAGGTAAAGCACACACAGCACACAGTAAAATAGCACACAGTTAACCCTTTTATCGTCCCAGATGTTAACCCCTTCCTGCCCAGTGTCATTAGTACAGTGTCAGTTCTTTTTATTAGCACTGATCACTGTATTAGTGTCACTGGGGATGTCCGTGACACTAAGTCAGCTCCCACCCAGTGTCGGAATGCCCGTCACAGTCCTGCTATAAGTCGCTGATCGCCGCCATTAAAAATTCCAGTATATATGATGCCATTTGAAAACGCTATAAATTTCACGTAAACCAATTAATTTACACGAACTGGGATTATTTTAAGAAAAAACATGAATGAGAATACATTTTAGCCTAAATTTATGACGAAATTAGATTTTTTAAAAATTTTTTACTGGATATGTCTAATAGCAAAAAGTCAAAAATATTATTTTTTCTCAAAATTGTCAGTATTTTTCTTTATAGTGCAAAAATAGAACCCACACAGGCAATCAAATACCACCAAAAGAAAGCTCTATTCATGGGTTGTAAATTTAATTTGGGTGCAGCGTTGCATGACCGTGCAATTGTCAGTTAAAATAACTCAGCACCGTATTGCAAAAAATGGCCTGGTCAGGAAGGGGGGTAAGTCCTCTGGAGGGCAAGTGGCTAACTTTCTCTTTAGACTGTGTACACTTTAAGTTCCCAAGTAGGTTTTCAATTTCACTGTGCCTTACTGGATAAATGAAATGACCGTTAGGGTAAAAATTGCTATCTTAGTAAATAAGCCAAAATTTTATAACCAACCCCATTAGAGACATAAAATCAGTTATAAAAGAGATAAAAAAAAAAGTATTGATACAAAGTATGTAAAGCTGATTTCAGGGCAGTCCCGAAATAATTAAATTATAATTTTTCTTCTACCCCAATTTGATACCTGATGTCTTATTTGTTTTTTCTATGGGATGATAAAACACAGATAATTACCTAATTTAACCCAGATAGGTATTCATCTGTGTTTTATTATCCCTTAGAAGAGGACTGGACTTCCATGACAACTGGGAGTCCGGTCCTCTTCTCTCATGTGCTGAAATGTAGGCTGTCTCTCCTACATCATCATATACATTCAAGCAAGAGGGGAAGTCACAAGACCAGACAACTACTGACGAGAGCAGCTTCAGGGGACAGGCAGGGTGACCTCAGGACCCTGGAGGAAGGTAGATAATATGTGGTATCTAATCCCTAGAGAATATCAGCACTAGATCCTGATAAAGGGGAGAATAAAGAGGGAATTTTAGTGACCTGGTTTTTAATTTGAATTGCCCAGAGTTGGGCTATAAGTTATGTAACATATATAGAATGTAGACTACCAAACACGTGTGCTACCTTTTCATCCATTATGAATTTACATTTGTTCCATATAAAAACTGAATATTACAACAATAAATTAAATTTGGGTAATAAGCTCACCTTTTTCTTCAAGTAATTTTTCTAAAAAATAAAATATACTGTAAATGATCAGAACAAACTTTAAATGCATAGGTGCTAATAACATGTATTCTGCAGCATAATTTTAAAGAGCAAATCCATCCATAACAAATAGTTTAACTATTTCTTGTACCAGGATCTCCTGTGTTGAGTTTCAGTACCTGCTGACTCAAAATGTGCATTGAAATGGAAATTTTCCAACCTCTATTCACATGTTGTAAATATCCTTTTTCATTATTGTTGAGTTTCTGATACCTAAAGAACAACTCTGCTATTTAAACTGCTAGTTCCCATCTGATTGGCAGTTACCAAGAAAGCTTCACTGCCAACCTGATCCACTTTGGCCAAAAGACGGCTATCTGAATCAGGGATATTGTCGCTATCTGTAATTTCCTGAGCTCTAGAACTACTCTCATGCATTGTTTTCAGAAACTTGAAGCCGTTTATGGAGGAGCTCAGCTATGGGGAAAGATTAGAGGAACTGAATTTATTCTCTCTTTAGAAGAGATTAAGGGGGGATATGATCAACATGTATAATACATAAGGGGGGATATGATCTCCATGTATAATACATAAGGGGGGATATGATCAACATGTATAAATACATCAGTGGCTCATATAGTGAACTCGGTGTAGAGTTATTCACCCTGAGGTCATCACAGAGGACAAGGGGGCACTCTTTACCTCTGGAGGAAAAGAGATTTAATCTCCAAACACGGAAAGGTTTCTTCACAGTGAGAGCTGTGAAAATGTGGAATAGACTCCCTCAAGAGTTGGTTCTGGCCAGCTCAGTGGATTGCTTTAAAAAAAGTCCTGGATTCTTTCTTGGATACACAGAATATAACTGGATACTAACATGTCTAGGTAAAGTTGGTTCAGGGAATATCCAATTGGATTTTTCCCTTGAAGGAGCAAATTAGTTCATGCTTTGCTGTTTTTTTTCCTTCCTCTGGATCAACTGTGGGTATAGGATTATTTGTTTTTTTGGTTGAACTGGATGGACATTTGTCTTTTTTCAGCCAGACTAACTATGTAACTATGTCTACAATGATTAGAAATTAACATGATGGTGATGCTTTTCATAAAAAAAAAAATGTTTGAAGGAAGAAAAAAAAATTGTTTCAACTAAGGCATTCATTTTTCATGTTACAAATCTTGATATCAGGACACATTTTTAAAAATAATTTTATATATTATCACAACACTAATCCATGAAATATAAACCTGCTCTATAATGAATAATTTATTGTTTACCTAAAAAACGCATCTGAATATATTTATATGGCATAAATCTTCTTTTTTACCACTTTCTATATCTATGTACTGTACACATTTATATCATTAAATATGTAGAGAACACCTGTTTTGTATATATAAAATAGGTTTAATATATTGTAAGTATATGACATAAACCACATATTTTCATGGCAATGTACACAAATTTTACCAGCATATGATGATTCTAAAATTTTCACTAATGGTTCACTTTATTTTGTATTTAGAAGATTGTGTTACATCTAGTCTGAAGAAGTCACAAAACATATTCTGGTGTTTTATCAAGCAAACCAAAAAAGTATTCTCCTAAATGGACCCAAGACTTCAAGAATCTTTAAGCTGACAATGCTAACCTAAGATGTAATGCTTCTGCAACAACAGCCACCTGGTATTTTTTTTTCTGTATTTTGAACTTCATGGGCTCATGTGCATAAACAATAGGTACATAGTACACCTGGTTTCTTATTCAAGTGTATGTTACCCCAACAATTTATATTGATATGTGTTTGTTGTACTTAAAAAGTATTCAGTTTTCCTTGCATTGCTTCCTTTGTGTGAAATACCCAGTGATTATGCCAGTACTTCTGCTTTATTATTTCAAACTGACCACACCAGGCATAGTAGCACAACCGTCTCAGCATGGTCAGTTTTCTTCTTTGCATTCTACTTGGGAGCACAGCCTGCATGTACTCCATAGGTCAGATTTCTGTTGGCAAGGCATTTTTAGATGGCTACAGTTCAAGCAAGAGGATGGACAGCCATGCAAATTAAAAAGAGAGGTCATCCATTGCAGCTGCCATGTATCTCCTATGACAGGTTACATTAATGCTTTCTTTCATGCCTGGGTATCAGGGAACACTAAACAAATCATACATAAAACGATAAGCTCAAATTTGATATAAAAGTAGAATAGGAATGAGCTTACCTTTTTCTTGTGATACATCTCCTGTTGCAATAAAGAAGAAATTAATATTAGGTTTCATACATAGGATGAAGAAATCTCTTATCTACAGATTTGTAAAGCACATATAATATTTTTAAAGCTCAGGCTGTATACATGAGAGCACTCTGCAATGCCAGCTTCATATGATGGAAGGTATTCACAATCACAGACATGTATACTAATTGACACCAAGTTCCTTCATTCTTATAAGTCAGGGGTCTCCAAATATTCTAAGCAAAGGGCCAGTTTACTGTCCCTCAGGCTTTAAGGGGACCGACTATGGGAGTAGAAAATGCCCTGGCATCAGTGCCCCATCATTGATTTTAATGGAAGGATTATTGCCCCATTGTTTATCAATGAGAAGAAAAGTGTTTCATTGATGGTGTCAATAGGGGGAATGGTGATCTGTCATTGGTGTCAGTTGGTGGAATAGTACCCCAAGGGCCAGATAAAGGCAAGCAAAGGGCCACATCCGGCCCCTGGGCCGCAGTTTGGAGACCACTGTTATAAGTCAATATCATCACTACTTACCATATTATTATTATTATTATTATTGTACTTGCAAATAGGCATTTTTTTTTAGCTTTTCTCTTGACAAAGTTAAGCTGAAGGAAGGCTGTATGAAAAGATACTGAAAGCTCAGTGATGTCTGATGTGTTTGTAGAATTGCAGCTATTGTACACACTGGATATTGTTATATTGTTGTTATATATTGTACACCCCGGATATTGTTATATTGTTGTTATATATTGTACACACGGGATATTGTTATATTGTTGTTATATATTGTACACACGGGATATTGTTATATTGTTGTTATATATTGTACACACGGGATATTGTTATATTGTTGTTATATATTGTACACACGGGATATTGTTATATTGTTGTTATATATTGTACACACTGAATATTGTTGTTATATATTGTACACGCTAGATATTATTATATTATTGTTATATATTGTACACGCTGAATATTGTTATATATTGTACACACTGAATATTGTTATATTATTGTTATACTGTATATTGTACAAGCTGATTATATATTGTACATGCTGGATATTGTTATATTATTGTTATATATTGTACACACTGGATATTGTTATATTGTTGTTATATATTGTACACACTGGATATTGTTATATTGTTGTTATATATTGTACAAGCTGAATATTATATATTGTACATGCTGGATATTGTTATATTATTGTTATATATTGTACATGCTGGATATTGTTATATTATTGTTATACTGTATATTGTACACGCTGAATAATATAATTATATATTGTACATGCTGGATATTGTTTTATATTATTATATATTGTACACACTGGATATTGCTATATTATTGTTATATATTGTACACGCTGAATATTGTTATATTGTTGTATATTGTACACGCTGAATATTGTTATATTGTTGTATATTGTACACGCTGGATATTGTTATATATTGTACACACTGAATATTGTTATATGGTTGTATATTGTACACGCTGGATATTGTTATATTGTTGTATATTGTACACGCTGGATATTGTTATATTGTTGTATATTGTACACGCTGAATATTGTTATATATTGTACACACTGGATATTGTTATATTGTTGTATATTGTACACGCTGGATATTGTTATATTGTTGTATATTGTACACGCTGGATATTGTTATATTTTGTACACGCTGAATATTGTTATATATTGTACACACTGGATATTGTTATATTGTATATTGTACACGCTGAATATTGTTATATTGTTGTATATTGTACACGCTGGATATTGTTATATTTTGTACACGCTGGATATTGTTATATTTTGTACACACTGGATATTGTTATATTGTATATTGTACACGCTGAATATTGTTATATATTGTACTCACTGGATATTGTTATACTGTGGTTATATATTGTACACACTGGATATTGTTATATATTGTACACACTGAATATTGTTATATTGTGGTTATATATTGTACACACTGAATATTGTTATATATTGTACACACTGAATATTGTTATATATTGTACACACTGAATATTGTTATATATTGTACACGCCGAATATTATTACAGTTAAGGCAGGGCTTATTAAGGTGGTAATAAAGCCATCTTATTAACTTGTACCTACAAGTACCTAAGTTTATGATGTCTTATCTGTAGTAACTGTGAATATCTTCTAAACACAAGCCTAGTACACACTATGAAAAAATTGGAAAAAAAGTTTTCGAAGCAATCATCTGATAATCTGATCATTGGCACACAGCTTTCGAGAGCTGATCACGACAGTTCATGCAAAATTATCCAAAGGGACAAGTACAAAAATGTTTCTTGTACGATAACAGAACAAATGATTTTCATTTAACCAATACAGTATTAGTTTGAAAAAAAAAATGGAATGACCAAGACCTCACATGCTCAAAAATGAAAGAATACATTACATCATCGCAGGAAGTTGTCTTACGAGCGTTTTCTAAGTCTAGTAACCTATTTGTTTTCAGTATAGCATGCAAAAAAGAAAAATTAGATGGTCATTCGTTAGATAATCTCATGTTTGCTAGTCATTAAGCCATTTAGAAGATATTCACAGCTACTGCATGCGTGGGAGTGATGTCAATGCAGCCCAGCCTTTCAAATGGATGAAGACCACAAACTTGGAAGAAAGACCGGGCAAGATGGATGCATCAGCAGCGGTGACAGCACGCCACTGGAGGGTTCCTTTTAAAAGATAAATTGGCCATAACGTGCTAATAGTGTATGTGGTGCACACTAGCACATTAAAGCATGAGCCTGCAGGGGGACTATTTAAATTAAAAAATGGTAGCATTTACCATTACCCCCCCCCCCCCCCCCAGTACATTCTTTTTTGTATTTAAAAGCTGCTGCTCATTTTTCCCTCCTAACCCCTTCTGTCTTTTTTCTTTGACTCTTGTCCTGTCTTTGTCTCTCTCTGCCTCATTCCTCATTACCTTTTACCACATATAAATGCACATCCAAATAAGATGTTATACAGTAAATATGAATTTTTCATTGGCAAAATCAATAAGAAATTTAATTATTAAAAAAAAGTACCTAAGCACGATTCAAAATAACATTAAAAGGACAGAAAAATTGTTTTGTTTACGCATTAAAAATACCTTTCTTAAATATAATACATATGTCTTGCAAAAAAAAAAAAATAAATAAATAAATGTTTGTATTTTATGCTTTCTTTATGCTCACCTAAATTTTCTGTTAGCGACTCTGCAAATGGAGATAACAAAGATTGTCATGCTTGTCAGTTACATCTCAATATTTCTTAATAGATTGTTAAAAAAGACAGAGAAAAATCTAATATTTTTAGAATCTGGGCACAACTTTTTTGTTAAAGCTAAAAGCAAAAATCTCAACTCCTTGGTGCTAATGGTACGCAAATATTCCTCCCCTCGGCGGCTGGACCTTGACACCGAGAGACCACATATTTGCATACCCAATGTAAAAAAACGTGCAGAGAATGTGCTCCCGGCACATTTACCGGCACCTCATGGAATCAGAATCAGGAGCTTTCTGATCATGTGAATCACAGCAACACCAAACCCCCCCCCCCCCATGTTGAGGGCATGTGGCCTGGTATGGTTCAGGAGTGGGGGCACTCGCTCACCCCTGAACTGCAGGGTTGCATGCTTGGATAAGGGTCTGATATGGATTTTGGGGCGCCCCCATGCCATTTTTTAAACAATTTGGCATGGGGGATCCCCTCAAAAACCATACCAGACCCAAAAGGCTTGGTATGGATGGAGGGGACCTTAAAAAAGAAAAATTAATTGCTGGACAATGCCGGTAATTTCTTTGTACATTCAGCTGCAACCCCGCTGACAGCTGAAACAATAAAGAAAGTGTTTAGTAACTGTATGGTATTTTACTGCATACTCAAATGCAGTAAGATACCGCTTAGTGAACTGTCCCCTCTGTTCGAGGTTCGCAGTCAAACTTTCATTATGTTCGAATGTTCGACCGCGAACCGAACAAGGGGGTGTTTGGCCCATCACTAGTCTCTTACTTCCCCTTTGTTAGAGCACTGGTTCCTCTGTCTGTGTCTTCAGCATCCAACACTTCTGGAAACACTGGATGCCTCTTCCTCCCCACCATGTGCCATGGTTCCATTTTCCCACCCCTATTTTACTTCTGAGTCCTGTGATAACTGAGGGTTTGGAGGGTGGAACCACAGTGCACAACGGGGGCACCAACACTCCTAGAATGGTTGAATGCCAAACACATTAACAGTGGCTGCAGCATTGAAATGGAGAGAAGGTAGATGTGCCACCAGAGAGGTGAGAATAATATTTTATTGTACTGCAGGGAGCTAGAATTAGGATTTGTTTTTAAACTAGATAGCTTACATTTCTGAATTACAATATACATTAAGTAACCACTATCTCCTAGGTATCATAGAGTGCTGTTTACAATGCTGTGGTAATTCTAGCAATTTAGGATATTAGTACAAGTATACTGTAGGTCGTAAGCAAATATTTCAAATAGAATAACTTACTGTTTTCTTGCAAAAAACATTCTGCAAAAAAAAAAATTGGAACAATTTATGAATGTAACCACAAAGTGCTGGAAAACAAGAAACTGCAAAATTCTTGCTGAAAAGTGTAGGGATATAGTCTTCTGAAGGGAAGCATCTGCTAATCTATAGTTTCATTCTTCCACAAGGGGGAGGTCTTATCATCTAATGCCTTGTCTTTTTAATATGTGAGCAGCAGTAGAAGGAACCCATACCCGTGTTTCAGCTCTTTGTTCTTTAGCCATCTTAGCAAGATTGTTCACATAGCCACAAAATTAAATATACAATAGACCAACTTCTGAAAGCTCATTGAATGGATACAGTGATACACTATATTGTCAAAAGTATTGGGACATCCCTCCAAATAATTGGATTCAGGTGTTCCAATCACCTCCATGGTCACAGGTGTATAAAATAAAGCACTTAGGCATGCAGACTACTTCTACAAACATTTGTGAAAGAATGGGTCGCTCTCAGGAGCTCAGTGAATTCAAGCGTAGCACTGTGATAGGTTGCCACCTGTGCAATAAGTCCATCCGTGAAATTTCCTTGCTACTAAATATTCCACAGTCAACTGCTAGTGATATTATAACAAAGTGGAAGCAACTGGGAACAACAGCAACTCAGCCACGAAAAATGACAGAGCAGGGTCAGTGCATGCTGATGTGCACAGTGCTCAGAAGTCACCAACTGTTTGCAGAGTCAATAGCTAAAGACCTCCAAACTTGGTTGCCACTGGACTCTAGAGCAGTGGACACATGTTCTCTGGACAGACGAATCATGTGGACACATGTTCTCTGGAGAGACGCTTCTCTGTCTGGCAAGGTCTGGGTCTGGCGGTTGCCAGGAGAATGGTACTTGCCTTCCGGCAATGTACCAAATGTAAAATTTGGTGGAGGGGGGATTATAGTGTGGGGTTGTTTTTCAGGGGTTGGGCTTGGCCCCTTATTTCCAGTGAAGGGAACACTTAAGGTGTCAGCATACCAAGACATTTTGGACAATTTTATGCTCCCACTTTGTAGGAACAAATTGGGGATGGCCCCTTCCTTTTCCAACATGACTGCGCATCAGTGCACAAAGCAAGGTCCATACAGACATGGATGAGCAGGTTTGTGGTGGAGGAATGTGACTGGGTGCAGAGTCTTGACCTCAACCCGATAGAACACATTTGGGATGAATTAGAGCTGAGACTGGGAGCCAGGCCTTCTTGTCCGACATCAGTGCCTGACCTCACAAATGTGCTTCTGGAAGAATGGTCAAACCTTCCCATAGACACTCCTAAACCTTGTGGACAGCCTTCCCAGAACAGCTGAATTTGTTATAGCTTAAAGGGTGGGTCAACTTAATATTGAACCCTACGGACTAAGACTGGGATGCCATTAAATTCATGTGCATGTAAAGGCAGGCCGACCAATACTTTTGGTAATATAGTGTATACTGGCTGTTCCTGTGAAGCTTTAGAGTGTATTGCCTAGTTCTCATGATGAGAAAATCGGGTGAAAAATACAGAGCAATCATCAGATAATCTGATCGTTATCACACAGCTTTCGAGAGCCGATCACAACAGTTTATGCAAAATTATCCGAAGGGACAAGGACATTTTTTTCTCGTACAACAGAAATATTTTTGTTTTATCAGTACAGTATTTGTCTGTAAAAAAAATGAGTGACCAAGACCGTGCATGCTCGGAAATGAAAGCATATATTACAATACAATATATTACATCATCGCAGGCAGTTGTATTCTGTTTTACAAGAATTATCGTAACTCTAGTAACCTATTTGTTTTTGATATGAGACTAGCAAGCAAAAAAAAAGAAATCAGACAATCATTTGTCTGATGTTCTCATCGTGTGTACCAGGCTTAAAGTAGAACTATAGGCAAATTTTAATTTTGGATAGAGTAAGGCTCCATGCGCACAAGAGTTTTTTTTTAGCTCAAAAAATGCTGGAAAAAACAGTGGATAAAAAATACTGGCAATAACGTGTTTTAGTAGCGTTTTAGTAGCATTCTGAAGCATTAAAATTTTATTAGCTTTTTTACAGTACATGTGGAGGAAACAAATGCTACAAAAAAAGCTGTTAGGAGCGTTTAGGAACATTTAGTGTTTTTTTTTCTGCTGGAAAAACGCTCCACAAAACTCTACAAAAATAATTTTTTTCTGCTCCTAGATGCTGAAGCTCAAAAAAGCTAATAATTTAAAGTAGTGTGCATAGACACATAGGATAACACTATTTACTGTAGCTTCTATGAGCAGAAAAAAATTCTAATAACAGCTTCTAGGAGCTTAAAAACCGTTAGTGTGCATGGAGCCTATGGGAGGGTTATAACCCCTGTAAGTTTTTTTTTTGCCACCTGTGTCCCATTGGGGAAATTTACCTTTACTTCCTGCCCCTTTGTCAGAACAGGAAGTGAGAGGAAATCCCTTGGGGACCCCCAAGTCACCATAACTAGTGTTCTCATTAGAAGATATTCTCTCTATTACTTTTCTGGGGACAACCCAAAATCGAGGATTTTCTTTTACGTTCACTTTAAATAATAATGGTAAACAGGACAAATAAAGAGAGTTAATCCCCCTAATGGAGACACTGACAGCAGTAAAAACCAACAGGGGGTCTAATCCATCTTCACTCTATCCAAAACTTAAAAAAAAAAGTTTTGCCTTTAGTTGTACTTCACCCCCCGGTTCACATATATGTGGCCGTATGAGCCGCGTTTTGCACGGGCACGAGAGCCCATTCATTTAAATGGACTCCCGTGCCCGTGACACACAGAGAAGAAGTCCCTGCACTTCTTTGGAAAACGCAGCCCGCACAGGAACCTCTGTTCCCAGTACGTTTGCCTTTTCCAGTGCGGGCGGCGTGCCATTAGAACTGATGGTACCCGCCCGTGGGTCCGCATTCCTCTGTGAACCTAGGGTCAGATCTTCTATCTGCAGCTACTGCATATTAACTTTCAGCTGTCATTATGATTATGAAGTAGTCTTATGTCATTACTGATTTTTCTACTTTTCTACTAAAGAATTAATTCTATGGAACTTACCAACCTGGATCATTCTTGCTCAATGCACAGAGTGTGGTCCAAAAGCTCCTGTAGATGGATCTCGTTGTTGAAAGACGTAGAGATACTTATGCAGGCCATAGATGGGGAGAAAACCGGCCAATTTTTCTTAAAAAAAACGAAAAATCGGTCGTTCAAGCGGCCGACGTTACCAGGAACGGTAAAAAAAATCATCCGATTTTCATCCCTTCTACAGCCGGCAAAAAGTGTCCCTGCAGAGAGCTCCGCTATTTCTTTGACATTTATAGCGGATGCAACAATGTATCTATTTGTATCCTTTTCGGATACAGATGTTTTTATTCGGAAACAAATAGATACATTGTTGCAACCGCTATAAATGTCAAGGAACTGTCAAAGAAATAGTGGAGCTCTCTGCAGGGACACTTTTTGCCGGACTGGAATTCTTCTTCATCCTCTTCTTCTTCCTCTTCTTCTTCTTCATCCTCTTCTTCTTCCTCTTCTTCATCCTCTTCTTCTTCTTCCTCTTCTTCTTCATCCTCTTCTTCTTCTTGATCCTCTTCTTCATCTTCTTCATCCTCTTCATCATCTTCTTCATCCTCTTCATCATCCTCTTCTTCTTTTTCTTCCTCTTTTTGTCTTCCTCTTGCAGGTCACTGCTCATGCGCAGATTTTTTTATCGGTAAAAAGATCGGCCGATTTGCCCATAATTGCCGCGAAAATCGGCCGATCGGCAAAATCGGCCGATCTTTTTCCAACTTTATCGATCAAAAAAATCTGCCAAAATACCGAAAAACGGCCGAACAATTAGCCCACTAACCATCCGAAAATTGGCCGACTTTATTTTCGGCCGATTTTCGACCCATCTATGGCCTGCATTACACTGCATGGATACTGGGCAAATGAAATTCTGGATTCTACTATTTCTCCGCATTTTTTTAATTTAAATTAAATGCATAGGGCGCTATCAGCTACAAACACGGCAGTGAACACACTTTCATCTTGAAATGTGAGTATCCTGTTACTGTTAGTAGTACATAGCAAGTGCTGACAAAACACTTTCAACAGTTTTATTTGAATTGGCAATATCGTAAGCATATATACTGTCAAATGTCTTTCTTTTTTTTCTTTTTTTTTTGCTGTGTCTCATATACCAGTTTTACGTTGCCTCTTAACCTGTAGACACAATGGAAAGTGAAAGAAAATATCTCTAGACTGGAAAAATCCCCAGTTATTTCCTTTACTTTTTATCCCAGTAACAATGATCACTGTGACAAAAAAAACTAAACAAAACAAAAAAAACCTGAAACAGGTTTTAACATTTCTACACACTATTCAAAAAGATTCTGGATTTAGATAAACTTTAAAGCCTAGTTGAACCCTCCTCCAAAACAACTGCAATCAATTCAGGGCTCATGTAGTCAGGGACATGCGGTCTTACCTTTGCTTACTTAAGTACAGTATTTCTGATTCACAGCCTGCTAAACCTCCTTTTGAACCAGCAGTCCGGCAGAAGCAGCTTGACCCCCCAGCCGACAGGTCTGCATCAACATGCTCCTAAGCAGTATTATTGGAAGTTGCTGATTGTAGACCTGTACCACCTGCAGCACCACCAAGCCTTGACGTTAGGTTCACACCTATGCAGTTTGCATTTGATCTGTTTCTGCAGTGCGTTTTGCTTTGCATTTTGCGTTTTTGACGTGCTTTTTATGTGTTTCGCTTTTTTTTTCTTCTTGTTGCTAGGCAGTTTCAAAATGCAAAACACATCAAAAACATGGCAACAACGCAGCAAAAATGCACTACATGTTTTTCTGCAGCATTTCCATTGAAGTCTATAGAACCAAATACGCAACTGTTTGTGTTCAATAAGTCCCTGACCCTATCCAAAAAGCGCACTGGGTGAAAACGCAGAGATGAGAACGTGTCCCATAGGAAATCATGTTAAATGGACTGTAGTGCATTTCTGCAAAGTGCAAAACACTGCAGAAAAGGCTTACGTGTGAACCTAGGGTTAGTGGGTGGCAGAGAGGCAGTTCTCTCAGTCCCAGTTGCTGCTTAATACTCCTTCAAGATGCCAGGCCTTAAAGTGTTACTAAACCCTCAACAGTAAAATTAGTCTGTATATGCAGTAAATCATGCTTGTTATACTCACTGTGGAACCTAAGGGGTAATCCTCTGCGTTGTGTACATAGTCTGTTTGATCCTGTCTTATCTGATCCTGTCTTATCTGATCCTCCCCTTCTTCAATTGTCCCCAGTTGATCTGCTGATATTACATAGCCCTAGGAATCACTCTGCACATGCTCAGTTTGGTGTATATTGCTAGGGAATTTTTTTTTTCTTTGGCATGTTGCATGTGATCTCAATAGGGCTAATCTGTACTGTTAGACAGAGGGGCAGGGGTTATGCAGCCTCATAGGACAGTTGAAGCAGAATGAAAACTCCTCCTACAAGCTTTAACCTGTGCTCAGCTGGACACTGGACTGCTGTAACCGCTGATGAGAAAAGGTATTTAGCAGTTTATATTTACTAAAGTAATTGCATTCCCATGTTCTGCGTACTGTGGGAGACCAGATACAGTGAATGCAGGGTCCAGGGTTTGCTAACACTTTAAGAAAAGGAGGGAAAGGGGGACATGACTGAAACCTCTTAGTAAATTAAGCATGTACAAATGGCTAAGGAGGATTATTCCTGGGTCCAGGGTCCTGGGTTTAGTAACACTTTAATGAACACTGGAACTTGAAATTTGCATGTGGATATAGAAGTCACAGGGAGTGATGTCCACATGCATACTCAGCTGCCAGTGTGTAGGATCTTGACACTGGATTGAAATCAGAAGAAAGAAGAGCACTGCCATTGAACAATTAAATTATATTTTTGGTAAAAACATAGGTGTACAGTTGGACCTTAAACTAAAAATGCTTTAACTTTCATAATTTTTAGGATGTAATTTTTGCAATACACAATAAGGAGTAAAAGTGTATCCCCATCCTAGCAGCTGCAGTAAACATTATAAAAGCATATTGACCTAGTAATTATGATACTTACTATTTTCAGTCACAAGTTTCCCTATAAAAAGAAGTAAACAAAGAACAATATTATCTACAGCAATCATTGTAAATGTGTTATTCAACATTTTAATACATGAGAAAGTGACATTTCATCAAATTGTTATTGTTTGGGGACCTCAATTAAAAAAATTTACAGTATATGTATATTAACACATTAGGGGGAGACTTACTAAAGCTGGTCACACAGAATCTGGTGCAACTGTACATAATAACCAATCAGCAGTGGCGTATTTAGGTTTTTTGCTGCCCTGGGCAACACAAAAAATCAATCTGCCGCCCCCCCCAACCACAGAAGAGGAGAGAGACTCAACATCACAGCTCTCTGGAATCCTGGCTCTGTTCCTCCGTTCTCCCAGCTCCCCTCACTTTGCTCTTCTACCTGACACCCAGCCCAGGTGCCCCTTGGAGGTTCCACATACACATCGCCATCCACTCCCAGTCACTGGTGTGACATCACCACATTGGAAAGTCAGCATCCCTTCTTCTGGGGGGTGAAGTCGCTCCCCCTGAAAAATGCCACCCAAGGCATACGGTTTGTTTGCCTTGTGGTAATACGCCAATCAGCTTCCAGGTTTTATTGTCAAAGATCAACTGAGTAAGCTTAAGTTAGAAGCCAATTGGTTACTATGCACAACTGCACCAGATTCTGTGTGCACCAGTTTTAGTAAATTCCCTCCTAGGGCAATGGCCCACCAACTAATTCAGTTTTCTGTAGTTTTTTTTTTTTTTTTAAAGCATATCTACAGACAATACATATTTGTAGTTTTGGATAGAGTAGACAGAGATTAGAACCGATGCCAGGTTTTTATTGTTTAAGAGTACAGGAGAAGAGATGGGTGCTGGATCAGTTATTGTAGTAGTCACTCCAATTAGGATTCAGATTTGGTAAAGAAAAAAGATTCAGTTTTAGGAAGTTCTCCAAAGAGTAACAGCCATATGCACCCACATCAGCTAATGTGCAGGTAGAAAAGCACCAGAAGAATTTTGTAAAATTTTGTAAAATCCAGCAGTATTTTTATTTTTCTAAATGTCCTACTCTGTCAAAAGCCAAAGTGTTTGACTGGTTCAAAGGACCCTTTACCAGGGTCTGTAAGACAGGAAATAAGGCTTCTGCTCTAGACCAGCTTCTGGTGTGAATGCTCTATATTCTCTGTGACAGACCTTGATGAAGGGGAACCTTTTGAACCCTGAAACATGTTGTATTTTGACTGACTGTAAAATAGAACAGGCTTTTTAACTATTTCCTACTCCATCCTAAATTTAAACCAAACCATCTCTAGATATACTTTAAATAAGCAAATATACCAATAACTATGCAGTGAAGCTCATGTGACTAATATAAAGTAAGTGGTTTGTTTAGGTAGGCCCATGTATCACATAAATGTTGGTACATGTTACTGATCAACATATTGTAGCAGCTGATCAAACAATGTAGTCTTGTGTATAACTGCATGCAGTAGCACAATATTGCATGATTAGGGAGCGTGGCCCATCCACAGGATTGATTAGATCTTTCATATGTGGCCATATATCTGCACAGACATAAAGATATATGCACTTTGCACACATTAAAGCAGCCCATGACAAAAATTGCTTGGGGTATTTTGGTAAAAGAGACTTTGCATGTCTTTCTCCTAGTTATGTTTTTGTACCCTGCCTGTGGAAACAGTTCATGATTACTGAGTGTAACCCATCCACAGTGTTGTTTAGATCTTTCATATGTGGCCATATGTCTGAAAAGACATGTTTGGCAAAATAATAAAAAAAAAGTTCCCTGGAGTTCAGCTCTAGATCTAGAACAGGGGTCTCCAAACTTTTCAAACAAAGGGCCAGTTTACTGTTTACTGTCCTTCAGAATTTAAGGGGTCCAGATTGTAGCCAGTAGGGGTAGAAAATGTCCTGGGCCCACCATCTGTGAGAATAAACATGACATCAGGGTTGGTGTTCAGTAGGAGTAATAGTGCACCATCATTGGTATTAGTGGGAGGAATAGTGCCCACCAGTGGTATCAGTAGAAGAATGGTGTCCTATTGTTGGTGTCAGTAGAAGGACTAGTGCCCTATCATTGATACTAGTGGGAGGAATAGGAGGAATAGTGCCCCATAATTAGTGTCAGTGGCAGGAATTATGCCCCACTGTTGGTGTCCGTGGGAGGAATAGTGCCCCATCACTGGTATCAGTGGAACAATAGTGCCCCATTGTTGGTGTCAGTAGGATGAATAGTGCCCCATCATTGATCCTAGTGGGAGGAATAGTGCCCCATCGATACTAGTGGGAAGAATAGTGCCCCATCATTGAAACTAGTGGGAGGAATAGTGCCCCATCAGTGATACCACTGGGAGGAATAGGGCCCCCATCATTAGTGTCAGTGGCAGGAATTATTCCACACTGTTGGTGTTAGTGGGAGGAATAGTGCCCCATCACTGATACTAGAGGAGGAACAGTGTCTCATATAATTGGGAGGAAAAGTGCCCCAAGGGCCAGATAAATGCTAGCAAAGGGTCGCATCCAGCCCTCGGGCTACATTTGGAGATCACTAATCTAGAAGATGAATCTTATGTAGCCTCCCTAGCGGTCTGATTATGTCAGTATTTCTTTGCTCAAAGTGGTACTTTTTTTGCATAGAAATATGTAGTTTTTTTTATTGTAGGCTGTAATTTTTAGGAATAACTCACTGAAATCTGTCCGAACAAGAGTCTAGTAAACATCCCGGGTATGTTAAAATTTGAAACAGGAAATCATAAATTATAATTCAATAAATAATCATAAAAAATAATAATATAATAATAATAAATTTAATTCAATAATATAATCAAACCAAAAACACTGAAATGTGAAATAGAGCGCCAAGTTCGCACATCACTGAGCAAAGTCACAAAATCATTTTCAGTGTCTGATGAAGAATTTCCCTACGAATAATTATCACTCAATTCTGCAAGTAGTTCTAATTTACTATCGCTGTTTTCTAGCTGGTCTAAAACTGATTTTGACCTAAAGGGACGCTTTTTGGATGCCATGGACATTTCTCAGTTTCAAGGCAGAAAGAACAGTGAAAATGTAGGCAAGACAAAGCACTCGGGACAAAATGTATGTGAAATGGTTTGATACAGGAATGTTATACTATATGATTTTAGTGTATTTAGTGAATGTCACCTTTTGACATTTTTAAATTTCCCGCTAGTTCCGTCCCCGTAGGTCTTGCCGTCGCAGGGAACGGAACCCGGAAGACAGATGCTGGCATCGGCCGGAGGACATGGCCGGGGACGCTGCAGGGGGGACATCACGGGAGCGAAGGACAAGGTAAGTGCAGAAGGGATCCCGGAGCAATGCTGCAGTGTAGCTCGGGGTTACCACTTGTGGTGCTGAAACTTTACCCTGAGCTACACTCGGGAATACCACCAGGGAGGTTAATACCTTTGATGCAGTTTGCACAGATTAAAGCAGAACTACCCCCATAAAAAAAAAAAAAAAAGGAATTGGCATTAGTTGAACTTTTTTTTTCATGCAGACTAACTATGTAATGTTAGAGACTTTTGGTAAAACAGACATTGCATGTCTTTCTTCAAGTTTTTATTTTTCTGTGTACCTTGCCTGCAGCGTACTGTATGTGAAGTGCTGTGTACAATACTAGCACATTCCAAGCATCACGTTAAATGCAGAGAATGGAGTTGAATGCTGGGATGATGTATGATTTGACAGCACATAAGCATGATTATGGGTTTCAAGATAAAGGGCTTACCAATTTGCTTCTGCTGCATAAAACAGGTGTGTGAAGCCACTGCAAGGGTTGCTAAGATAATAACAATGAAAGACGACCCCATCAATATTCTGGAGATAACACAGCGAGACACTCTTAGGAACATGGAATCTAGAGGGGGAAAACAATGAAGTGTAATACCTCTATATATGGTTTCATCTTTATACAGTACATAGCTATATCAAAACATGTGACTACGATGGAGCCCAGAAGCTCAAAAGATCCTGTACTATTGAGCACTATAGTGATTATCTAAGCAGCACAATCATTTACTGTAGTCAAACACTTTTGGAGTGGATTATTATGAATAATAGCCAAATCAAGATCATAAAAACATGGAGGATTATGCATAACATTCCATACATACAGTATTTTTTGAAGTTTTCCTGTAATGATAGGGTTCACCAAAAGCTTCCATATGCACAGTATTAGTGAGTGTAGCTGCAAATGATGTTTTAGTACTACTTTCCTTTATAATGTCAGCCTGACTGCATATTTTCCCCCATAGGTTACATTTGTTGGCTGAACTAATCGAAAAATCAGCTTTTTTTCCAAGTAGTACTTCTCAAGATTCTGTATAGCTTTTTCTTGCAAAGCCCATTAACATAGCTAGAAACAGTATTTGGGTTGCAGTTTCCATCACTCACCTGCTACCTGTATGGTAGACTTCAGCTCTTGCTCTAGGAATCCATGTCTGATAACGCAGGAGAGTCTCCTGTTGGATTTAGAGTCTAGTGCCAAAATCATCTCAACATCAAACAAGCCCAGCGCATTCTGGGCTTGTGCTTCAGTCAGCGGATGTATTATGCGTTCACTGTCATCTTTCCAGTAGACAACAGGCTTTGGATACCATCCATAAGATCTACATACTGCCCTAAGATGTCCATCTTGATGTTCTTCAATGTAGATCGTTGGTCCAGACCCAAGAGCTATGCAGAAATGGATTTAGAAATCAAATGTTATCACTAATGGGTTTACAAATGAAGTGTAATTTTGGTAGATGAGAAAAGAGACAGAGAAAGGGAAAGGCAGAAGCAAGTTCATTAATTTAACTTCTTGTGGGCAAGGTAGACAACAGGCTTTGGATACCATCCATAAGATCTACATACTGCCCTAAGATGTCCATCTTGATGTTCTTCAATGTAGAAATGTATTTAGAAATCAAATGTTATCACTAATGGGTTTACAAATGAAGTGCAATTTTGATAGATGAGAAAAGAGACAGAGAAAGGGAAAGGCAGAAGCAAGCTCATTAATTTAACTTCTTGTGGGCAAGGTATACCCAGCAGGATTTTAGGTAATGTAACTACTTTTAAAGATAGCAGAAAAATTGCTCAGAGGTGTGAATTTTCCTAAATAAAAGTTCAGTATCCCTGCTCTGCTCATCTGGCAGAGCTTTGGCACTTCCTTGTGGTGCCAAAGCTTGACCACCTTCCCCTTCTTCCATGTATCTCAAATGGCCGGTAAGACAGACCATCATAATGATGGGCCAATAAGTATGTATAGGGGCTAGAGAGAGTGGGCAAGCTCCAACACTACCTAGAAGTGTTGGAGTGTTGCCTGATTAGACCTCTCCTGCATTAGGGCAGGGAATAGCAAAGCCTTGAAAGCTATGGTTGGTACTGTAAGTGTAATAGCTTTTGACCTATCAATAGATTATTGTTTTGGTTAAAATGAGAGAGTCACTTTAAGAACACAAGGCATACTGTACTTAGTGCACCATACATATATAATCCCCCCTCATCCCTGTAGAATGCTGCAGTCATCATTGATAGATACAATTAGGAAGGTAAGAATATGTATGCATCATACATACTGGGGGGGGGGGGGGGGTTTACAACTGGGGGAATCAACAGCTGAGAAAGATCTTATTTGCTCCTGCAGGGGAAAAATTCCTTCCTGATCCCCCATAGGCAATTGGATATTGCCTGGAATAACTTTACCTATAAATGTTAGTATCCAGTTATATTCTGTGTATCCAAGAAAGAATCCAGGCCTTTTTTAAAGCAATCTACTGAGCTGGCCAGAACCACCACTTGAGGGAGTCTTTCCATGTTTGGAGATTAAATTTCTTTTCCTCCAGAGGTAAATAGTGCACCCTTGTCCTCTGTGATCACCTCAGGGTGAATAACTCTACACCGAATTCACTATATGAACCACTGATGTATTTATGTATTTGTATGTATGTTGAGCATATCTTCCCTTAATCTCCCCTTCTCAAGAGAGAATAAATTTAGTTCCTCTAATCTTTCCTCATAGCTGAGCTCCTCCATGCCTCGTATCAGTTTGGTTGCCATTCTCTGTACTTTCTCCAGTTCCCCAATGTTCTTTTTGTGAATTGGTGCCCAAAATTGAACTGCATATTCCAGATGAGGCCTTACTAATGATTTGTACCGGGGTAATATGATATCTCTCTCTCTGGAGTCTATACCTCTTTTAATACAAGAGAGGATTTTGCTCGCTTTAGAAACCTCATCTTGGCATTGCATGCCATTATTAAGCTTGTGAAGTACCAGAACCCCCAGATCCTTCTCCACCATTGATTCCCCCAATTGGACCCCCCCTTGTATGAATGATTCATGCATATTCTTAGCCCCCAAGTGCAGAACCTTACATTTATCAACATTAAACCTCATTTGCCACATAGTTGCCCAATTAAACAGTACATTGAGGTCGGCTCGTAAGTTGGAGACATCCTGTAACTTAACCCAGTGACAATTGCTCTCAGGCTTCTGACACTTGGAGCTTCCAGTTTTTTTTGTGTCAAAGCTTAAATGAACAAGTTAGAAGCTGATTTGCTACCATGCACTGGATTTTGCACTCTCCAGTTAAATTAACCCCAATATGTCTGTATGTAATGGATCATTGGGCTTTACCCTACAACTTTTGAAGCACTCCCAAGTTCCTTTCTATATCCCTTGAGCAGTCCACACCTACTATCCAGATATCTGTTTTGAATGAAGACCACACATGGTAAATCATTTATGGCATTGTGGCTAGCAGCATTGCAGACTGCGCCTTTTGCTTCATCACTGGTCAACCATTATCAAAGTGAATTGAATGATATAGGATTGGAGATGGGTAATGAATACAGTGGTGGCTCAGGGACCCCTGAGACATTTGCCAAGACGTAAAGTGTTACTAAACCCACAACAGTAAAATCAGTCTGTATATTCAGTAAAGCATGCTTGTTATACTCACTGTGGAACCTAAGGGGTTAATCCTCTGCATTGTGTAAAAAGGCCATTTGATTCTATCTTCTCTGTCCCTCTTTTCTTCAGATGTCCATGTCTTATCTCTCGATAAGACAGACTGAATCTGTAGCCATTCTGCACATGCTCAGTTTAGTGTGTATTGCTAAAGAGGTTTTTTTTTTTTTTATTGGGAGAGTGCATGTGATCAGCACAAGGCCAATTAGCACTGTCTAGACAGAAATCAGGCGTTCTGCATCCTCCTAGAGCAGAATGAAAACTCCTACAAGCTGTACCCGGTGCTCAGCTGGACACTGATAGAAGTCACAAGACTGCTCTAACTGCTGATGAAAAAAGGTATTTAGCAGTTTATTTACTAAAATAATTGCATTTCCATGTTCTGTGTACTGTGGGAGACCAGATTTAGTGAATGCAGGGTCCTGGGTTTAGAAACACTTTAAACATACACATATTGGCAGTCTACAATATCATAGCAACAACATGCCAAGCAATACACTAAGACCTTTACATTACTGACCCACTTGGTCTTTCCTGTTTTAGTAAATGAAAAATAAAATATAACATCACATGTTATTTTATCAACATCACAGTGGTGGTCAGTCTTTATCCAAATTATAACTGGTTTTGAAAAAGTCTCAAAGGATATGGTGAATGGGGTAATAGACTGTGGCCATCATTAATTTGCTACTACTAATGGGATCTCATTGTTGTTGCCTTCTTATGCTTTTCTTTGCACACATACCACAAAATCCGTGTGATTGTAACACATTTTTAGTATTTTATAGAACAATCCAAAAAGATATCTTAATACTAAGTCTGTGTTCAGGTGATACAGGTTACAGTTTTTGATGTACCAATAGCATCTTTCAGACACATTGATTCATGTCTTGTGCTAATTAAATGATGCAGCATGCTTAACATTTATTAGGCACTGGGAATATAAGAAGAACTTCACAAATAAATAAATACCGGTAGGTGGCAACATTAAAAAATAAGGCCTTTCTGAAAAAAACATTTTCAGATGCGACTTCAACATCATTCACATTTCAACACCTTTGATTGTCTAGCATAGTTCCCTGTAGTGTTGCTAACAGTTGATGATTAGCTGATTAGCTAAGGTAGTCATGCATAAGGTCAAACACATAATTATTAGGCGAAATGTTACACTACAAATGATTCCACATACCTGAAACTTTCAGCTCCAAGTCAGCTGCATCATAAAAAGAAAGGGACTGAAACAGACAGGTGTATGAGCCTTCATCTGATGGGCCAGTATTGTGAATTGACAATGACACTTTGCCATCAGCAATTAAACTAGTGTTGAAGAATGTCCGGTTTTGGTACATTGGGATTTGGAGGTCAATGTTCTTCCTATTCTGATAGAGGTGGACAGTAAAGCTGAACTTAGAGCGGAACCATCTCACCATCATATCTTCCGCATTTGAGGATGGAGACAGATAACATGGCAAAACTGCTGTCTCTCCCAAAGAGACAATGATAGGGGTATTGGGACTCAAAACTTTAAATATGTCTGTAAAAGGAAGAGAGAAAAAGTATTACATGTAAAGGTTTTACATTCAATACCACCATGAAAGTGAAAGTAAAAGAAAATCCCAAATTTTGGGTTGTCCCCAGAAAAGTAATAGAGGGGAAATCTTCCAATGGAGACGCTAGTTCTGGTGACCTTGAGATCCCCAGGGAATTTCCTTAATTTGAAAGCATTTCCTCTCACTTCTTGTTTGGCTATGAGACAGGAAGTGAAATGAAATCTCCCCATTGGGACATAGATTGCAAAAACAATCTGACAGGGGTAATAACCCTCCCTTACTCTATCCAAAAAAAAAAAAAAAGTTTTGCCTATAGATCTATTTTAGCCTCAGGGTAAAACAAATCTTAATGCCTGAGCACAATTTTGCACCGTTGTTAGTAAAACCATACATATCATCACAACTACTTTGTACATCCTGGTGAATTATACCTTGTTTTTTTCAGGACAAATTGGGCTTTCATTTCGTGGCAAATGGTAATGGATATCTCCTGTTTTTTTTTATTATCACAAGAAAACTGGCCCAAAATAGTAAAAAAATCATTGTTTTTAATTTAGCTGTGAATTTCTTGTTACTACCATATTCGACCACCAAAGAACAACCGAAAATAAATTTTCCAGCTCTTGACGATCACAGAGATACCATATATGTGTATGTTATTTGTTGTTTGTTATTTGTACCCGTAGTACAGTCCAGAAACAAAAGTGCACATTTTGTTTTGTTTTTAATCTAAAATACACTGACACTAACTGACACCAAATTTTTTTTTAAATCCTGACCTTTGATCCTGACCTTTTAACCCAAACACTTGCTACACAAACTACCTGGTACTAAACAAGATCAAACCTTGATCAAGGTATTTTTTCTTTTATTTATCTTTTTTTTGTTTTGTTTTTGCAAACATTTTTTTTCCCCTCTATGCCAGGAGTTACAATGTATCTCTCTCCTCCATTCATAGAGAGACAAAAAACAAAGGGGGCCGGGCTGTACAGTGACTGATCACTGTGTTAGTCAATCAGAGGCTTTCACAGCGTTCATGTGAACCCAAATCGGGAGTCCCGGGTCCCGATCAATATAACGGGACCCCGGCTCTCAGTGACACCCGGTCTTTGTGCTGGGAGCACGCCGTACAGTTCACTCCCAGCACAAAGACAGGTATGCAAATATGCGGCCCCCACGGAGAAAAGGCCAGTTCTGTGAGGCCGGATATTTGTGTGACGCCGGCATCAAGGGGTTAATGAAGGAATAGAGGAAGTGCATCTTATTCACAAGTGAACATTTACTTTCCTGAGTTTGGGTTGGTGTTTCACTTCAAGGGCTTCTTCATACACAGTGTGGTGACTGGCTTTTTACCACACTGGATAAATGGCAATAACCGCTAGGCCACATGAAAAGCAATTGTTTTCTATACATCCGTATTGCACTGCAATGCAGCTGTGCAGTGCAGTGCAGTGAAATGCAGTAAAATGCAGACATACTGCATGGTCCCGCAGCGCACAGGTAGGCCGCACGTCACCACACGGCAGTGTAATACACCGCAATGCTGTGCAGAGACATGAATGAGTTGTCATTTTGTGCATTTTGTTATAAAGGTTACAAAAAAATGGAAACTTCACACTGCCCCCTCCTTGTACTGCACTTCAACAGAAAACTGCCAGATGCCCACCAGCATATTGTGCGGGCAGTGTGGACGGGCCCTGAAACTGTGTAATGTTCATGTTTATTCAACAGATCAGTGACAAGAGAAGCATGCTTGGAAACTACTAGCAATGGGGTGGATTTACTAAACTGTGCACTCTGAAAGTACAATTGTGCTGTGCAAGTAAATGAGGGGAAGTTCTGTTGATTTCCATCATCCAATCATCTGCAAGCAAAAATGCTGGGTTTTTTTTCTTTTCTTAAAATGTAACTGAACCCACAACAGTAAAATCAGTCTGTATATGCAGTAAAGCATATACAGCACTCACTGTGGAACTTAAGGGGTTAATCCTCTGCATTGTGTAAAAATGCTGTTTGATCCTGACTTCTATGACTTCTATGACTTTTCCAGTGTCTACCTCTTATCTCCTGATAAGACATATCATGTGGAGTCACTCTGCACATGCTCAGTTTGGTGTTGCTAGAGAGGTTTTTTTTTTCTTGAAAGAGTGCATGTGAGTAGCACTGTCCAGACAGAGGTCAGGGGTTTTACATCCTCCTTCTGAAAACTCCTCCTACAAGCTTTAACCAGTGCCCAGCTGGACACTGATAGAAGCCACAAGACTGCTCTAACTGCTGATGAGAAAAGGTATTTAGCAGTTTATATTTACTAAAATAATTCCATTTCCATGTTCTGTGTACTGTGGGAGACCAGACTGAATGCAGAGTCCGGGGTGTAGTATCACTTTAATTTAGAATGTTACAAAAATACAGTATGAAAACCATGGTGAAACAGAGCATCCAAGTAAGGAAAAAATAAAAGCCAATGTTGTTATTGGTGTATACAATAACAGAAATGCAAATTGGGGCGATAAACAGGACCACAAGAACACTGGATGGCAATACAATGAGTCTCTTAAGGCCTAGATAGCCAGCAAAAATCAGTCACATATATCTAAACCAACAAGTGTAGCAGGAGCGGATAATAACAGGCACAGGGCCTTTCACACCATTGGACTTGGGGGGATCAATTTGTAGTGGTACAGAAAGCAAAAAAAAAAAACACCATTAAATGTCAGGGTTTGGGGCATGGAACCCCACTGAGTGACCCACATTACCGCCCAACAAAGGTGAGAGGGAGCACTGAAGAGTTGACCCCAATAGTGGACCCAAAGGAGGGAAGAGGGGACAATTAACTAACAGGCTCAACAGGGTAGGCCTGTTCTTTCTCTTTCTCTTGCACATGATTGGGTATTCTTTGCAAAGTGAAGCTTCACCTTATTTACTAAGCTCTGGAGCAACTGGACTTGCAGAAAAAACTGGTCTGGCTGAAAAAAGACAAAAGTCCATCCAGTTCAACCATTAAAAAAAAAAATATATATATATATATATATATTTTTTTTTTTTTGTTAATCCTATACCCACAATTGATCCAGAGGAAGGCATAAAAAACCCAGCAAACCATGACCCAATTTGCTCCTGCAGGGAAAAAAAAATCCTTCCTGATCCACCGAGAGGCAATCGGGTATTCTTTGGATCAACTTTACCAATAAATGTTAGTATCTAATTATATTCTGTGTATCCAAGAAAGAATCCAGGCCTATTTAAAGCAATGTATTTGCCTTCAGTAAATCCACCCCCATGTGCTTACAATTTAACATAGCTGGCAAATGTTGACAAAAAGTCACTATTTCATTACATATTGTTACCTGAAACTGTGATTTGAGCCACTAGGAGGATTATAGTCACTTGAAATGCAGCAGACAAAACGATTGGAGTCATTACATATCCCAAGAATTTTGTTCAAGTTTTCTACTGGATAAAAAAAATGTTATTATTATGAAATGCAAATAGAGACTATTAACATAAGAAAACAAAATGTTGTCCAAATTTGCATACACTAAGAATATGCATATGCCATAATTAGTATTCAATGCAAAAAGGGTTGTTCGGGTTCAGGGTTGTTTTTTTGGAGGCGTTTCCCACATTAATGGTTTTATGGGGTTGAACAGGTCAGTGGGAAAAGAAATTGCTAATATACACATGTTGAAATTATAACAAAAGAGTCTATCTAAGATTACTATAATAACTCTTACAAAGCAATGTTGGCATAGAATTATTGGTTAAAAGATAAACATATTTTCCCCAATATTTTCATTCCTGCAAATGACAGGTACTTTAGTATCAAGGTCAACAACTCTACTGGGTTGTTGTTTTCCTATACAAAGGAAAAGGAATAAAAATATTGAAAAAAGACAGGACAGCACTAATAGTGTCAGGGAATGCGCACATCTATGCGCAGGCGCAGAACCCTTGTTAGCCCTAGTCATGGCCGATCAGCGTATGCGTGTGGATGATTGTGCACACAAGTTTGCGCATGCTCCACGGCGCATTGGTGCCAGGCGGGCTTTTTAAGCTGTTCAGTGTAGGTATTTGGCCTGAAAAAAGTGCCCCTCTGATGAAGTGGTTCAAAGCAGGGATATTTGCAAGGTTTGTGGATATATTGTGATTTTCTTTACTAATCTCACTAATGTGTAGAACAGGCCCCGATAGTATGCAGAATAACTTGTAGTCCTGTTAGCAGTAATAATAGGCTGTCAAAGAAAGTATCTTCTTACTAGTAGGCTCACACACAGGAATCTTGCTTGGTAACTGTTTTGTGTATTTTACTAAAGGCTTCCTCATTCTTGTACATAAAGTGGTCTTCAAGTAAAGTGAGGTAGGGAGATAGGAGGGTCTTTACAGTGAAATGACCTTACATCCCAGGTACTGGAATAATTTTCTGATCATTTAGTACTTCATACCCCAGTACTGTTAGAAAACAGGTTTAGCAAGCATTCCATTGAAGTTATTTCATTTGGTTAAACATTCAGAACGGTGATTGAAAGTCATGTAAATACAAGTTTTAAAGTGGAACTTTAGTCAGAAGATATGATTCTGCTAGATTACTTTGTGCTGGCCCCTTTTGCATGTATAGGTATGTAAAACATTAAAAATAAGTGCCTATACTGTATAAAATTCAGCAACACACTGGCTCACCCTCCTCTGCACATGCTCACTTGGCATTGTACCAAAAATCAGAGCCACTAGAGGCCGATCTGCTGACAGCCTAAAGATTTACTACTATTCAGGGACTCTGGGCTTCAGCAAAATGGCAGCCTCCAGCAAGAAATAGGAGCAAAGCTGAAGGCAATTTACAGCACACACTAATTTTGGTGGCATAATTATTACTGTGGAATGTATGTTCCATGCTAAAGAACATTATTTTTTATCATGATGTTATGGATAAAGTTCCACTTTAAAATAGAAATGGCTACAGCTCAGTTGGAGGCATTCATGTAGTGGGCATTCTGCAATCCTTTGAAGAGTCTACAAACCAACCAATAACAGTATATTCTACCTGTAGAGCCTTTTGATAGTTCTACCTCTGGCAAGGTACACTAGCTGACCTCTGCTCTACCATCTTTATTCTATAGCAGTCAACTTTCTGGTACACTTCATAGAAATGTGTCAGTGCTTGGATGCTCCTTAGTACTGATATAGATAATGATGAAGTCTGAACACAGTGGCCATAATCCAAACGAGGGACAGTGAAGAATATTAGTGGATGCTAAACATGCCAAGGTTAAACCTGTATGAGCAAAATGATGCCAGGAGGTTAAATGGAAGTTCATCAGGGATCAAGCAGGTATTACAGCAAGGCAAGCATACACAAAGGACAGATGGGAGTATAGTTGAGAGACAATCCTGCAGGTCAACACCAGGAGGTTCAAAAACCAAATGTAAAACCTAAGGTGTATAGGAGAATCAATGTTAAAGTTTAGAACATGGCTCCAACACATAGAACACTGAGATCATAAAATGCCCCTAGATGTACAGGAAAAGGAGACTGTATACAGCTGGGCACACATGGACAGTATAAAAAGCTCATGAGTAGCGATGGAAAATCCACAAAGGGCTCTGCAAATCTTGCTAAAATTTTGTCAAACTCAAACTTAGAGGCAAAATCCATTAATATGTACATGGGGTTAATCTTGTTATAAAATTCTGGCCACTTTTAGAGCTAATAGGCAGACTACTGCAAAAAAGGCATTTGAAGCTGGGCACTGCCATGAAGGAGACATTCCCTTAAAGTTTTTGTTCACAAACTTACCATACATTGGGGAAAGGATCTTTTCATGCAGCATCGGGCAACATTGAAATGATACAAATCCTTTGAATAACATGCTTGGAGGATGCGTTAAAGGTCTAAGTGGTGTTATAGTACAGTATGATTTTCACTGGCAGTTTCAATGACAACATAGGCTGGCAACTCACATTTGGCTGTTCATATGTGGGAGTTCATGCCAAAATTGTACACATATTACATTTCTTCTGTTTAAAAAAAAATATCTGCCTGTTCACAAACCTTTTTTTTTCCAGTAAAGTTTCACTTTAAGAATTAAGAGACTGCAGAAGGTACAGCAGTGTAAAATTGACAATCAGCAAGATAATTTTAATCACTTCAAGACCAGCATTGTCCTGGTCGTCTTTCAATTTTCAGCACTGGGCAGTTTGACTGACCATGCAGCACTGTACTCACATGAATATATATAATTTTTTAGACAGATAGAGCGTTGCTTTGGTGGTAATAACCACTGGGTCTTTACTTTTTTACTATACAAAGGAAAAGGAATAAAAGTATTGAAAAAAAAGACAGGACTGCACTAATAGTGTCAGGGAATGAGCATATCTATGCGCAGGTGCAAAACCGTTGATAGCCCTGCTTATGGCCGATTAGCGAATGCGCGTGTGCGATCGCGCACACAAGTTTGCGCATTGGTGCCCGGCAGGCTTTTTAAGCTGGGCTAGTGCCTTGATTTAGTGTCGTTTGGTCTATTACTTTTGAGCCCCCATGCATCTTGTAACCTGTGATTCCGTTGCCAATCTGATCTGTTATTGAGCCTGCTTGAACGCTGCTTGTATCGACCCCTGGCCTGCCCTTTGACTACTTCTCTGCCTACTGTTTATGCTTGCTCTGCCTGCCAGTTGCCACCCCGGACCATGGTCTGACCTTGCCTTACTCTGCCTCCTGCACCTGAACCAGCTGATCCATGCCGGTATCCAGCTCATGCACCTCTGCCAGAGTGTCGTCTGCCAAGCTGTTCCTGCACTTCTGCCAGTTTGCCACCCACCAGCTGCTCCTGCATTCCAGACGCACATCAACATCCATCTGCAGATGTCCTACCAGTCACTCGTGCATCTCTGTGCTCCCTCTTACTCTACCAGGGCACCAAAGCCAGAGCTGTAAGGGAGGCCTTCCTCTGCACCTCAGGTTCTACCACCAGGTACATTACAAATAGTCTCAAATTATATTTTTTCCAAAAGTGGACACCCAAAGGTGATCTCATTTTGCTAAACTTTTTTGGAACTAAATAAACATGCTGCTATAGAGGTGGTTTCAGCAGGTGGCTAACAGAGAACAAAACAACCAATCTAATTGCATGCAAATTTGTGTCAATGTGTGTGTGCTATTTTTGTTTTTTTGCTTTGTCCGGATTGGAAACATTGGGTTCTTGTGATATTTTGCCACCATGCTGGTCAATTTCAATGAACTGCGATGAGCCGTGATACTTTACACATTGTCTGGTCTCCCTCACCTATGTACCCCCTGTAACCTTGTCCGTGCTTTTTATTTCTGTCTGTGCTCTTGTTGCAGATTTTCCCTGACGTAACAGTAATTGAGGAGAAATCTCTCCAATGGGGTTCCAAGTAGCCGTAAAAACAACTGACAGTTCTTATTCTTCGTGACTCTATCCAAAACTAGAAAAAAGTTTTTGCTCAGCATACACGTAATAGTAATAATAATATTGCATATTACTTTTATGCAGCAACCAAACAGCTAAAAAAAGTCATCTAAAAAGTAGCATGGCAGTGGAGATGACATTTAGAAATAACATTCCATTCACACCTTGTAAAGTAAATATATTAGGAATGGTTGTAAAAGTACCACTGATAAAGTGAATATTGAAATGAGCTGCCAGAAGTGTTTTGGAATACTCCTTGAGGATGAAAAAGGGCTTTGTGTAGCAGACACCTAGAAGCCGGTGAAACCTATCTATGGTTCAGACTTTTCCAGCCTGAAGAACTCACATTTCCTTCTATCATCTATTATTTAGGATAATTTCCTGCATCCATTTACTTTGTAGCCAAGCTAAATGCTAAATATTTTATATACATACTAGCCCAATTCAGATGACTGTTCACAGTTCTAGAACACTTCTGTGAGTATTGACAACATACAATAAATGCATATTAAGGAGGCCAGTCCATTCCTGTACACGATTACTTTCTATATTAATATATGCAAATGTGCTGCGCTCAGTGTAAAACACCAATGTGCAGGGGTTATCTACCACGAGGCAAACAAGGCGTTTGCCTAGGGTGGCAATTTTTAGTGGGGCGGCACCGCTCCCCAGAAGAAGGGACCTTTTGAGCAGCGGTTGACAGCAGGAAGGTCGATGTGGTGGGGCGTGGGGGAGGGCAGTTGCAGAGCGACGGTCGTGTACCTCTCCCTCCAGCAGCTGACGAGTCAAGATCAGGGGACAGCCTGGAGCAGGGAGAGAAGAGGCAGAGAGGAAAGAGCTCGAAGGAGCTGAGCTGTTTTGTCTTCTGTGGGCTCTCCCTCCTTTCATCCATCCAGTACATTGCACATTGACAGATTGCATGGGACTGCACCCCCCCCCCCCTTCCTGCTGCTTTGAGATCAGCAGCCCTTGGAGGGGGGGTGGTCCCATACTATCTGAGGAAGAGGGGAGAGAGAGGGAGAAAGAGAGAGAGAGAGAGAGAAAGGGAAAAGAAAGAGAGAAAGGGAAAAGAGAGAGAGGGGGGAGAAGGAAGAAAGAGAGAGAGAAAGGGAAAAGAGAGGGGGGGGAGAAGGAAGAAAGAGAGAGAGAGAAGGGGAAAAGAGAGAGAGAGAAGGAAGAAAGAGAGAAAGGGAAAAGAGAGAGAGGGGGGAGAGAGAAAGGGAGAAGCAAGAGAGGGGGGAGGGAGAAGGAAGAAAGAGAGAGAGAAAGGGAAAAGAGAGAGAGAAGGAAGAAAGAGAGAGAAAGGGAAAGGAGAGGGGGGGAAGAGAGAGAGAGAAAGGGAAAGGAGAGGGGGGAGAGAGCGAGGGGAGAGGGGGGGAGAGAGGGGGGGGAGGGAAGAGAGAGGGAGAGAAATAGGGAGAGAGGGGGGAGAGAGAGAAAGGGAGAAGCGAGGGGGGAAGGAAGAAAGATAGAGAGAAGGAAGAAATAGAGAGAGAGAAAGGGAAAAGAGAAAGAGAAGGAAGAAAGAGAGAGAGAGAAAGGGAAAAGAGAGGGGGAGAGAAGGAGGTTGAGAGAGGGGGGAGAGGGAAGAGAGAGTGAGGAGAGAGAGAGGAGAGGGGGGGAGAGAGAGAGAGAGAGAGAGAGAGAGAGAGAGAGCGCAGGGAGAGAAATAGGGAGAGAGATGGGGGTGGGGGAGAGAAAGTAAGAGAAAGAGAGAGAAGGAAGAGAGGGGGAGAGAGAGGGAAGAGAGAGATGGAGAAGGAGGGAGAGAGAGAAAGAGGGAGAGGGGGAGGCAGATAGAGGGAAGAGAGAGAGAGAGAAAGGGAGAAGGAGAGAGAGAGAAAAAGGGAGAATGGGAGAGAGAGAGAGAGAGAGAGAGAGAGAGAGAGAGAGAGAGAGAGAGAGAGAAGAGAATGAGAGAGAGGGGGGAGACAGAGAGAGGAAGGGAAGAGAGAGAGAAGAGAAAAAAAGGAAGAGGGAGAGAGAGGATTATATATACGTACACACACTTATTGAACTCTCTCGCTCTCTCATTGGGGAGGGGGAAGGGGGGGTGCAAATTTTTTGTGTTGCCTAGGGCAGCACAAAATCTAAATACACTACTGCCAACATGCATAATATTACAAAAAAGCAGTGTACAACAAAGTCCATGTGTCCATGTACAACCCAAGCCACCACAAAATGTTTAACAAAAGGCTTACCGAAATGACATGACCCTCAAATCATAGAGAGGTCATGTAAGGCATGTGTTTATAGATAAATCTACCTTAGGAATGCACCAAGGAACCACCACTGGTTACAGGCTGGGTCACGTCAAGGTAGTTTTTTTTCATATACAGGCGTACCTCGGTTTACAAACGCCTCAATTCACGTAATTTTTGGTTTACGTGTAAAAATCCATTAAGAATAATGCCTCGGTTTACAAATTTTTTACTAATGTATTTCAAAATCCGAAGTGTATGTCGGTGCCAATTTTTAAATGCAATTGCAGGCTTTTTTTTTTTCTTCACTATAGCTCACAGGATTAGCTGTCACTTTCCAGGAGTTAAAGGAAACTTTGTTTCTTTTAAGAAACTAAATGAAAACATTGTTTCTTTTACTTGGGGAAATAAACTAAAAGGAAACTTTCTTTCTTTTAGCTGGGGGGAAAGTGACAGCTGAATTTCTGAGTTATAGTGAAGAAAAAAAAGTGGTAATTACATTTAATAACCGACACCATAATAAATAAAAAAAATGGCGTGGGGTCCCCCCTCCAATCCATACCAAGCCCTTCGGGTCTGGTATGGATTTTGAGGGGAACTCCCACACTGAAATTAAGAAACAAAATTGAGTGGTGGTACCCCCCAAAATCCATACCAGACCCTTACCTGAGCATGCAGCCCGGCAGGTCAGGTAAGGGAAGATGAGCGAGTGCCTCCCCCCATGAACCATACCAGGCCACATTCTCTCAACATGGGGGGTGCATTGGGGCAGGGGGGCTTCCCCCCAAAGCATCTTGTCCCCATGCTGATGGGGACAAGGGCCTCTTCCCCACAACCCTGGCCGGTAGTTGTGGGGGTCTGCGGGCAGGGGGCTTATCTGAATCTGGAAGCCCCCTTTAACAAGGGTCCCCCCAGATCCCAGCCCCCCCATGTGAATGAGTATGGGGTACATGGTACCCCTACACATTCACAATAAACAAAAAGTGCAGTGTAAAAAAAGACAGGACACTGTCTTTGACAAGTCCTTTATTAAAAGAAAAAATTAAAAGTATGTCACCCGCAGTAGATCCAATGCCAATCACGATGTAAGCTGCCGCCGACCCAAAAAAAGAATTTTAAAAAATGGCTCCGCTTCTGACGATGGCTTCCAGCCCTCTGCCTCTGAGCTGGCCTGACAGTTCTGAAATGTGTAAGGGGCGGGGCTACCTGGGGACATCATGTATGTGACCCCCACCGCATGTGACATCAATGATATCACATGACTTTCTAAAACAACCCATGTGGTATTTTAGTAGCGTTTACCTTGTATATATATGTGATTTAGCATTTCCAGGTAGGGGGCACGTGCGTTCTACCCATGCCACCATTCGCGGCCGTGGTTGTCAATCACCGGGTCCCGGCTGGTGATTACTTGCTGACCCCCAGTGATTTCCGAGGATCTCCGAGAACTGTTTTGTTTACTAACAGTTCTCCTCCATGTCAGCTCATGCACATTGATTTGAATGGCTGTTCGCAGCCATCCAAAGCAGTGTGCTTACAGTGAAGCACATTGACACCCCACCCAGTAAAATACACCCAGCACACAGTTAACCCTTTGATTGCCCCTCATGTTAACCCCTTCCTGCCCAGTGTCATTAGTACTGTCAGTGCTTTTTTTTAGCACTGATCACTGTGTTGGTGTCACTGGGGATGTCAGTGACACATAGTCAGTTACCCCTCAGTGTCCAAATGCCCACCGCAGTCCCGCTATAAGTCGCTGATCGCCAGCATTACTAGTAAAAAAAACAAAACAATCCCAGTATATATACCGTCATTTGTAAAAGTTATAACTTTCACGTAAACCAATTAATTTACATGTATTGCAATTTTTTTTTAGCAAAG
Source organism: Staurois parvus (assembly GCF_062004578.1). Classification (NCBI taxonomy): domain Eukaryota; kingdom Metazoa; phylum Chordata; class Amphibia; order Anura; family Ranidae; genus Staurois; species Staurois parvus. The sequence goes on along the minus strand of NW_028318063.1, from coordinate 787,328 downwards.
ACAAGTCGCAAAATACATTTTGGCCTAAATTTATGATGAAATTTTATTTTTTTAATTTTTTTACTGGACATGTTTAATAGCAAAAAGCAAAAAATATTGTTTTTCACTCAACATTATCAGTATTTTTTTTCTATAGCGCAAAAAATAAAAAATGCACAGGAGATCAAAGGCCACCAAAAGAAAGCTCAATGCATAAGAAAAAAAAGGACGCAAATTTCATTTGGGTGCAGCGTTGCATGACAGCGCAATTGTCAGTTATAGTAACTCAGTGCTGTAACACAAAAAATGGCCTGGTCAGGAAGGAGTGTAAATCCTCAGGAGGGCAGGTGGTTAAAAAAACCCATAAGCTTTAACAATGTTTTTTGGGATGTTTTCTCTTCCCAAAAAGATATTAGAAATAAATACAGTTGTGCTCAAAAGTTTGCATTCCCTGGCAGAAATTGTGAAATTTTGGCATTGATATTGTCATGCCTTCAGCAATTTGTTCTTTGTTAATTAGGCATTATTAGTATGCCTTATCAGTTTGTAATTCTCTGTTCATTGTGTAACTGCTCCATCTAGTGGCTGTTTGTATACACTGCATCTTTTCACAGTAGAAGTTTGACCCATTTCAGCTTCCATAGCTTGTAGCCTATGAACTCTGATTACATCATCAGCCCTGCTCATAGCAGCCATTTCCTCATCACAGACTCCATTCCTGTGGTAACCACGCTGCTGGTAGGATCCAACCCTCACATTCAGGCTCACAATAGCATCGTCGGTACGTCTACACACATGTCTATATCTTATGCATCTGTGTTTTATGTAACCTACATGTCTTACATGTCTTTATATGTGCATTGCCTTACTGTAATGTATAATATGCTTTGTCATTTGGCAGACAGTGTTACTAAGCGCCTTATTTTCTGTTCCTCAGTTTCACCTCTTATATCTTTGCAATAAAGACAAAGTTGGACGTTGCTTCTTTGTCAACTCATTGCCGAGAAAGGTTTAGCTGTCTGTCAAGCTATGTACCTTCACACATAAGGAGGACAGAACAGTGAAACGACGGCTTCTTACAAGCTGGATACGAGGACTGCGACTCCTGAAGTCCTGACTGCAGCGAAACGGTGGCTTCTCACAAGCTGGATAGGAGGAACTACGCAGCATCGCCACCCGCAGTGGTTGCAAGTGTGCTAACCCGTTCACAGCATCATCATGTCAGCAAGGGAATCCGGACAGTTCGAGACAAGGTCTCGCATCTCAGTTAACTCCAGAGGCTCAGGGAGATCTTTGAGCAGCTCCACCGTCGCCATTGCCCACGCGAAGGCCGAGGCCGCCATAACCCGCGCGACATTTGCCGAACAAGAAAGACAATTAAAAATAGAGAAAGCATGCACGGAAGCAGCTCTAGAAAAGCTAACTGTGGAAAAAGAAGCTGCAGCTGCTGTAGCAGAAGCAGAGGCTTTAGAGGAAGCAGCAAACTTCACAAGCGATAGACTCAGCTACATAAGTAGGCCCGAACCCAGTCTTCACAATAACTCGCAACGCACTTCAGATTACGTACTGCAACATGCTAAGTCAGAAGACGGCCTAAATCCAGGTCCAAGAGCGACATCAACCCCTGCTAAGGAGCTCCAACAGACTCCAGTCATACAACAAGCGACCTCAGTTAACCAAAGACCCTGCATGGAACAAGTCGACGGTTCCATAGGACATCAACCCTCAATGCAACCTGCATTCAAACCCACAAATGATCGCAGTATGGTCAAACCCTTTAAGGAAGAACAAGTAGATGGTGCCTATTACAGCAACAATCTGTCAAACAGAGATACAGGTATGTCAGATTTTCTAAAATTCTTTGCCCGACGTGAGTTAATAACCAAGGGACTCTCCAAGTTTAATGACAGACCTGAAAGCTATAGGTCATGGCGATCATCATTCAGGAATAATATCAGAGATCTGGATCTGTCTGCATGTGAAGAAATAGATCTTCTTGTCAAGTGGCTAGGAAATGAGTCGACAGAGCATGCAAGGCGGATTAGAGACATTAATATTAACTACCCAATCAGAGGGTTAAACATGATATGGGAGAGACTTGAGGAGTGTTACGGCTCACCAGAAGTGATAGAGAACGCACTTTTCAAAAGAATTGAGGATTTCCCTAAGATCCAAAACAAAGATTCCCAGAAGCTAAGAGAACTGAGTGATCTGTTAACAGAGCTACAAGTTGCCAAAACTGAAGGAGACTTACAAGGTCTGGCATTCTTAGATACTGCACGTGGTGTAAACCCCATAGTACAAAAATTACCGTACAACCTGCAAGAGAAGTGGATTGCTCAAGGCTCCAGGTACAAGCAACAGTACGATGTCTCGTTCCCTCCATTCTCTTTCTTTATGTACTTCGTGCACCAACAAGCAAAAACTAGGAATGATCCCAGCTTTAACTTCTCGATGTTTGACACCGCTTACCCCAAATCAGGTAAACCTATCTCACTTCGTAACATGAAAGGTACACCGGTTGCAGTACATAAAACCAGTGTGTCTCTTAAAGACTCCTCAAACAAAACCTACAGTACTACAGAGTCTGAGACGATCTCCACAAAGGACCCATGCAGAGAATGTCCTCTACATAAGAAACCACACTCATTGTTGAAATGCAGAGGATTTAGAGGAAAACTTCTCAGGGATCGCAGAACTTTCCTCAAGGAAAACCACATTTGCTACAGGTGTTGTGCCTCAACCTCTCATCTTGCAAAGGACTGCACAGCGAACATCAAATGCTCGGAATGCAACAGTGAAGCGCACAATACAGCTTTACACCCTGGGCCAGCCCCATGGACTCTCACGCCCCCAGACCAGGCTGTAGAGCACGGCGGGGAGGAGGGAGACACAGTACCTCCTGAAGTGACACCCCAGTGCACCCAAGTCTGTGGAGAAGGTCTTAGTAACAAATCTTGCTCCAAGATTTGTCTTGTTACAGTTTACCCCATCGGTCATAAAGAGAAAGCGGTAAGGTTGTATGCCATCCTTGATGACCAAAGCAATAGATCTCTTGCAAACTCAGCCTTCTTTGATATCATCAGTATTAAAGGACACTGCTCTTCATATTCACTTAAAACTTGCGCTGGTGTGAGTGAAGAAAAAGGCAGAAGAGCTACTGGTTTCCAAGTCGAATCCATAAATAGTGAAGCATCCCTGCAACTACCTACCTTGATTGAATGCAATCAGATCCCAAACAATAGAGAAGAGATTCCTACACCTGAGGCAGCATTACATCATGAACATTTAAAGACCATAGCGCATCTCATACCTGCACTCGACCCAAAGGCCCAAATAGTACTTCTCCTTGGGAGAGATATCATAAGAGTCCACAAGGTAAGAAAACAAATAAATGGTCCTCATAGTTCTCCATATGCTCAGAAGCTTGACCTGGGGTGGGTCATCATAGGTGATGTTTGCCTAGGAAATGTTCACAAGCCAACCACAGTGCATTCTCTTTACACAAATACCTTGGAGAATGGACGTCCATCCCTCTTTCAGCCTTGTCCTAACAGATTCCTTCTAAGAGAGAAGCCGGCAAATGTGCTATATCCTGACTTTACAGAAACCGAGAACCACTCTTGCAGTGAAGACCAAGATCACTTGGGGTGCACGGTGTTCCAGAGGACAAAGGAAGACCACAAGATAGCTCCCTCTATTGAAGATGAGGCCTTCTTGGGCATAATGGAACAAGGATTCTTCAAGGATAAAACAAACACCTGGGTCGCACCACTACCTTTCAAAACACAGAGACGTCATCTTCCTAACAACAGGTATCAAGCCTTAAAACGCTTCTGTTCACTTAGACGCAACTTTCAGAAAAGACCAGAGATGATGGAACATTTCTTCTTATTCATGAAAAAGATGTTTGAGAAAAATCATGCAGAAGTAGCTCCACCCCTAAAAGAAAAAGAAGAATGCTGGTATCTACCAATCTTCGGCGTTTACCACCCTAAGAAGCCAGGACGAATCCGAGTGGTATTTGACTCCAGTTCACAGTATGAGGGAGTCTCTCTCAATGATGTCCTTTTGACAGGACCAGACCTCAATAACACACTTCTCGGTGTCCTCATCAGATTCCGTAAAGAACCCATCGCTATAGTTGCCGACATACAACAAATGTTCTATTGTTTCCTAGTAAAAGAAGAGCACAGGAACTTCTTGAGATTTCTTTGGTTCAAGGACAATGACCTTACTCAAGACATCATAGAATATCGCATGAAGGTGCATGTTTTTGGCAACAGCCCATCTCCAGCTGTCGCTATTTATGGACTCAGACTCTCTGCTGAAGAAGGTGAAAAAGACTATGGGAAAGACGTTAAGAAGTTTGTTGAAAGAGACTTCTATGTAGATGATGGCTTAAAGTCGCTTCCCTCACCAGAGGCTGCAATCAGTCTACTCAAAAGGACCCAGAGTATGCTTTCCTGTTCAAACCTCAGACTTCATAAGATAGCTTCAAACAGCAAAGTTGTTATGGAAGCCTTCTCTACTCAAGATCATGCCAGTAATTTGAAAGATCTAGACTTAGCGACAGACCCGATACCCATGCAGCGCAGCCTAGGGCTCAGCTGGGACCTCAAATCTGACACCTTTACCTTTCAGGTCGACCAAGAGCAAAAGCCTTTCACACGACGTGGAGTGTTATCTACCATTAACAGTCTATATGATCCACTTGGATTTGCAGCTCCTGTGATCATCCAAGGTAAGACTCTGCTCAGAGAGTTAACCACAGATACGTGTGATTGGGATTCGCCACTTCCCTCAGAGAAAGAAGCACTATGGATAGCATGGAGAAACTCTCTACAGGCATTATCTAACTTACATATCTATAGGCCATATGCCCACTTCTCCCCTGCAGAAGTTCAGTCTAGGCAGCTGTGCATATTTTGTGATGCTTCGGTAAAAGCAATCGCTGCAGTCGCTTACCTTAAAACTATAAACATTAAAGGTCAAGTCCAAATTGGCTTTGTAATGGGCAAGGCAAAACTGGCACCAAGCCCTGAGATTACCATACCAAGACTGGAACTTTGTGCCGCTGTTCTGGCAGTAGAGCTGGCAGATCTCATTGTGTCAGAAATAGATATAAAACTTGTCAGTACAATGTTTCACACAGACAGCAAAGTAGTATTGGGCTACATTTACAATGAGACTAGGAGATTCTATGTCTATGTTCATAACAGAGTTCAAAGAATTAGGAGGTCAACACAGCCTACCCAGTGGTGCTATGTACCAACTGACCTCAACCCAGCAGACCATGCTACAAGAGCTGTTCCAGCAGCTCACCTTAAAGATACTACGTGGTTCACAGGGCCACCATTCCTCTACAAACCTGTACTTGACACCCTGGAGAAATACTCATTTCAGCTATTAGAACCAAATGCTGATGCAGAGATTCGTCCTCATATTTCTGTACTCACCACAAGAGTTTCTCACAAAGAGCTTGGATCCAAACGATTCGACAAGTTTTCTACGTGGAAATCACTGAACAGAGCTATAGCCGGCTTGATCCACATAGCCAGATCCTTTAGAGCCACACCTACAGGATCAGATCACTGCAAAGGTTGGCATTACTGTCACAAGGCCCATACAGTGGATGAGCTCACACAGGCCAGAGACGTTATCATCCGTTGTATCCAACAAGAGGTTTATACTCAAGAATTTGAACTCATCCAAAATCAAAAGAGTGTTCCTAAAGACAGTTCCCTCAAGAGGCTTGACCCCTTCATAGATGCTAATGGACTGTTGAGAGTTGGGGGACGTATTTCAAATGCAAAGTTCGAGAGTAAAGAATGTAATCCCATAATACTTCCAAGCAATCACATTGCATCTTTACTTGTGCAACACTACCATGAGAAGACTAAACATCAGGGACGTTTGTTCACTGAAGGAGCTTTACGTACAGCTGGATTTTGGGTGGTGGGAGCGAAAAGACTTGTGAGTTGTCTTATTTTCAAATGTGTCACTTGCAAAAAACTACGTGGTATGTTTCAGTCACAGAAGATGGCTAACCTCCCTGCGGACCGACTCAGTATAGAACCTCCCTTTACTAATGTTGGTCTTGACGTGTTTGGTCCCTGGTCTGTCACCACACGGCACACTAGAGGAGGCCAGGCAAACAGCAAATGCTGGGCAGTCATATTTACATGCATGAGTATCAGGGCTGTGCATATAGAAGTTATCGAGTCTTTAGACACATCCAGCTTTATAAATGCTCTCAGACGTTTCATCTCCATCAGAGGCCCAGTTAAACTAATCCGCTCTGATAGAGGTACCAACTTCGTTGGGGCCTGCAAAGAACTGCATATCCCCTCAAACATTGACAGTGACCATGTAGAGAGATATCTTGCTGTAAATGGACATTCAACCCCCCACATGCGTCTCACATGGGAGGCTCTTGGGAGCGTATGATTGGCATAGCTCGCCGGATCCTTGATTCTGTTTTTCTACAGCTGGGAACTTCGAGGCTCACCCATGAAACCCTCTCAACCTTCATGGCCAAAGTAGTGGCGATCATGAACGCCAGACCTTTGACTTCAATATCCAGTGATCCAGAAGATCCCTTCTTGCTCACCCCTTCCACTCTTCTCACCCAAAAAGTCGGTACAGCATCGGCTCCTCCTGGCGAATTTAGTGCTAAAGACTTGTACAAGTGTCAGTGGAGACGAGTGCAAACTCTAGCAGATACCTTCTGGGATAAATGGAGAAAACAATACATCTCTACTCTACATGTCCGGAATAAATGGCAAACCAGCAAACCCAACATGAAGGTTGGTAATGTTGTTCTTGTCAAAGACTCTCAGTCAAGAAGAAATGACTGGCCTTTGGGACTGATAACCAAGGTGTTCCCAAGTGAAGATGGGAAAGTCAGAAAAGTGGAGGTCAAGGTCTGTAGACAACAGGAGCCCAAACTCTTTCTCAGACCCGTTACTGAACTGGTTTTGTTGCTCTCTCCAGGGGTGATTTAATGTGGTATCCTTTAGATTCCAGACGGGGAGTGTCATGCCTTCAGCAATTTGTTCTTTGTTAATTAGGCATTATTAGTATGCCTTATCAGTTTGTAATTCTCTGTTCATTGTGTAACTGCTCCATCTAGTGGCTGTTTGTATACACTGCATCTTTTCACAGTAGAAGTTTGACCCATTTCAGCTTCCATAGCTTGTAGCCTATGAACTCTGATTACATCATCAGCCCTGCTCATAGCAGCCATTTCCTCATCACAGACTCCATTCCTGTGGTAACCACGCTGCTGGTAGGATCCAACCCTCACATTCAGGCTCACAATAGCATCGTCGGTACGTCTACACACATGTCTATATCTTATGCATCTGTGTTTTATGTAACCTACATGTCTTACATGTGTTTATATGTGCATTGCCTTACTGTAATGTATAATATGCTTTGTCACATGGCAGACAGTGTTACTAAGCGCCTTATTTTCTGTTCCTCAGTTTCACCTCTTATATCTTTGCAATAAAGACAAAGTTGGACGTTGCTTCTTTGTCAACTCATTGCCGAGAAAGGTTTAGCTGTCTGTCAAGCTATGTACCTTCACACATAAGGAGGACAGAACAGATATTGAAAATATGACTGATCATGCCAATAATGCTCTTTTATTGAAGGATAATGATCATATGAAGCCATTTATTATCAAATAGTTGTCTGGCTCCTTTTTAAATCATAATAACAGAAATCACCCAAATGGCCTAGATCAAAAGTTTCCCTCCCCTGGAATGTTTGGCCTTGGTGACACACAAGGTGACACACACGGGTTACAAAGCCAATTAGAGGTTAATGTCCCACATCTATGGCTTTTTAAATTGCAATTAGTGTCAGTGTATAAATAGTCAATGAGTTTGTTAGCTCTTAGGTGGAAGCACTGACTTGGCTAGATACTGAGCCATGGGGATCAGAAAAGAACTGTCAAAAGTCCTGCGTAACAAGGTAATGGAACTTTATAACGATGGAAAAGGACATAAAGAGATGTAAAAAACTGTATGTTTGCTAGTGATCCCTGACTTTATCTCCATTTTGGTGGATGTGACCTGGAGGTCGAGTAATCCTAACAAGGAGTAAAGTTTGTGCAGTGGATGGATGGTATACAAGTTGAGGTTGTGGCCGCGTGAACAGCGTTGGAGGTATGAGTCAGGAAACTTCACAGAGAGAAGAGATGGTAAAGCATTTCAGAAGCAGGAAATGAGTCATACGACATAAGGCACATTGTCTTCCAACAAATGTGACAGAATCCTGCTTCCTAAATATATTTTTTTTTAGTATATGTACTGTGCATTCATTTTGTTAATATCACTACTAATATTAACCACTTGTCTACCAGGCACTTTTACCCCCTTCCTGCGCAGGCCAATTTTCAGCTTTCATATCGCACTTTGAATGACAATTGCGCGGTAATGCAACATTGTACCCATATGACATTTTTATCATTTTTTTTAAGACAGATAGAGCTTTCCTTTTGTGGTATTTAATCACCTCTGGGTATTTTATTGTTTGCTAAACAAACCAAAAACAACTGAAAATTTAACAAAAAAAGTTTTTTCTTAGTTTCTGTTATAAAATTTAGTAAATAAGTTATGTTTCTCCTTCACTGATGTGTGCTAATGAGGCTGCAGTGATAGGCACTGATAGGTAGTACTGATGGTCGGCACTGACTGGCAATGTTAGGTGGCACTGACTGGCACTGATAGGTGGCACTGAAAGGCAGCTCAGATGGGAACTGATATGTGGCATTGATGTGCACTGGTAGGCACTGATATGTGACATTGATGTGTCACTGATGGGCACTGGCAGGTGGCACTGATGGGGCTACACTGATCATCAGGGCACACTGATCCTCACTGCCCTGATGATCAGTGTACATGTCCCCTGTGAGTAATGCCGATTACCAGCTCTCCTCTCCTCACGAGCTGTCAGCGTGACAGCTCGTGAGGATAGGAATGCCAATAACCGGAATTTCCTTATTTACGTGCGATCAGCTGTGATTGGACAAGCTGACCACATGACAGAGCCGACATCATCAGCTCTTGCCGCTGATCGGTGATGGACACAGCGGACCACCAATCGCCGCGCTGGCTCCTGAATCTGAGATGGTGGTGCTGGAGACCTGAAGTCCTAAGAAGAGCTTCTGGGAAGACAGCACTGGACTCCATGGACTGGCAAGTTTTTGTTTTTCAAAAGTCAGCTGCAAAAATATTTTGAGCTGCTGACTTTTTCACAACTCTGATTGAAGTTCCTCTTTCATTTCATGAGGCAATTCTCTCAGAGTCCCCATCAGTAGAACAAAAACAATCTTCTCTCAAATAAGGTTTTTAGTCTCTGACCTGTGTAGCCTTATATTTACCAAAAAATTACAATGACGCATTCAAAATAAAACAGTAATGCAAAATATAATGTTGAATCTGAATTAAATTCCCCCCTATATTTTTTTCCCCTTTTATTTGTATTGCAGGGTTATCTTTAAAATACATCCTGACCTACACAGCGAATCCAGTATTGTCCTGTTGTGATCTGCTGTTCGAGTGACATATAACCCGTTTTATGTGCTGCCATCTTTGTCCGGTTGCCTTTTCCACGTTCTAGGCAGCAAGCTCTCAATGGCATGTTGAGGGCTGCCTTCTGGCTGCTCTGCATGCCTGGTCCTGCAGCCTTCTGGGAGATGTCACGTGGCATGGTTGTTGGTGCCCGACAGACTGGTCTGAGTATTTCAAAAACTGCTGATCTACTGGGATTTTAACACATAACCATCTCTAGGGTTTACAGAGAATAGTCCAAAAAAGGCTATCCAATGAGCAGCAGTTGTGTGGATGAAAATTCCTTGTTAATGTCAGAGGTCAGGGGATTATGGATAGACTGGTTCAAGATGACAGAAAGGCAATAGCCACTCATTACAACCAAGGTATGCAGAATACTATCTCTGAACACACAACACATCTAACCTTGAAGAAGGTGGGTTACAGCAGCAGAAGACCACACCGGGTGCCACTCCTGCCAGCTAAGAACAGGAAATGAAGGCTACAATTAACACAGGCTCACCAAAATTAGACAATAGAAGATGGTAAGGTCAGAATTTGGTGTAAACAACATGAAAGTATGGATCCATTCTGCCTTGTATCAATGGTTCAGACTGTTGGTGGTGTAATAGTGTGGGGGATATTTTCTTGGCACACTTTGGGCCCTTTAGTACCAATTAAATGCCATGGCCTACCTGAGTATTGTTGCTGACTATGTCCATCCCTGTATGACTACAGTGTACCCATCTTCTGATGGCTACTTCCAGCAGGATAATGCACCATGTCACAAAGCTCAAATCATCTCAACCTGGTTTCTTAAATATGACAATAAGATCACTGTATTCCAATGGCCTCCACAGTCACCAGATCTCAATCCAATAGAGCACCTTTGGGATGTGGTGGAACAGGGGCGATATACGCATCTCGGATGTGCAGCAAATGCGTGATGCTATCATGTCAATATGGGCCAAAATCTCTGAGGAATGTTTCCAACACTTTGTTGAATCTATGACATGAAGAATTAAAGGATACGTTTACCTTTGGAACATGTTTCATGTTCCACCTGTTTTTAAAGTGGAACATGTAACATGTTTTCATAGCTGCAGCCGCACCCCCCTTTCCCTCTGACATCTAGTATGGGGAGAAGTTCCCCTGTACTATCTGTCAGATTTGAAAACAGCGCGGCCATGCAGGGCTTCTGTGAATGAGTGCCTACAAGTCCCGACAGCCTTAGCGGCTGTGGGCTTGTAGTTTTCAACGAACTAACACGGCGCTGTGAAGCGCTCTGGTAGTTAATTGAAGCTTCCTGTCAGTATATCTGCTTGACCGCACTTCCCGTACGGCAAGCAGATATACTGACAGGTCTGCAGGAGACCTGCATGGCATCAGAGATCTACTGATCTCTGGTGCAATGCTTTCCAGGCTCCTTTGGACAAAAATAATAAATGTATTATTTTTGTCCAAAAGGTGAACTTATCCTTTAAGGAAGTTCTGAAGCCAAAAGGGGGTCCAACCCAGTACTAGCAAGGTGTACCTAATAAAGTGGCCGGGGAGTGTATATAAAATGTACCTGTATATTGTAACAGTGTGAGCCCTTGCCACTAGAGATGAGCGAATCGAAGTAGGCGAAGTGGAATTCGAGTCGAATATTGGAAAATTTTCGATTCGCGCCGAATCCGAAAAATAGCCTACTTCGGACGCGCGAATCGAAATTTTTCCTAAAATGGCGGCGGACATGTGCGGCGACGGAGCGGGGATGTCTGGGAAGGCGCGCAGACAAGGCGCGCTAACCCATAATGCATTCCTTAATGACATGTGATCGCATTAGCCAATCAGCAGCCAGCACTGTGTAATGGTCGAGCTATAAATAGCGGCCATTTTAGAATTCTTCATTTGCCTCCAGTCATTCAAGAGAGGCAGACCGCTCTGTATTAGGGACAGAGTTAGGGCCACAGAAACGTTACTTGGGGACAGAGAAACGTTACTTAGGGACAGAGAAGCATTACTCAGGGACACAGAATTGTTAATGAGGGCCACAGAATCGTTACTTAGGGCCAAAGAAACGCTAGTTAGGGCCACAGAATTGTTACTCAGGGACAGACAGAATTGTTACTGAGTGCCAGAGAATTGTTACTTAGGGCCACAGAAACGTTAGTTAGGGCCACAGAATTGTTACTCAGGGACAGACACAGAATTGTTACTGAGGGCCACAGAACTGTTACTTAGGGCCACAGAAACGTTATTAGGGCCACAGAATTGTTACTCAGGGACAGACAGAATTGTTACTGAGTGCCAGAGAATTGTTGCTTAGGGCCACAGAAACGTTAGTTAGGGCCACAGAATTGTTACTCAGGGACAGACACAGAATTGTTATTGAGGGCCACAGAACTGTTACTTAGGGCCACAGAAACGTTAGTTAGGGCCACAGAATTGTTACTCAGGGACAGACAGAATTGTTACTGGGTGCCAGAGAATTGTTACTTAGGGCCACAGAAACGTTAGTTAGGGCCACAGAATTGTTACTCAGGGACAGACACAGAATTGTTACTGAGGGCCACAGAACTGTTACTTAGGGCCACAGAAACGTTAGTTAGGGCCACAGAATTGTTACTCAGGGACAGACACAGAATTGTTACTGAGGGCCACAGAATTGTTACTTAGGGCCACAGAAACGTTACTCAGGGACAGAGAATTGTTACTGAGGGCCACAGAACTGTTACTTAGGGCCACAGAAACATTAGTTAGGGCCACAGAATTGTTACTCGGACAGACACAGAATTGTTACTGAGGGCCACAAAATTGTTACTGAGGGCCACAGAATTGTTACTGAGGGCCACAGAACCGTTACTTAGGGCCACAGAATTGTTACTCAGGGACACAGAATTGTTACTGAGGGCCACAGAACCGTTACTTAGGGCCACAGAATTGTTACTCAGGGACACAGAATTGTTACTGAGGGCCACAGAACCGTTACTTAGGGCCACAGAATTGTTACTCAGGGACACAGAATTGTTACTTAGGGCCACAGAAACGTTAATCAGGGACACAGAATTGTTACTGAGGGCCACAGAACTGTTACTTAGGGCCACAGAAACGTTACTCAGGGACACAGAATTGTTACTGAGGGCCACAGAACCGTTACTTAGGGCCACAGAATTGTTACTCAGGGACAGACACAGAATTGTTACTGAGGGACACAGAATTGTTACTGAGGGACACAGAACTGTTACTTAGGGCCACATAATTGTTACTCAGGGACACAGAATTGTTACTGAGGGCCACAGAACCGTTACTTAGGGCCACAGAATTGTTACTCAGGGACACAGAATTGTTACTGAGGGCCACAGAACCGTTACTTAGGGCCACAGAATTGTTACTCAGGGACAGACACAGAATTGTTACTGAGGGCCACAGAATTGTTACTGAGGGACACAGAATTGTTACTGAGGGCCACAGAACCGTTACTTAGGGCCACAGAATTGTTACTCAGGGACAGACACAGAATTGTTACTGAGGGCCACAGAATTGTTACTTAGGGCCACAGAAACGTTACTCAGGGACACAGAATTGTTACTCAGGGACAGACACAGAATTGTTACTCAGGGACAGACACAGAATTGTTACTGAGGGCCACAGAATTGTTACTTAGGGCCACAGAAACGTTACTCAGGGACACAGAATTGTTACTCAGGGACAGACACAGAATTGTTACTCAGGGACAGACACAGAATTGTTACTGAGGGCCACAGAAACGTTACTCAGGGACACAGAATTGTTACTCAGGGACAGACACAGAATTGTTACTCAGGGACAGACACAGAATTGTTACTGAGGGCCACAGAATTGTTACTTAGGGCCACAGAAACGTTACTCAGGGACACAGAATTGTTACTCAGGGACAGACACAGAATTGTTACTCAGGGACAGACACAGAATTGTTACTGAGGGACACAGAATTGTTACTGAGGGCCACAGAACCGTTACTTAGGGCCACAGAAATGTTACTCAGGGACAGACACAGAATTGTTACTCAGGGACAGACACAGAATTGTTACTGAGGGCCACAGAATTGTTACTTAGGGCCACAGAAACGTTACTCAGGGACACAGAATTGTTACTCAGGGACAGACACAGAATTGTTACTCAGGGATAGACACAGAATTGTTACTGAGGGCCAAAGAATTGTTACTTAGGGCCACAGAAACGTTACTCAGGGACACAGAATTGTTACTCAGGGACAGACACAGAATTGTTACTCAGGGACAGACACAGAATTGTTACTGAGGGACACAGAACCATTACTTAGGGCCACAGAAACGTTACTCAGGGACAGACACAGAATTGTTACTCAGGGACAGACACAGAATTGTTACTGAGGGACACAGAATTGTTACTGAGGGCCACAGAACCATTACTTAGGGCCACAGAAACGTTACTCAGGGACAGACACAGAATTGTTACTTAGGGACAGACACAGAATTGTTACTGAGGGCCACAGAATTAGTACTTAGGGCCAAAGAAACGTTACTCAGGGACACAGAATTGTTACTCAGGGACAGACACAGAATTGTTACTCAGGGACAGACACAGAATTGTTACTGAGGGCCACAGAAACGTTACTCAGGGACACAGAATTGTTACTCAGGGACAGACACAGAATTGTTACTCAGGGACAGACACAGAATTGTTACTGAGGGACACAGAATTGTTACTGAGGGCCACAGAACCGTTACTTAGGGCCACAGAACCGTTACTTAGGGCCACAGAAACGTTACTCAGGGACAGACACAGAATTGTTACTCAGGGACAGACACAGAATTGTTACTGAGGGACACAGAATTGTTACTGAGGGACACAGAATTGTTACTGAGGGACACAGAATTGTTACTCAGGGACACAGAATTGTTACTGAGGGCCACAGAACCGTTACTTAGGGCCACAGAATTGTTACTCAGGGACAGACACAGAATTGTTACTCAGGGACACAGAATTGTTACTGAGGGCCACAGAACCTTTACTTAGGGCCACAGAAACGTTACTCAGGGACAGACACAGAATTCTTACTCAGGGACAGACACAGAATTGTTACTGAGGGACACAGAATTGTTACTGAGGGACACTGAATTGTTACTGAGGGCCACAGAATTGTTACTCAGGGACACAGAATTGTTACTGAGGGACACAGAATTGTTACTGAGGGACACAGAATTGTTACTGAGGGACACAGAATTGTTACTCAGGGACAGACACAGAATTGTTACTGAGGGCCACAGAACTGTTACTTAGGGCCACAGAATTGTTACTGAGGGACACAGAATTGTTACTCAGGGACACAGAATTGTTACTGAGGGCCACAGAACCGTTACTTAGGGCCACAGAATTGTTACTCAGGGACAGACACAGAATTGTTACTCAGGGACACAGAATTGTTACTGAGGGCCACAGAACCTTTACTTAGGGCCACAGAAACGTTACTCAGGGACAGACACAGAATTCTTACTCAGGGACAGACACAGAATTGTTACTGAGGGACACAGAATTGTTACTGAGGGACACTGAATTGTTACTGAGGGCCACAGAATTGTTACTCAGGGACACAGAATTGTTACTGAGGGACACAGAATTGTTACTGAGGGACACAGAATTGTTACTGAGGGACACAGAATTGTTACTCAGGGACAGACACAGAATTGTTACTGAGGGCCACAGAACTGTTACTTAGGGCCACAGAACTGTTACTTAGGGCCACAGAAACGTTACTCAGGGACACAGAATTGTTACTCAGGGACACAGAATCGTTTAATTAAAGAGTATGTCAGACAACATGCAGAGGAGTGGCAGAGGAGGCAATGTTTTAGGAGCGAGCAGACGTGGCAGCAGAGGAAGGGGTCGAGGCAGCACTATTCGCAGCCAGAGGCTAGTGCTCCCGGTGTCATCCAGTACAGTGAGGAAGAGCTAACAGAGGGCGGTCAGGAACGGGGGGAGACATCCGCCTCTTCAGCAGCCAGGCGAAGAAGTAGTGGCGAGGAGAGTGGCTCGGTAGCCGGTGTAGAGACAGGTCTGTCTCCTGACCCACACGCAGCCGAGGGGGCTAGTAGTGAGGCGGAGACCCTAATTGATGATGATGAGGCTGATCGCACTTGGCAGCCTTGTCGTCATCAGGCTATTGCTTCCGCATCATCAGGAGAAGAGGGTGGCAGCTTGGCAGCGAGCAAAACAGTCGGTGGGTTGTCTCCATCGCCACACTCTGCCATGTGCCACTTTCAGGTCTCCTCACACACTGCTGGTGTGTTGAATTTTTTGACATAGGGTGCTGGCAGATTACGGGCCTCCCATAGCTGCTGCCAGGCCCCTAATCTGCCATGGGCCCCTATATACCGCCTCCTCATGCTGCTGCCAAGTCCAGAGTCTCTCATGGGTCCCTGTACGGCCTCCCATTGCTGCTGTCTCCATCGCCACACTCTGCCATGTGCCACTTTCAGGTCTCCTCACACACTGCTGGTGTGTTGAATTTTTTGACATAGGGTGCTGGCAGATTACGGGCCTCCCATAGCTGCTGCCAGGCCCCTAATCTGCCATAGGCCCCTATATACCGCCTCCTCATGCTGCTGCCAAGTCCAGAGTCTGTCATGGGTCCCTGTACGGCCTCCCATTGCTGCTGTCTCCATCGCCACACTCTGCCATGTGCCACTTTCAGGTCTCCTCACACACTGCTGGTGTGTTGAATTTTTTGACATAGGGTGCTGGCAGATTACGGGCCTCCCATAGCTGCTGCCAGGCCCCTAATCTGCCATAGGCCCCTATATACCGCCTCCTCATGCTGCTGCCAGGTCCAGAGTCTGTCATGGGTCCCTGTACGGCCTCCCATTGCTGCTGTCTCCATCGCCACACTCTGCCATGTGCCACTTTCAGGTCTCCTCACACACTGCTGGTGTGTTGAATTTTTTGACATAGGGTGCTGGCAGATTACGGGCCTCCCATAGCTGCTGCCAGGCCCCTAATCTACCATAGGCCCCTATATACCGCCTCCTCATGCTGCTGCCAGGTCCAGAGTCTGTCATGAGTCCCTGTACGGCCTCCCATTGCTGCTGTCTCCATCGCCACACTCTGCCATGTGCCACTTTCAGGTCTCCTCACACACTGCTGGTGTGTTCAGTTTTTTGACATAGGGTGCTGGCAGATTACGGGCCTCCCATAGCTGCTGCCAGGCCCCTAATCTGCCATAGGCCCCTATATACCGCCTCCTCATGCTGCTGCCAGGTCCAGAGTCTGTCATGGGTCCCTGTACGGCCTCCCATTGCTGCTGTCTCCATCGCCACACTCTGCCATGTGCCACTTTCAGGTCTCCTCACACACTGCTGGTGTGTTCAGTTTTTTGACATAGGGTGCTGGCAGATTACGGGCCTCCCATAGCTGCTGCCAGGCCCCTAATCTGCCATAGGCCCCTATATACCGCCTCCTCATGCTGCTGCCAGGTCCAGGCGAACGTAGTCACACAGGGGAGGAACTTCTCAGTGTAATGAACAGAGAAATCGACAGATGGCTGTCTCCGCGCAAACTGAAAATCGGAACCATGTTGACCGACAACGGAAAGAACATGGTGTCTGCTCTGCATCAAGTAAGGTTGTGCCATGCGCCATGCATGGCTCACGTGTTCAATCTGGTTGTCAAGCGGTTCCTAAAATCCACCATCCCACTGCAAGACATCCTTAAAATGTCACGTAAACTTTGCATGCATTTCAGCCATTCCTACACCGCAAAGCACACCCTCCTTGAGCTGCAGCGGCAGAACGGAATTGCACAGCATCGCCTGATCTGCGACGTTGCAACAAGGTGGAATTCAACCCTACACATGTTAGACCGCCTTTACGAACAGCGAAAGGCCATCACCGATTTCCTGATGTTACAAGCGGATAAAGGTACTCCCCTGTGTAACTTCGATGTCAGCCATTGGCAGCTCATGCGTGACACCTGCGCTTGCTCAGGCCCTTTGAGGAGGCCACGCTATTCGTGAGTCGGCAGGACTATGGGATGAACGACGTCATTCCTCTGTTGCACGTCCTGGAACAAATGCTGTTAACAATGGCTGGTCAGGGTGCGGTAGACGTGGCGCACAGATCTCAACGCCACATGACCCCTGTGGGGGCAGGACAGGAAGAAGAGGAGGAGGTAGAGGAGGACATTTGTGCTCAGGAATTATTGAGTGAAATGGGTGGTTTTTCCACTCAGCGGACAGGAGTGGAGGAGCAGGAGCATCTGGTAGAGGAGGAGGAGGAGACAGAGGACCCAGACGCACCGTGGCAGTATGCTGTGGAGATGGAGGCAGGGAGTTTCTCGCATTCCTTGGCACAAATGGCCCATAGCATGCTCGGTTGCTTGCGTAGCGACAGCCGAATAATAACCATCAGACAGAGGGATGACTTTTGGCTGTCCACCTTGTTGGACCCTCGCTACCGTTCAAAAATGGTGGCCTTTTTCACACCTGCTGAGAGGGAGGCCAAAATAACGTACTATAAAAACCACCTATGTAGTCAGCTGGTCTCTGCCTGTCTGCGCCAACGTCCATCCTCAGACACTGTGGGCCCTGTGCGCTCGCGTTCCGCTGCCATGGCAGCAGGGGAGGGGTGGGGTGGTAGGAGCAGTGGCAGCTCCACCAGCAGCGGCTGCCTCAGTCTGCAGTCGATGATGAGTAGCTTTCTTCACCAGCGCAGTGAGGAAACTACTAACCAGCCGCAGCAGCAGCAGCAGCAGCAGCATCAGGTGGACCTGGAGCAGGACCTCAAACAACAGGCTTAGGCCTACTTGGACAGCACCCTGCCAACCGAGGTAGACAATCCCCTTGACTACTGGGCAACGAAACTTGACCTTTGGCCCCAACTAGCTGAATTTGCCCTTGAAAGGCTGTCATGCCCGGCCAGTAGCGTGGCATCGGAGCGCGTGTTTAGTGCGGCAGGAGGTATTGCAACTCCGCGGAGGACACGACTGTCCACCCAAAGTGTGGAGAGACTCACGTTTGTGAAAATGAATCAGGCGTGGATTAGTCTGGATTTCAAACCACCAGTTCCTGACACAACTGACTAAATCCGCCATGAATCATGCCTCAAACATGTGCCACTTTCAGGTTTCCTCACACACTGCTGGTGTGTTCCATTTTTTGTCATAGGGTGCTGGCAGATTACGGGCCTCCCATAGCTGCTGCCAGGCCCCTAATCTGCCTTAGGCCCCTATATACCGCCTCCTCATGCTGCTGCCAAGTCCAGAGTCTGTCATGGGTCCCTGTACGGCCTCCCATTGCTGCTGTCTCCATCGCCACACTCTGCCATGTGCCACTTTCAGGTCTCCTCACACTGCTGGTGTGTTGAATTTTTTGACATAGGGTGCTGGCAGATTACGGGCCTCCTATAGCTGCTGCCAGGCCCCTAATCTGCCATAGGCCCCTATATACCGCCTCCTCATGCTGCTGCCAAGTCCAGAGTCTGTCATGGGTCCCTGTACGGCCTCCCATTGCTGCTGTCTCCATCGCCACACTCTGCCATGTGCCACTTTCAGGTCTCCTCACACACTGCTGGTGTGTTCAATTTTTTGACATAGGGTGCTGGCAGATTACGGGCCTCCCATAGCTGCTGCCAGGCCCCTAATCTGCCATAGGCCCCTATATATCGCCTCCTCATGCTGCTGCCAAGTCCAGAGTCTGTCATGGGTCCCTGTACGGCCTCCCATTGCTGCTGTCTCCATCGCCACACTCTGCCATGTGCCACTTTCAGGTCTCCTCACACTGCTGGTGTGTTGAATTTTTTGACATAGGGTGCTGGCAGATTACGGGCCTCCTATAGCTGCTGCCAGGCCCCTAATCTGCCATAGGCCCCTATATACCGCCTCCTCATGCTGCTGCCAGGTCCAGAGGCTCTCATGGGTCCCTGTACGGCCTCCCATTGCTGCTGTCTCCATCGCCACACTCTGCCATGTGCCACTTTCAGGTCTCCTCACACACTGCTGGTGTGTTGAATTTTTAGACATAGGGTGCTGGCAGATTACGGGCCTCCTATAGCTGCTGCCAGGCCCCTAATCTGCCATAGGCCCCTATATACCGCCTCCTCATGCTGCTGCCAGGTCCAGAGTCTCTCATGGGTCCCTGTACGGCCTCCCATTGCTGCTGTCTCCATCGCCACACTCTGCCATGTGCCACTTTCAGGTCTCCTCACACACTGCTGGTGTGTTGAATTTTTTGACATAGGGTGCTGGCAGATTACGGGCCTCCTATAGCTGCTGACAGGCCCCTAGTCTGCCATAGGCCCCTATATACCGCCTCCTCATGCTGCTGCCAGGTCCAGAGTCTCTCATGGGTCCCTGTACGGCCTCCCATTGCTGCTGTCTCCATCGCCACACTCTGCCATGTGCCACTTTCAGGTCTCCTCACACACTGCTGGTGTGTTCAATTTTTTGACATAGGGTGCTGGCAGATTACGGGCCTCCCATAGCTGCTGCCAGGCCCCTAATCTGCCATAGGCCCCTATATACCGCCTCCTCATGCTGCTGCCAAGTCCAGAGTCTGTCATGGGTCCCTGTACGGCCTCCCATTGCTGCTGTCTCCATCGCCACACTCTGCCATGTGCCACTTTCAGGTCTCCTCACACTGCTGGTGTGTTGAATTTTTTTACATAGGGTGCTGGCAGATTACGGGCCTCCTATAGCTGCTGCCAGGCCCCTAATCTGCCATAGGCCCCTATATACCGCCTCCTCATGCTGCTGCCAGGTCCAGAGTCTCTCATGGGTCCCTGTACGGCCTCCTATTGCTGCTGTCTCCATCGCCACACTCTGCCATGTGCCACTTTCAGGTCTCCTCACACACTGCTGGTGTGTTCAATTTTTTGACATAGGGTGCTGGCAGATTACGGGCCTCCTATAGCTGCTGCCAGGCCCCTAATCTGCCATAGGCCCCTATATACCGCCTCCTCATGCTGCTGCCAGGTCCAGAGTCTCTCATGGGTCCCTGTACGGCCTCCCATTGCTGCTGTCTCCATCGCCACACTCTGCCATGTGCCACTTTCAGGTCTCCTCACACACTGCTGGTGTGTTCAATTTTTTGACATAGGGTGCTGGCAGATTACGGACCTCCTATAGCTGCTGCCAGGCCCCTAATCTGCCATAGGCCCCTATATACCGCCTCCTCATGCTGCTGCCAGGTCCAGAGTCTCTCATGGGTCCCTGTACGGCCTCCCATTGCTGCTGTCTCCATCGCCACACTCTGCCATGTGCCACTTTCAGGTCTCTTCACACTGCTGGTGTGTTGAATTTTTTGACATAGGGTGCTGGCAGATTACGGGCCTCCTATAGCTGCTGCCAGGCCCCTAATCTGCCATAGGCCCCTATATACCGCCTCCTCATGCTGCTGCCAGGTCCAGAGTCTCTCATGGGTCCCTGTATGGCCTCCCATTGCTGCTGTCTCCATCGCCACACTCTGCCATGTGCCACATTCAGGTCTCTTCACACTGCTGGTGTGTTGAATTTTTTGACATAGGGTGCTGGCAGATTACGGAACTCCTATAGCTGCTGCCAGGCCCCTAATCTGCCATAGGCCCCTATATACCGCCTCCTCATGCTGCTGCCAAGTTCAGAGTCTGTCATGGGTCCCTGTACGGCCTCCCATTGCTGCTGTCTCCATCGCCACACTCTGCCATGTGCCACTTTCAGGTCTCCTCACACACTGCTGGTGTGTTGAATTTTTTGACATAGGGTGCTGGCAGATTACGGGCCTCCTATAGCTGCTGCCAGGCCCCTAATCTGCCATAGGCCCCTATATACCGCCTCCTCATGCTGCTGCCAAGTCCAGAGTCTGTCATGGGTTCCTGTACGGCCTCCCATTGCTGCTGTCTCCATCGCCACACTCTGCCATGTGCCACTTTCAGGTCTCCTCACACACTGCTGGTGTGTTCAATTTTTTGACATAGGGTGCTGGCAGATTACGGGCCTCCTATAGCTGCTGCCAGGCCCCTAATCTGCCATAGGCCCCTATATACCGCCTCCTCATGCTGCTGCCAGGTCCAGAGTCTCTCATGGGTCCCTGTACGGCCTCCCATTGCTGCTGTCTGCATCGCCACACTCTGCCATGTGCCACTTTCAGGTCTCCTCACACACTGCTGGTGTGTTGAATTTTTTGACATAGGGTGCTGGCAGATTACGGGCCTCCCATAGCTGCTGCCAGGCCCCTAATCTGCCATGGGCCCCTATACCGCCTCCTCATGCTGCTGCCAAGTCCAGAGTCTCTCATGGGTCCCTGTACGGCCTCCCATTGCTGCTGTCTCCATCGCCACACTCTGCCATGTGCCACTTTCAGGTCTCCTCACACACTGCTGGTGTGTTCAATTTTTTGACATAGGGTGCTGGCAGATTATGGGCCTCCTAGAGCTGCTGCCAGGCCCCTAATCTGCCATAGGCCCCTATATACCGCCTCCTCATGCTGCTGCCAAGTCCAGAGTCTGTCATGGGTCCCTGTACGGCCTCCCATTGCTGCTGTCTCCATCGCCACACTCTGCCATGTGCCACTTTCAGGTCTCCTCACACTGCTGGTGTGTTGAATTTTTTGACATAGGGTGCTGGCAGATTACGGGCCTCCTATAGCTGCTGACAGGCCCCTAGTCTGCCATAGGCCCCTATATACCGCCTCCTCATGCTGCTGCCAGGTCCAGAGTCTCTCATGGGTCCCTGTACGGCCTCCCATTGCTGCTGTCTCCATCGCCACACTCTGCCATGTGCCACTTTCAGGTCTCCTCACACACTGCTGGTGTGTTCAATTTTTTGACATAGGGTGCTGGCAGATTACGGGCCTCCCATAGCTGCTGCCAGGCCCCTAATCTGCCATAGGCCCCTATATACCGCCTCCTCATGCTGCTGCCAAGTCCAGAGTCTGTCATGGGTCCCTGTACGGCCTCCCATTGCTGCTGTCTCCATCGCCACACTCTGCCATGTGCCACTTTCAGGTCTCCTCACACTGCTGGTGTGTTGAATTTTTTTACATAGGGTGCTGGCAGATTACGGGCCTCCTATAGCTGCTGCCAGGCCCCTAATCTGCCATAGGCCCCTATATACCGCCTCCTCATGCTGCTGCCAGGTCCAGAGTCTCTCATGGGTCCCTGTACGGCCTCCTATTGCTGCTGTCTCCATCGCCACACTCTGCCATGTGCCACTTTCAGGTCTCCTCACACACTGCTGGTGTGTTCAATTTTTTGACATAGGGTGCTGGCAGATTACGGGCCTCCTATAGCTGCTGCCAGGCCCCTAATCTGCCATAGGCCCCTATATACCGCCTCCTCATGCTGCTGCCAGGTCCAGAGTCTCTCATGGGTCCCTGTACGGCCTCCCATTGCTGCTGTCTCCATCGCCACACTCTGCCATGTGCCACTTTCAGGTCTCCTCACACACTGCTGGTGTGTTCAATTTTTTGACATAGGGTGCTGGCAGATTACGGGCCTCCTATAGCTGCTGCCAGGCCCCTAATCTGCCATAGGCCCCTATATACCGCCTCCTCATGCTGCTGCCAGGTCCAGAGTCTCTCATGGGTCCCTGTACGGCCTCCCATTGCTGCTGTCTCCATCGCCACACTCTGCCATGTGCCACTTTCAGGTCTCTTCACACTGCTGGTGTGTTGAATTTTTTGACATAGGGTGCTGGCAGATTACGGGCCTCCTATAGCTGCTGCCAGGCCCCTAATCTGCCATAGGCCCCTATATACCGCCTCCTCATGCTGCTGCCAGGTCCAGAGTCTCTCATGGGTCCCTGTATGGCCTCCCATTGCTGCTGTCTCCATCGCCACACTCTGCCATGTGCCACATTCAGGTCTCTTCACACTGCTGGTGTGTTGAATTTTTTGACATAGGGTGCTGGCAGATTACGGAACTCCTATAGCTGCTGCCAGGCCCCTAATCTGCCATAGGCCCCTATATACCGCCTCCTCATGCTGCTGCCAAGTTCAGAGTCTGTCATGGGTCCCTGTACGGCCTCCCATTGCTGCTGTCTCCATCGCCACACTCTGCCATGTGCCACTTTCAGGTCTCCTCACACACTGCTGGTGTGTTGAATTTTTTGACATAGGGTGCTGGCAGATTACGGGCCTCCTATAGCTGCTGCCAGGCCCCTAATCTGCCATAGGCCCCTATATACCGCCTCCTCATGCTGCTGCCAAGTCCAGAGTCTGTCATGGGTTCCTGTACGGCCTCCCATTGCTGCTGTCTCCATCGCCACACTCTGCCATGTGCCACTTTCAGGTCTCCTCACACACTGCTGGTGTGTTCAATTTTTTGACATAGGGTGCTGGCAGATTACGGGCCTCCTATAGCTGCTGCCAGGCCCCTAATCTGCCATAGGCCCCTATATACCGCCTCCTCATGCTGCTGCCAGGTCCAGAGTCTCTCATGGGTCCCTGTACGGCCTCCCATTGCTGCTGTCTGCATCGCCACACTCTGCCATGTGCCACTTTCAGGTCTCCTCACACACTGCTGGTGTGTTGAATTTTTTGACATAGGGTGCTGGCAGATTACGGGCCTCCCATAGCTGCTGCCAGGCCCCTAATCTGCCATGGGCCCCTATACCGCCTCCTCATGCTGCTGCCAAGTCCAGAGTCTCTCATGGGTCCCTGTACGGCCTCCCATTGCTGCTGTCTCCATCGCCACACTCTGCCATGTGCCACTTTCAGGTCTCCTCACACACTGCTGGTGTGTTCAATTTTTTGACATAGGGTGCTGGCAGATTATGGGCCTCCTAGAGCTGCTGCCAGGCCCCTAATCTGCCATAGGCCCCTATATACCGCCTCCTCATGCTGCTGCCAAGTCCAGAGTCTGTCATGGGTCCCTGTACGGCCTCCCATTGCTGCTGTCTCCATCGCCACACTCTGCCATGTGCCACTTTCAGGTCTCCTCACACTGCTGGTGTGTTGAATTTTTTGACATAGGGTGCTGGCAGATTACGGGCCTCCTATAGCGGCTGCCAGGCCTCTAATCTGCCATAGGCCCCTATATACCGCCTCCTCATGCTGCTGCCAAGTCCAGAGTCTGTCATGGGTTCCTGTATGGCCTCCCATTGCTGCTGTCTCCATCGCCACACTCTGCCATGTGCCACTTTCAGGTCTCCTCACACACTGCTGGTGTGTTCAATTTTTTGACATAGGGTGCTGGCAGATTACGGGCCTCCCATAGCTGCTGCCAGGCCCCTAATCTGCCATAGGCCCCTATATACCGCCTCCTCATGCTGCTGCCAAGTCCAGAGTCTGTCATGGGTCCCTGTACGGCCTCCCATTGCTGCTGTCTCCATCGCCACACTCTGCCATGTGCCACTTTCAGGTCTCCTCACACTGCTGGTGTGTTGAATTTTTTGACATAGGGTGCTGGCAGATTACGGGCCTCCTATAGCTGCTGCCAGGCCCCTAATCTGCCATAGGCCCCTATATACTGCCTCCTCATGCTGCTGCCAAGTCCAGAGTCTGTCATGGGTCCCTGTACGGCCTCCCATTGCTGCTGTCTCCATCGCCACACTCTGCCATGTGCCACTTTCAGGTCTCCTCACACTGCTGGTGTGTTGAATTTTTTGACATAGGGTGCTGGCAGATTACGGGCCTCCTATAGCTGCTGCCAGGCCCTTAATCTGCCATAGGCCCCTATATACCGCCTCCTCATGCTGCTGCCAATTCCAGAGTCTGTCATGGGTCCCTGTACGGCCTCCCATTGCTGCTGTCTCTATCGCCACACTCTGCCATGTGCCACTTTCAGGTCTCTTCACACTGCTGGTGTGTTGAATTTTTTGACATAGGGTGCTGGCAGATTACGGGCCTCCTATAGCTGCTGCCAGGCCCCTAATCTGCCATAGGCCCCTATATACCGCCTCCTCATGCTGCTGCCAGGTCCAGAGTCTCTCATGGGTCCCTGTACGGCCTCCCATTGCTGCTGTCTCCATCGCCACACTCTGCCATGTGCCACTTTCAGGTCTCCTCACACACTGCTGGTGTGTTGAATTTTTTGACATAGGGTGCTGGCAGATTACGGGCCTCCCATTGCTGCTGCCAGGCCCGTAATCTGCCATGGGCCCCCGTACCGACTCCTCATGCTGTGACGTTGCAACAAGGTGGAATTCAACCCTACATATGTTAGACCGCCTTTACGAACAGCAAAAGGCCATCACAGATTTCCTGATGTTAAAAGCGGATAAAGGTACTCCCTGTGTAACTTAGATGTCAGCCATTGGCAGCTCATGCCTGACACCTGCGCTTGCTCAGGCCCTTTGAGGAGGCCACGCTATTCGTGTGTCGGCAGGACTATGGGATGAACGACGTCATTCCTCTGTTGCACGTCCTGGAACAAATGCTGTTAACAATGGCTGGTCAGGGTGCGGTAGACGTGGCGCACAGATCTCAACGCCACATGACCCCTGTGGGGGCAGGACAGGAAGAAGAGGAGGAGGTAGAGGAGGACATTGGTGCTCAGGAATTATTGAGTGAAATGGGTGGTTTTTCCACTCAGCGGACAGGAGTGGAGGAGCAGGAGCATCTGGTAGAGGAGGAGGAAGAGGAGACAGAGGACCCAGACGCACCGTGGCAGTATGCTGTGGAGATGGAGGCAGGGAGTCCCTCGCATTCCTTGGCACAAATGGCCCATAGCATGCTCGGTTGCTTGCGTAGCGACAGCCGAATAATAACCATCAGACAGAGGGATGACTTTTGGCTGTCCACCTTGTTGGACCCTCGCTACCGTTCAAAAATGGTGGCCTTTTTCACACCTGCTGAGAGGGAGGCCAAAATAACGTACTATAAAAACCACCTATGTAGTCAGCTGGTCTCTGCCTGTCTGCGCCAACGTCCATCCTCAGACACTGTGGGCCCTGTGCGCTCGCGTTCCGCTGCCATGGCAGCAGGGGAGGGGTGGGGTGGTAGGAGCAGTGGCAGCTCCACCAGCAGCGGCTGCCTCAGTCTGCAGTCGATGATGAGTAGCTTTCTTCACCAGCGCAGTGAGGAAACTACTAACCAGCCGCAGCAGCAGCAGCAGCAGCAGCAGCATCAGGTGGACCTGGAGCAGGACCTCAAACAACAGGCTTGGGCCTACTTGGACAGCACCCTGCCAACCGAGGTAGACAATCCCCTTGACTACTGGGCAACGAAACTTGACCTTTGGACCCAACTAGCTGAATTTGCCCTTGAAAGGCTGTCATGCCCGGCCAGTAGCGTGGCATCGGAGCGCGTGTTTAGTGCGGCAGGAGGTATTGCAACTCCGCGGAGGACACGACTGTCCACCCAAAGTGTGGAGAGACTCACGTTTGTGAAAATGAATCAGGCGTGGATTAGTCATGATTTCAAACCACCAGTTCCTGACACAACTGACTAAATCCGCCATGAATCATGCCCCAAACATGTGCCACTTTCAGGTCTCCTCACACTGCTGGTGTGTTCCATTTTTTGTCATAGGGTGCTGGCAGATTACGGGCCTCCCATAGCTGCTGCCAGGCCCCTAATCTGCCATGGGCCCCTATACCGCCTCCTCATGCTGCTGCCAAGTCCAGAGTCTCTCATGGGTCCCTGTACGGCCTCCCATTGCTGCTGTCTCCATCGCCACACTCTGCCATGTGCCACTTTCAGGTCTCCTCACACTGCTGGTGTGTTCCATTTTTTGTCATAGGGTGCTGGCAGATTACGGGCCTCCCATAGCTGCTGCCAGGCCCCTAATCTGCCATGGGCCCCTATACCGCCTCCTCATGCTGCTGCCAGGTCCAGAGTCTCTCATGGGTCCCTGTACGGCCTCCCATTGCTGCTGTCTCCATCGCCACACTCAGCCATGTGCCACTTTCAGGTCTCCTCACACTGCTGGTGGGTTCCATTTTTTGTCATAGGGTGCTGGCAGATTACGGGCCTCCCATAGCTGCTGCCAGGCCCCTAATCTGCCATGGGCCCCCGTACCGACTCCTCATGCTGCTGCCAGGCCCGTAATCTGTCATGGGCCCCTGTTGTCGCTTGTTGGCATATTCCGCTCGTTCAGATGCTCCTTCTCCTGCTACTCCTCTTCACGGATTCCGTCAGCAGTCTTTCTTGGAATCCGTTTCCAAGAGACAACAGTTTGCGAGCACGCACCCGACGGTGCAGAAGCTGAACGTCCTCCTGTCCAAGTTGCTGCTGCCAGGCTCGTAATCTGTCATGCGCCCCTGTACCGCCTCCTCATGCTGCTGCCAGGTCCAGAGTGTGTCATGGGCCCCCGTACCGACTCCTCATGCTGCTGCCAGGCCCGTAATCTGTCATGGGCCCCTGTACCGCCTCCCCATGCTGCTGCCAGGTCCAGAGTGTGTCATGGGTCCCTGTACGGCCTCCCATTGCTGCTGCCAGGCCCGTAATCTGCCATGGGCCCCCGTACCGACTCCTCATGCTGCTGCCAGGCCCGTAATCTGTCATGGGCCCCTGTACCGCCTCCTCATGCTGCTGCCAGGTCCAGAGTGTGTCATGGGTCCCTGTACGGCCTCCCATTGCTGCTGTCTCTATCGCCACACTCTGCCATGTGCCACTTTCAGGTCTCCTCACACTGCTGGTGGTTTCCATTTTTGTCATAGGGTGCTGTATGGCCTCCCATTGCTGCTGCCTCCACCGCCACACTGTGGCTCCACACTCTGGTTTTGGCCCCGTGACTGCCCAAATGAGTGAAGTGTGCGGTGATTCTAAGATCGACGGCACTCATCTGCATGTCATACTGACTGACAGTATTATTTCTCTTCCCCAGCAGACTCCAAGGGCATTTAAATTAAAGGTACAGTGTTCTGCACTAATATTAAGTCTCTCTGAAGCCTAGAAACACCCTTTTTTAAGTTAAATTCACAGCGAATATATTCGACTCGAATCGAAATTTTTCCACGAATTCACCGAATCAGTCGAATCGAATTTTTGAATACTTCGCTAATCTCTACTTGCCACTGTGAAAATGAAAGTGAAACTTATGCAGAGTACTAGGCTCTGGAATATCATTTTAGAGTAGAGAAAATTATCTGGTTTTCTCTGGGTTTTGGTATTCCTGGATTGGGTTCCAGAGTTTCAAGACCTCACAGAGATTTGGGAGGAAAGAAGTTTCCAAGCCAATATCCAGGTCTTTCACAAGATTAGCTGGCTGAGTGTCCAGGTGTGCATACTTGTTATAATGACATGGCAGGCTTGGGCATAGCTCAGGGCTCCCATTAGGAGACAGGTGTGCTCCATTTAAGAGGCAGTACTCCATGCTGGAGACAGGAGGGTAATTGTCTATAGGACTGAGAAAGGCAAGATGGCTAGGCAGGTTCAGAGAACTGATGGAATCTAGCGGACTAGGGAGAATCTGGGGTGTCTGGAGATCCCCTAGCATAGTGCCATGGTGTGGGCTTGTGTAGCAGGGTGCTGCGACTAAAAAGGCTGAGAGAGATAGGAGAGCTGGGAGAGGGAAGCAGGAACAAAGAGGTATTATATGAGACAGTCTCAGGAACCAGTTAAAAGCTAAGATTTAAAGCCTACGCAGTGGCGATGTTAAATATGTATTATTTTTACTGTGCCTCTTTTGATGGTGAATATCCTCTGCATAGGCAACTGCTTTTCTGTTGAACTTTGATTTAGTTTAATAAAAGTGAGAAGCGCTAAGGTCTCTTTCACACCTGGAAACCTGCGTTCTGTGCGCATTTCTCCCCCTGTGTTCCAGATGCACTGGATGTACAATCTGCTGTGGGTGTCAAAAGATTCCTAATGACACTCCAAATGCAGATTGCAAACGCAGTGAGTTTGCCTGCACAGAATCACATGGTGCCACAGTACTATGCAATATGATTGCAGTGCATTTTTCAAAGGTGTGCATGCACTACTTTTGGTGCAATCCAGTGCGATTTCAGCGCATACGAATGAATAGGCTGAGAATCCTGTTGCACTGCATCACTGGTGTGAACCAACACTAAAACACAGTTTTGGGACTGGCATGAACTCACTATAAAGCTTCTACCACTGAGCTACCAACCCCACAAATATCACAATATATACAGTAGGTACATTGAGGAAAAGAAGTATTTGAACACCCTGCGATTTTGCAAGTTCTCCCACTTAGAAATCATGGAGGGGTCTGAAATTCACATTGTAGGTGCTTTCCCACTCTGAGAGACAGAATTTAACAAAAAATTTCATGAAATCACATTGTATGATTTTTAAAGAATTTCTGTCTTGCACTGCTGAATATAAGTATTTGAACACCTAAGAAACAGCAAGAATTCTGGCTCTCAAAGACCTGTTACTGTGCCTTTAAAAAGTCCACCTCTACTCCACTCATTAATCTAACTTAGTAGCACCTGTCTGAGCTCTTTAAAGACACCTGTCCACCCCACAGTCAGTCAGACGCCAACTACTACCATGGGCAAGATCAAAGAGCTGTCAAAAGACACCAGAGACAAAATTGTGGACCTCCACAAGGCTGGAAAGGGCTACGGGACAATTGCCAAGCAGCTTGGTGAAATTAGATCAACTGTTGGAGCAATTGTTAGAAAATGGAAGAGGCTAAAGACGACTGTCAGTCTCCCTCGGACTGGGGCTCCATGCAAGATCTCACCTCGTGGGGTATCACTGATGATAAGAAAGGTGAGGAATCAGCCCACAACTTCAAGGGAGGAGCTGTTCAATGACATGAAGAGAGCTGGGACCGCAGTTTCAAAGGTCACTGTCGGTAGAACACTACGCTGTCATGGTTTCAAATCATGCATTGCACGGAAGGTTCCCCTGCTCAAGTCATCACATGTCCAGGCCTGTCTGAAGTTTGCCAATGACCATCTGGATGATCCAGAGGAGGCATGGGAGAAAGTCATGTGGTCAGATGAGACCAAAGTTGAACTTTTTGGTCTAAACGTCACTCGTCGTGTTTGGAGGAAAAAGAAGGATAAGTTACATCCCAAGAACACCATCCCTACTGTGTAGCATGGGGGTGGTAACATCATGCTTTGGGGGTGCTTTTCTGCAAAGGGGACAGGATGACTGCACTGTATTAAGGAGAGGATGAATGGGGCCATTTATTGTGAGATTTTGAGCAACAACCTCCTTCCCTCAGTCAGAGCATTGAAGATGGGTCGTGGCTGGGTCTTCCAACATGAAAACGACCCGAAGCACACAGCCAGGATAAACAAGGAGTGGCTCCGTAAGAAGCATATCAAGGTTCTGGAGTGGCCTAGCCAGTCTCCAGACCTAAATCCAATAGAACATCTTTGGAAGGAGCTGAAACTCTGTATTGCTCAGCAACAGCCCCGAAACCTCACAGATCTAGAGGAGATCTGTGTGGAGGAGTTGGCCAAAATCCCTGTAGCAGTGTGTGCAAACCTGGTCAAGAACTACAGGAAACATTTGACCTCTGTAATTGCAAACAAAGGCTTCTGTACCAAATATTAACACTGATTTTCTCAGGTGTTCAAATACTTATGTTCAGCAGTGCAAGACAAATAAATTCTTTAAAAATCATACAATGTGATTTCCTGATTATTTTTTTTTAAATTCTGTCTCTGAGTGGGAATGTACCTACAATGTGAATTTCAGACCCCTCCATGATTTCTAAGTGGGAGAACTTGCAAAATCGCAGGGTGTTCAAATACTTCTGTTCCTCACTGTATATAGACTCAAAAAACCCCAGACATTTATGATTATGGAAGTGGGGAGGGGTTGAAAGGACCTAACTCCATTTGGAGTTCCACTTCAAGTAGTATATGCTAAAGACATCCAGGACCAGTTCATACCAAATGCAGTCCAGTGTGTTTTTAATCTGCATCAAAAATGCATGAACACGGATTCCAATGGCACAGTTCACACCAGTGCAGTGTGTTCAAGAGCAGTCAATAAACGTAGAACATGCTGCATCTTTTCTGCATGAACATGGCATAAAGCATTAAAACAAATGCACTGGAACACATCAAAATGCATCAAAAGTGCACTGGAATGCATTAGAACAAACAAAAAATGCCCCAGGAAACTTTGGAAAACAAATGTTTGCATTGAAATTGCACCAGAACACAAAAAAACGTGCATGAAGAAATGCATTTAGATCGCAAAATTGTGGTGTAAACCAGCCCTATACAGTGTTATGTTAGGTTCACACTTGTGCAGATGGTTGTGGGTGATGGGACAGCGTTTAAATTGCCTGTTCCTGCAACCAAATTGTGCTGATTCCTTTGCAGATTCAAGGGCTGCCATTCATACTTAAAGTGTTATTAAACCCCGGACCCTGCATTCACTCTGTCTGATCTCCCACAGTACACAGAACATGGAAATGCACTTCTTTTAATAAATATAAACTGCTAAATACCTTTTCTCATCAGCAGTTAGAGCAGCCTTGTGACATCTATCAGTGTTCAGCAGAGCACTGGTTACAGCTTGTAGGAGTTTTTGTTCTGCTCTAGGAGTATGCAGAGCCCCTGATCTCTGTCTGGAGAGTGCTAATGGGCCCTATGCTGATCACATGCACTCTCCCAAGAAAAATAAAAAACTTTCTAGCAATACACACTGAACTGAGCATGTGCAGAGTGTCTCCAGAGATATGTCTTATCAGCAGATAAGAGGGGGACACTGGAAGAAGGGGAAGATCAGAGAAATCCGGATCAAACAGCGTTTTTACACAATGCAGAGGATTAACCCCTTATGTTTCACAGTGAGTATAACAAGCACGCTTTACTGCATACACAGACTGTTTTTATTGTTGTTTAACCTCCCTAGCGGTCTGATTATGTCCATATTTCTGTGCTCAAAGCGGTACATTTTTTTGCATGGAAATATATCGTTTTTTTATTGTAGGCCTGTAATTTTTAGGAATAACTCACTGAAATCTGTCCGGACAAGAGTCTAGTAAACATTCCGGGTATGATAAAATTTGAAACACGAAATCATAAATTATAATTTAATAAATAATCATAAAAAATAATAATATAATAATAAATTTAATTCAATAATATAACCAAACCAAAAACACTGAAATTTGAAATATAGCGCCAAGTTTGCACATCACTGAGCAAAGTCGCAAAATCATTTTCAGTGTCCGATGACGAATTTCCCCACGAATCATTATCACTCAGTTCTGCAAGTGGTTCTGATTTACTATCGCTGTTCTCTAGCCGGTCTAAAACCGATTTTGACCTAAAGGGACGCTTTTTGGACGCCATGGACATTTCTCAGTCTCCAGGCAGAAAGAACAGTAAAAATGCAGACAGGGCACAGGACAAAGCACTCGGGACAAAATGTATGTGAAATGGTTTGATACAGGAATGTTATACTATGTGATTTTAGTGTACGTATTTAGTGAATGTCACTTTTTGTTATTTTCAAATTTCCCACCAGTTCCGTCCCCCGTACGTCCCGACGCTCGCAGGGGACGGAACCTAGATGACAGATGCCGGCATCAGCCGGATTACATTGCCGGGGACACCGCAGGAGGGACATCGCGGGAGCGCAGGACAAGGTAAGTGAAGAACAGATGCCGGAGCAGCGCCACATGGTAAGCCCGAGTGTAGCTCGGGGTTACCGCTTTTGGTACTGAAACTTTACCCCGAGCTACACTCGGGAATACCTCCAGGGAGGTTAATTGCATCCCCATGCATCTGAAAATGCAGCACGTTTTTGTTTGCGGGAAAACACATGATGCAAAAGTGCCATGTGATTTCCCTCTGGGTGCATTTAAAAAAAAAAAAAGAAAAAAAAGGTGCATGGACCTTTTTCTTGCATGAAACACAGGCACAGAAAGATATAAATGTTTAAATGGCTGAATTTAGCAGTTGTCTAATAAGCACAGTGGCTAAATGCTTAGCACTTCTGCCTGGCAGTACTAGGATTGTTGGTTCAAATCCCAACCATGGCACCACCTGTGTGAAGCTTGCCCTGTGCCTGCGTGGGTTTCCTCCACACTCTATAGACATGCTACTTCTCCTACTACGCCTGGCAGTACTCTGGGCACTTCAGTTTCTTCCACACTCCAAAGACATGCTGCTACTTCTAGTACGCCTGACAGTACGAGGGTCGTTGATTCAAATACCAACCACGGCACCACCTGCCTGGAGCTTACATTTTCTCCCTGTGCCTGCGTGGGTTTCCTCGGGGTACTCCAGTTTCCTCCACACTCCAAAGACATGCTGGAAGGTTAATTGCCCACATGGAAGAAAAATATATTTTAAAAATATCCTTCCCAAATATATATTTGAAATACTACATTTTTCTTCCATGTGGGCAATTAACCTTCCAGCATGTCTTTGGAGTGTGCAGGAAACTGGAGTACCCCAAGGAAACCCACACAGGGTTTTTGGCAGTATTCCATTTTTAAAAAAAAATAAAGGATTATATATATATATATATATATATATATATATATATATATATATTATGTTGAAATGCGTTTTTTATAATACAAAATAAATGAAAAATATTTTTAAAAATACATTTTCAAATATACTGTATGTCTTTAAAAATACATTTAATCTACATGTTTGGAATGCATGTAAAAATATATGCCAAAATGATTTTTTTTTTATAGGTTAATATTTTTAAAAATTTCATATATTTTGTAATCTATAAAATAAATCATTTCAACATACAGTTTGTATATATGTGTATATGTGTATATATATATATATATATATATATATATATATATATAGAATATGGCCAAAATTGTAGTATTTCAAATATATGTCAATATATTTGGGAAGAATATTTTTAAAATATATTTTTTTTCCATGTGGGTGGCTCCTGTCTATTTTGGCTTTAGTATGTGTATGCATGGATGTAAATTAGGGACCTTAGATTGTACGCCCCTTGAGGGTTAGGGACTGATGTGAATGTACAATATATACACTCAGGTCCATAAATATTGGGACATCAACACAATTCTAACATTGTTGGCTCTATACACCACCACAATGGATTTGAAATTAAACAAACAAGATGTTCTTTAACTGCAGACTGTCAGCTTTAATTTGAGGGTATTTACATCCAAATCAGGTGAACGGTGTAGGAATTACAACAGTTTGCATATGTGCCTCCCACTTGTTAAGGGACCAAAAGTAATGGGACAATTGGCTTCTCAGCTGTTCTATGGCCAGGTGTGTGTTATTCCATCATTATCCCAATTACAATGAGCAGATAAAAGGTCCAGAGTTCATTTCAAGCGTGCTATTTGCATTTGGAATCTGTTGCTGTCAACACTCAAGATAAGATCCAAAGAGCTGTCACTATCAGTGAAGCAAGCCATCATTAGGCTGAAAAAACAAAACAAACCCATCAGAGAGATAGCAAAAACATTAGGCGTGGCCAAAACAACTGTTTGGAACATTCTTAAAAAGAAGGAACGCACCGGTGAGCTCAGCAACACCAAAAGACCCGGAAGACCACGGAAAACAACTGTGGTGGATGACCGAAGAATTCTTTCCCGGGTGAAGAAAACACCCTTCACAACAGTTGGCCAGATCAAGAACACTCTCCAGGAGGTAGGTGTATGTGTGTCAAAGTCACCAATCAAGAGAAGACTTCACCAGAGTGAATACAGAGGGTTCACCACAAGATGGAAACCATTGGTGAGCCTCAAAAACAGGAAGGCCAGATTACAGTTTGCCAAATGACATCTGAAAAAGCCTTCACAGTTCTGGAACAACATCCTATGGACAGAGGAGACCAAGATCAACTTGTACCAGAGTGATGAGAAGAGAAGAGTATGGAGAAGGAAAGGAACTGCTCATGATCCTAAGCATACCACCTCATCAGTGAAGCATGGTGGTGGTAGTGTCATGGCGTGGGCATGTATGGCTGCCAATGGAACTGGTTCTCTTGTATTTATTGATGATGTGACTGCTGACAAAAGCAGCCGGATGAATTCTGAAGTGTTCCGGGCAATATTATCTGCTCATATTCAGCCAAATGCTTCAGAACTCATTGGACGCAGCTTCACAGTGCAGATGGACAATGACCCAAAGCATACTGCAAAAGCAACCAAAGAGTTTTTAGGGGAAAGAAGTGGAATGTTATGCAATGGCCAAGTCAATCACCTGACCTGAATCCGATTGAGCATGCATTCCACTTGCTGAAGACAAAACTGAAGGGAAAATGCCCCAAGAACAAGCAGGAACTGAAGACAGTTGCAGTAGAGGCCTGGCAGAGCATCACCAGGGATGAAACCCAGCGTCTGGTGATGTCTATGCGTTCCAGACTTCAGGCTGTAATTGACTGCAAAGGATTTGCAACGAAGTATTAAAAAGTGAAAGTTTGATTTATGATTATTATTCTGTCCCATTACTTTTGGTCCCTTAACAAGTGGGAGGCACATATGCAAACTGTTGTAATTCCTACACCGTTCACCTGATTTAGATGTAAATGCCCTCAAATTAAAGCTGACAGTCTGCAGTTAATGCACATCTTGTTAGTTTCATTTCAAATCCATTGTGGTGGTGTAAAGAGCCAAAAATGTTAGAATTGTGTCGATGTCCCAATATTTATGGACCTGACTGTATATGTAAATTGACGGCACTAAATAAGTACCTGAAATAAATGAATAAATGTAAAGCAGATTAGGGTTTTTAGTAAGAATAACGGCAATGTTAAAGTTCTACACTGCTATGTAAACACTCTGTATAATCTTACCGGAACACAAGGAGGAATCTTCTGCTACAGTGAGAGCTTCTAAGAATACAGCATGAAAATGAAATCATTCTTTGCTGAGCAACAGGTTACTAGAGCAAACAACTGCTACGACTACAATTCTTGGAAACAGTCCAAATTACAACTGGTTGCTTCTTTTTTGAAAACTCCAAATTTTAGTGCACATTATTTTCTGTACATTTCTAGATAATCATTCAGTTTGTCACTTCGGAATTATGAAATTCGAGTAAGTTATTCATACACACAAAGCTACGCCTTGCTAGCAAAAACCACCCTTTGTGGATATATACGTACTTTTTTTTTCCCACAAATTTCTTCTCTATGCTCTGAGTCTGCAAGCAGGGAATGCCCGTTTTGTATGTTATTCTAAAAACCGTACTCATAAAGCCGATTGATGCACCATCTTGAGTGGAGACAATACAGTAAGAAAAATATTTTTGCTCTTGTGTTAAAACTGTGTGTGCCAATCAGGAAACTGTACTGTATTGTTTGTAGAGGAGACGCCCAACCACACTGCTTGTAATACTTGCGCACTCACGAGAAGAATCATTTGAACTTTCGTAGAATGACCTCATCTGTCCTTTCTGTATTTGTAATTCTTAAAGGAAACCTGTTATAGGAGGAGCTCTGTAATGAGTCATATAGAGTAAAGAACCTGCCTTAGATGGGTGTGATATATACAGTACATAGAGAGAGAGAGATCATTGTTCCCCTGTACAAATCATTAGTAAAACCTCATCTGGAATATGCAGTTCAGTTTTGAGCCCCAATTCACAAAAAGAACATTGGGGAACAGGAGAAAGTACAGATAAGGGCAAACAAACTGATAAGAGGCATGGAGGAGCTCAGCTATGAGGAAAGATTAGAGGAACTGAATTTATCTTCTCTTGAGAAGAGGAGATTAAGGGGGATATGATCAACATGTATAAATACATCAGTGGTTCATATAGTGAACTCGGTGTAGAGCTATTCACCCTGAGGACAAGGGGGCACTCTTTACGTCTTGAGGAAAAGACATTTAAGCTGGGTTCACACCAGGGGCGGACTGACAACTCATGGGGCCCCCAGGCAATAGCGGATCATGGGGCCCCTGTGTCTTTGCCCAAACTCAAAAAAGCCTATGAAAAAGGTATCAGGGGCATCTCATGGGGCCCCCTACTGACCTCGGGCAGTGCCCGAGTTTCCAAATGGTCAGTCTGCCCCTGGTTCATACTGATGCGGTGTTGAATTTGCAGCGTGTTCTATGCAATTCCACACTGCATCATAATCACACCCCATTCATGCAAACTGATGTGAGTGTGTATGTTAACAACACCCAAAAATCGGTCTGCAAAACACAGTGTGATGTGCAGAATCAGATTGCCTAGGTGTGAATACCCATGCGATCCGATTCTAGTGCGGACCCAAAAAAGGGTCCTGCACCTTTTTGGTGCGGGTGCGGTGCAATTTGAGCCATGCAATATGTATGACTCCAATCACAACGTACACAAATCTCATGTGATTTGCACAGGAATGCGGTGCGGTTCCTGTGCAAATCACATGCAATGTACCGCACCGCATTAGTGTGAACCTAGCCTTAATCTCCAAACACGAAAAAGTTTCTTCACAGTAAGAACTGTGAAAATGTGGCATAGACTCCCTCAAGACTTGGTTCTCGCCAGCTCAGTGGATTGTTTTAAAAAAGTCCTGGATTCTTTCTTAGATGCACAGAATATAACTGGATACTAACATTTATAGGTAAAGTTGATCCAGGGAATATCCGAATGCCTCTCGGGTGATCAGGAAGGATTTTTTTCCTCTGCAGGAGCAAATTGGATCATGCTTTGCTGGGTTTTTTGCCATCCTCTGAATCAACTGTGGGTGTAGGATTATAACTTTTTTTTTTTTTAATTTTATGGTTGAACTGAATAGACTTTTGTCTTTTTTCAGCCGGACTAACCATAACATTATGACCACTGAGAGTTAAAGTGAATAACATTGTTTATCTTATTACAATGGTATCTGAAAATCAGTGGGATATTATAAGCAGGAAGTGATCATGTTGCCCTGAAGATGTTGAAAGCAGAAAAAATGGGCAGGCATAAGGATATGAGTGACTTTGACAAAGGCCAAATGTAATGGGTAGATGACTGGGTCAGAGCAAAACTGCTCTCTTGTGAGATTTGCTCGGGTCTGCAGTGGTCAGGACCTACCAAAAAGTGGTCCAAGGAAGGAAAACCGGTGAACCAGCAACAAGGTCATAGGTGCACTTCAGTTCAATCCAAAAGAAGAGCTACTGTAGCTCAAATTGCTGAAAATGTTCATGCTGGTGCCCAAAGAAAGGTGTTAAAACAAAGTAAATTGCAATTTATAGGGTATTGAGTTGTGTAGATGCAGACTGATCAGGTCCATGTCCATGCTGACCCGTGTCCACAGCAAAAAGCGCCTACAATGGGCACATGAGCATCAGAATTGGACAATGGAGCAATGGAAGGTGGCCTGGTCTGATGAATTAAAGAATAGTTGAGGTATTGACTTGGTCTCCAAATTCTCCAAGATCTCAATCCAATTGAGCATTTGTGGGATGTGCTGGAAAAACAAGTCTGATCCATGGAAGCTCCACCTCGCAACTTACAGGACTTAAAGAATCTACTATTGACAGCTTGATGCCAGATACCACTATACGCAGTAAATGTAAGGTGGAGAGTTGATAACTACGTTATATTACCATGGAAGGAATTATCCCTGAACAATAGTCAATTAGAAAACCCAATTACATGGGAATATACACTATATTGCCAAAAGTATTGGTCGGCCTGCCTTTACACTCACATGAACTTTAATGGCATCCCAGTCTTAGTCCGTATGGTTCAATATTGAGTTGGCCTGCCCTTTGCAGCTATAACAGCTTCAACTCTTCTGGGAAGGCTGTCCACAAGTTTTAGGAGCGGGTCTATGGGAATATTTTGCCATTCTTCCAGAAGCCCATTTGTGAGGTCAGGCACTGATGTTGGATGAGAAGGCCTGGCTCACGGTCTCCGCTCTAATTCATAGCAAAGGTGTTCTGTTGGGTTGAGGTCAGGACTCTGCACAGGTCAGTCAAGTTCCTCTATCCAAAATTCGCTCATCCATGTCTTTATGGACCTTGCTTTGTGCACTGGTGCGCAGTCATGTTGGAACAGTAAGGGGCCATCCCCAAACTGCTCCCACAAAGTTGGGAACATGGAATTGTCCAAAATGTCTTGGTATGCTGACGCCTTAAGAGTTCCCTTCACTGAAACTAAGAGGCCAAGCCTAACCCCTGAAAAACAACCCCACACCATAATCCCCCCTTCACCAAACTTTACACTTGGCACAATGCAGTCAGGAAAGTACCGTTCTCCTGGCAACCACCAAACCCAGACATGTCCATCGGATTTCCAGACAGAGAAGTGTGATTCACCACTCCAGAGAACATGTCTCCACTGCTCTAGAGTCTAGTGGTGGCATGCTTTACACCACTGAATCCGATGCTTTGCATTGCACTTGGTGATGTAAGGCTTGGATGCAGCTGCTCAGCCATGGAAACCCATTCCATGAAGCTCTCTATGCACTGCTGTTGTGCTAATCTGAAGGCCACACCAAGTTTGAAGGTCTGTAGTTACTGACTCTGCAGACAGTTGGCGACTTCCACTCACTGTGCCCTTCAGCATACGCTGTCATTTTACGTTGCTTTTGTTCCCAGTTGCTTCCACTTTCTTATAATACCACTATCAATGACACAATTGCGATAAACAATAGTTATAAGAAAGTCCAGCCATCTTGGTGAGTTATTTTATACCGTTTCTTTGTACTCTCCACGTGGATACTCTGTACCTTTTAATAAAGTACTACACTATTAGCCGATTTTCTCTGGCCCTTTTGTGAGCAAACTCCTCAGGATTTCTCATCACGGTTTGCATGCTGCTTGGTGTCATCATTCCTATCTGAAATCATCCTGATCTTCATGGTCCTATGACTGATGGGTGTGCTGCCTCACTTATCTGGGGAAGAAACCAGCTGTTCATGCGCATTTTATATGTGCTTCTGGTGAGTGCATATAAACAATACTTTTTCACGGATTCACCAGCACTGGATGTCCCCTGTTCACGGATTTATTTTCTGGAATTTCTTATAACTGTTGTTTATCGCAATTGTATCATGTGATATATGTTCACTATCAGTCACTATTCATTTTATATCACCCAACGCTGACCACTCAGTGTTAAGGATACCATCACCACACTTATCAGTATATTAATTATTGTTATATTAATAACTCATGAACTCTCACACTTTAGACTGGTAGCGCTGATCAAAGCACCTCACTGTGTCTGCCTTTTAATATTGCTGCTATTCGTTCTATTGCTGCTTCTATTCACCTTATTATTTGTTTATGTATATGCACATGTTTTAGAAGTATTTCATTTGATTCATTCATTACTTTAGCGATGCACCTTTTATATTTCAGTCACTAGAGAGGATACCAAGGACGGTCCTTTAGTGCTAGCAGCTTATACTTTTCTACACACCCATAGCGCTCACTGACATTCCATATACATAATAACACTAACAGTTGAGCGTAGAATATTTAGTAGCAAGGAAATTTCACGGATGGACCTATTGCACAGGTGGCAACCTATCACGGTTCCACACTTGAATTCACTGAGCTCCTGAGAGCGACCCATTCTTTCACAAATGTTTGTAGAAGCAGTCTGCATGCCTAGGTGCTTTATTTTATACATCTGTGGCCATGTAGGTGATTGGAACACCTGAATCCAATGATTTACTGTAGAGGGATGTCCCAATACTTTTGGCGATGAAGTGTGTGTATGTGTGTATATATATATATATATATATATATATATATATATATATATACATACAGGTGAAACAAAAAAAATTAGAATATCGTGCAACAGTTCATTTATTTCAGTAATGCAACTTAAAAGGTGAAACTAATATATGAGATAGACTCATTACATGCAGAGCAAGATAGTTCAAGCCGTGATTTGTCATAATTTTGATGATTATGGCTTACAGCTCATGGAAACCCCAAATCCACAATCTCAGAAAATTAGAATATTGTGAAAAGGTGCAATATTCTAGGCTCAAAGTGTCCCACTCTAATCAGCTAATTATGCCATAACACCTGCAAAGGGTTCCTGAGCCTTTAAATGGTCTCTCAGTCTGGTTCAGTAGGAATCACAATCAT
The DNA here is from genome assembly GCF_062004578.1 of Staurois parvus. Lineage (NCBI taxonomy): Eukaryota > Metazoa > Chordata > Amphibia > Anura > Ranidae > Staurois > Staurois parvus. Next base: position 745,942 of record NW_028318063.1, on the reverse strand, counting down.
GGGAGACTGCTGACTTAGACAGTTGTGCAGAAAACCATCATTGACACCCTCCATAAGGAGGGAAAGCCTCAAAAGGTAATTGCAAAAGAAGCTGGATGTTCACAAAGTGCACAAGCAGCAGGGATGACCTCAGCCTGGAGAGGATTGTCAGGAAAAGGCCATTCAAAATTGTTGGGGACTTTCACAAGGAGTGGACTGAGGCTGGAGTTAGTGCATCAAGAGCCACCACACACAGACGGATCCTGGACATGGGCTTCAAATGTCGTATTCCTCTTGTCAAGCCGCTCCTGAACAACAAACAACGTCAGAAGCGTCTTACCTGGGCTAAAGAAAAACAGACCTGATCTGTTGCTCAGTGGTCCAAAGTCCTCTTTTCTGATGAGAGCAACTTTTGCATCTCATTTGGAAATCAAGGACCCAGAGTATGGAGGAAGAATGGAGAGGCACACAGTGCAAGATGCTTGAAGTCCAGTGTGAAGTTTCCACAGTCTGTGTTGATTTGAAGAGCCATGTCATCTGCTGGTGTTGGTCCACTGTGCTTCATTAAGTCCAGGGTCAACGCAGCTGTCTACCAGGAGATTTTGGAGCACTTCATGCTTCCTTCCGCAGATGAGCTTTATGGGGATGCTGACTTCATTTTTCAGCAGGACCTGGCACCTGCCCACACTGCCAAAAGCACCAAAACCTGGTTCAATGACCGTGGGATTACTGTGCTTGATTGGCCAGCAAACTCTCCTGACCTGAACCCCATAGAGAATCTATGGGGCATTGCCAAGAGAAAGATGAGAGACATGAGACCTGAACAATGCAGAAGAGCTGAAGGCCGCTATTTAAGCACCCTGGTCTTCCATAACACCTCAGCAGTGCCACAGGCTGATAGCTTCCATGCCACGCTGCATTGAGGCAGTAATTGCCGCAAAAGGGGCCCAAACCAAGTACTGAGTACATATGCATGCTTATACTTTTTAGAGGTCCGATATTGTTCTATGTACAATCCTTGTTTTATTGATTGCATGTAATATTATAATTTTCTGAGATTGTGGATTTGGGGTTTTCATGAGCTGTAAGCCATAATCATCACAATTCTGACAAATCACGGCTTGAACTATCTTGCTTTGCATGTAATGAGTCTATTTCATATATTAGTTTCACCTTTTAAGTTGCATTACTGAAATAGATGAACGTTTGCACGATATTGTAATTTTTCGAGTTACACCTGTATATATGCTTCAGATAGTCAAGACGCAAAAGGTAGAAAAAAAATAAATATATATATATGCAATTTATTCCAGTGTTTCTGTCCCTGGAATGACAAGCAGAGGGTCATGAGCTGGACAGAGAGAGCCTAAGGCAGGCCAGAGCCCTTTGAGTGAGTACTAATGACCCTGGGAAGGAGAGAGACTGTAAAAAGCAAGCTGGCTGCAGGGTGAAGTGTTGTATGCTGCTTTCTCATGTAACTGCTGTGGATTGTCTACTATATGTCATTGACAAAGTATTGTCAAGTGACCCCAGATAGGATGTCTATGTGATGTGACTGTAATTGTCATCTTCTGGTAGTTTTTTGTGGACATTCTCTACTTCAGTATATAAAAGGCTAATGGAGGGGGATATCATGGGAAGGCCTCTGGCAAGGGGTTGGGCACAAGATTATAGAGGTTTAAGGCTTTGAGCAGGAGGGAGGTGTGTTGTTCTAGCAAGAAGATGCAGGGCAAGGACTTGTATCAATCGCCGCCAACTTGGGTCAAATGTTCAATTACACCTCAGCATACCTTCAGAGCTCTAGTGGAGTCTATTCCTCAACAGGTTATGGTGGGTGGTCATAATGTTATGGAGGATAGGTGTATGTACAAGGTTTCAGCTCATTTAACCATTATAGCACAGTGCACATGAGGGATTAAAATTATTGAGTGTGGTTTCTCTTATAATATGTTTTAGTCAATATTTTTTTTTGGTTTGACACTGTTTGGATAGTTTGCTATAATAAGTTATTATAGGACCTTGGGTGTTAGTACATCCGATCTGTGTACAACCTCCATCCTCCTGTAGGCTGTCCACACAGGTCTAGGCCTGCGAGGACATTATTTAAAAGGTCAGCTGGCGGACCTCTTTTTTTTTCGTTTTTTGCTTACTTTTGTTGGTCACTGGGTTTCTGTGGCTTTCAGTAATTTAGATACAGACATGCTAACGTGTCCCCTTTTTTTCACATTCTTTCCCTCTTTTACTCCCCCCCCCCCCCTTTTTTTCCTGAAAGAGAAGGTTCTGTTGTGCTTGCAAAGTAGCCTTTCCTCTTCTTTTTGGTTAAATAGGTAAAATTTAGATTTGTTCTTCAGATGTCAGAGATTTTGTCTCACCACAGAAAAGATCCCAGAATCTGTATGGTATGTATGAATCGAAAATACAGACTTTATTTCTTATCATTTTGAGATAAGACCCCCTCCGTTCATAATCAATATTTTACTAAGTGGATATTTAGCTCCAACGCTATGCAAAAATCAAATGAAGCTGGCATGGGGATCCATGTTTCCCTTTTATTTGAAATAGTCAGCAGTTCCACCTGTCAGTACTAGGGTTGTTGGTTTGAATCCCAGCCATGGCACCACCTGCCTGGAGTTTGCATGTTCTCCCTGTGCCTGCGTAGGTTGCCTCCGGGTACTCCGGTTTCCTCCCACACTCCAAAGACATGCTGATAGGTGAATTGGCTCCTATCTAAATTGGCCCTAGTATGTGTATGTATGAATGTGAATTCGGGACCTTAGATTGTACGTCCCCTAAGGGTTAGGGACTGATGTGAATGTACAATATTTATGTAATGCACTGCGTAAATTGACAGCTCTATATAAATACCTGAAATAAATAAATAATAAATAGTTCAGTGATATAGTGATTCAGAGGGGAGATATGTTTTTGTAACAGGTTGATTATTTGAAAAGCCAATTACTCTGGCTAATATAGATTTACCTAATCAATAACACGTACCATTTTCACTATCATTGCTTTCTCAGCTTGGGGATTTTGCTGAGGGAATGGTAACAAAAAAGGTGAAAAAAAAAGCCTGTCACATAATAGGGTAAATAAATCTTAGCATATTATTGTGAGTGATCAATAGATCCAGAATTATAGATAGCTGGCATTCTATCTAAATTTTTACTTTTTCTATAAAATTTTAGATCAGCCCTGTTCCTTCCCATGGTCCTTTTATGTGATGGGGGCCTCATCAAGTGGTAAGGAGTCTTGGGAGGTGAGGCCAAACTCAAGTCAAGTAATGAATCGTGCATGGACATTCTGCCAGTTTCCCACCATACGGTACTCTAGGAGAGGTGGAAACTTAAGGAGTGCAGTTTCATCTGACCCGACTGGGAACATACATCAGTCCTGCAGTAGGGACATAAGTGCTATATGACCTCACTTAACGGTTTGGTCATATATTCCAGGTGAGAGCACATCTGGTGAAGGGTGGTGTGTCACTATGTTGGAAATATTAATTTGGCACAAACGGTGTTGGAAGAAGCTTCTACACTTTACAGCAGTTTGTAGAGGAGAGTTCAGGGGTCAGGTGTAAGTGACACAGAGTCCAGGGGTCAGGTGTAAGTGACACAGAGTCCAGGGGTCAGTAGTATATGACACAGAGCACTGATTTTGCCTAAATGTGGGAGGAGCTTGTTGTAAATGTATATTATACATAATGTATAGAATGCAAAGGAGTAACAAAACAACATATAGTGTACACCATCATGTAGAGCCCACTTGTTCACATCAGATTCACCCTTTACATCAAGAATCACCAATACAATTCCTCCTCCCACAAGTTCCCAAGAGTTCCCCCCCCCCCCCAACCTCAGGGTCCCCAGAGTAATCCTCTTTACATCAGGGTTCCCAGAGTAATCCCATAATCCCCCTTACATCACAATTCCCAGGGTAATCCCCCTTACATCAGGGTCCCCACAATCACCCACTTAACATCAAGGTCCCTGGGGTTGCTCAGCCTTATCTCAGGGTCCCCAGAGCACCCCCCCTTCCCCCATTGCTTACATCAGGATCCCTAGAGTAATCCCCCTTACATCATGGTCCCCAGAATAATCCCCCACTGGGATGCGGGAATCAAGCAAATTTGCATAATGCATGGCTTGCCTTAGAGTAGCGAAACAATCAATTGCACAGCAGTAAAGGGTTAAATTAAGTGACCCCAACTATCTTGGGCTTTTCTATGGCTACAGGTAGATGACCTTCCATCTGGATGAGAGATATTATAACCAATATAGAGGTGTGGGTATTTTGTTCTTCTGTTTGTATTTTCCAGGCCCATGAGCAGGGGCGGACTGACAACTCATGGGGCCCCCGGGCAATAGGGAATCATGGGGCCCGTGTCCTTGCCCAAACTCAAAAAAGCCTATGAAAAAGGTATCATGGGCATATCATGGGGCCCCCTACTGACCCCGGGCCCTCGGGCGGTGCCTGAGTTTCCAAATGGTCAGTCCGCCCCTGCCCATGAGCTTCTTTACCTATTACTGGAGATAATTTATTGTGGACTAAGTTTAGAAGCTGTCTGTGTCTTATTCCTTAGTGAGGGATTGCATAAATATTGGCCTTCATGGTTTATACATCTTTTCAAGCATAGAGGTAAAGTATTCTCATGAAAATAGGCCCATGTCGTAATACCTACATTATAGTAGGATGTTACTTGACTAATTTATATATTATGGTCTTTCTTAGGCCCATTTTTGTCTTGGTACTATTAACCAGAAGATAGTTGGACTAGTATACGGAGTCTGCGTTTTTACCTGTGGACCGTTTGGGGAGTCTCGTGGGTCTCTCGCCTACTCATAGCCTGGTCTTTTCACCCCCATACCCAACATTTGGAGACTACCACTTTGTGTCGGCCTGAGGGAACCTGCAGTTGCTTGCCCTAGGGAGTCCATTACTATACAATGCACACTGGATAATTATGTAAGTGGTGACAAATGTTTTGTATACTGTGTTTTGTCTAAATCATATATACATATATTGTTTAAGCCTGTTTATCATTCTCAGATACATTGCTAGCCCCTGAAGAAGCAACCTTTGTCACGAAACATGTTGGGCGTTGATTGCACAGCTTGAATATCCCCCACCTTCTGGAAGAAATATCCTTTTCTTACATCTGTACTTAACACACTTGATGGAACCAGTTTTTTATGGTTGGTTGGTTGTGGTCTGTTAGCTGTGAGGTAATTTGTGCAATATAACTGTATACAAGATACAATTTAGAGGTGATGTGTTAATAAAAGAAAATTGATTTTATTTTTTTGTGTACTGAGTTTTTGTGCCTAAAAAGTCCATCCAATATCTTTCTCTCTTAAATTAAAGTAAACATTCTCACCTGATAACAGAAACTTCAGTGTATAGCTACTGCCCAACTGATGGTGTACCTCCACCTCCACTCTATACTGACAGGTCCAGCAAGCATGCATGAACGATCAGTGCACATTCTAGATCAGCTTTATTTGCTGCCGGGCTGATTGTCAGTGTGCAGCGATCGTTCAGTATAGAGTGGAGGTGGAAATACTCGATCAGGCTGGCAGTAAATCAGGCTGTGTGTGGAAAAAGTTCTGTGATCAGGGGAGAAGATTTCCTTTAATCCCACACAGTATTCTGTGTCTTCCTTTACAAGGAGATGAGAGCTGCTGGAGCTCTCATTGGGGCCCTGCCTGTATGCAGTGCACCTTCCTTGTCACATTCCTGGAAGAAGTAGTTAGCGTTTCCATGGCTGAGCAGCTGCATCCAAGCCTTACATTACCAAGTGCAATGCAAAGCACCACTGGACTCTAGAGCAGTGGAGACGTGTTCTCTGGAGTGACCAATCACACTTCTCTGTCTGGAAATCTGATGGACACGTCTGGGTTTGGCAGTTGCCAGGAGAACAGTACTTGCCTGACTGCATTATGCCAAGTGTTAAGTTTGGTGAAGGGGGGATTATGGTATTGAGTTTTCTTGCAGGGGTTGGGCTTGGCACCTTAGATCCAATAAAGGGAACTCTTAAGGTGCCAGCATACCAAGACTTGATGTACAATTTCATACTCCCAGCTTTGTGGGAACAGTTTGGGGATCGCTACTTCCTGTTCCAACATGACTGCTCACCAGTGCACAAAGCAAGGTCCATAAAGACATGGATGAGCGAGTTTGGGGTGGAGGAACATGACTGGCCTGCACAGAGTCCTGACCTCAACCCCATAGAACACCTTTGGAATTAATTAGAGTGGAGACTGTGAGCCAGGCCTTCTCATCCAACATCAGTTCCTGACCTTATAAATGTGCTTCTGGAAGAATGGTCAAACATTCCCATAGACACCCTCCTAAACCTTGTGGACGGCCTTCCCAGAAGAGTTGAAGCTGTTATAGCTGCAAAGGGCGGGCCAACTCAATATTGAACCCTACGGTCTAAGACTGGGATGCCATTAAAGTTCATGTGTGTGTACAGGCAGGAGTCCCAATACTTTCTGCAATATAGTGAATGTAATGCTGATTTCTTGCTCATTGCCTGTGATCGAATTGCAATTTATTTGTTTTTCAATTAGCAGAAGTTAAATCTGAAGGATGACACAATGATTTAATCCTGAATAAAACAACGAACCTCTCTGCCTATGTCATCTATTTGCACCTCACTGATTTTCTACAAATAAAATGGATTCAAGAAAACAATTGTGGAGTGGATGACAAGAGCTGCTTCTGTGTTCTGCCAACCAAACTGCAAGGCACTGTGGGTAAGGTAGTTCTGCTGCTGCTGCAGTGCCATGCGGTGGAGGAAAGAGGGAACTACAACCCCCAGCTGCTCCTCGCTGCTCCCTGACTCTGGGATCAGTGGCATAGATTGCCTGCACTTCCCAGCCCCTCTCCCTGGCTGCACAGCTCAGGATCCCTGGATCTGCTGCTGGGCTGCACACACTGATAGATCAGGTAGGGGAAGGGGATGGCATAGTGTGGATGATGCTTATATGGGGTGCATGTGATAAGAAGAGCTGATGCTGCATCAGATGCATTATAGACTCCATATGGTGGAAACAATAGGCTGCTGCTGGGGACAGGTTGTGGGTTGGCAGCTGCAGGTGGGGAGAGGGCTGGCACTGAGCTGGCTCCTGCTGTTGCACAGATCTTGATCAGAGACAATGCTGTATTATGCTGGAATGGGGTTGGTATCCTGTACACGGGATAGGGGAGAGGTAACCACATGTATGTACAGTGTATAGAAGAGCACAAAGTAATAGTAGGGAATAGCTACGTAGGGATGAACAGGATGCAGAGACAGAGGGATCAGGAAGAATCGATTTTCGGTTAGATTTTACAACAGACTGTTCCTTCCCCAGGTTCGTCCATTGCTTATTATCCCTTATGGATAAACTTCAGCTCAGTGCAGTTTTACACCAGCCGTAGGCAGATCAAAATTCTACCAGTTCAGCAGGAACCGGTTGAGATTCGATCCATCTATGGAAAAGCATACTAAAGTTGATCCATTGATCGACCTCAGTACAACCAGTCTGTCGGGTTTTTGTTCGCCCAATGACCACTGGTGGCTATCGCTGCCAGGTGTGATCGTTGCATTCTGCTGGTGGAGAAGGCTCCCCATGCTCCCCACACTGGCAGAACACAAATATGCCACACTGACTGTGTTGATGGGGGAATTGAGACATTTTTTTTCTTTCAATTTGTGGCTGAAGGAAAGAAAATTGTATCATCTATGGCCTGCCTTAGATGCAAAGAACTGGAGGTGAAGACACCAAGACAAGAAAATTTTGGTAAAAACAAAAAAAAAATGCAATTTGGAAGGTTTTAGGACGAATACGCTTTTAGCAACAGGGAATATTCCAGCACCCGGGAGGAACGGGTACAGCGTACAGCCCGCTGTCAGCAGCTTTGTTAAGCTGAGTATACACTAATAGAATTTCAAATGAAAATTTCTACAAAAATTCTCAGAAAGTTCAAATGTTGTTGGCAAAATTTTGAAATTAATGGATTTTACCGAATGAATACTACATACACTGTTAGAAATGCGTACATTTGAGAAAAAAGTTTCATCCTGCTCTATTGAATTTTCCCATCCCGGAGGTAGAAAACGAATGCAGATTTACCCCACTAGTGATTCAAAAAAGGAAATTCTGTTAGTATAAAGCCAGCTTCAAGCTGGCCATAGATGGAATGAAATTTGGCCAGCTCAGCAGAAACCGGTTGAATTACTATCCATCTGTAGTTGTTGGCATATTTTCATTCCAGCAGGGTCTGCAGTCATTCGGCTGCTGTGCCAACCAGCGTATTCTGACAGAGGGGGAATCCCGTTGTCAGAATACAATAGTGCAGCAGGGAGGATGCCTTCATCCACCACGACTGTATGGATAAGGGAATCTGTTCCCTTTTTTTTTTTTATATTTTGTCAGCTGGCGGGTTGAGGGCAGTGTTAGTTCAGAAATATATGAACGTGGAATTTTTGCATTTGGGGCATACACTCAGAACAGCACACCCCTGCTGTATATTTCAGCCTGTCATTGATTCTAATAGGGCTGCTGACAGCAAGTTGTATGTTGCACCTGTTTCTCCAACAGGACTGGATTTAGCCTGTCTGATGTGGGGGTGCAGTAAAAAATGTCAGGGGGGCAGACGATGAGCGGTCAGCAGGGCCAGAGGACAGGGGTCACTGCCGGCAGGGCGGACAGGGGTCACTGCCGGCAGGGCTGCAGGACAGGGGTCACTGCCGGTAGGGCCGGAGGACATAGTGTCAGGCTAGGGCAGTATAGTGCCAGGGGCGGAGGACAGGGGTCACTGCCAACAGGGGCGGAGGACAGGGGTCACTGCCAGCAGGGGCGGAGGACAGGGGTCACTGCCAGCAGGGGCGGAGGACAGGGGTCACTGCCGGCAAGGGCGGAGGACAGGGGTCACTGCCGTCAGGGCAGAAGACAGGGGCACAACTCCTTCTCCCATCCTTGCACTGTCCACAGGCAGCAGAGCTCCTCCACTTCACACGATGCATTACTGAGATCAGTATAGTGTCAGTTTAGGGCGGTATAGTGCCAGTCAAGGACAGTATAGTGTCAGGTTAGGGCAGTATAGTGTCAGTCAAGGGCGGTATAGTGTCAGGCTAGGGCGGTATAGTGTCAGGTTAGGGCGGTGTAGTGTCAGGTTAGGGCGGTATAGTGTAATGTTAGGGCGATATAGTGTCAGGTTAGGGCGGCATAGTGCCAGGTTAGGGCTGTATAGTGTCAGGTTAGGGCAGTAAAGTATCTGAATAGGGTGGTATAGTGGCAAGTTAGGGCAGTATAATGGCAGATTAGGGCAGCATAGTGTCAGGTTAGGGAAGCATAGTGGCAGGTTAGGGAGGTAAAGTATCTGATTAGGGCGGTATAGTGTCAGATTAGGGTGGTATAGTGTCAGGTTAGGGTGGCATAGTGTCAGGTTAGGGCTGTATAGTGTCAGGCTAGGGCGGCATAGTGTCAGGCTAGGGCGGCATAGTGTCAGGCTAGGGCGGCATAGTGTCAGGCTAGGGCGGTACAGTGTCAGGCTAGGGCGGTAAAGTATCTGATTAGGGCAGTATAGTGTCAGGTTAGGGCAGTGTAGTATCAGTTTAGGGTGGTAAAGTATCTGATTAGGGGAGTATAGTGTCAGGCTAGGGCAGTGTAGTGTCAGTTTAGGGCGGTAAAGTATCTGATGAGGGGAGTATAGTGGCAGGTTAGGGTAGTATAGTGGCAGGCTAGGGTGGCATAGTGGCAGGTTAGGGCAGTATAATGGCAGGTTAAGGTAGTACAATGGCAGGTTAGGGTTGGCTTTGTGGAAGCACAACTAAAATCAGGGGGGGTGGGGCATAGCCCACTGCAGCACCCCCCTAGATCCAGCCATGTCCTCCCAGGTGTTGGAATATACTAGTTTCCACTATATGGCCTCATGCACATGGACAATTGCAGGCGTAAAATATAACTGGCGTAGTAGCGTTATGCAGTGCCTAAATAGTGTCATGTGGGGTGTATAGGACTTTTATTCTAGGTGTATTTTCTGCATGCAATGTGTGTGTGCAGGAAAGTGCCTGTGTGCGTGAGCCCTTAATGGGTTAAACATGTCAGTTTATTTGTATTTGGGTCTGCCTGTTTGCTCAAAGTAGAACTAAAGGTTTTTTTTTTCCATTTTGGATAGAATAAGGGAGGGGTTTTCTTCACCATCTTTGTCCAATTGGGGAGATTTCCCTTCGCTTCCTGTCCCATAGCCAAATAAGAAATGAGAAAATCCCTGCAAATAAAGGTAATTTCTTGGAGACCCCCAAGTCACCAGAACTAGTGTCCCCATTGGAAGATTTCCCCTCTATTACTTTTCTGGGGACAACCCAAAATGTGCGATTTTCTGGGTACAACCCAAAATGTGCGATGTTCTTTTATTTTCACTTTCAACGATACAGATAAACAGGACAAATAGAGTCAATAAAAACTGATAGGGGTTTTAATCCCTCTGTACTCTATCCAAAACTAAAAAAAAAGTTTTGCCCTTAGTTGTACTTTAAGGCTCCATGCACACTAGTGTTTTTTTTTAAGCTCAAATAAAAGGTTGGAAAAAAGAGGGATAAAATTGCCGGTAATAGCGTTTTATAGTAGCGTTCAGAAGTGTTTAGGAGTGTTAGCGTTTTATTAGTGTTTTTAAGTACATCTACAGGAAAAAGAAAAAAACTATTAGGAATGTTTTAGTAGTGTTTAGCAGCATTTCTTTGCTGGAAAAACACTTTAAAAAAGTCTACAAAAACAATTTTTTTTCTGCTCTTAGACGCTGAAGCTCAAAAAATGCTAATAGCCTACAGTAGTGTGCAATGACATAAAGGATACCACTACTAAGAAAAAAATATGCTGATTATAGCTAGCTCCTAGGACAGTGGTTCTTAACCTGGGTTCGATCGAACCCCAGGGGTTCGGTGAGTCAGTCTCGGGGGTTCGGCGGAGGTGAAGACCCACACCCGACTCATATGATTCGTGCAGTAAATATTCATTATTATGTTTTTGTTTTTGTGTGAAAATCATGTTTTAATGGTTTTGTTCTTAACGGTTTTGTTCATTTTGTGCACCTATGTATAAATATATACCTAAATATATACCTATGTTTTGAATTTTAAAAATCATATTTTATTTTTCCAATTAAGAAGGGTTTGGTGAATGCGCATATGAAACTGGTGGGGTTCAGTACCTCCAACAAGGTTAAGAACCACTGTCCTAGGAGCTTCTAGAGTGCATGGAGCCTAATATATTTTATTTATTTATGGTACTTGTATATCTTAAATATATCTTTTCATCCATTCAGGTTAAGGCTGCAATCACACCTGCGCATTTCTTTTCAAATCTTTTTTATTAGAGTTTTGTATAAAAGTACACAAATACAAGGTTCAGGTTAGAAAGGGGTACACACATCTCTTGCTCAACATCACATCTCAAATACAGTCTTAAGATTGCTATATCAGACCTAAAAAGGCCCAAAGGTCATGAATAAAATATACATCAACTGTAAGTAGCAATAGGTGGAGGTTACATGTCCAAACAAAATGCCCACACATATAGCGTACTGTAGTTACATAGAATTTTACTAATATTAGTCCTAGTTAACCCGGGTATACAGGCCCATCCGAACCAGACCTCTTGAGAAGATTACATATAACAAACGAGGAGGAAAGGAGAAGAACAAACAACTTAGGTGCCAGAGGGTAAGGAAAAGAAAGAAAGTGGGAACCAAAGTAACCCTAAGGGGAAGGAAGTAACAGAGCTCACATAAGATTATTTAGGACCATCTCTCACTCAACTCTAAACATTACTGTTGATTGACAAAAAGATTTCGTTCCATCGGGACCGCTTCGTTTCAAATTTCCCCATAGACTGATGGGTAACTGCTAAGGCCCTCTCGCATACATAGTGTATCTGTACTCTGTGAGTCCACCTGCGCATTTCTTAAACGTGCGGTAAAACACACAAAACTGCATTTTGCTGCACATTTATGAAATGCGCTGATTTGGCAGGTCGTGCTTGCAGTGTCATAATTGTTAATGACACCCAAGCACAGGTAGCAGATGCATGTCTTGCCACGCAACAAAAAACACCCAATGTTGCACAACCAAAAAGGTTCTGGCGCTACTTTTGGGGCATTTATCACTCCTAGGGCAGCCCATTACAGTGAAAGGGCTGCCCCATGAACATTAAAACGTGTTCCTGCTACGCTCAGGTGTGAAAGGGACCTAAAGCAGAATTAAACCCTAGCTCCAATTGTCCAGCGCATGCCAGGACCCTCACCAGCCCTTGCCTCTTCTCACCAATGTCTTCTGGAGGCCATGATTGGCCGGTGCAGGGTTCGGAACTCCCATGCATGTGCAGGAGTTCGGTCATCTCAGCACACAGGCACACTGCAGGAATGTATACTGAGCTGCACATGCACAGCTCAGTGATCATTTTACAGAGGACTGGGAGCAGGCTCATAGGTGTATTTTATTGCAGAAGAAACCCTTAACCAAACATTTACTGTACTGCAGCTCATCAGTCTTTAGATGTGGTGACTGCATTAGCTTTCCTTTTTTCAGGCTTTTTTTCTCCCTTTTTTTTTTCCTGGTAACCTTGTGACAACATACTTTTTGTGCCCTGATGTTTTTTTTTTTTGCTTTTCTCTGCTGTGTCTGTGAGGGTCGGCAATGGTTGTCATACAGTACATGCTGGACTTTAAATAGGCCTTCTTTGTTCTTCACCATTACATAGTAGATTGATGGGACTAGTAGTCTACACAATAAAATAAGGTTCTTTTTGCTTTCTTTGCAGCCACAGGATGTGGCAAGAATGTTGCATTTCTGGCAGAATCCACAGGTATTTTCTTTCCTTGCTGAAAATGTAAAAAGCTTGTCTGAAAAGTAAAAGAAACTAACTCAGGCGCCACATTAAGGACTTGTATGTTGCAATATAGTATAGATACACTTTAGGACACATCCCTAAAGTCTTCTGCCAACATCCCTTAGGTGGGCCTCCATCCCAACTAAGCATCCCCTCAAAACCATGCTAATATCTTGATCAAACATTTTATTGAATTTCCAAAGCCAAGAAACAAGCCTAGGACATTTGAAATACATGTACAGAAAAAAGGAGGATAAAGGGGAACAAGTTGCCATACGGCAAAGGGGAAATGTCGTACAAAAACATGTAATAAGGAACCATGGAGAGACATGAGGGAATATTGTAAAACAAAGGGTGGCAAGTCATGGTTAAGCTCTAGACAGTGAGCACTACTCCCAAAAACAACATGAAAATAACATGTAAGGCAATGAGAGAAGGACAGAAGTAAGAAGGACAGAGGGGGGAAGATTAGGAGTGACCAAGGGAAAGAACAGAGGAGGGGATGGAGGGATGTATGACTTCTGGGAAAGAAGGGGCAATCTCGGAACCAGACCAGTGTATAGTTTAATTAATAGGGCCACCACTAAGCGAGACTACAGAATGTTAAGGGAGGAGCAGCGAATCATCAAAGTTCAGTGGAAGGAAATGTTCCACCCATGGGGTCCAGATCGACAGGAACTTGGGAACAGAATCCAGAATGGTGGCTTCCACTTTGGCTTGAATCATTGCTTGAGTAAGCTTATTCTTAACTGCTAGAATACACAGAGATGGGAACTTCCACAATTTGGCCATAATCTGCTTGGCTGCCATAGTGATTTGCAATAGAAGTTTGAATTTGAATTTGGAAATGGAGGGGGGATGAAGATTTAAGAGGGCTACAGTCGGATCTGGTGATAACTGTTTTGCGAGGATGGCATATGAAACATTTTGGCCCAAAGGCTTGAGCTAAACCATGCTAATATCTAAAAGAGATAAAGGGAGCACTTTGCTGGTTTTGTGCAACTACAAGCCTCAGGATGCACACTGGGACTTGTAGTTCCACATAGATCTAGCTCTCTCACTCTGTAAGGGTCACCAAACATGTTACAATCTAACCATACAATCTCTGCACAATCCACGTTGGATCTACCAAAACTATGTAATAGGAAGATCTTCACATTCTATCCAATTAGTTTGTATCCAATCAGACAGGCCCTTGCACTACATACTTGTTGGTAGCTCTAACGGAGATTGTACAGTCAGAATATAACATGAGTGGTGAGATTAGGTAGTAAGGGAACATTTCCCCAATGGGGCCTGGTGATATAACAGGGATAGGAAGTGAGGGAACATTTCCGCAATGGGGCCAGTTACAATACAAGGACAGGAAGCAATGGAACATCTCCCCAATGGGGCCTTGTGACATTACAGGGACAGGAAGTGACGGAACATTTCCCAATGGGTCCCGGTGATATTATACAAGGACTGGAATCAAAGAAACATTTCCTCAATGTGGTTTGATGACAATACAAGAACAGGAGGTGAGAGAACATTTCCCCAAATGGGCCCGGTAACATTACTGGGACAGGAAGTGATGGAACATTTCCCCAATTGGGCCTGGTGATAATACAAGGACAGAAATCAAGGGAACATTTCCTCAATGTGGTCTGATGACAATACAGGAACAGGAAGCGAGGGAACATTTCCCCAATGGGGCTTGGTGCTATTACAGGGATAGGAAGTGAGAGAACATTTCCCCAAAGGAGCCCGGTGACAATAAAGGGACAGGAAGTGATGGAACATTTCCTTAATGGGGCCCGGTGACATTACTGGGAAAGGAAGTGATGGAACATTTCCCCAATGGGACCCGGCGACATTACTGGGACAGGAAGTGATGGAACATTTCCCCAATGGGGCCCAGTGATAATACAAGGACAGAAATCAAGGGAACATTTCCTCAATGTGGTCTGATGACAATACAGGAACAGGAAGCGAGGGAACATTTCCCCAATGGGGCTTGGTGCTATTACAGGGATAGGAAGTGAGAGAACATTTCCCCAAAGGAGCCCGGTGACAATAACGGGACAGGAAGTGATGGAACATTTCCTTAATGGGGCCCGGTGACATTACTGGGAAAGGAAGTGAGAAAACATTTCCCCAATGGGGTACAGTGGCAATACAGGGACAGAAAGTGAGAAAACATTTCCCCAATGGGACCTGATGACTAGAGATGAGCGAATCGAAGTATCCGAAGTGGAATTCGAGTCGAATATCGGAAAAATTTCGATTCGTGCCGAATCCGAAAAACAGCCTAATTCGGACGCGCGAATCGAAATTTTTCCGAAAATGGCGGCTGACATGTGCGGCGACGGAGCGGGGATGTCGGGGAAGGCGCGCAGACAAGGCGCGCTGCCCCATAATGCATTCCTCAACGACATGTGATCGCATCAGCCAATCAGCAGCCAGCCAGCCAGCACTGTGTAATGGTCGAGGTATATATAGCGGCCATTTTGGAAATCTTCATTTGCCTGCAGTCATTGAACAGAGGCAGACCGCTCTGTACTAGGGACAGGGACAGAGTTAGGGCCACAGAAACGAGAATTGGGGACAGAGAGAAGTTACTTAGGGACAGAGAACCATTACTCAGGGACACAGACTTGTTAATGAGGGCCACAGAATCGTTATTTAGGGACAAAGAAACGCTAGTTAGGGCCACAGAATTCATACTCAGGGACAGACAGAATTTTCACTCAGTGCCAGAGAATTGTTACTTAGGGCCACAGAAACGTTATTAGGGCCACAGAATTTTTACTCAGGGACAGACAGAATTGTTACTGAGTGCCAGAGAATTGTTACTCAGGGACAGACAGAATTGTTACTGAGTGCCAGAGAATTCTTACTCAGGGCCACAGAATTCATTCTCAGGGACAGACAGAATTGTTACTCAGGGACAGACAGAATTGTTACTGAGTGCCAGAGAATTGTTACTCAGGGACAGACAGAATTGTTACTGAGTGCCAGAGAATTGTTACTCAGGGACAGACAGAATTGTTACTGAGTGCCAGAGAATTGTTACTCGCACAGACACAAAATTGTTACTTGCACAGACACAGAATTGTTACTCGCACAGACACAGAATTGTTACTGAGTGCCAGAGAATTGTTACTCAGGGACAGACAGAATTGTTACTGAGTGCCAGAGAATTGTTACTCAGGGACAGACAGAATTGTTACTGAGTGCCAGAGAATTGTTACTCAGGGACAGACAGAATTGTTACTGAGTGCCAGAGAATTGTTACTCAGGGACAGACAGAATTGTTACTGAGTGCCAGAGAATTGTTACTCGCACAGACACAAAATTGTTACTTGCACAGACACAGAATTGTTACTCGCACAGACACAGAATTGTTACTCAGGGCCACAGAATTCATACTCAGGGACAGACAGAATTGTTACTGAGTGCCAGAGAATTGTTACTCAGGGACAGACAGAATTGTTACTGAGTGCCAGAGAATTGTTACTCAGGGACAGACAGAATTGTTACTGAGTGCCAGAGAATTGTTACTCGCACAGACACAAAATTGTTACTTGCACAGACACAGAATTGTTACTCGCACAGACACAGAATTGTTACTCAGGGCCACAGAATTCATACTCAGGGACAGACAGAATTGTTACTGAGTGCCAGAGAATTGTTACTCAGGGACAGACAGAATTGTTACTGAGTGCCAGAGAATTGTTACTCGCACAGACACAAAATTGTTACTTGCACAGACACAGAATTGTTACTCGCACAGACACAGAATTGTTACTCAGGGCCACAGAATTCATACTCAGGGACAGACAGAATTGTTACTGAGTGCCAGAGAATTGTTACTTGCACAGACACAAAATTGTTACTTGCACAGACACAGAATTGTTACTCGCACAGACACAGAATTGTTACTGAGTGCCAGAGAATTGTTACTCAGGGACAGACAGAATTGTTACTGAGTGCCAGAGAATTGTTACTCAGGGACAGACAGAATTGTTACTGAGTGCCAGAGAATTGTTACTCAGGGACAGACAGAATTGTTACTGAGTGCCAGAGAATTGTTACTCAGGGACAGACAGAATTGTTACTGAGTGCCAGAGAATTGTTACTCGCACAGACACAAAATTGTTACTTGCACAGACACAGAATTGTTACTCGCACAGACACAGAATTGTTACTCAGGGCCACAGAATTCATACTCAGGGACAGACAGAATTGTTACTGAGTGCCAGAGAATTGTTACTCAGGGACAGACAGAATTGTTACTGAGTGCCAGAGAATTGTTACTCAGGGACAGACAGAATTGTTACTGAGTGCCAGAGAATTGTTACTCGCACAGACACAAAATTGTTACTTGCACAGACACAGAATTGTTACTCGCACAGACACAGAATTGTTACTGAGTGCCAGAGAATTGTTACTCAGGGACAGACAGAATTGTTACTGAGTGCCAGAGAATTGTTACTCAGGGACAGACAGAATTGTTACTGAGTGCCAGAGAATTGTTACTCAGGGACAGACAGAATTGTTACTGAGTGCCAGAGAATTGTTACTCGCACAGACACAAAATTGTTACTTGCACAGACACAGAATTGTTACTCGCACAAACACAGAATTGTTACTCAGGGCCACAGAATTCATACTCAGGGACAGACAGAATTGTTACTGAGTGCCAGAGAATTGTTACTCAGGGACAGACAGAATTGTTACTGAGTGCCAGAGAATTGTTACTCAGGGACAGACAGAATTGTTACTGAGTGCCAGAGAATTGTTACTCGCACAGACACAAAATTGTTACTTGCACAGACACAGAATTGTTACTCGCACAGACACAGAATTGTTACTCAGGGCCACAGAATTCATACTCAGGGACAGACAGAATTGTTACTGAGTGCCAGAGAATTGTTACTCAGGGACAGACAGAATTGTTACTGAGTGCCAGAGAATTGTTACTCAGGGACAGACAGAATTGTTACTGAGTGCCAGAGAATTGTTACTCGCACAGACACAAAATTGTTACTTGCACAGACACAGAATTGTTACTCGCACAGACACAGAATTGTTACTCAGGGCCACAGAATTCATACTCAGGGACAGACAGAATTGTTACTGAGTGCCAGAGAATTGTTACTCAGGGACAGACAGAATTGTTACTGAGTGCCAGAGAATTGTTACTCAGGGACAGACAGAATTGTTACTGAGTGCCAGAGAATTGTTACTCGCACAGACACAAAATTGTTACTTGCACAGACACAGAATTGTTACTCGCACAGACACAGAATTGTTACTCAGGGCCACAGAATTCATACTCAGGGACAGACAGAATTGTTACTGAGTGCCAGAGAATTGTTACTCGCACAGACACAAAATTGTTACTTGCACAGACACAGAATTGTTACTCGCACAGACACAGAATTGTTACTGAGTGCCAGAGAATTGTTACTCAGGGACAGACAGAATTGTTACTGAGTGCCAGAGAATTGTTACTCAGGGACAGACAGAATTGTTACTGAGTGCCAGAGAATTGTTACTCAGGGACAGACAGAATTGTTACTGAGTGCCAGAGAATTGTTACTCAGGGACAGACAGAATTGTTACTGAGTGCCAGAGAATTGTTACTCGCACAGACACAAAATTGTTACTTGCACAGACACAGAATTGTTACTCGCACAGACACAGAATTGTTACTCAGGGCCACAGAATTCATACTCAGGGACAGACAGAATTGTTACTGAGTGCCAGAGAATTGTTACTCAAGGACAGACAGAATTGTTACTGAGTGCCAGAGAATTGTTACTCAGGGACAGACAGAATTGTTACTGAGTGCCAGAGAATTGTTACTCGCACAGACACAAAATTGTTACTTGCACAGACACAGAATTGTTACTCGCACAGACACAGAATTGTTACTGAGTGCCAGAGAATTGTTACTCAGGGACAGACAGAATTGTTACTGAGTGCCAGAGAATTGTTACTCAGGGACAGACAGAATTGTTACTGAGTGCCAGAGAATTGTTACTCAGGGACAGACAGAATTGTTACTGAGTGCCAGAGAATTGTTACTCGCACAGACACAAAATTGTTACTTGCACAGACACAGAATTGTTACTCGCACAGACACAGAATTGTTACTCAGGGCCACAGAATTCATACTCAGGGACAGACAGAATTGTTACTGAGTGCCAGAGAATTGTTACTCAGGGACAGACAGAATTGTTACTGAGTGCCAGAGAATTGTTACTCAGGGACAGACAGAATTGTTACTGAGTGCCAGAGAATTGTTACTCGCACAGACACAAAATTGTTACTTGCACAGACACAGAATTGTTACTCGCACAGACACAGAATTGTTACTCGCACAGACACAGAATTGTTACTCAGGGCCACAGAATTCATACTCAGGGACAGACAGAATTGTTACTGAGTGCCAGAGAATTGTTACTCAGGGACACCTAATCGTTGAATTAAATAGTATGTCAGACAACATGCAGAGGAGTGGCAGAGGAGGCAATGTTTTAGGAGCGAGCAGACGTGGCAGCAGAGGAAGGGGTCGAGGCAGCAGTATTCGCAGCCAGAGGCCAGTGCTCCCGGTGTCATCCAGCGGTCGTGTCTCCACCGACAACCCTGCCGTCATTGATTGGTTGGCTCGGTCGTCTTCCTCTTCCCAGGTCACCTCTGACACCTACAGCCAACGGTCGGTGGGTACGTCAGACACAACCGTTAGTTGGCATGGCCCGGGAGCAAGCCCACTGAAATCACGTGTCCTCTACCTGCCCCTGTCCTTTGCTGTTCCCTCACCAAGCGAAGTATCGCATGCTGTGGGCTCAGCCCCACTGTACAGTGAGGAAGAGCTAACAGAGGGCGGTCAGGAACGGGGGGAGACATCGGCCTTTTCAGCAGCCAAGCGAACAAGTACTGGCGAGGAGAGTGGCTCGGTAGCCGGTCTAGAGACAGGTCTGTCTCCTGACCCAGACGCAGCCGAGGGGGCTAGTAGTGAGGCGGAGACCCTACTTGATGATGAGGAGGTTGATCGCACTTGGCAGCCTCGTCGTCATCAGGCAATTTCTTCCGCATCATCAGGAGAAGAGGGTGGCAGCTTGGCAGCGAGCAAAACAGTCGGTGGGTTGCCCAGGAGACAGCAGCAGGGTCGCATCAGTGTCAGTGGAGCCAAACGTCCACGGAGTAGAGCACCAGCTCCACTGCAGCCTACCACCACGGCCAGTAGTGGTGCCGGTGCGCACGGAGGAAGTAGCAGTCAGCCAGTGAAGAGTAGCGGGGGCAAAGTTTCCTACTCGGTGGTGTGGCAATTTTTCCTCAAGCCGCCCGAGGAAGTAAACGTAGCCGTATGTCGACTATGTGGCCAGAAATGCAAGCGTGGCCAGGGGGCCCATGTTGGGACTACAGCGTTGCGTCAGCATATGCAGCGTCACCATTCGGTGGCCTGGGAAAACCGTGATAAACATACGGCGGTTCTGCCTGCCCCAGCCCCCGCTCCATCACCCGCTCCGTTACTTGCTCCGTCACCCGACGTCGTCAATCGCCCTCTATCAGCCAGTCAAGGCTCCAACACCTCTGCTGAGGGGAGTTGTCGCTCGTTGGCATCTTCCGCTCGTTCAGATGCTCCTTCTCCTGCTACTCCTCTTCTCGGATTCCGTCAACAGTCTTTCTTGGAATCCGTATCCAAGAGACAACAGTTTGCGAGCACGCACCCGACGGTGCAAAAGCTGAACGTCCTCCTGTCCAAGTTGCTGGTGCTGCAGTCCCTCCCTTTCCAACTGGTGGACTCAGCACCTTTCCGAGAAATGATGGCTTGTGCCGCGCCGCGGTGGAGAGTGCCAAGCCGTCATTTCTTTGCCCAAAAGGCAGTGCCAGCCCTGCATTCACATGTAG
This sequence comes from Staurois parvus, assembly GCF_062004578.1. Lineage (NCBI taxonomy): Eukaryota > Metazoa > Chordata > Amphibia > Anura > Ranidae > Staurois > Staurois parvus. The sequence continues at coordinate 725,186 of NW_028318063.1, read as the reverse complement.
AAGAGATGGTGGGCCAGTCTTTGAGCATGTCGGTCTCTGCCAAAGTGCACGGCAGCGCCGACGTGTGGAGCTGTAACTACGGTCAGGGACAGTACATGTCATTTACGGCCCACTGGGTGAACGTGGTGCCGGCACAGCCGCACCAGCAACTTGGACAGGTCACGACGCTTTTGCCTCCACGTTTGCACGTCCTTGGTCCAGCAAGCATGTCCGCCTCTACCACCTCTTTTTCCGCCGTGTCCTCAGCCGCCACCCCCGTGCCAAGTCCCATTACCCGACCGGCATATCACATGTGCAGGGCGCAACGGTGTCACGCTGTGCTGCACCTGGTATGCCTTGGCGAACGTAGTCACACAGGGGAGGAACTGCTGAGTGTAATGAACAGAGAAATCGACAGATGGCTGTCTCCGCGCAAACTAAAAATCGGAACCATGTTGACTGACAACGGAAAGAACATGGTGTCTGCTCTGCGTCAAGGAAGGTTGTGCCATGCGCCATGCATGGCTCACGTGTTCAATCTGGTTGTCAAGCGGTTCCTAAAATCCACCATCCCACTGCAAGACATCCTTAAAATGTCACGTAAACTGTGCATGCATTTCAGCCATTCCTACACCGCAAAGAACACCCTCATTGAGCTGCAGCGGCAGAACGGAATTCCACAGCATCGCCTGATCTGCGACGTTGCAACAAGGTGGAATTCAACCCTACACATGTTAGACCGCCTTTACGAGCAGCGAAAGGCCATCACCGATTTCCTGATGTTACAAGCGGATAAAGGTACTCCCCTGTGTAACTTAGATGTCAGCCATTGGCAGCTCATGCGTGACACCTGCCGCTTGCTCAGGCCCTTTGAGGAGGCCACGCTATTCGTGAGTCGGCAGGACTATGGGATGAACGACGTCATTCCTCTGTTGCACGTCCTGGAACAAATGCTGTTAACAATGGCTGGTCAGGGTGCGGTAGACGTGGCGCACAGATCTCAACGCCACATGACCCCTGTGGGGGCAGGACAGGAAGAAGAGGAGGAGGTAGAGGAGGACATTTGTGCTCAGGAATTATTGAGTGAAATGGGTGGTTTTTCCACTCAGCGGACAGGAGTGGAGGAGCAGGAGCATCTGGTAGAGGAGGAGGAGGAGGAGACAGAGGACCCAGACGCACCGTGGCAGTATGCTGTGGAGATGGAGGCAGGGAGTCCCTCGCATTCCTTGGCACAAATGGCCCATAGCATGCTCGGTTGCTTGCGTAGCGACAGCCGAATAATAACCATCAGACAGAGGGATGACTTTTGGCTGTCCACCTTGTTGGACCCTCGCTACCGGTCCAAAATGGTGGCCTTTTTCACACCTGCTGAGAGGGAGGCCAAAATTACGTACTATAAAAACCACCTATGTAGTCAGTTGGTCTCTGCCTTTGTGCGCCAACGTCCATCCTCAGACACTGTGGGCCCTGTGCGCTCGCGTTCCGCTGGCATGGCAGCAGGGGAGGGGTGGGGTGGTAGGAGCAGTGGCAGCTCCACCAGCAGCGGCTGCCTCAGTCTGCAGTCGATGATGAGTAGCTTTCTTCACCAGCGCAGTGAGGAAACTACTAACCAGCCGCAGCAGCAGCAGCAGCATCAGGTGGACCTGGAGCAGGAGCTCAAACAACAGGCTTGGGCCTACTTGGACAGCACCCTGCCAACCGAGGTAGACAATCCCCTTGACTACTGGGCAACGAAACTTGACCTTTGGCCCCAACTAGCTGAATTTGCCCTTGAAAGGCTGTCATGCCCGGCCAGTAGCGTGGCATCGGAGCGCGTGTTTAGTGCGGCAGGAGGTATTGTAACTCCGCGGAGGACACGACTGTCCACCCAAAGTGTGGAGAGACTCACGTTTGTGAAAATGAATCAGGCGTGGATTAGTCTGGATTTCAAACCACCAGTTCCTGACACAACTGACTAAATCCGCCATGAATCATGCCTCAAACATGTGCCACTTTCAGGTCTCCTCACACTGCTGGTGTGTTTAATTTTTTGACATAGGGTGCTGGCAGATTACGGGCCTCCTATAGCTGCTGCCAGGCCCCTAATCTGCCATAGGCCCCTATATACCGCCTCCTCATGCTGCTGCTAGGTCCAGAGTCTCTCATGGGTCCCTGTACGGCCTCCCATTGCTGCTGTCTCCATCGCCACACTCTGCTGCCATGTGCCACTTTCAGGTCTCTTCACACTGCTGGTGTGCTAAATTTTTTGACATAGGGTGCAGGCAGATTACGGGCCTCACATAGCTGCTGCCAGGCCCCTAATCTGCCATGGGCCCCTATATACCGCCTCCTCATGCTGCTGCCAAGTCCAGAGTCTCTCATGGGTCCCTGTACGGCCTCCCATTGCTGCTGTCTCCATCGCCACACTCTGCTGCCATGTGCCACTTTCAGGTCTCTTCACACTGCTGGTGTGTTTAATTTTTTGACATAGGGTGCAGGCAGATTACGGGCCTCACATAGCTGCTGCCAGGCCCCTAATCTGCCATGGGCCCCTATATACCGCCTCCTCATGCTGCTGCCAAGTCTAGAGTCTCTCATGGGTCCCTGTACGGCCTCCCATTGCTGCTGTCTCCATCGCCACACTCTGCTGCCATGTGCCACTTTCAGGTCTCTTCACACTGCTGGTGTGTTAAATTTTTTGACATAGGGTGCAGGCAGATTACGGGCCTCACATAGCTGCTGCCAGGCCCCTAATCTGCCATGGGCCCCTATATACCGCCTCCTCATGCTGCTGCCAAGTCCAGAGTCTCTCATGGGTCCCTGTACGGCCTCCCATTGCTGCTGTCTCCATCGCCACACTCTGCTGCCATGTGCCACTTTCAGGTCTCTTCACACTGCTGGTGTGTTTAATTTTTTGACATAGGGTGCAGGCAGATTACGGGCCTCACATAGCTGCTGCCAGGCCCCTAATCTGCCATGGGCCCCTATATACCGCCTCCTCATGCTGCTGCCAAGTCTAGAGTCTCTCATGGGTCCCTGTACGGCCTCCCATTGCTGCTGTCTCCATCGCCACACTCTGCTGCCATGTGCCACTTTCAGGTCTCTTCACACTGCTGGTGTGTTAAATTTTTTGACATAGGGTGCAGGCAGATTACGGGCCTCACATAGCTGCTGCCAGGCCCCTAATCTGCCATGGGCCCCTATAAACCGCCTCCTCATGCTGCTGCCAAGTCTAGAGTCTCTCATGGGTCCCTGTACGGCCTCCCATTGCTGCTGTCTCCATCGCCACACTCTGCTGCCATGTGCCACTTTCAGGTCTCTTCACACTGCTGGTGTGTTTAATTTTTTGACATAGGGTGCTGCAAGATAACGGGCCTCACATAGCTGCTGCCAGGCCCCTAATCTGCCATGGGCCCCTATATACCGCCTCCTCATGCTGCTGCCAAGTCCAGAGTCTCTCATGGGTCCCTGTACGGCCTCCCATTGCTGCTGTCTCCATCGCCACACTCTGCTGCCATGTGCCACTTTCAGGTCTCTTCACACTGCTGGTGTGTTAAATTTTTTGACATAGGGTGCAGGCAGATTACGGGCCTCACATAGCTGCTGCCAGGCCCCTAATCTGCCATGGGCCCCTATAAACCGCCTCCTCATGCTGCTGCCAAGTCTAGAGTCTCTCATGGGTCCCTGTACGGCCTCCCATTGCTGCTGTCTCCATCGCCACACTCTGCTGCCATGTGCCACTTTCAGGTCTCTTCACACTGCTGGTGTGTTTAATTTTTTGACATAGGGTGCTGCAAGATAACGGGCCTCACATAGCTGCTGCCAGGCCCCTAATCTGCCATGGGCCCCTATATACCACCTCCTCATGCTGCTGCCAAGTCCAGAGTCTCTCATGGGTCCCTGTACGGCCTCCCATTGCTGCTGTCTCCATCGCCACACTCTGCTGCCATGTGCCACTTTCAGGTCTCTTCACACTGCTGGTGTGTTAAATTTTTTGACATAGGGTGCAGGCAGATTACGGGCCTCACATAGCTGCTGCCAGGCCCCTAATCTGCCATGGGCCCCTATATACCGCCTCCTCATGCTGCTGCCAAGTCTAGAGTCTCTCATGGGTCCCTGTACGGCCTCCCATTGCTGCTGTCTCCATCGCCACACTCTGCTGCCATGTGCCACTTTCAGGTCTCTTCACACTGCTGGTGTGTTAAATTTTTTGACATAGGGTGCAGGCAGATTACGGGCCTCACATAGCTGCTGCCAGGCCCCTAATCTGCCATGGGCCCCTATATACCGCCTCCTCATGCTGCTGCCAAGTCCAGAGTCTCTCATGGGTCCCTGTACGGCCTCCCATTGCTGCTGTCTCCATCGCCACACTCTGCTGCCATGTGCCACTTTCAGGTCTCTTCACACTGCTGGTGTGTTTAATTTTTTGACATAGGGTGCAGGCAGATTACGGGCCTCACATAGCTGCTGCCAGGCCCCTAATCTGCCATGGGCCCCTATATACCGCCTCCTCATGCTGCTGCCAAGTCTAGAGTCTCTCATGGGTCCCTGTACGGCCTCCCATTGCTGCTGTCTCCATCGCCACACTCTGCTGCCATGTGCCACTTTCAGGTCTCTTCACACTGCTGGTGTGTTTAATTTTTTGACATAGGGTGCTGCAAGATAACGGGCCTCACATAGCTGCTGCCAGGCCCCTAATCTGCCATGGGCCCCTATATACCGCCTCCTCATGCTGCTGCCAAGTCCAGAGTCTCTCATGGGTCCCTGTACGGCCTCCCATTGCTGCTGTCTCCATCGCCACACTCTGCTGCCATGTGCCACTTTCAGGTCTCTTCACACTGCTGGTGTGTTAAATTTTTTGACATAGGGTGCAGGCAGATTACGGGCCTCACATAGCTGCTGCCAGGCCCCTAATCTGCCATGGGCCCCTATAAACCGCCTCCTCATGCTGCTGCCAAGTCTAGAGTCTCTCATGGGTCCCTGTACGGCCTCCCATTGCTGCTGTCTCCATCGCCACACTCTGCTGCCATGTGCCACTTTCAGGTCTCTTCACACTGCTGGTGTGTTTAATTTTTTGACATAGGGTGCTGCAAGATAACGGGCCTCACATAGCTGCTGCCAGGCCCCTAATCTGCCATGGGCCCCTATATACCGCCTCCTCATGCTGCTGCCAAGTCCAGAGTCTCTCATGGGTCCCTGTACGGCCTCCCATTGCTGCTGTCTCCATCGCCACACTCTGCTGCCATGTGCCACTTTCAGGTCTCTTCACACTGCTGGTGTGTTTAATTTTTTGACATAGGGTGCTGCAAGATAACGGGCCTCACATAGCTGCTGCCAGGCCCCTAATCTGCCATGGGCCCCTATATACCGCCTCCTCATGCTGCTGCCAAGTCCAGAGTCTCTCATGGGTCCCTGTACGGCCTCCCATTGCTGCTGTCTCCATCGCCACACTCTGCTGCCATGTGCCACTTTCAGGTCTCTTCACACTGCTGGTGTGTTAAATTTTTTGACATAGGGTGCAGGCAGATTACGGGCCTCACATAGCTGCTGCCAGGCCCCTAATCTGCCATGGGCCCCTATATACCGCCTCCTCATGCTGCTGCCAAGTCTAGAGTCTCTCATGGGTCCCTGTACGGCCTCCCATTGCTGCTGTCTCCATCGCCACACTCTGCTGCCATGTGCCACTTTCAGGTCTCTTCACACTGCTGGTGTGTTTAATTTTTTGACATAGGGTGCTGCAAGATAACGGGCCTCACATAGCTGCTGCCAGGCCCCTAATCTGCCATGGGCCCCTATATACCGCCTCCTCATGCTGCTGCCAAGTCCAGAGTCTCTCATGGGTCCCTGTACGGCCTCCCATTGCTGCTGTCTCCATCGCCACACTCTGCTGCCATGTGCCACTTTCAGGTCTCTTCACACTGCTGGTGTGTTAAATTTTTTGACATAGGGTGCAGGCAGATTACGGGCCTCACATAGCTGCTGCCAGGCCCCTAATCTGCCATGGGCCCCTATATACCGCCTCCTCATGCTGCTGCCAAGTCTAGAGTCTCTCATGGGTCCCTGTACGGCCTCCCATTGCTGCTGTCTCCATCGCCACACTCTGCTGCCATGTGCCACTTTCAGGTCTCTTCACACTGCTGGTGTGTTAAATTTTTTGACATAGGGTGCAGGCAGATTACGGGCCTCACATAGCTGCTGCCAGGCCCCTAATCTGCCATGGGCCCCTATATACCGCCTCCTCATGCTGCTGCCAAGTCTAGAGTCTCTCATGGGTCCCTGTACGGCCTCCCATTGCTGCTGTCTCCATCGCCACACTCTGCTGCCATGTGCCACTTTCAGGTCTCTTCACACTGCTGGTGTGTTAAATTTTTTGACATAGGGTGCAGGCAGATTACGGGCCTCACATAGCTGCTGCCAGGCCCCTAATCTGCCATGGGCCCCTATAAACCGCCTCCTCATGCTGCTGCCAAGTCTAGAGTCTCTCATGGGTCCCTGTACGGCCTCCCATTGCTGCTGTCTCCATCGCCACACTCTGCTGCCATGTGCCACTTTCAGGTCTCTTCACACTGCTGGTGTGTTTAATTTTTTGACATAGGGTGCAGGCAGATTACGGGCCTCACATAGCTGCTGCCAGGCCCCTAATCTGCCATGGGCCCCTATATACCGCCTCCTCATGCTGCTGCCAAGTCTAGAGTCTCTCATGGGTCCCTGTACGGCCTCCCATTGCTGCTGTCTCCATCGCCACACTCTGCTGCCATGTGCCACTTTCAGGTCTCTTCACACTGCTGGTGTGTTTAATTTTTTGACATAGGGTGCTGCAAGATAACGGGCCTCACATAGCTGCTGCCAGGCCCCTAATCTGCCATGGGCCCCTATATACCGCCTCCTCATGCTGCTGCCAAGTCCAGAGTCTCTCATGGGTCCCTGTACGGCCTCCCATTGCTGCTGTCTCCATCGCCACACTCTGCTGCCATGTGCCACTTTCAGGTCTCTTCACACTGCTGGTGTGTTAAATTTTTTGACATAGGGTGCAGGCAGATTACGGGCCTCACATAGCTGCTGCCAGGCCCCTAATCTGCCATGGGCCCCTATATACCGCCTCCTCATGCTGCTGCCAAGTCTAGAGTCTCTCATGGGTCCCTGTACGGCCTCCCATTGCTGCTGTCTCCATCGCCACACTCTGCTGCCATGTGCCACTTTCAGGTCTCTTCACACTGCTGGTGTGTTAAATTTTTTGACATAGGGTGCAGGCAGATTACGGGCCTCACATAGCTGCTGCCAGGCCCCTAATCTGCCATGGGCCCCTATATACCGCCTCCTCATGCTGCTGCCAAGTCTAGAGTCTCTCATGGGTCCCTGTACGGCCTCCCATTGCTGCTGTCTCCATCGCCACACTCTGCTGCCATGTGCCACTTTCAGGTCTCTTCACACTGCTGGTGTGTTAAATTTTTTGACATAGGGTGCAGGCAGATTACGGGCCTCACATAGCTGCTGCCAGGCCCCTAATCTGCCATGGGCCCCTATAAACCGCCTCCTCATGCTGCTGCCAAGTCTAGAGTCTCTCATGGGTCCCTGTACGGCCTCCCATTGCTGCTGTCTCCATCGCCACACTCTGCTGCCATGTGCCACTTTCAGGTCTCTTCACACTGCTGGTGTGTTTAATTTTTTGACATAAGGTGCTGCAAGATAACGGGCCTCACATAGCTGCTGCCAGGCCCCTAATCTGCCATGGGCCCCTATATACCGCCTCCTCATGCTGCTGCCAAGTCCAGAGTCTCTCATGGGTCCCTGTACGGCCTCCCATTGCTGCTGTCTCCATCGCCACACTCTGCTGCCATGTGCCACTTTCAGGTCTCCTTCACACTGCTGGTGTGTTAAATTTTTTGACATAGGGTGCAGGCAGATTACGGGCCTCACATAGCTGCTGCCAGGCCCCTAATCTGCCATGGGCCCCTATATACCGCCTCCTCATGCTGCTGCCAAGTCTAGAGTCTCTCATGGGTCCCTGTACGGCCTCCCATTGCTGCTGTCTCCATCGCCACACTCTGCTGCCATGTGCCACTTTCAGGTCTCTTCACACTGCTGGTGTGTTAAATTTTTTGACATAGGGTGCAGGCAGATTACGGGCCTCACATAGCTGCTGCCAGGCCCCTAATCTGCCATGGGCCCCTATAAACCGCCTCCTCATGCTGCTGCCAAGTCTAGAGTCTCTCATGGGTCCCTGTACGGCCTCCCATTGCTGCTGTCTCCATCGCCACACTCTGCTGCCATGTGCCACTTTCAGGTCTCTTCACACTGCTGGTGTGTTTAATTTTTTGACATAGGGTGCTGCAAGATAACGGGCCTCACATAGCTGCTGCCAGGCCCCTAATCTGCCATGGGCCCCTATATACCACCTCCTCATGCTGCTGCCAAGTCCAGAGTCTCTCATGGGTCCCTGTACGGCCTCCCATTGCTGCTGTCTCCATCGCCACACTCTGCCATGTGCCACTTTCAGGTCTCTTCACACTGCTGGTGTGTTAAATTTTTTGACATAGGGTGCAGGCAGATTACGGGCCTCACATAGCTGCTGCCAGGCCCCTAATCTGCCATGGGCCCCTATATACCGCCTCCTCATGCTGCTGCCAAGTCTAGAGTCTGTCATGGGTCCCTGTACGGCCTCCCATTGCTGCTGTCTCCATCGCCACACTCTGCCATGTGCCACTTTCAGGTCTCTTCACACTGCTGGTGTGTTTAATTTTTTGACATAGGGTGCAGGCAGATTACGGGCCTCACATAGCTGCTGCCAGGCCCCTAATCTGCCATGGGCCCCTATATACCGCCTCCTCATGCTGCTGCCAAGTCCAGAGTCTCTCATGGGTCCCTGTACGGCCTCCCATTGCTGCTGTCTCCATCGCCACACTCTGCTGCCATGTGCCACTTTCAGGTCTCTTCACACTGCTGGTGTGTTAAATTTTTTGACATAGGGTGCAGGCAGATTACGGGCCTCACATAGCTGCTGCCAGGCCCCTAATCTGCCATGGGCCCCTATATACCGCCTCCTCATGCTGCTGCCAAGTCCAGAGTCTCTCATGGGTCCCTGTACGGCCTCCCATTGCTGCTGTCTCCATCGCCACACTCTGCTGCCATGTGCCACTTTCAGGTCTCCTTCACACTGCTGGTGTGTTAAATTTTTTGACATAGGGTGCAGGCAGATTACGGGCCTCACATAGCTGCTGCCAGGCCCCTAATCTGCCATGGGCCCCTATAAACCGCCTCCTCATGCTGCTGCCAAGTCTAGAGTCTCTCATGGGTCCCTGTACGGCCTCCCATTGCTGCTGTCTCCATCGCCACACTCTGCTGCCATGTGCCACTTTCAGGTCTCTTCACACTGCTGGTGTGTTAAATTTTTTGACATAGGGTGCAGGCAGATTACGGGCCTCACATAGCTGCTGCCAGGCCCCTAATCTGCCATGGGCCCCTATATACCGCCTCCTCATGCTGCTGCCAAGTCTAGAGTCTCTCATGGGTCCCTGTACGGCCTCCCATTGCTGCTGTCTCCATCGCCACACTCTGCTGCCATGTGCCACTTTCAGGTCTCTTCACACTGCTGGTGTGTTAAATTTTTTGACATAGGGTGCTGGCAGATTACGGGCCTCCCATTGCTGCTGCCAGACATGTAATCTGCCATGGGCCCCCGTACCGACTCCTCATGCTGTGACGTTGCAACAAGGTGTAATTCAACCCTACATATGTTAGACCGCCTTTACGAACAGCTAAAGGCCATCACAGATTTCCTGATGTTAAAAGCGGATAAAGGTACTCCCTGTGTAACTTAGATGTCAGCCATTGTCAGCTCATGTGTGACACCTGCGCTTGCTCAGGCCCTTTGAGGAGGCCACGCTATTCGTGAGTCGGCAGGACTATGGGATGAATGAGGTCAAATCGGCCATGGGCCCCCGTACCGCCTGTTCACGCTGATGCTGGTCCCACAGTGTGACCTGGGTCCCTGTACGGCCTCCCATTGCTTCCACTCTGCCATGTACCTCTTTGAAATCTCCTCACACTCCTGCGGTTGTCCATTTTGTCATAGGTTGCTGGCAGATTAGCGGCCTTCCATAGGTGCCGCCAGGCCCCATATCGACCATGGGCCCCCGTACCTCCTGGTCACGCTGCTGCTGAGCCCACAGTGTGACCTGGGTCCCTGTACGGCCTCCCATTGCTTCCACTCTGCCATGTGCCACTTTGAAATCTCCTCACACTCCTGCGGTTGTCCATTTTGTCATAGGTTGCTGGCAGATTACAGGCCTTCCATAGGTGCCACCAAGCCCCATATCGGCCATGGGCCCCCGTACCGCCTGGTCACGCTGCTGCTGGGCCCACAGTGTGACCTGGGTCCCTGTACCGCCTCCCATTGCTCCCACTCTGCCATGTGCCACTTTCAGGTCTCCTCACGCTCCTGCTGGTTTCCATTTTGTCATAGGTTGCTGTATGGCCTCCCATTGCTGCTGCCTCCACCGCCACACTGTGGCTCCAAACACTGGTTTTGGCCCCGTGACTGGCCAAAGGAGTGAAGTGTGCAGTGATTCTAAGATCGACGGCACTCATCTGCATGTCATACTGACAGACAGTATTATTTCTCTTCCCCAGCAGACTCCAAGGGCATTTAAATTAAAGGTACAGTGTTCTGCACTAATATTAAGTCTCTCTGAAGCCTAGAAACACCCTTTTTTAAGTTAAATTCACAGCGAATTTATTCGACTCGAATCGAATATTGTCCACGAATTCGCCGAATCAGTCGAATCGAATTTTTCATTTCTTCGCTCATCTCTACTGATGACAATAGAGAGACAGGTAGTGAGGGAATATTTCCCCTATGGGGCCTGGTGACAATACAGGAACAAGAAGTGATGGAACATTTCCCCAATGGGGCCAGAGACAGAGATGACAACCTGGTAAAGTCCAATCCCCCCAGTACCATACTGTATTCACCCTATAGTGGGTGCTTGGCTTATGGTGAAACCATATTATAGCACATGCAGATACACATTAAACCCCAAATGTTGAAAAATTTATCGAACTTCCATTATAAAGGTTATAGGTGTTAAAGGGCAAACAAGTGCAAAAGCAGCATATCTACCAATGTTTGGGGCCGTGCTGAATTCCTTTTTTCAAACTAACAGGCATTCTCTATTACCTATCAGTGTGGCCCCGGAATGTCTGCAGATATGTGTTTGGACATTTTCCTGCACTGTGCAATGGAACCACAATAAACGTTTTAACTTTCCAGGGTCAATATTTGGTGTGCTGGCTACTTATCAAAATGAGAAATGAAAAACTGACAGAAGATTCAGCTCTTTCCCATTATCTCAAAACTAAAAGGAATTTGTCTGGAGTAAGATTTTAGCCTAGGCTCACACCAGCCTGCATGGTAAAGCAGCATTGTACTGTTCGGGATAGTGATAATGCCAGGCTCTGGCAGGGAGCAGTGCGACTCACATGTCATGGCTTCCAGGAACATGCGGTACCATCTAGTGCTCTATGGAAAATTGCATGCTGTATTTTATCGCAGCTCACATCAGCCTTGCAGTGTAAATGGGGCACATAGAAAACAATTGTTTTTATGTGCCCTATCAGTGGCCTGTATTTATCCGCTGTGGAAAAACACAGGATATCGATGATAGTGTGAAGGAGCCCTTAAAGTCTTTTTTTTTTGTTTTTTTTTAATTACAATCTTTAGATTCACTTTAAGCCCCATGCACAGTAACTCTTCTAAACGTCAGGAGAAAAGCAGCGTCAAAAACATGCAAAAAGCCACAATTTTGCAAATGCATTCAGGCGGTTAAGTGCGACAAGAACTTGAACGGTCATTCATTTCATTTGCCAGAATATTAATTTATTCTGGCCATTGGAATTAATGAACACTCAATCGCTTGATGCTCCTAGCATTAATTCTTGCTTAGATGCATTTCCTAGCCCTTAGGCACATCAAGCGTTTTTTAGCTGCAAAACACTCCCCTCCTGAACGCTTGGGCTCTGTTTTTTTTTCTGCCTTTAAACACCTGTAAATGTCTATGTGTGTATGGACACATAGGCTAATATTGAGGGGTGTTTAGAGGCAGAGAAAACCCCCCATAAAACTTCTCTAAGCCCCCCATGCACACTGGACATTTGCCCAGCTCTCCTAACAAAATTCACCTAAAGCCGTGTATTTGTAAACACATGTTGGCACATTAAATGTGTTTAGGCGCATCAAACGCTTGGCCGTTAATTCTATGCTGATGACACACAAATCTCTCTTTCTACTCCTCAGCTCACCCCATCAGTTTCCTCACGTATCACCGATTTACTATCAGACATATCAGACTGGATGTCACACCACTTCCTAAAACTCAATCTATCCAAAACTGAGCTCAGAATATTTCCTCCCTCACATGCTTCTTCCTCTGATTTCTTGGTCAGGATCAAGAGCACCACTATCAACCCATCCCTGCATGCCAGAGTGCTAGGGTTAACCCTGGATTCTGATCTATCCTTTCAGGCCCACATCCAATCCCTTTCCAAATCATGCAGCCTCAACCTCCGCAACATCTTCAGAATACGACCCTTTTTGACCAATGATACCACAAAGCTCCTAATTCACTCCCTGGTTATCTCTCACCTCGACTACTGCAACTCCCTCCTCATTGGCTTACCTTTACATAGGCTATCCCCCCTGCAGTTCATCATGAATGCTGCTGCCAGTTTCATCCACCTTACCAACCGTTCAGAGTCTGCTACCCTTCTCTGTCAATCCCTCCACTGGCTTCCACTCGCCCAACAAATAAAATTCAAAATACTAAAAACAACTTACAAAGACATCCACAACTCTGCCCCCAGCTTCATCACCAACCTGGTCTCAAAATATCAACCAAACCACTCTCTGCAATCCTCCCAAGACCTTCTGCTCTCTATTTTCCGTGTCACCTCCTCCCATGCTCGTCTCCAGGACTTTTCCCAAGCTTCTCTCATTCTATGGAACTCCCTACCCCAATCTGTCTGGCTGCCTTCTAATCTATCCACCTTTTAGACAATCCCTGAAAACCTTTCTCTCTAAAGAAACCTATACTGCTTCTACCTAGTAAACTGCCATTTATTGTCTCCATCAGCTCATCCCCCTACAGCTATTACCTTTTTTATCACTCAACCCTTCCTCCTAGACGGTAAGCTCTAATGAGCAGGGCCCTCTGTTTCCTCTTGTACCAAATTGTATTGTAACTGTAATGTCTACCTTCATTTTGTAAAGTACTGCGCAAACTGTTGGCGCTATATAAATCCTGTATAATAATAATTAGTTTCATTGGAATCATAGGCCAACATTGAGGGGCATTTAGAGGCAGTAAAAAAACCCCATCAAACGCTCTTAAAAATGGCGTTTTTATTGACCATTGTACATTAGTCCTATAAGCGGTGTTTAAAACTCCTGTGTGCATAAGGACCAACTATAAGCCTGCTGCAGGAAGCAAAATATCTCTCTAGAACATTTCACTTTATAAATGATTAAAACTATGTCAGTTCAAACCATAAACGTTCTAAAATTCTTAGAGCTAGTTCACACTAGTGCAGTCAGTTCCAGTCAGTTTCCGGTGCAGAAAATAAAGTAGAACATGCTGCATTTCTTCTGCACAGAGCCATACTGAAACATAGCAAACTGCATCAAAACTGCACTGGAACAGCGTTTGATGTGAACTGTAGGCAAAAACGTATCCGGAGTGTATTTTTGTAGTGTGAACTGGCCCTTAGTGTCTTTAAAGTGGACCTGTCAGTAACTTTACAAGCTTGCATGACTACATTTCTGACATCACAATACACAACATCAATACCATTTTTTAGAAAAGCTCCGCCTTTTATCATTTAAAAAGTTGTCTTTAAGCTCCAGTCATTTGTCTAAATAGAGATGATGGCATCAGCCTGCTGCATGCAGGAGGAAGCATTTCCTCCTTCTTTTGGGATCAGGATGCAACATTTTAACTTTGTAGCAGGTAGGTAAAAGGGGACTGATTTGTGTCAGACAATTGTAAACACACCAAAATTTGCACAGATGCCAGGGTTTGCATGAGTGTGTCATCTCTGAGCTGACATTTTAGTCCAGGAAGTAGATGGTGATCCCGGATGATGCCTGAAGAAAGATGTTGCTGACCTTTTAGAGAAAAAAGCATTGTCAGGAGGATGTACTGTGATTACTAGAGGATGTAATAAATACCTGGAGGTGTTATGTTGACACATTAGCATGCATGCACTTGCATGATGAAATATATCTAATGACAGGTCCTCCTTAAGTTTCGGTCCATAAGGTTTAGATGGATCGTTCATTCAAATCTGCACTCATGCTGAGTCAATAGGGAACATATAGCAATACTATGATATATAGGAAGCTGTGACTGGCTCTTAAAAAATGGGCTTCATTGGAGATAAACGTAAAATCTTTATGTCTCTTCTTTTAAAAAACAAAATCCTCAGGCACCTTTCCAGTCTTATTTATTTAACAATTCCATAAAGTTCTTCTGTCATTTACTCCATATACTATTTTTATTGGTTTAATTTGTAATCAGAGCGTTACATTTGATGTCACTTGGGGAAAATTCAAAGGTTCTTCAAAACGTTTCCACATCATTTTTAAATCTATTATATATATAAATATGCCAAATCTTTTTGAAGACCCCTCGTACTAGTACTGTATATGACAAAGCCTGATCATCCACAAGGAAAGCTAGGCAGGAGCCAAGGGGCCTAGTAGATGACCAGAGGACCCATCTATAACCTTCAATTGGTCAAGAATGCCTTGCCTGTAATTTCCCAAGAGAGGATACAGTGAAAATGGGGCGGTTTATCTGTGTCTATTGCAGTCCTTATCAGTATCAATCAAAGAGATGGGGCAAAGCTGTTACCTTGCCTAGGGCCATATTCTGTATTACCCTATCTCTGTCTGACAGTCCACAGTGAGGTGAGGAATCAATAGATGATTTGCTTCAAGCTGCAGGGTCTACAGAGGTAAGCATTGCTGCTTTGTGTGAAAAGCTGATTTTAAACATGTACATGACATTAAATTCACAATTTATGGATTTATTTAGCTCTGTTTTATGAACCTGTTTAGTTGTGTTTTCCATTCGCAGGCACTGAAAATAGCCTATGCAAGCTAACCTTCAAATACATAATTAAAGTTCTTTTGAGCCTTTTTATTTGATCTAATAGATAACCATTGGGATGAATAGGCTTATAATAATATATATAATATTCCTTAATTATTTTTAAAGGCAGCATCTCTTTCTGATGGAGGAATGTAAGACAAGTAAAGGTGTAATCTTGGATGTCAGGCAAAAGTCCCTAGAAGATATGGAGGTAATCATTTCTTCTCAAGATGTCTCTTCAATGAAATGAATACTGTATAGCTACAATTACTGTGTCCCGTATACAGTACAAATACCACAGGTGTCAATGGTGGTCATATTTTTCCAGCAAAAATTAAGTCTACAATCTAACTGAAGCAGCATATTGTTCTAAACAGAGGAGCTGGCTTGTTGAGGCTGAGCCCAAAACTATGGCGAACATGCAATGCTTCTATTCCAATCCCATTAGACTGCTCTACTTTATCTATAGTTTCCATTGTTCATATCCTTATGACTTATCTATAAAATCCTTCTGAATTTATCGGAAAGAGAGGTAGGACAAATCACTAGATGGAACTAGTTAAAGTGGCACTGCAGCTCCACCTTGTAATAGAAGAGGATGAACCTTTAGGCATGAGCTCAGTATTGGTCCTCACTTGGGTTTGGAACAAACTCAGAAGGAAGCTGTCACCACCCAGCCAATTGTGACCAAGGCATTACCCGCCTCACAACTGCATGTCCAAAAAGGGAGATGGATGCTCGTGACATAATTGACCTGATATGGCCAAGTGGTCATATTAGGTCACTGTCATTGATGCCATATTTGGCCTAATAAGGCCACATGGCCATATTAGCTCAATGTTATTGACAATGTAATTGCCATGAAAAGGTCACATGTTCATAGTAGGTCAACGTCTCTGACAATGTAATTGCTATGAAAAGGCCACATGGTCATAGTAAGTCAACGTCACTAACAATGTGATTGATCTAATAAGGCCACGTGACCATATTAGATCAACCTCATTGACAATGTAATTGACCTGATAAGGCCACATGGCAATATTAGGTCAATGTCATTGACAATGTAATTGCCATGAAAAGGTCACATGTTCATAGTAGGTCAACGTCTCTGACAAAGTAATTGACCTGATAAGTTCACATGGTCATATTAGGTCAATGCCATGTGGCCATATCAGGTCAATGATGCCACAAGGATACTCACTCTTTGTGTGCATGAAGTTTCAGGGTGGTGAATGCCCTGGACGCAGTTGGTTGGACAGCAGTAGCAGAAGTGACAGCTTCCTATAGGGTTCACTCCAAACGCAAGCTGATCTTCACTTACCTTTCCGGCAGGCTGCAAGTCCATTCTTCACTCTGTTGCAACTTTAAATTATAAAAACAATAAAAAAGTGCTTTGGAGAAAGTCACACTTTTTTTTACTAGTTTGGGACTATTTTGCAGAGGGATCTTTGCAAATATACAGGATATGTTCAGTGACATTAATGCAACCTCAGTTTTTCTCTTTCTGTATTGTAGTGCTCTAGATTTAAAATCCTTTATTCTTTCTTTAGGAGTCAACAAAATCTGATGAAGAAACTGTGTGTTTTTCAGTTGAAGAACTGGATTCTGTAGAAGATCGGGAAAAGCAACGTAATAAAAATACAACAAAAATTCACCAACGCCCAAACTTAGTGGGTGAGGGATAATCAGTGTTACTTTTTTCCCAATACCCCACATAGACATTTCATTAGAGATTCTACTGAGAATGAATTAGTAGAATTATCAAATTTAGCTTGAGGCCTCATTCACACTTGCGTGTCGCAGCAACATGCAATAGAATGTGTTCAATACTGCATGTTACCACAAGGCACTTTGCTCCTTGTGTGGTGCGTTGCAGCGCCATTCATTGTCATCCCATTGCGCTGTATAGTTGAGTGCAATGCATAACACAGCATGCCGCAATGCACATACCATGCATTGTAGTGCACTGCATTTCTAATAAGGGGTCGTCTGTGTTTTTTGATCCACTGTGGAGGGTTGGCAGGTTATTCATAATAAACAAGCTGCCTTAACACAATGGGGGAGATTTACTAAAACGGGAGCACTCAAAATCTGGTGCAGCTGTGCTTGGTAGCCAATTGGCTTCAAACTTCAGCTTGTTCAATTAAGCTTTGTCAATAAAACCTGGAAGCTGATTGGTTTCTATGCAGCGTTGCACCTGATTTTGCACCATGCAATTTTATACCCAATATGTGTTAACGCACCACAATGGATCCCTAAAGTGTGCCCCTATGTTTTTTATAAATACAGATGGGTTGAATGGCTTCTCATGCAGATTGGTGATTTTGGTGATAATTCTATCTTACTACCAGAGTTTTAGGTTCAAGCCACCTAGAAACATTACAAGGAACCCTCACTATTGTTGGATCTTAATTCTATAAGAATTTTGTTTACACAGATATCCATGTGCTCACTTTTTTATACTGAAATATTTTCCAATAATTTTTCAGAGACCTTGTCAATGCCAACTGTCAATTCCACTGCACAGCTAACGTACACAAAGAGCCGGGGACGCTCATGACATGATTGACCTAATAAAGGCACATGGTGATACTAGGTCAATGTCATTGATCTTATGTGGCCATATTAGGTCAATGATGTCACAAGCCTCCCCGCTAGGGTTGCCAACTCATCCCTTTAAAACTGAACACATCTTAATTACACAGGTTCTGTGGCTGATTTAGGAGGTAATTAAACTCACTTAGTGTCTTACCTGCATTAAATTAGCCTCAGAACCTGTGTAATTAATATGTTCAGTTTTAAAGGGATGAGGTGGCAACCCTGCTCTCCACCCTCCTACATATGAGCAACTGCCCCAACTGGGGGGCGGGGAATCTCCCTCCTGCACCTCATTGTTCCAGCATGGATAGCTAACTTTCGGGTTTGGATTGAACATGATTTGAAACCCAAGCTTATCATTATTTCTAACCTGTATTTTTACTGCTTTAAGGGAGGAGTATAATCAAAGCTTTTTTGGCCTACTTCTTTTCTGGGTCACAGGAGTGCACTTACTTTTGCTCTTCTATGACCCCAAATCAACTTATAGTGGGGTATTGCCCATGGTCAGCTGATGACACAGAGGCACTCCAGGCTCTGGAAGGATCCCGACCATATTGTTGGGATCCACCCAGCTGCATGATGACAGCTCTCTCCAGCTTTCAGCATGTGACTGGAGGGGCAGAGCAGAGAGCAATGACTGAAGTCACTGCTCTCTGCTCTGAGCTGAGCTAGTACTGAGTTCTTGGGCTCAGAGCCGACACGGGACATAGAGGTGAGTATGTGTATTTGTTTTTTATATACCCCAAACTTCTCCTTTAAGTGGGTTTTGCCATTCCATAGGAATGCAAAACCTGTTTGCAGCCATCAATACAGATCCTTACAGTCTCCTTAAAGCTGTTTGGTGTTGTGTTAAATAGACATTTATAATTTCACTTATACCTGTTTAATAATACTTAAAACTAAAATATGTAAATTCTCATATATCAGGTTACCTGTATGTGAAGCCGGAGACTGCATCCAAAATTCAGAGTGGAGAGGAGCTGTGCGTGAGTAGTGATTTATACACACACAAGAGGAAAAGACAGACATACTCCTCCCCAGGTATGAATATAAATATACTGTATATACAGCTTTACAGACTTCCTAATACTAATGTCACAGTCAATGTCATTTATCTCAGATGCCATTGTCAGTCCATGTCAGTAGTTACATAGTTAGTCTGGCTGAAAAAAAGACAAAAGTCCATCCAGTTCAACCATTAAAAAAAAAAAAAAAAAAGAGTTATAATCCTATACCCACAGTTGATCCAGAGGAAGGCAAAAAAACCCAGCAAAGCATGATCCAATTTGCTCCTGCTGGGAAAAGAAATTCCTTCCTGATCCCCCAAGAGGCAATCAGATAGTCCCTGCATCAACTTTACCTATAAATGTTAGTATCCAGTTATATTCTGTGTATCCAAGAAAGAATCCAGGCCTTTTTTAAAGCAATCTTCTGAGCTGGCCAGAACCGACTCTTGAGGGAGTCTATTCCACATTTTCACAGCTCTCACTGTGAAGAATCCTTTCCGTCTTTGGAGATTACATTTCTTTTCCTCCAGATGTAAAGAGTGCCCCCTTGTCCTCTGTGATGACCTCAGGGTGAATAGCTCTACACCGAGTTCACTATATGAACCACTGATGTATTTATACATGTTCATCATATCCCCGCTTAATCTCCTCTTCTCAAGAGAGAATAAATTCAGTTCCTCTGATCTTTCCTCATAGCTGAGCTCCTCTATGCTCTCCTCTTATCAGTTTGGTTGCCATTCTCTGTACTTTCTCCAGTTCCCCAATGTTCTTTTTGTGAATTGGTGCCCAAAACTGAACTGCATATTCCAGATGAGGTATTACTAATGATTTGTATAGGGGTAAAATTATCTCTCTCTCTCTCTCTCTGGAGTATTAGTAGTCTATTAATAATAATGTGTTTAAAGCTGAACTCAAATAAAAAGTCGTTTATAACTAAATTTAGTTATTGCAGCTTTGTATTCATCAATACAGCATTAAATGCAGTGTAAGTACCTACATTTGACCTGGTATCAACCTCTTGCAGTCCCTGTAGAACAGGGCTGGAGTGTGAGAGTAAGAAGCAGTACAAGGAGCCAATCAGTTTATGTACTGGCACAAGGCATGCTGACAGAGAGATGAGCTCATCACTGTGCAGCTTCTCCTTTCACTGTCCAGTCAAAGGCTGGGGTGGGTCCAGGGTGACCTGGACTTGGAGGAAATGTGTTGAATGGTGCTAGCCATGGAGACTGAGGGCATCTAGCGGTAGAAAAAAAGCACTGTGGAGGGAAACCTCTGGACTGAAGGTAATTATTGCAATGATTTTGGACCAGCCACAAGGGTAATATTGTTTGGTTCTGTGAGATGATTGATAGGAAGAAATGTTCTAGTTTAGCCATAAAAAGTTTAAGTATTTTCTAATGTTTTCTATGGTCACTAAATCATTTGAAATTAGATGCAAACTTTCTGACTCTAGAAGGGTGGTAAAGTATTGGTAATGTGCCTGTGGAACTAACATCAGATACCAGAGCACACAGAGCTGCAGGGAGTGTCTGGATGCTGATCTGGAGAATTAATCAGCATTCCTCTGGTGATAATGGTCACAAAAGCCAGTGTGCTTGTCAGCTTTCAAGTGACACCAGAAGATTCTCACGTAAAAAGTATGGATTTGGCTTTGAATCTCAACCCAATGAAAGAATTTTCTAAATCATGTATTAAAAAAATGAAGAATTATGAACAAAGTTTTCTATACCGATAGATATATTTGACTAACAATTAACTTTTAAGCAAGTAGACTTTGGACATATAAACATACTCATTAAAAAGTGTCAAGGGTCATGTCTAACGAATAATTGGATATCTCTGATCAAAGTTATGCATATACAGTATATGATTTTCATATCTTCATACTAAAACCATTAGATACCAATCAAAGCTGAGAACTCTCAGAACAAAGGGACAGTCATAGAGGACAGATAGGGATGGACAGAGTGGCCACAAGGTTTTATTAAATGCGCAGCATGCTGAACAGGTATTGATCCCCGGTCAGTCTTATACACAGTTGGCAAGTATGTATAATGATTGGATTCCTGAACCTCCAGATCTATGTCATGGATAGAGGATGAGTCAACATAGTGCCAGTATGCTTTATACTAGAGATTATATCAAGTATGGTTCCACTTTGCGATCCTGTTTATAGACAGTAATATACAAGATGTAGCCACAAAACATCCAAGCCAGAGAAGTATTATCTACACACGGTCCAGAGGAGGAAAACGGTACTATTATAAGGGTGTATGTATTCAAGTGATCTTTCAAGCCCTTTTATGACTGGTGTCATGGCCAATCATATAAGTAGTAAAAATCTAATACCCAGCGCTCAGGTGAATCTCGATACCCTCTCAAAATAAATCATAGCAGCTGGAATGGCGTAAAATTGTTTTCACGCTAGAGCGCTGTTTTTTTTAAAATTATATTGTCTATCTGTCTACCTGCTGAGGGGGCGGACATTCCAGCTGCTGGGATTTATTGTATATATGATTTTTATTGAGAGGATATCGGGATTCACCTGAGCCCTGGATGTTAGATTTTTGCTACATTATTGGCTATGACAGTAGTCATATAAGGGGCTTGAAAGATCAGTTGAGAGCTGACATACAGTAAGCACACTGGCAACTGTAACAGCTATCACCAGAGGCAAGCTGAAATTTCTAAAATCATAAAATCACGTGTGTAGCACTAGAGCACTTTGGGATCCAAACAGAGGCTGAGATGGTGCTGTCCTTGGTGTGTTGCAGTGTAATAATAAATGTGCACTAATTCTCTTTGTGTTACACAGTTCAGACAATGTGAAACGCATCTCTAAATAAATGTGAATCAATTCATCAAACTGAATCAATTCATCAAACTTGTATATGTGACATCATATTGTAAATAATCCATTGCATTTGTTTTATTGTTCACTACATTTTATTCCTTATTAGATACCTCCTTAAATAAAGGTATCAGATCTCCATCAAGGCCATGTAGAAAACAGAGGAAACCTACAAGTGGCTCACCTGCAGAAGAGCCACCTTCCACAAAGCGT
The DNA here is from genome assembly GCF_062004578.1 of Staurois parvus. Lineage (NCBI taxonomy): Eukaryota > Metazoa > Chordata > Amphibia > Anura > Ranidae > Staurois > Staurois parvus. The sequence continues at coordinate 703,413 of NW_028318063.1, read as the reverse complement.
CAAGATAAGAGCTCCAAGTTTGTAGCAAGCAAGAGTGACCTAAACCCCACAGCATATACTTGCAGCGAATGTGGTGACAATTTCAATGAGCATTCCCTTTTTCTTAAACACCAAGCAAGCCATGTTGAACACAGAAACTTAGTCGTCAAATATGGCAGTAACGTGACTTCAATGAAGCACCAAGGGGTCCAAACTAATGAACCTACAGACAGCCGCCTCCGGCGGAGAAAACATGTGATCTACACCTCTAGTGCAGTTACAGAAAGAAGAGTTCAGACTGAGCCAAAATCTTTTATCTGTAAAGAGTGCGGAAAGAGCTTTACTCAAAATGCTAGCCTTATTGTGCACAAGAGGACTCATACCGGTGAAAGGCCTCATACCTGCAAAATTTGTCTCAAGAGTTTCATCAGTGGGTCTTACCTGGTTATGCATCATAGAGTTCATACAGGGGAGAGGCCCTATGTCTGTAATGACTGCGGCAAACGGTTTATAAGCAGTTCAAACCTTATTATCCACCAGCGTGTCCACACAGGAGAAAAGCCGTACCTCTGCACAGAGTGCGGCAAGTGTTTTGGTCACAGCTCTCATCTGGTGAGGCACCAGAAGGTTCATACTGGTGAACGTCCTTTTACTTGTGCCGAATGTGGCAAGGCTTTCTCCAGAAGCTCACACTTGGTCAGACATCAAACCATTCACATGAGAAGTCTGGCTAATTCAACTGTGTGACATTGTGGACCAGAGATGGGACACTAATGCAATATGGAAGGAGACACTGTTCATGTTCAGCACTTTTTATCGTCCATAAATCTTTGTCTGCGGCTCTTTCTTAAAACAGTTCAAAGTCATTGTATATTTATTGTTGTATTGCTTTATAAAAAAAGATTAAAGCATTCCACCAAAAGTGGTAAATAATTTGAGTTTAATTAAAGCAGAATTTCATTTTGCATTTCTAAAAGCATCTTAAAGTGACCCTGTCACTATGCTTTCCAAGTTGTGGGCAGGGCCACTTAATTCCTTTGGCTCTCCTATACCATGCAGCTAAGCTGTGGGTCTCTGTAATGCGAGTTCGGTCTCTATAACTTTGGGGAGCCAATCACTGTTGAGGAGGCCAGGTCACCATCCCCCTAGCTACTGGAGGACTCTCTGCCCTGCTAGGTACCACGCTTCATGACAGGCTGCAACATACCTTGCTCTATTTCGGCTTACCCATAATAACTGCATTACTCCTCTAGCTGGTTTTGCCGAGTATACCTTCCGTAGTTGCTTTGCTTCATACCCCATATGTACTTTACTGAGCCTAGTTTCAAATTCAAAAGCCAAGAACCTTAAAGCACCACTTTGAATTACTTCAGGCCAGGATTAAAACAGTTGACACAACTCGACTGAACATTTTATGGCATAGTCCAACCAGAACATTACAGTACAACATCCCCTATCTAACTCAACTTACATAGAAAGGTGATGGTATTGTGAATATCATGCTGCTACATCCCTTACTAACACAACAAGACAACAAAATGTCTCCCATGGGACTTTGGCAGTAACATTAATACAATAAAGAACAGTATTTTTAATCAAAAATCTTAAAAAACTGAATCATAAAAATCGGAATTTGTATTATATTTGCATAAAAGTTTTTCCATGTATTTTATGGAAAGACTTTTATGAAAATATAATAGAAAACTCTGATTTTTATGATTAGTTTTTTTTTTAATTTTTGATTAAAAATACTGTTCTTTATTGTATTAATGTTGTTGCCAAAGTCCCATGGGAGACATTTTGTTGTCTTGTATCTAACTTAACTAGGCTGCTCAGGCATACCTCGACAAGGTAGTAGTCCATTAGTGGTGTAATCCAAGGCTTCGTAGCTCTCTCAGCTCCCGTGTCTTCCATTGTTTGGCACAGCAGTCCCCCTTAGCGTTCCATAACCGCTACAGCAACTCCATGAGCTGGATGAGTAAGACCTGGAGAGACTGGTCTCAAACACGGCCTTCTCCCCTTTTATATCACAAAGCCATGGTCCAAAAAACCCAGGAACAGTGTGGAGAACATTAACCCTTCCCCAACCTGGGCCAGCTACCTCCCAACTAACATACTGTAGGCAACCTGCCTACAAACACACTCAAAAGCTGTAGCTCATGAAGAGGGGACAAATTTCCTTTGCTGTCTGCTAGCAATTCCAACTGCTCCAAAATGTCAAGGTCACTTTATTGGATAAGGAAAGTATAAAGATAGCGCTGGAACCGTAGGTTTATTGTACTGGTATTATCTTAAGGTATTGATGTTGGTGTAAATGCGCTGGTTCCTGGCAGGTGGCTTCTACACCCCAGGGAATCTTCAGAGTCTCCTTTGCTTGTAGTGTAATATAAGAAGAGCTGAAATTAAAGTGCCACACCACTGATAAGTGGTCCAAATACAACTTTATTCCATTAAAGGTCAGGCGTATAATTCAAGAAGTAGCCAACGAATTTTGGGGACCTTAGTGCCCCCTTCATAAGGACTTGACTGGCAACAAAGTAAACAAACCAGAAGTGAACTGGACCTACAATGGTATTTATTCTAGGGTGAATTAAAAGCACAGGCCTGATCAGCAGCTTGTTTGGCAGCATCGCTTTCATTTCAACTCTTCTTACATTACTTTAATGGGTAATTCCATCTTTGACCCCTTTACACTGACAGGGTCAGCACTTTAACCACTCCAGAAAATTTTACTCTCTTCATGACCAGGCCATTTTTTGCTATTTAGCACTGAGCTACTTTAACTGGTAATTGCTCGACCATGCAACGCTGTACCTAAATGAAATTTATATAACGTTTTTCACACAAATAGTATGAGAGTATAAAAAGATAATGTTTGTTACAAAAATTGTTACAATAAAAGCGAGCCAATGGGTTCGATGAAGCAGATTCCAATACAATGGTACATAATTTACATATAGAACATACACACAATGCAGATTTCCTGACAGTCTGTATTACATCAACTGAACAATATGCTAACAGCTCATAGGAACTATTACAGTGGTGTTGTTGTCTAGACAAATCCAATGCGGTTTGGAATTCATATTTCCTTCTTCAGGAAACAAACATGTCAGGTCTAAAACATAATAGCATGTCAGGTAGATGTGAACTATGTACTATTGTCAAGAAAAAACGAGCGCTAGATCTATGTAATGGAGCCGCTAGCAAGAAAAGGTAAAACCTCTGAAACCTCTTAGAATGACATATATGTATAAAATGAACCTGCAGCGCTCCTACAAATAATACAAAGCAAATACAAATGAAGGTATGTATATATTACTCTGAGAATGACATTAGGCATATATATGTGCAAGATAGTGTATAACGCACACAACCATGGATCACCATGCATGAATAAGTTCATGAATTCATTTTCAAAAATATAAACGTGAAGATGGGTGACAGTCTATATATGGTGAGCGATCATTATTCGTGACATCAAAGCTGCCCTCAGTGACTTTCTATCCACGTGGATCCCTTTTGTCTGGCCAACAGGCCCTTGCATATCATGTGAGTTATATTTTAACCATTTCTTTGCACTTGAATAAAGCAATGCTGCACTTAGATATCTTTGTTTTTTGGCTCTTTTTTTCCTGAGCCAATTTTCCCCAAGAAAATCGTGGGATATTCTCCAAAGCTCTATCTCCCTCTGGTGGTCGGTGAACACATCATACCGTTTGGGATACCTGGTTGATGAGATCCTGGTTGCTGGCTCCCTATGGTGGTCTACAATCAGAACTCTGCTATTCGGAAACCCTGTTGAAATGCTGGGATAGATGCTGTTACTAGCGAGAATACCTGGGTCCAGATGCTCACACCTAGATGATATCATCATCTACATGCGTTTTTAAAAGCGCTATCTGGTTAGTGCAACCTATTCTCATTTTCCACACCATTGATGTCACGAATAATGATCGCTCACCATATATAGACTGTCACCCATCTTCACGTTTATATTTTTGAAAATGAATTCATGAACTTATTCATGCATGGTGATCCATGGTTGTGTGCGTTATACACTATCTTGCACATATATATGCCTAATGTCATTCTCAGAGTAATATATACATGCCTTCATTTGTATTTGCTTTGTATTATTTGTAGGAGCGCTGCAGGTTCATTTTATACATATGTGTACTATTGTATTGGAATCTACGTCATCGAACCCATTGGTTTGCTTTTATTGTAACAATTTTTGTAATAAACATTTATCTTTTTATACTCTCATACACTCACTGGAGTTTCTGCCATGTAACGTCCCAGGGGAACATTCATATTTTTTCTTGGTCATAGACTTACTATGGGGCATCTGTTCTCGGCTGCTGCTCCTCTGCACAGGAGCCACTGCTGACAGCTCATCCTGGGGCCAGACCAGAGTGGTTTCAGAATAGGTAAGTATAGCGATCTTTTCTTTACAGGTTTAGCTAGAATCACCTTAGAATGGGTGTGGGAGTAGGTTTAGCTTTAGTTAGGTTTTGCATGAACTTCCACCACAAACACCAGGGCATTCTTCCCTCCACACAACACCAATTTTGGAGCATTCTTCCTTCCACTTACCACCAATGCCGGGGCATTCTTCCCTCTACTCTCTGGTAATATTGGACAGTGGTGAGTGGATGGACTTGTGAAAGGATTCTGAGGCATTCTTCCTTCCACTCACCACTGACACCAGGGCATTGTCCTTTATACTCATCACCAACGCCGGGACATTCTTTCTTCCACTCACCACCAACGCATGGGTGTTCTTTATACCAAGGACCACCAACACTGGGGCATTTTTTTCTCCAACTGACCATCAATTTTAGGGCATTTTTCCTCTAATTGACCAATGAGGACAGTGCTTTTTTACTTCCACTGACCACATACATTGTGACTTTTCACTTACCACTAAAGCCAGGACATTTTCCTCGACTGATTACTGATGTTGGGACATTTTTCTCTCCCACTAATGTGTTGAGACATATTTTTCCACCTACTGACCACTACCTTTTTGCCTTATCTCCTAGTTTAAGCATATTGACAATGTACGACTGGGTTCTGTACACTGTGCTGCATATTACATAATCTAGACCACTTCTGTCATGCTAAGCATTTGTTGCTGCACAATACCTTATGCTACGTAAAACAAATGTTCTATGTAAGAGGCAGTCACAGTAGTAAGGTGTTGCTATGACTGCTTCCAGTTAGTCAGGTCATTTGGCTCTTAGAATGTTACTTTTTGAACATACAATATGACTCCAAAAATAGGAGTATTTGGGCCATTTACAGTAATGCAATGTAGCAAATAAACTGTTAACTGGGGAATGTAAAATGTGTTTGCATATATTTTATTAATGCATATTTTCTTTGCATTTATTTTTATTAGTTTATGTTTTTAATGTTCAAAGCACTATATTTTTTTTGTTAGGTAAAAGCCCCAATCAGTTATAACATTAAGATGACCTTCCTAATATTGAGTAAGTCCCCCTTTTGCTGTCAAAACAGCCCTGACCCATCGTGACATGAATGCCACAAAACCTCTGAAGATATGCTGTGACATTTGGCACCAAGTCGTTAGTAGCAGACTCTAAGTTCTGTAAGTTGTGAGGTGGAGTCTCCATGGATCGGACTTGTTTTTCCAGCACATCCCACAGATACTCAATGCGCTGACCTGGAGATTTTGGAGTAAACACCTCAAACTCGTTGTGTTCCTCAAACTATTCTTGAACCATTTTTGCAGTGTGCCATGTGTCATTATCCTGCTGAAAGAGGCCAATGCCATCAGGGAATACCATTTCCATGAAGGGTTGTCATTGGGATAACATATTACATATAGCATTGTTTAGGTAGGTGGTATGTGTCAAAGTAACATGTACAGTACATGAATGGTAGGACCAAGGTTTCCCTTTAGAAAATTGACAAAAGCATCACACTTGCCTTCTTCTCATGCTGCATCCTGGTGCCATCTCTTCTCCAGGTAAGCAGCGCAGATACACCTGTCCATCCACATGATGTAAAAGAAAACATGATTCATCAGACCAGGCCACCATCTTCCATTGCTTCATAGTCCGATTCTGATGCCCACATGCCCTTGGTAGGTGCTTTTGGTTGTGGATACAGGTCAGCATGGGCACCCTGTCAATCTGCAGCTACACAGCCCCATACACGACAAACTGCAATGTCCATTTTTTGCAGCTTTCAACACATCAACTTCATGGACAGCATGTTTACTTGCTGCCTATTATATCCCACTGACTTTCAGATGCCATTGTAACAGGATAATCAATGAAATTCACTTTACTTGTCAGTAATCCTAATGATATGGCGGATCAGTGTATAAAATAATGCATGTTAGTATCAACACTTCCATATATTATGCAAAGCTCTAGGCTGCTTTTACATGCTTATTGGGATGATTTTAACAGATTTGAAAAAAAAAAGCTTTTTATTTACAGAGCTCAATAGCTCAATCTTAGATTTACACACAATGCTGAATGAGTCAGAAGAGTGACCTATTCTGGCCCCTATGTGCAGTCTTCATACAGGGGTGTACAGAGATTCAAAAGGAGTCTGACAACCTAAAAAAACAAACAGCTTCTGCTTTAGCATGTTTTGTGACAACAAATTCATAGATGCACTCTGCATAAAATGTTTAGTGTAAAATAAGGATTTTGTATAACTAGCTTTAAAATGTTTAAAATATTAGCTTAAAATTGTACAAACCTAAAAATATAAATTATGTTAAACTATCATTTAGATAAATCCATAAAGACCAAGTTGGATTTTTACCATTTCATGAACATGTGCATGTAAAAAAAAAGATTTGTTCATGTATAGGCTTATATTGCACTCTTTAGCAAAGCACGTGGTACATTCAACAGAAAAACAGACTTCTTGACAGAACAAAAAAGTGTACATACTGTATCACATTGCAATGGAAACAAAAGAACATTAGGTCTACATCAAGAACAAAATCTCCTCATTGGTCTCTTAGAACACTAAAATTCTATTCCCTGATGACACAATATTCGTGAACACTCATAACTGATAGATAGGCGGGGGTCCAATAAAGTTAGCCAAAAGAGCATGTTTTCAAGATTTATAGATACATAGGGGGTATGAGTAAATGGGCAGAGGAAGGGGAAGAGGGAAAAAGAAAAAAAAGGGGGAAGGGTTGAAGGAGGGTGAAGGGAGGAACAGAGATTGCTGGCCATCAAGGAACATAGTATTCGATCTTTACTGAGGCAGAGCCTATGCAAGAGTGAATATGTAAGAGACATTGTGGAAATTGTGCCAATAATACCACGTCTTACAGAATTGTCATTCTTTTCATAGCTGCTGTTGGACGTTCCATGTCATTAATCTTGTTTACCACTGCTGTCCATTGACTAATCGAAGGTGGGTCTGCACTTTTCCACTTTTATGGAAAAGGTCGAACATGGGAGCTCAACCAAAAAATATGCAGCAACGAGCCAGATTCTAGGTGGCAACGCCAGCATGTTGAAGGCACAGAGGGATAAATCTTGTGGAGAAGTGCTGGAGTCCTATACCAGCTTGTCAACAGTTTACATCCAGCTTCCTGGTACCTTCTGGAGAGGGAGGATCCAGGAGCGCATTTTAAAGCACCTGTTCTCTCTGTGCAGGAGTCAAGGTTCTGCTTAGGTCTCATCCCATTTCAGTAGGAAGAGAAGAATGAACTGCTCATGCCAAAAAAGATTTTTAAATTCATACACATGACCCACAAATCTAAAATTCTCCTTTTTCTAATGTCTTTATATAAAGAAAATGTAATTGATGTTCAGTCTTGATAATTGAGTCTATGGGGTCTTCACATTTGCTCTAGAAACCCTTCCTTTTGAAGTATATTTAAAATGAATTGGGCCTAAAACCCAACTTATTAATATTACATGAAGGACAAGCGTGGTATTGTTTGCTAATAGCTTTATTTGTAATGGCAGTGAAGACCCTAGCCATGCACACATGCCAAATTAAACATGGTAACAACCCCAAACACACCTCCAAGATGACCACTGCCTTTCTAAAGAAGCTGAGGGTAAAGTTGATGGACTGGCCAAGCATGTTTCCAGACCTAAACCTATTGAGCATCTGTGGGGCATCCTCAAACGGAAGGTGGAGGAGCGCAAGGTCTCTAACATCCACCAGCTCCGTGATGCCATCATGGAGGAGTGGAAGAGGACTCCTGTGGCAACCTGTGAAGCGCTGGTGAACTACATGCCCAAGAGGGTTAAGGCAGTGCTGGAAAATAATGGTGGCCACACAAAATATTGACACTTTGGGCCCAATTCGGACATTTTCACTTAGGGGTGTACTCACTTTTGTTGCCAGCAGTTTAGACATTAATAGCTGTGTGTTGAGTTATTTTGAGGGGACAGCAAATTTACACTGTTATACAAGCTGTACACTCACTACTTTACATTGTAGCAAAGTGTCATTTCTTCAGTGTTGTCACATGAAAAGATATAATAAAATGTTTACAAAAATGTGAGGGTTGTACTCACTTCTGGGAGATACTTTAATAAGACTTTCAGTCAGCTATATTAAAATGTATTTGGAGGACAGTGGTTGCGTTTGCTCCTGACACAGTGGAAACATACTCCTGGTCTCCTTCTTGGTGTCTTAAGCCCTAGCCGTAGGCCTATGACTACTAATGATAAAGATGTCATTGGAAAGAAGAGAGAAGGAAAAGGACTTAAGAATAAGAAACTGTTCTAATTTTTGAAAACTTGCCTGCATGCTGGTAGATAATTATTATTGTATGGTATTATTGTAACATGACATCTCAAATTCTGTCGCTCCCATAATTCACTCAATGGGGAATCTCCTTTTCCAGGCACATGGGTTTCTCTGCCATTCACCACCCAGAAAAACTTTTTACATGAACCCGCACTACATAGTGTCTTCACTCATTTTCACAATTCCGAAGCCTAAAGTGACACTAAACAATATCCTTATTCCCAAGAAACAATCCATACACATTCACTGCTTAACGGCCCTCTAATCTGTTTTGAATTATCTCATTCTTTACAGCTGGAGATCATCTCTTTAGCAAAAGTGGGCAGCAGTAGATCCACTTGTGGATCATTGTTGAGGTACTCAGGAGGCCCCCCTCTCATCCTGTCACTGGCCGAAGTTTTTTCTGGGCTCTCCTGTTCCTTCAGGGAGCTGGGATCACTCTTCACAGAGGAGATGGAGGAACATCCATTCACCGATCTCTCCTGCGACTAATGAAGCCAGACGTGATGATGATTTCATCACTTCCAGTTTCAGGACTGTCATTCCCTGGCTGTTACAGTCAGGGAAACAACTAATAAAGCACAATCTGTACTTGATTAGCTACTTTTGGAGGGCAGGGAAGACATTGGGGGACTAAAAGATCCCTGATGTCTCCATAAAGAGGACCTGTCACCTGCCCAAAGTTATCGCATAGGGAGCATGTCAGCCTTATTGTGATAGTAATAAAGTTGAATTAAAAAAAAAGTAAAATTGTAAAAAAAGTAAAAAAAATTAATTAAAACATTTTTTAAAAAATTAAAAACACCCTCAATGAGAGCAATAATTCTAGGACCATCTTTCACAATTAACTCTACACTGATCACATGTAAAGTCTTTTAAAGCATTACTTATGAAAAACGTTAGGTACTGTAGTTTGTTGCCATTACTTGGGTGCGCGCAGTTTTGAATCTTGACATGTTTTGTATCTATTTACTTGAAGCAACATCATCTTTTGGATTTTACAAAAAAATAGGTATTATACTGTATTTGTGTGTACTAAAATGAATTTTAGTGTATTTTTTCCTAAATTGTGTGTTTGATAAATGGCTGTGCAAATATCATGTAACATAAAAAAAATTGCATTATTCTCCAGGGTTTCAGAAAATATATAATGGTTGGGGGCTCTAAATAATTTTCTAGCAAAAATGATGATTTTACCATGTGAGCGAAAAATGTAAAAACTGCCCTGGACAGCAAGTGGTTAAACCACGGAGATTACTGAAGGGGTGACACTTTAACAATGTGACTGCTCCTGGAATCCATAGGCAAAGAGAAAACATTTAAATAATAAAAGTGAGAAAATAATTTGCTAGAATTATGCGATGTCTGCTTCTCAATCTTGATGCTGGCACATGCACTTTGCCAGCAATTAAGAGACAGAGATGACAGAATATTGTTTAACAATATCCAGGGAATATCCGATTGCCTCTCGGGGGATCAGGAAGGAATTTTTTCCCTGCAGGAGCAAATTGGATCATGCTTTGCTTTGTTTATTGCCTTCCTCTGGATCAACTGTGGGTGTAGGATTATAACTTCTTTTTTTTTTAATGGTTGAACTGGATGGACTTTTGTCTTTTTTTCAGCCAGACCAACTATGTAATATTTAAATTTCCTATAAGGTATGGATCTTTTAATAACATATGTTGCTATCATCGATCCATACATTCTTTTGTGCTCTGAGCTGCATTTTCCCCTAATCTTCACTCTGTATGCACTGCTACACACTGATCCTATTGATCCATGAACCATGCACTAATTCAGGTCTCCTCTCTCTGTAGGACATGTGACCAGCTGTTTGCAGTCATCGCCGGGAAATGTAGTTCCTCCTTTAATACTGCAATGCTAGCCAAAGCATTTCCAACTACACTTCCCACACGTCTTTTATCTTCTGTTTGATTGGGCCCCCAAACCCTCCACCTCCCATAGCTGTCAGACAAAGGGTTCAGCTGGGGAAGGTAGGGGGTGATTTTTAACTTTTTGCACTGTCAAGTGTCGCTATGGCTTGTAAATGATTCATCTCTTCATAACAATGTACTAGTTTGACCTGGAACCAGCATCTAAAGGGATAACATTGGGAAGGAGAGTCCACATAGGAGGCAGCCGCAGCTTCGGCTTTTCTTCAGTCAAGCTTGAGCTGTATTACGTAGAGTTATATGTTGACTTGCTGTAGTTCCTAACGTTGGCAATCTTATGGTAGCAGTGTTAGTGATAGGTGCAGCAAGAGCAATGTGTGTATGTACAGAAATGTTATAAACTGACACATTCTCTTTTTATTAAAAACAAAACAAAGATCACATTATACCAAAGAAGGGCGCGGAGTCCACATTTTACCGTTTATAAAATTACCATTAATGTTACAGATCGATGGATTTGGAGTTACAAATCTATGGATTTGGAGTTACAGATCTATGGATTTGGAGGTCTTCATACACGTTGGCTTTCAACTCAGAACTGAAATGTTTTTCTGTTATTTGCATACAGAATGAAAAATATACTGCAAGCCTCTGTTCGGTACTAGGGTACATTGGTCCGATCCGGGTCCAAACACAGATATAGTTGCAGCGACCTTATGTGGGCCAAATAGTGTCCTACAGTTACACCTGACTGTGCAACCATCGCTATGCTTTATTGGCAGTACCTTCCTTGGTCCTCTGCTGTGTAGGGTTGCCACCTCATCCCTTTAACTACTTGCCCTCCAGAGGATTTACCCCGACAATTATGACCTACAATTTTGAGAAAAAAAACAATATTTTTGACTTTTTGCTATTAACCACTTGCCCTCCGGAAGATTTACCCCCCTCCTTGACCAGGCCATTTTTTGCGTTATGGCACTGAGTTATTTAACTGACAATTATGCGGTCATGCAACACTGCACCCAAATGAAATTGATGTCTTTTTTTCCCCCCAAGAATTATTATTATTATACAGTATTTATATAGTGCCAAAGAGTTTGCTCAGCGCTGTACATTATAGTGGGGGACAGTACATGAGACAATACAGTAACAATACAATACATGAGGGGTTCGAGGGCCCTGCTCCTTGGAGCTTACAATCTAGAACAGAACTTTCTTTCGGTGGTATTTGATTGTCTGTGTGGTTTTTATTTCTTGCGCTATAAAAAAAAATAAGACCGACAATTCTGAGAAAAAAACAATAGTTTTGACTTTTTTGCTATTAACCACTTGCCCTCACGAGGATTTAACCCCTTTTTGACCAGGCGATTTTTTGCATTACGGCGCTGAGTTACTTTAACTGACAATTGCGTGGTCATGCAACACTGCACCCAAATGAAATTTGTCCTTTTGTTCCCATGAATAGAGCTTTCTTTCAGTGGTATCTGATCACTTGTGCGTTTTTTATTTTGTGTGCTATAAAAAATAAGACTGACAATTTTGAGAAAAGAAACTATATTTTTGACTTTTTGCTATAAAACATGCCCAGTAAAAAAATGTAAAAACATTTAATTTCATCACAAATTTAGGCCAAAATGTATTCTACTAGATGTCTTTGCTAAAAAAAAAATCAATTATAAATTAATTGGTTTACGTGAAAGTTATAACGTTTTATCTATCTATCTATCTATCTATCTATCTATCTATCTATCTATCTATATATATATATATATATATATATATATATATATATTCAGTATATACTGGAATTTTTTATTTTTATTTTTACTAGTAATGGCGGTAATCAGCGACTTATAGCGGAACTGTGGTAGGCATTCTGACACTGGGGGAACTGACTTGGTGTCACTGACATCCCCAGTGACACTAATACAGTGATCAGTGCTAATAAAAAGCACTGACACTGTACTAATGGCACTGAGCAGGAAGGGGTTAACATGTGGGGCGATCAAAGGGTTTGCTGTGTGCTGTTTTACTATGGGGCTGTGTGTGTGCTTCACTGTAAGCACACTGCTTTGCATGACTGTGCTATGCAGGGGAGACAGGGGAGAGAACTGTATTGTTTACTTTGGTAACCTGGTGATGCTCCTCGATCACCGGGTGCTGGCGAGTAATCACTGGCCGGGACACAGTGATTGACAGCCAAGGCTGCGAATGGTGGCCCGGGTAGGGCATGCGTGCCCCCTACTTGGGAATGCAAATTCACATATATATACGTGATTTTGCACACCCCTGCCACCCTGTAGCAGTATATATATATATCTGTTATAGGGCAGCGGGAAAGTGGTTAAATCTGAACACATATTAATATGTGTTCGGCTTTAAAGGGATGAGGTGACAACCCTACTGCTGTGTCACACCATACAGCCAAGAATGCAATACCCTGCTGATGTTGGTTGTTTTCAGGGGCGGACTAACCATTTGGAAACTCAGGCACTGCCCGAGGGCCCGGGGTCAGTAGGGGGCCCCATGAGATGCCCCTGGTACCTTTTTCATAGGCTTTTTTGAGTTTGGGCAAGGACACAGGGGCCCCATGATCCCCTATTGCCCGGGGGCCCCATGAGTTGTCAATCCGCCCCTTCTTGTTTTACAACAGAATGGTATTGGAATTATAAAGCCCAACTATGGAAAAATCTAAATATTAAAAAATGAAACCCCTCACATTGTAAGAATAAAAATAGCACCTCTGAATGCAATGCTTATCTGGTCTCCAGCATTGTCCCCCACAGACTCACCAACTTTATGATCCAGTGACGCATACCTTCCAACTTTTGAACTTCAGAATGAGAGACACTTGAGGGCGGAAATGAGCTGCTGCGTGCGTAGCATGCCGTGGCAACATGGGTGTGGCCACATGGTTAACAGTGGGAGGGGCCCAAAGGGCATGGTTAAAAAAAACCTAGGTTTCATGTACCTAGAAAATATGCTTTGATTGCTGTGCCACAAGCAGGGCTCTCACAGACACAAACCCCAGCACAATCGTTTAAAAAAAAGAATAAAAAGCTTCCATTATAAATGGTTTTGCACAAACTGTGGAAGAGTGTGTTACACAAAGTGTGGAAGGATTCAGGAGTGCATTATACACAGAGTGCAGGATTCAGGAGTGTGATTCATACAGAGTGCAGGATTCAGGAGTGCGTTATGCACAGAGTGCAGGATTCAGTAGTGCATTATATACAGAGTGCAGTATTCAAGAGTGCATTATGCAGAGAGTGCAGGATTCAGGAGTGCATTATACACAGAGTGCAAGGTTCAGGAATGCTTTATGTACAGAGTGCAGGATTCAGGAGTGTGTTATGCACAGAGTGCAGGATTCAGGAGTGTGAATCATACAGGGTGCAGTATTCAGGAATGCATTATGTACAGAGTGCAGGATTCAGGAGTGCGTTATGCACAGAGTGCAGGATTCAGGAGTGTGAATCATACAGGGTGCAGGATTCAGGAATGCATTATGTACAGAGTGCAGGATTCAGGAGTGCGTTTTATACAGAGTGCAAGGTTCAGGAATGCTTTATGCACAGAGTGCAGGATTCAGAAGTGCGTTATGCACAGAGTGCAGGATTCAGGAGTGTGAATCATACAGGGTGCAGTATTCAGGAATGCATTATGTACAGAGTGCAGGATTCAGGAGTGCGTTATGCACAGAGTGCAGGATTGAGGAGTGCATTATGCACAGAGTGCAGGATTGAGGAGTGCGTTATGCACAGAGTGCAGGATTCAGGAGTGCGTTATGCACAGAGTGCAGGATTCAGGAGTGCGTTATGCACAGAGTGCAGGATTGAGGAGTGCGTTATGCACAGAGTGCAGGATTCAGGAGTGCATTATATACAGAGTGCAGTATTCAAGAGTGCATTATGCAGAGAGTGCAGGATTCAGGAGTGCATTATGTACAGAGTGCAGGATTCAGGAGTGTGTTATGCACAGAGTGCAGGATTCAGGAGTGCGTTATGCACAGAGTGCAGGATTCAGGAGTGCGTTATGCACAGAGTGCAGGATTCAGGAGTGTGAATCATACAGGGTGCAGGATTCAGGAATACATTATGTACAGAGTGCAGGATTCATGAGTGCGTTTTATACAGGGTGCAAGGTTCAGGAATGCTTTATGTACAGAGTGCAAGGTTTAGGAGTACATTACATTCAGAGTGCAGGATTCAGGAGTGTGTTTCATACAGGATTCAGGAGTGCATTATATACAGAGTGCAGTATTCAAGAGTGCATTATGCAGAGAGTGCAGGATTCAGGAGTGCATTATACACAGAGTGCAAGGTTCAGGAATGCTTTATGTACAGAGTGCAGGATTCAGGAGTGCGTTATGCACAGAGTGCAGGATTCAGGAGTGTGAATCATACAGGGTGCAGGATTCAGGAATACATTATGTACAGAGTGCAGGATTCATGAGTGTGTTTCATACAGAGTGCAAGGTTCAGGAATGTTTTATGTACAGAGTGCAAGGTTCAGGAGTACGTTACATACAGAGTGCAGGATTCAGGAGTGTGTTTCATACAGAGTGCTGGATTCAGGAGTGTGTTTCATACAGAGTGCAAGGTTCAGGAATGTTTTATGTACAGAGTGCAAGGTTCAGCAGTACATTACATACAGAGTGCAGGATGCATTATGTACAGAGTGCAGGATTCAGGTTTGTGTTACATACAGAGTGCAAGGTTCAGGATTACATTACATACAGAATGCAAGGTTCAGGAGTAGATTACATATTATTAATATTATTATACAATAGTTCGCTCAACGCTGTACATTACAATGGGGGACAGAACAATAACAATACAATACAATGCAAAACATGAGGGGATCGAGGGCATACATACAGAATGCAAGGTTCAAGAGTACATTACATACAGAATGTAAGGTTCAGGAGTAGATTACATACAGAATGCAAGGTTCAAGAGTACATTACATACAGAATGTAAGGTTCAGGAGTAGATTACATACAGAATGTAAGGTTCAGGAGTAGATTACATACAGAATGCAAGGTTCAGGAGTACATTACATACAGAGTGCAGCATTCAAGTGTGCGTTTCACACAGAATGCAGGCTTCATGAATGCATTATGTACTGAGTGCAAGGTTTAGAAGTGCATTACATACAGAATGCAGGATTCAGGGATGCGTTAGGAACAGAGTGCAAGGTTCAGAAGTTAGTTAAACTGCAAAGACACCAATTCAACATATAACTAATTTTCAGACTGTGCCACGGAAAAAAAATACTGAGAGTATAAATTCATAATAATATATGCTCCTGGCCGCTGCTATTTGTGATGTATCAATCATCAATAAAGGCTGGAAAATATGAAACAGTGCTGACCTAAAAATTAAACATACACTTACGTTCTAAAATCTTGATTAACAGCATACAGGAGGCAAGGCAAGAATGCCGGCATCTGATGGATAGCAAATGAGTACAGCCGAGCAGGACCTGCAGCAGTGTGAACATCAGCACAGTCAGGGATTGGCAAACAAGCCGGCGGGGCATATGGCTGTAATGAGAGAGAGTGCAGCTGTTAAGTCCAGCCTGTGATGTCGGGGATGGGCGAGCTGTTATGTATTTCAGGGGCTCCGTCTCATTTTAAAAACAATCTTTTCATAGGGAAACAGCTGGCAACCAGGAAAAAGGTGGCAAGGGGCAGGCCCAATAGGAACTACTATAATTTAGGTTTATTATACACTGCTGCGGGTGCACATGCATTAGTTCAATTTGGTCCTGCCCCTTGTCACCATTTTCCCTGGCCAGCAATGTGTAAATCCTGGCTGTTTGTCTATGCAGTGCTTGCTTGACAAAGGGGGTGGAGCCCCTGAAACGCATATCGGCCCCGCCCCTTCCTGGCATCACAGGTTGGAGTTGACAGCTGCACGCTCTCTCTCATTGCGGCGGCAAACCCCTCTAGCTTGCCCGCCAATAGCTGGCTGTGCTATATGTTCACACTGTTCTGCTCGGCTGGAAGTTAGCATATAAAGAATAGATAGAGTAATGCGGGACAAAGCCCCTGTACACTGGGATGGCAGGAAAAAGGTGAAAATGTGGGAAAGCCCCACCCAATCCAGGACTCTTGAGAGGTATGTGTGATGGTCCTCTTCTGGGCTAAATGACAATGATTACTAAATAGGCTATTCTTTATCTGAAACAATTTACACAATTATTCTTAAGGACTTTTAGTTGCACAGTTGGTAAGTTTGAATTAAGGCACCAGTCCATCCAGTTCAACCTGAGTGTGTGTGTGTGCGCTTATGCCTCTACCATTATCCATATCCCTGTACTTTGTGTTTGCTAAGAAACACATCAAAATGTTTTCTGAATTTACACTCTGTGCTGACACCACCAACTGTGGAATGGAGATCCACATCCTTCCCACTCTAACAGTAGAGAATCCCAATAAATAGTTTCCTACCAATGATAGAGTCACCATTCAAAGATTTATATCTTGTGATCATTCAAACCAGGTTTGTCCTGAAGGCTATACCAAAAGGGCAGACCAAAAAAAAACATAGTTAGTAAAGCTGAATATGCAGTTCAGTTTTAGGGACCAATTCACAAAAAGAACATTGGGGAACTGGAGAAAGTACAGAGAAGGGCAACCAAACTGATAAGAGGCATGGAGGAGCTCAGCTATGAGGAAAGATTAGAGGAACTGAATTTATTCTCTCTTGAGAAGAGGAGATTAAGGGGGGATATGATCTCCATGTATAATACATAAGGGGGGATATGATCACCATGTATAATACATAAGGGGGGATATGATCAATATGTATAAATACATCAGTGGTTCATATAGTGAACTCGGTGTAGAGCTATTCACCCTGAGGTCACAACAGAAGACAAGGGGGCAATCTTTATGTCTGGAGGAAAAGAAATTTAATCTCCAAACATGGAAAGGTTTCTTCATAGTGAGAGCTGTGAAAATGTGGAATAGACTCCTTCAAGAGTTGGTTCTGGCCAGCTCAGTGGATTGCTTTTAAAAAGGCCTGGATTCTTTCATAGGTACACAGAATATAACTAGATACTAACATTTATAGGTAAAGTTGATCCAGGGAATATCCGATTGCCTCTTGGGGGATCAGGAAGGAATTTTTTCCTTGCAGGAGCAAATTGGATCATGCTTTGCTGTTTTTTTTGCCTTCCTCTGGATCAACTGTGGGTATAGGATTATAACTTTTTTTTTTTAAAGGTTGAACTGAGTGTTTTTTTTCAGCCAGACTAACTATGTAACTATGAAACTATGAATAAAGTTAGCAGTCCATCCTGTGTGTATTTATGTCACTGCCATTTCCCATATCTCTGTATGTTGCATTCACGAAGATGCCCATCTAAAGTTTTTTTTTTTTACAATTATCGACACTCCCCTTTTAACACCTTCAACTGTGGCAGTTCCACATCCTTACTGGTCTGACTATAAACCCCTTACTCAGTTTAAGGTTAAACAGCTTCTCATCCAACTTTATTGAGGGGTCGCGTGTCCTCTTAAGAAACCTGAGACTGAAGAGTCTTCTCCCTATGTTAGACATTTGTATATCGACATCATATCCCCTCCCAAGGATCACTTCTTGGGGAGGATAAGTTTAAAGTTTGTAGTCATTCACATAACTGATTTTTTAAAAATAGTGGTGTACACCTTATTTATAATGGCTTGTTCATGTGTGATATATACTGTTTAAATACATTTAGGGATTATAAATAATGTATACCGCACAAACACACTGACCTATGTATGCATTATTTATAATTCCCAAGCTTCATATGTTAATATCAAGCAATAAATTACTGCAGGTTCTGCTATCTGTGCCAACAATTATGTTCCTTTGTAGAAGGCAACCTAAGATGCCCATCCCATAACCTGATCTGCTGTTGGGGCCTTGGAAAAAAACTGGTACATTCTGAGTATGGGAGACGTTGAACCTATTTTCACCTCTTACAATTTAGTGATTGATTCTTGAGCTGTCGATAGCTAAGCGTCCTAGCTAGCTGTCTTCTATAGACAGTGTTGGTTTCTTTGTTTTCATATTCTTTTAATTTCTTCATAATACTTTTAACAGTGCTCTGGTGGCTTTCAAAGTTTGGAGATAACCTTCAAAGTCTGAGGTCATGATAAAAGATATAGGCGCACTCATACTCAGTTGACTCTTTCAAACAGGGTTGAAGTTTTTCTAAAAGCTATATATTATATTCACTGACTGTTATGTTTATACCTGTTTGTGTTTATTTTACAGCATGGGGTCCTCCATACAGAGAAGGAGAAGACATATAGAGAAAATAAAAATGCCATGACTTGGCAGCAAGATTAGCAGTACACAATAACTTGTTGTAGTGGTTACCTCTAGCACAAGAAACAGGTATCATAAAAAGAAAGATTTTATATAGTCCAAAAAGGTTTGGTGTAGACATTTTTTCATCTTCTATATCTTTAAGGATACCATCTGGAATAGATTGGTAGAATCCGTATAATTAGAAGGCTTATCATATAGGTTCCGTTGTCTATTCGTTTATTTAATTGTTGTGCTTGTGCATGTCTTTGGGCTTGAGATTGGTGTTAAAAAGATTCTATTCGTTAAAAGGGATATAATATATTATTAGAGTATGATAAACTAATATTTTGCTTTACAATTAGATAATGTGGAGAAATTTGTAAGTTTTGAACAATATAGGGGATGATGGGAATTGTCATACAAGGATGCAAAAACAGTATAGATTATAACTCAAATGAATCAAAACGTTAAGCAATGTTTAGTGAATATATATACTGTATACACGCTAAATGGTAAGGTACTGTACATTTGTGTGTGTTTTTTTAATGTCATTTTAGTATTTTATTAAATCATATATCTAAGTTACCAGAGTTAATTAAAACTGTTTTTTTCCACTGCCATGTTGATGGCATGGTGAAAGTTGTCTGTGATGATGTAATTGTTAATTGTTCCTAGTCAATATGTAGTGTTTAAGTTTTGTTTATTATTGATTTAGCATTGAATTTGTATGTCAGCTGATCATGGCAGAAGACTGGAGTGAAGCTGAACGGGAGCAGATGGAGACTGGTGCAACGTTAGCTCAGAACAGGGCTAGTAATGACTCCAGTTTGCAGTCAAATGATAGGTTAGACTCAGATCCAGAACAGAATCATGGAGTTAAGGAAAGAGAAAAATGGCGGAGTAAGAGACTCCAAGCAACTGGAGATAACTGCAATGCCTGGTACAAGAATGAAAACTCATTTTCGGATCCTGAGCCGGGGACCAGTGGTGGTAGCTCATATAAAGACAGAATGAGAAACATTAAATTCACAGAAGAGGAGAATGATGTTTTAGTCACTAAAGTACTGGAAAACTACTCCAAGTTATATGGGGATGATGCCTCAAGAACTTCAAACTTTGAGAAAAAGAGACTATGGAGAGGCATTTTGGAGTCAATAAATGGTTTGGGTGTTAGTGTTCGCAATGTGGATACTTGCAAAAAGAGATTTGCAGACTGCAAAAGGTTCGTGAGGGCTAAGATGACCAAGCACTGGCGGCGGCCTGGCTCACGTCAAACTTTGAATGTATATTATGCAGATTGGGAAGAGAAAATCAAGTCAATCTTATGTCCTGTTACTGATGGAATACCTGGCTTAATTGATTCTGCTGATCCCTGCACCTATGAATGTCCAGGTATTTAATTCTGCTCTTGTTTAAAGGATTTGTATACACATGATCCATATTTACCCTAGACCTCCTTCTTTCTTTCTAGAGGAAGTCCCTACGTGGTTTCTTTTTTTTCCCTTTACCCTGTCCCTGTATCAAGAAATAGCTTTTATTAAACATTGTGAAATCATCTCC
Source organism: Staurois parvus (assembly GCF_062004578.1). Lineage (NCBI taxonomy): Eukaryota > Metazoa > Chordata > Amphibia > Anura > Ranidae > Staurois > Staurois parvus. Next base: position 682,898 of record NW_028318063.1, on the reverse strand, counting down.
AGCCTTGTAAAATTATTTGTGAGGAACAACCAGCAGGGTACCCTACAGTTTTTGTTGATGTAAACATACATTCCCCCAGGACTACATTTTAAAATCACTGGATTCTTTCTTAGATACAGAGAATATAACTGGATACTAACATTTATAGGTAAAGTTGATCCAGGGAATATCCGACTGTCTCTCGGGGGATCAGGAAGGAATTTTTTTCCCAGCAGGAGCAAATTGGATCATGCTTTGCTGGGTTTTTTTTGCCTTCCTCTGGATCAACTGTGGGTATAGGATTATAACTTTTTTTTCTTTTTTTTTAAAGGTTGAACTGGATGGACATTTTGTCTTTTTTCAGCCAGACTATGTAACTATAAGTAATTATAAATTGTGCTATATACAACATGTGGTCAGGCTCTTGGGGATTAGCAAAACAGCATTGTTTTGCTGGGACAGAAATCAATGTATGCATGTATAGAGGGACAGACACAGATAGGGGTAGTTCTGTAGTCCAGCATAAAAGAACTCAGGCAGGCTTGGATATACCATAAGATTTGTTATGAGATAAATATACAAAATGCTTATTACTGGTCTGCTGTGATGATCATATGGATCAAATGCTGAATTCCCAAGTCAAAACACATATGCAACCAGTGAAGGCCAAGTCAACTCCTGTTCAGCAACCAAAGGTCACTAATGGCAGACCAAGTATTTCTTTGAGCATAAATATATCATGAATACCGCAATCCCTACTCATACCTTTGACATTTTGTAAGGGAGCCTGTGCTTACAGTAACATTGTGCCAGAAATTAAACTACCAACATGAAAATGTTTTTTTTGTCTGCAATATTTTGAGTCAGATACCTGGAACTAATATGCAGATCAAGGCTTATGACATTTCTCTAACATTCCTGATCTGCATAATTGTCAATGACTCAAAAATAATTTGAAGTGTTATTATTGCCACATTTTTTTAAATGTAGTTTTGAATAGAACAGGTTTAAAACTCATGTCTGTTAATTCTTTGGGGTTTTTTTTTGCCTGTGTCCCAGAGAAGACCTTTTTCTTTACTTTCTCTTAGACATTTTTCAGTAGAATTGTGATTCCCATTTAAATACTTATCTTTATCTTCTGTTCTGGTGAAAACTAAAAAAATGTGGATCTTCCTACACTTTCTGTCCTGCTTACAATGGTCACCAGGGAGGGCTCCACTACAGAGAGATGGACAATAATAACATATTGACTCTAAGCAGAAGTCACTATTTGTATACTGAGTAAACCAAGTTTCAGGGGCTTTCAGGACATTTAAGGTGGAATTTAAATAAGAAGGTCTGAGCAGGCCTCTGTGACAAGCTTTTTTGAGTAGAAAACATATTGATTTCAGGCAGGTGGGTATCAGTGGTTGTATGAGATGATTATATTGTGTAAATTACATTCCTCTTTGTGTCCTCAGTTCTTCAACCTGCCAACAAAAATTAGGACCTTCATATGTTAGATATTGGCACATTAATCTTTAGACTTCCATGAAGCTGGGATTTTGGAAAGGGAAATACAGATTGATAGACCTATAAACTGCTCACACTGGATCATCAGATTACTTGATTGAAAGACTGAGGACATGGAAATGGGTGTAATGTATGTTTAACCCAATGATCCCCACTTTCTGCTTTTGAGTGTAGTTGTACTACATTATATAGTATGTAGCTAACATAAAATATCATTTGTAATCTTTAGGACGTTGGTCTCCTCGTGAACCTCCTTCTCCAGAAGCTCAGTTGTCTCCTGATGAAGAAATTTCATCAGAGATTCAGTATTTTCCTGAAACACAATCTTCTACAGAGCAAAAGCTCGAGGCTCCTGAAGAAGAATGGACCGGCTTTAAAGAACAGCTGGCTGTGAAAGTTAAAGAGGAATTTTCTGAGAGTACATCGGAGTTCCAGACTGAAGAAGACGTTCATCATGATCCAGAAACATTAGGACAGAGTATGAGTGAACGGACTTCTAAAAATGAAGGTCTTCCAGAAATCTGCCATCTCCTTTGTCAAAGCCAAGAGGCCTTTCATCAATCAGTGAGACAACAGCTGCATGCTGTTCACCAAGAACTTAAAGAATTTCGACGAGATCACATTGAAAAAATGGACCTGTTACTAAATATTCATAAGGAACACATTGCAGTAGAAGAGCAAAGGAATCAGATTCTTTCACAGTTGGTTAGTACTGTTAATCATTTAGCAACAAATTTAGGTATTTCAGATCCAACAAAAGATAGGCAAAATACACAGCCTCAAGTATCTCCTAGCTTTAATGATACAGTAAAATACTTTTCCACAAGAATAGCCCCACCTGATGTGCAATTACCACATCACACAACCAGTCAGATAAATGAAAATGCACGTAGAAAGCGTAGAAAAAAGAGGGAGCCTCATGATGGAACAACAACACATAAGACAAAATAAAATGTATATTTTTGAAGTTGTCTTTTGTTTCTTTTATATTTACTTTTTTATTTGTCTGATGTTAGCTCAAGAGTACTCAAAATATATACATTATGTAAGAGAGAGAAAAAGCAAAAAAAAATACTTATATTATTACTCTTTAATATATTCTAAATGATGAGTCTTAAAAGTACCATTTCAGTCTTTGCAGATGGCACCAAGCTATGTAGTGGATTAATGTCCTTACACAGGGGAGTAGATAAGGGGGAGTTAGGGGGGGGTTAAACCCTTTCCCCCAGAGCATCCATCCACAACAGCTGGGCTATTGTAACCCTTCATGCAGGATCCACACAGCCACAGAGCAGCCTGCCCCCTCCACGCGCTGATAGGACCGTGCAAAGGGAAAGTATGCTTGCCAGCTGTCCCGCAGCTATGTTGCAGGATCCCAGTTCTGAGGACAGCTGTAGTGTATCCTTACTTTCCTTGTGTTCATAGCACACGGGAGTGTGCAGCAGGATGCCAGGCACTGGAACTCTCTCTGTGTTCCAGCACTCGGCACTGAAAGGAACACTGTACTGTGGGCAGAGTTATCTCTGCCACAGTACAAGCAAAGTGAAATGTAATACTCCCATGACCACCAATGCAGAGGGGAGGGGTAAGCTGGATTAACTTTCACTGTATGACCGCAAATGCAGAAAGGGGGGATGGTAAATTAAAATGCTACTGCCATTACTACCAATGCAAGATGGGAATGGGGGGGAGTTAACTTTCACTGCCACAGCCCTAAACCCCCACCCCCCCTCATTAATGGTAATGGTAGTGACATTTTAATCCACCACCCCCCATTCTGCATTTTGTGTCATACAGTGAAAGTTAACCCCCATCATTGGTGGTCATTGGTGCTGCTATATTTCAATGCCACTGACCACCAATGTGGGAAAGGTGGGGTTAGTAGTACTGACATTGGTGTCGGTGGTTATTATTGTGTTCACTGACACCAATTTTGGGGGTTATTAATGTGTCCACTGGCACCAATATTTTTTAATGCGTCCACTAGCACTAATATTGGGGGGTTTTAATGTGTCCAGTGGCGCCAGTATTGGGGGTTATTATTGCATTCATTGACATCAATTATGAGGGTTCTTTTTGTGTTCACTTGCACCAATGCTGGCGGTTATTAATGCATCCACTGACTCAAGTGCTAGAAGTTATCATTGCATCCACTGACACCAATGTTGGATTTTATTATTGCATCCGCTGACATACATGTGGGGGAGGTTATTATTGCAGCCACTGACACCAATCATGGGGGTTAACATTGCATTCACTGATATCAATGTTGGGGCTTAATGCATCCACTGACTTAAGTGCTAGAGGTTATTATTGCATCCACTGACACCAATGTGGGGGATTAATATTGCATCCACTGACACCAGTGTGGGGGGTTATTATTGCAGCCACTGACATCAATGCTGCATTGGCATCTTGCCTCCCCATCTCGCCCAATTATAGATCGCTTTTTATTCATTCAGAAAATGCAAATATTTTTCTGAATGGCTCTCATGCTGAGTGGCTGACCTTCTGTGTTCAGAAAGCAGCAGGCCAGCCACTCGGTGCAGGACTCAGGAGCAAGTGGAGATCATGGGAGTAGCAGTGCCTATTCCAGTGATTTCCAGCTTCCAGAGACTTTGACCAGGTAAAGCATATTTTCCGGGTACAGGGACTGTGACATATGTTACCATGTACACGGTGAGTAGGTTCAAGTTTTAAGCCCCTCACACTGTTAGAGTCATTTTGCCACACCCACAATTTATTACAACGTGGCAAGCGCACTGCTTAACTATTCTTCTCTGGGTGCCCTAAGCTGACCCCCCTCCCCAGGAGAGAACATTATCTACGGCCCTGTTCTCACTGCATGTTTCCAACTTACAAGCCAACCTCAATGCACTGTTTAATTGGGCAACTATGTGGCAAATGAGGTTTAATGTTGATAAATGTAAGGTTATGCACTTGGGGGCTAAGAATATGCATGCATCCTACATACTAGGGGGGAGTACAACTGGGAGAATCAATGGTGGAGAAGGATCTGGGAGTTCTGGTAGATCACAAGCTTAATAATGGCATGCAATGCCAAGCTGAGGTTTCTAAAGCGAGCAAAATCCTCTCTTGTATTAAAAGAGGTATAGACTCCAGAGAGAGAGATATCATATTACCCCTGTACATATTATTAGTAATACCTCATCTGGAATATACATTTCGGTTTTGGGCACCAATTCACAAAAAGAACGCTGGAGAACTGGAGAAAGTACAGAGAAGGGCAACCAAACTTATACGAGGCATGCAGGAGATCAGCTATGAGGAAAGATTAGAGGAACTGAATGTATTCTGTCTTGAGAAGAGGAGATTAATGGGGGATATGATCACCATGTATAAATATACCAGTGGTTCATATAGTGAACTCAGGGTAGAGTTTTTCATCCCGAGGTCATCACACAGGACAAGGGGGCACTCTTTACGTCTGGAGGAAAAGAAATAATCTCCAAACACGGAAAGGTTTCTTCACAGTAAGAGCTGTGAAAATGTGGAATAGACTCCCTCAAGAGTTGGTTCTGGCCAGCTCATTGGATTGCTTTAAAAAATGCCTGGATTCTTTCTTGGATACACAGAATATAACTGGATACTAACATTTATAGGTAACGTTGATCCAGGGAATATCCGATTACCTTTTGGGATCAGGAAGAAATTTTTTCCCTGCAGGAGCAAATTGGATCATGCTTCACTGGGTTTTTTTTGCCTTCTGGGATCAACTGTGGGTGTAGGATTGCAAAACAAAAGTTCCTGAGCTTGAATGTGAAGGGCCTGTCTAGGAGGCAACAAATCATATTATCTTAAACAGAAATTAGTTTTTTTGGGTTCTTTATATCACATTACCCCAAAAAACTAATTTCTATTATTGATAATATAAGGCCTTCTTTAAGTTACCCCTGTTAGCCACATCAACTTTCTATGTTTACCCGCTTTGGCCATGTCACATTCCTTTGATTGCTGCCCCCCCCCCCTTTTGGGGGGGGGGGGGAGTCTATGGTTCTCGTGTCATGGTCAATTGAGTATTAAGATTCTTGAAATAGATCTTTTACCTCTGTCTCTGAGGAAGAGGGCTTGCCCTCAAAACACGTAAGCCAGTGAGGATTCCCGGAAGGTGCTCACCTGGCCTAATACCCATCCGAGCCTCACCCACCATTGAGACCATTGATTGAATATTTTTACATTGCTGTATTTCACTTTGGTTTATGAGTATAGTTATGTTTTTAACATTTGTAATAAACTCACCTGGGATAATGTACTAGGCCACTGCACCCTCTTTTTTCTTTACGCATTATCAGATGCATGTACATTACTGGGTAGACAGGAATGGCCATGGGCACATGGAATACAAAAATATGTACAGTATACCTGGCTGTGGGAATGTGCAACCAATTAGGTAATATATCTATTGCCCTTAGTCATTGAGCATTAGGAAGTTGAACCTCTGATTTGTTTTATTTATTTATTTTTACATATTGTTTGAAGAAAGCAATCACATGGCACTCACATTTTTACTGTATTTGCATATCATCTCAGCTTTCAAATGCTTAGGTTTTAGCATTGTTTCACATTTATGGACTAAGGCACATTACAAAGTACTATTCAGTTCAGGTCTATGAAACAGTGTATATAAAGCATCTAAGAAAGGAACAATGCTCAACTCAGAAGCTGCATATTTCTCTGTAAGCTTGGTGACTTTGGTGGCTTCATTACCTGGAAATATCTTTATTCTTGCTATAAACATTGTGAATTTTGCTAAGAAAAGAAAGCCTTGTTTAAGTGACCAGATTATACTTGGCATTGTAATCTGCAACCTCTTGCAGAAATGCTACCGATATTGTATTGTAATTTTAAGAGCAAATGTTTTCATTTTAGATGAACACGACCAGATAAGCTTGGCTATCTATTTGAGCCTGATGTCCAGCAATCTATGGATTACTGCATGGCTATGTGTACACTTTTGTCTTAAAATTGTCAATGTCAACCACAAGGTCTACATGTATCTACAGAGGAGATTTGTCAGATTTTGTCCTTGGATTATTTTTCTTTTTATCCTAGCATCATTTTTTGTGAGCCTATATGTTGCTTGGGATCTTCAACAGGATTGTCTGGCAAATGGAACACAACATTTCAATCCATCCAACAATTATTCTACAAGATGTTTTTGGTCTGTCAATTCATACATAACAGTTTCTTTATTGTGTTTCCTGCTTTGCTTAGTCTCTGTTATGTCCATCATCATCTCCCTCTTTAGACATGTGAATAGGATACAACATACTACCATGGATTCCAGCACTCCTAGTTTGGACTCTCATATTCGAGCAATTAAAACTGTCACCTCACTATTAATCCTTCATATGCTCCTATTCATCTCTGTAACTATGGCTTTGTTAACAGAAAATGACACTCATTGGCTATATGGACTTGGCACAGTGTCTTCTCTATGCTACTTATTCAGCTCTTACGTTTTAATTAAAGGAACTAAAAAACTGGATGATGCACTAAATGAGATGTTATTATGGTTTCCTTGCTATATACTAACTAACAAAGTATAATTACTAAGCCCATTGTAGTATATTTGCAGAAGGCAGAAGCAGAAATTCCAGCTTGGATGTCCATGTGGTCACTTTGTGGCCTTGGGTTTGAGGTCTGCAAACTTATTCCACAATCCTCTTTATGCAATGATATTAGTTCTGTTTGACAATTATCCTTGACCTCTGTTAGGAATAAGAATATCAATGCTCAAGGAGTGTAAGCATTCAGCAATCAACTACAAGACCTTTGCGCAATCCCTTATTCACCCAACATTCACATCCACTGTTTAGTAGGTGCTAGAGAATATTACCCGTAGATCAATGCTGCTTTGGAGCTACAGTAGTTTATCACCATTAATTGTTGCCAAAATGGATAGTGAATCAAAATTTCAAACTTTATGAACAACATTAACACCAAAGCCAGTCCACCAGTCAGGGGTATTGTTGTGCAATAATTTTAACTTGTGACAAGTTCTTGCATTGCTGTGCTTAAAAAAATGGGCATTTTTTTAAAGCACTGGTATAGCCATTGTAAGGCTACCACTTCTTTATAAATTTGTCCTCCTATTGTTCACAGTTATTCTTGTACTGGTCTTTTTAGCCTTCTGCAGTATTTCAGACACAACAATATTTCTAAAGAGGTAGAATAGCTTATTCTGATGTCAGTTCAAGGCAAACTACAGTGGAAGTCAATATGGAAGATGAATGTTTAGGGCTGAATTTTGAAACAAAAGGGACCTGTAATGGGAAACTATCCATGCTAAACATATAAGGATAGCATGAATGGGTATACCCAGGGGCGGACTGACAACTCATGGGGCCCCCGGGCAATAGGGGATCATGAGGCCCCTGTGTCCTCGCCCACACTTAAACCACACCCAAAAAAGCCTATGAAAGGTACCAGAGGCATCTCATAGGGCCCCCTAGTGACCCAGGGCCCTCGGGCAGTGCCCGAGTTCCCAAATGGTCAGTTCGCCCCTGGGTATACCAAGCACCACATCCCTAAACTGAAAAATATTGAAAGTGAACTGTGGGACTTTAATAATACTGAACATTTCAGGAATAGACAGACATAAATTCCAGATGAAAAAAAGTTTGTTACATTTTATTGCGTACAAAAAAATTGACTTCTGTATTAAAAATTCACAATCAAAATATACCAGATGCTCCCAGCTATTTGCCCATCACACCCAGTGATACAAAGTAAGCCAAAACTATACAACACAAATATAGGAATATTGGCTCTGCACACTGGGACTCTAGAAAGCTGTGAAATCTCAATGTTTTGCCATTTTTGCTTCTTTAGGAGATATGTTGTGAGATATGGTGTGCTGGCGAAAAATAATCATTTCTTTCACACACATTTTAAAAAATTAAGTTAAATTTGTAATTTGTATGAGAGTAATGACTATTTTTGTTATCATCAGCACAACATATCTCCTGAGGAAGCAAAACTAGCGAAACACGTTTTAGCTTACTTTGTATCAATGGGTACCGTGGACAAATAGCTGGGAGTGTCTGATATACTTTAATTGTGTTTCATACAGAAATTGCTTTTAATTCTTGGTGAGTAATAAGATGTAACAAACTTTTTTCTCTGGAAATCATGTCTGTCTATTCCTCAGACGTTCAGTACCGTTAAAGTCCCACGTTTTGCTTTCAACACTTCTCCATGCCGAACATATTCTTTAGGATGTATGCAAACCAGGCTGAAAGTGGATGAAGCAACACTCAGTAAACACATTTATAGTAATATGCAAACTAGTATATCAAGATATCAAAATATGCCCTCATTCCCACATAATATCCTAAAACTAACAAAGATTTTTTCAGGTACTTATATAGCGCCGTCAATTTACGCAGCGCTTTACATATATACAGTTGCAAGAAAAAAATATGTGAACCCCTTGGGATTACGTGGAGTTTTGCATGAATTGGGCATAAAATGTGCTCTGAACGTCATCTAAGTCACAACAATAGAAGAACACAGTCTGCTGAACATAATACTACACAAACATTAGATGTTGCCATGGTTTAATTGCACATAACATGTAAACATTCACAGTGCAGGGAGGAAAAAGTATGTGAACCTTTGGACTTAATAACTGGTTGACCCTCCTTTGGCAGCAATAACCTCAACCAAATGTTTCCTGTAGTTGCAGATCAGACCTGCACAACGATCTGGAGTAATTTTGGACCACTCCTCTTCACAAAACTGTTTCAGTGTAGCAATATTCTTGGGATGTCTGGTGTGAATCGCTCTCTTAAGGCAGCATGACCTTACATTCACATCAGTCCCTAACTGTACATTCACATCAGTCCCTAACCCTCAAGGGGCATACAATCTAAGGTCCCTAACTCAAATTCATACATACACATACTAGGGACAATTTAGACAGGATCCAATTCACCTACCAGCATGTCTTTGGAGTGTGGGAGGAAACCCGCGTACCCGGAGGAAACCCACGCAGGCACAGGGAGAACATGCAAACTCCAGGCAGGTGGTGCTGTGGTTGGGATTCAAACCAACGACCCTAGTACTGCCAGGTGGAAGTGCTAACCATTTAGCCACTGTGCTGCCCATAGACAAATATAGATATATGCAGGGTGACATTACTGATCTGTCTCTATGAAAATATGAATTTCCTGGCTAACCTGCTAATTGGCAGTTTAATTTGTCACTGGCTTGGAGCAGATGCTCAGAGAAGAAGCTCTGATTTTACAGATTTTTTGGTTTCTGTGCTTGTTCAGGGTCAGTAGTCTTTTCCTTTAGATTTTAAGCTCTCAGGAGCAGGGCCCTCCCAACCCAATTGTAATATTAATAATAATTTAAATAATAATTTTCAGAGAAGGTCAACAATGGCAGCCTTCAAGCATCTTTTAGTACACATCTCATGTAAGCATGGCATGGCAGACAGAAGCACACATTTCCACAGAGTTTCCCACTTTTACTATTGTACAGGGGGACAAGAGGTAAACATTTTTCAGCATTTACTAGCTCTTTGAAGATATTTATTATTCTAAAGATGGCAGCATTACATTCTATTCTATGTTTTTAGCAAATTCATCTGATCAATAATGTACTGTATAAATTGCGTGTGGCCAGCTTCTAATTGGCTAAACTGGTACAGGAATATTATAGGAATAGAAACTAGCGGTTCAAAGTGCCAATCATTAGATTTGATTTATTTAACTATGTGCTATTTAACCACTTACCTACTGTGCACTTTAACCCCCTTCCTGCCCAGGCCAATTTTCAGTTTTCAGCGCTGTCACTCTTTGAATGAATAACTGCGTGGTCATTCAACACTGTACCCATATGAAAATCTTATCTTTTTTTAGATAGAGCTTTCTTTTGGTAGTATTTGATCCCCACTGGGGGGTTTTGTTTTTTTTGCTAAACAAACCAAAAAATTAGAAATTTGAAAAAAATGTTTTTCCTAATTTCTGTTAGAAAATTTAGCAAATAAGTAATTTGTCTTCTTTACTGATAGGTGCACTGATAGGCGGCACTTATAGGCAGCACTGATAATCAGGGCACTGATCATCAGTGCCCTGATTATGAGTGTGAATGTGCCCTGTCAGAATTGCCGGTTACCAGCTCTTCACACAGTGACAGCGTATGAGGAAAGAACTGCCAATAACCAGCAAGTCTGTTTACATTGTGATCAGCTGTGATTGGGCACAGCTGATCACAGGGAGCGCAGGGGTCTGGGTTCTGGGAGGACTTCAATAGACCTCCCAGAACTAGTCAATGGTGCTGTAGCCATCATTCGGCTATAGGGCAGCTGGCAACTAGTTAAAGTAACCCTGCCAGGGTTAAAAAAAATCCAGATACTGGTTCCCTGTAAAACAAAAGTTCTTATACTTGCCTCTACGGTGGCCTGTGTCCTACCTTCCCTCTTTTCCAGCACTGCAGCTGTAATTTTCTTCAGCATCCAACACTTCTGGGAGTGTTAGATGGCTTTGTCTCTGCCACACGACATCCATGTCTTGACATAGGGGTTGGAGGATGGAATCATAGCTCATGGTGAGGGACACAGGCATCCCTGTCTTCCATAGGTTTCAGTGATGGGATGGATGGGAGGTAGGAGACATGGGTATCGGAGCTTTATTTTTGACTTGGATTGATCTATCCTGAGATGCAAGTACATCATAATGTCTACTTGAAGGTATATATTTTTAAAATTGTTCTGTGTGTGCCTGTATAGCTGGCACCAGGTTCCTCAATTCCCTCAATTTGCTACATCATCTTAGTATACAGTGGGGCACAACAGAGAAGTAAACTATGGCATATTAGGGTGAGGGAGGGGATATCAAAGCTGCTATTAGTCAATAGGCATGCACGGCAGAGTTTTCATGGGTTTGGGAGCCCTTGTTGCTGTTTAACGTAGTTGCAAAGCTTTAAGGTTTTTTTTACCTTAATGCATTCTATGCATTGAGGTAAAAAACCTTCTGTGCCTGGAATCACGATAGCCCCTGCCTCCCCACCCCCCTTATACTTACTTGAGCCCCATCACGATCCAGCGCTGTGCATGAGAACCACTGCTTTTTTGTCTCTGTCCCTCCTCACAGCTCAGATCAATAACAGTGGAACTTATTGGCTCTTGTGGCTATCATTCAAACTCTGTGACAAGGGACCAGGGGGCAGGTCCATGCCCCAGCTATCTGTGTCTATGGATGCAGGTAGTGGGGCTCAGAGCAAGCCCGCACGAGTGTCCCCATAGGAAGTGGCTTCCTATGAGGACATTGAATGAAGAGGAGGATTCAGAAGCGCTGGCAGAAGTATGACATGTTTATTATTTTAATTTAAAAAAAATTTGAAGCTCTACAATCACTTTAATTTCACTCAATCCAAGCCTGTTGTGTTACATTTTGGAAGAAACTGTTAAAATAGCAATTAAATATTTTTAGTGTGAATTTATAATTATATCGCTAAACCAGGGGTCTCCAAACTGTGGCCTGGGGGCCAGATGTGGCCCTTTGATTGCCTTTGTCCAGCCCTTGGGGCACTAGTCCTCCCACTGGCACCAACAATGGGGCATAATTCCTACCACTGACACCAAAAATGGGGTACTGTTCCTCCCTATAATATCAAAGATATTGTTTACTCCCACTGACGCCAGTGCAATTTCTACCCCCCACTGGCCACAGTCAGGCCCCCATAACGTCTAAACCAGCCCTTTATTTATAAAGTTTGGAGACCCCTGTGCAAAACTATGGAATCTGCTCGCTATGGACATCTTCAATTTCTCCTTACTTTTTGTCCTATTGAACAGTATATACAGTCAGGTCCATAAATATTGGGACATCGACACAATTCTAACATTTTTGGCTCTATACACCACCACAATGGATTTGAAATGAAACGAACAAGATGTGCTTTAACTGCAGACTGTCAGCTTTAATTTGAGGGTATTTGCATCCAAATCAGGTGAACGGTGTAGGAATTACAACAGTTTGCATATGTGCCTCCCACTTGTTAAGGGACCAAAAGTAATGGGACAGAATAATAATCATAAATCAAACTTTCACTTTGTAATACTTGGTTGCAAATCCTTTGCAGTCAATTACAGCCTGAAGTCTGGAACGCATAGACATCACCAGACGCTGGGTTTCATCCCTGGTGATGCTCTGCCAGGCCTCTACTGCAACTGTCTTCAGTTCCTGCTTGTTCTTGGGGCATTTTCCCTTCAGTTTTGTCTTCAGCAAGTGAAATGCATACTCAATCGGATTCAGGTCAGGTGATTGACTTGGCCATTGCATAACATTCCACTTCTTTCCCTTAAAAAACTCTTTGGTTGCTTTTGCAGTCTGCTTTGGGTCATTGTCCATCTGCACTGTAAAGCGGCGTCCAATGAGTTCTGAAGCATTTGGCTGAATATGAGCAGATAATATTGCCCCAAACACTTCAGAATTCATCCTGCTGCTTTTGTCAGCAGTCACATCATCAATAAATACAAGAGAACCAGTTCCATTGGCAGCCATACATGCCCACGCCATGACACTACCACCACCATGCTTCACTGATGAGGTGGTATGCTTAGGATCATGAGCAGTTCCTTTCCTTCTCCATACTCTTCTCTTCCCATCACTCTGGTACAAGTTGATCTTGGTCTCATCTGTCCATAGGATGTTGTTCCAGAACTGTGAAAGCTTTTTTAGATGTCGTTTGGCAAACTCTAATCTGGCCTTCCTGTTTTTGAGGCTCACCAATGGTTTACATCTTGTGGTGAACCCTCTGTATTCACTCTAGTGAAGTCTTCTCTTGATTGTTGACTTTGACACACATACACCTACCTCCTGGAGAGTGTTCTTGATCTGGCCAACTGTTGTGAAGGGTGTTTTCTTCACCAGGGATAGAATTCTTCGCTCATCCACCACAGTTGTTTTCCGTGGTCTTCCGGGTCTTTTGGTGTTGCTGAGCTCACCAGTGCGTTCCTTCTTTTTAAGAATGTTCCAAACAGTTGTTTTGGCCACGCCTAATGTTTTTGCTATCTCTCTGATGGGTTTGTTTTGTTTTTTCAGCCTAATGATGGCTTCACTGATAGTGACAGCTCTTTGGATTTCATCTTGAGAGTTGACAGCAACAGATTCCAAATGCAAATAGCACACTTGAAATGAACTCTGGACCTTTTATCTGCTCATTGTAATTGGGATAATGAGGGAATAACACACCTGGCCATGGAACAGCTGAGAAGCCAATTGTCCCATTACTTTTGGTCCCTTAACAAGTGGGAGGCACATATACAAACTGTTGTAATTCCTATACCGTTCACCTGATTTGGATGTAAATACCCTCAAATTAAAGCTGACAGTCTGCAGTTAAAGCATATCTTGTTTGTTTCATTTCAAATCCATTGTGGTGGTGTATAGAGCCAAAAATGTTAGAATTGTGTTGATGTCCCAATATTTATGGACCTGACTGTACATGAGAACAGATCTGTTTTACTTTAATTGTTGAATATTGCTTTCATTGTGTACCTATATATTTTGTGAAATGCACAGTCTTAGGTATCACATAGAGCTATCAACCAAGCAGGTACTTCACTGTATAAAAAAAAAGGTATTGTAAGAGGAAGTACAGATCTCAATGATTTATGTTTCAGTTATAGCGTTATAATATTGAATAAATAAATTGCAAGAATTAAAATAACTTTGTTGCCTATGTATAATGTCTTTTTTATTCTTGATATATTGAATATACTTTTTGTAACCTCATAATAAAGAATAAAAGTTGTAAATAATGGGCAAAAAATTAAATGAAAAATGATCTTTTTAAAAACTGCATGGAATAAGATTCAAATAAATGTAAATATTTGCTGTGTGAAATTACATATATAATGGTATCATTTTTGTTTGGGTTTTACAGAGCTCTAGTATAGACCAAGCTTATCCAAAGCCAATATTTTTATTCCAATGTTTTTTATTGAATAATTTTACAGAAAACAAGTAATACAAATGAACAATGTCCTGTCACTTTGAAAGTATAAAACACTGCTAATAACGAAGTTTGTCACAAGATAATTGGCGTTTGAGGCAGGACATATATTGCAACACAAATCAGTATTGGGCATAGCTCAGCCAAACAAACAGAAGAGAGAATATTGCGGAATAGAGAAAAGAGAGTAAAGAAAGCAAAGAAGACAGCGAGGACAGGATCAACCTGCAGGTGTGAATGCAGCCTCAGGAACAATTTTTCTGTTCTGGTTATTTTATTTCAATTAATTTCAATTAGTCAACGGTTTTCATTTTTATTTTCCCTGTGTGATGAGCACCAGACATTCATTTTTTTTCTTTTTTAGTTGATATGGGGATCTGCCAGAATTTTTTTTTTCTCTAGCAGTTTGGTGAAAAAAGCTCCTCAACCAATGTCACAGGAGTAGCCCAGCATCCTAGTGGTAGATGTTGAACACTCTCCCACAGGTGGGTCAGGGGACACAGGCTTCATGCTCGAATAGTAGCTGCCATTTTCTGTAACTTTCACTAGTTATGTTTATCAGTTCATAGCTGAAGATGGTGTAAAGTGCTAGGCTCTCATGGGTCTCCATCCTCACCCTGGTATGTGTAAGGATGTCATGACCAGGCACCAAAGTACCCTTCATATCCTTTAAAACTTTAATTTTTCTAAGCTATTATGAGCATTTTCTTTCTGTTCCTAGAAGCTAATAGTGTTATTCTATGTGTCCATACACACTGCTGTATGCTAGAAGCTTTTTTCAAGCTTCAGCATTTGGGAGCAGAAAAAAATTTGTTTGTGTAGTTTTTGGAAGCATTTTCTTGGCAAAAAAAATGCTGAACACTCTTAAATGCTACTAACACTCATAATACTGGAGCTTTTTTCAAACTTTTTTTTTCTTCATGTAGCGCTCTCTAGGTAGCCAGACTTTGTTGTTTTTTTAATGACAAATTTGTCTTTATTACATTTTTATAGGAAATTTTACAAAACAGAACAAAAGAGATAGTGATAACATATACAAGTAAGTAAATGTACAGAAATCTCAAAGGGGAAGATGATCCAGGAGAGTAAATAGAAATAACTCTGCAACAGAAAAATGACAGGATCAACAGTATTTGATACGGAGCTGTCAAAAACAGAATTCCCAGGGGGGTACCCCTGGGTGAAACATGGGAAACATAAAAAATAACTCAGAATAATTCAATATACAAACCCAAACAAGAACAAAGCGAGGAAAGTATAGAAAGAAAAGAGAGAAACGTGTGTCAGAGATAGTAGAGGACAAGCAGATAGAAAGATCGGGAGGTGGGGACGGCAAGGAGCAGAACCAAAGTTGTCCACCACCGGGACCCCAGGGGCGAGACCCAGTGGATCGCAGCCAAACATAGGTGGTAAGGTCAAACTGGTGATCTCAGCACAGAGGGCCAGACATACTGTACAAGGCTCAGCTCTATTAGGACACAAGAGGGGAACACAATACTTGGAGGGTTGAAAAGGAGGAGAAATGGAGCCACACTGACCACAGTAACTTGTGGTTATCATAGGTATAATTGGCAAACGCCAGCATTTCATCCATACGCATGATATCATTAGACGCAGAAACCCATATCGGAAGAGGGGGGGGGGTGGCTGTTTTCCAAAAGAGTGATATCAATTGGTGAGCATCAGATAGAAAGAAACGCAACAAGCACTTTTTCTGTGCTGCCAGTGAGCCCAGTAATATGGAGAGGAGAGCAATCTCCAGCGAGGAGGTCAAGGACTCACCATAGATCCTGTTATATACATCAAAAACTTGATTCCAAAAGGGTTATATCAGGTCACAATCCCACCAAATGTAGAGCTGTGTACCAACAGCTTTAGTACAATGCCAGCAGAGATTGGGTGTGGCAGGAAATATTTTGTGCAGAGAGAAGGGGTCCCTGTATCATCAAGAGAGAAACTTAAGGTTCTTTTCCTGTGAATAACATGAAATAGACGATTTATGAGTGGAATTAAATTACGTAGACCAGTCTTCTGCCAATATGTCTCTACCAAGGTCTCGAGTCCACACCCTAGTAAAGGGAGGAAGTTCGAAGTGAAGAGCACCGTGTAGTATTCTGTAGAGGGAAGCCAAAACATGTCTCTGGAGTTCAGAGTGGGAACACAACCGCTCACACTCAGAGAGTGAACGATGAGTGTAAGAGGCAAAATATAAATGTTTACAAAATGAAGATAAATGTAAAGAGGTAAACGAGTCCCTGGGACCTGCCTGAAGAAGTGGAAGACCCGTTTGGGGGCAAATAAAGTCCTGAGCTACGGGCCACGAGGCGTGCAAAAAGGGACCGATAGCAGAGGATCCCAACCCTTATGGAAAAGCGGGATTATGGAACAAGGATGATAGTGGTGAGGGATCAGAAGATAGAAGTTCGAGGATACCTCGTTTATACCACAGCTGCATCACAGCCACAATCAGTGGGGACAGGCCAGAGAAACTTTGTTGTTTTTTTAGACAGAGGCTGGGTAACAGCCTGGGCTGAGTCAGCCTGGGAGTAAGAAAGGAGTTCACCTCAGGACTGGGAGGCTGGGAGTCTCTTCTGGTCAGGACTTCTGGAACCCTTCCAGAAACTTAGAGAACTTTCTGGAAGAGAGGCAGATAAGGGTAGGAGGCCAGTATCTGCATGTTTGAGGGACCTTGGTTAATCCTCAGGCAGGAGCTTGGGCATGGTGACCGAGGACAACCCTTAAATGTGGCAGAGCCTGGGGAGCAGGTCTGTAGAGTCGGGTGGAAGATGGACTGAGAGGAAGGCTGGAGTGTGGAGCCGGGGATGGGGGCCCCAGGGAGGGGAGCCTACCTATAGGCTGGTTGCTGAATGGGAGGATCTCCACTGTGCCACCATCTCTTTAGGAGGACATCCTAAACAGTGGGGAAGAAGCCAGCCCAGCTAAAGACTGTAAATCAGCTACCAACCCACCACGCTGACAGGACAGGACATTGTGAGTACTCCTACATCCCCTGGGACAGATAAAGGGAGAGGGGGGGGTCAGGTGCAACACCCAACTGATTCTCATCCAGGACTACCTCATTACTAGATCAGTGCAACCCGGTGAGGGGGTAGGATTCCTCTAGGGTCTGAGAAGGTACTCCAGGGGGGCTTAAAGATCTCTTAAAGAGACAGTGCCATTTTCGGATCCACATTTTTGTACAGTATGGTTGCTAAAAAGTTTGTCCAAGTTTTACAGTTCCTTGGGCATCCCATATACCCCTAGACCCCATCCAAGTTGTTAACCCCTTAATAAAAGCAACTAAAAACCAGCTCAAGGACTGTTTACTGACTACAAGTGTGCAAGTGTTTAAAATGCCTGTTGCCTGGCTGTGCAGCGCTTAGGGGGACCCAAAAACTCAGTGGCCCTCAAGAGGGTGGTACTACATTCTTGTACTGTAAAAATGCTAATAAAATGCTAACACTCTTAAACGCTTCTAAAACGCTACTACAAGCCAGCACAAAAATGCTATTATCACGGTTTTTCATCCAGCATTTTTTTCTAGCATTTTTTGAGCTTATAAAAAACGCTAGAGAGCATGGAGCCTAAAATCGGAAATGGGCCAAAAAGGCTGTAACATTAAGACATGGCAGCAGGTTCCACACATGCTGGCTTCTCATACTGGCATAGCTGCAGGAACCTTTTTCTGCAAAGTTTTTTGATACTGTAATATCAAGTATTACAGTATAAACACAACTATGAACAAATTGCATGGATTTATAGATGTAGTGTATGTGTAAAAGTACCTAAAATCTGAGGTTAAAGCGGAGTTCCACCTGAAAAAAAAAAAAAAGTCTGCAGTTACAAAAACTGTAGCTGCTGACTTTTAAAATACAGACACTTACCTGTCCCTCGGTCCAGCGGTGTCCTCACCACCGCTGGTTTCACCGGCCATCTTCTCTCCCTGGCGCCAGCATCTTACTCGTGGGCACCCAGCTGTGACAGCTTGTGGCTTCACAGCCGGGTGTCCGCTGCGCATGCACGAGGAGCGCTGTGCTTTGTAAATGGCCCATAGTCTTCTGGGACCTGTCACATGTCCCAGAAGACTACGGGGAGGGAGGGGGGAAGGACGACTTCCGCTTCCGATCGCCTAGGTGATTGCAGCGGAGGTGGGAGTGGGTACCTGTCAAATTCGGGTACCTGCTCCCTCTCCACTCCCCAAAAGTGCCAATCCTTAATGGGGAGCAGGGGACAAAGGCTTAAAGCAGAACTTCCCCTTTTGGTTGGAGCTCTGCTTAAAGTTATTTACTTAAGACATTTTTTCGAATATGGTAAGTGATTTATTATTGATCAGTGCCAACCATGTGTCAGCAATAGAAATGTAGACTTGTACAGGAGTTTGGTGCAGGTAATTCATGTCCTGAAAGTTTTGATGTTTACAATATCCTGGCCAAAACGGAAAGTACTACATGTTAATGACGTAGTATAGGAACAGAAAACAACCTTTGGTGAAGGCTATACATCTTGCAATTAGAGATCACCAAACGTTGCCTTAAGTTATATCAGGCATACCATATTGATCATTCATGCAGAACTCTCACTTCTTTGTGGCTCTCATCGGGTTTAAGGGTTAGGTCACACCATCAGATATGCATTATGGTACGCATAGCACGCAAGCTGGTGTTCATATTATTTAACAAACATACACTTAATTTAATGCTATGTGCAGGCTGTCCAACTCATTGGTTAGGCTTTGGGAGGTACAGTCCATAAATGGCCTACACCTATAGCAAGGGCGTTCTTTGATTCATTTTCTGACATTTCTATCTATTTCCAAATTTTTTATCTAAAGATGACTCTTACCTGTAGAAACAGTTTTTTTGGTAAAGGTGACCTAACCTTTTAAGTTTGAAGAAATCCATGGCTGATTGGTTCAAAGTATAACACATTGATAGTTGTCACTTGTTCCTCTGTTTCTCCTGCTTGCAGGGCCTTGGCAGAAGGTTCCATTCTCACCAATGTGTTTTTCTAGTGCTGTTTGCTTTTTGCAGAAATGCACTACAGTCCATTTAACATGGTTCCCTATTGAACATGTTCACATCTATGCTTTTTCGAGCTGCTGCATTTTTGGAAAGGTTCAGAGACTTTTTTAAAAACAAAAAGCAGCATTTTTGCTACAACAGAGTTCAATGGAGAAGCTGCTGAAATGCACGGTAGTGTCTTTTTGCTGTGTTTTGCGTTTTGCATTTTTATTCTGCTCAGCAACAAAAACAATTCCACTTAAACAAAAAAAAAAAGCTGAACAAAACGCAAAACGCAGTACAGACGTGTCAAAAACGCATCAAAAACGTGTCAATAACGCGTGTAGAAAAATGGAAAATGAACTGTGAAAAGCACTGCAAAAGGAACAAAAAGCAAACTGCATAGGTGTGAATGGAGCCTTACCTAGTATGACTGCCAATCTTAGATAACTGATCATGTACTTTATATGCCAGCAATTTATTTTTTTCTACTTAGTGATAGGGATTATAGCTTAACACCAACTATTTGTCTTTTTTGTTTTTGTTTTGGCTAAGATAAAAAAAAAAAAAAGCAAAAATTATTATTATTATTATACAGGATTTATATAGCGCCAACAGTTTGCTCAACGCTTTGAAAAATCCGTTGGTTGGGACTATATGTTAATCATTTCTGCTATTCATTGTTACTAGATGAACAAACCTTAAGACTATTTTTATTGTACAATATTTGCAAGCATTTGCAAGACTCCAAGCAGATGGCATTGTAGAAACGAACTATTTGCATCCTCCAGAAATCATGTTTCATCAGACATATGTTCCAATCTTATCAAAGCTTAACTACAGAAACAGTTTTTAGCTTTAAAGCATAACTCCAGTCAAAATATTTTTCTTAGTTTTGGACAAAGTGGAGAGGATTTACAACCTTTGTTGGGTTCATCCAGACATGAAGAGAAGTGAAATCTCTCTAACAGGAATACATACAGTATTGAAAAGCTGGCGGACGTTTTAAACTTTCCCCATTCTAACCAAAATCAAAAATAATGTTTTTTTATGGGTCCACTAAACTGGTGCAGAGTGAGTAATCCAGACAGGAAAATTACACTGGACAACAAATATTTTGCTTCCTTTTCCTTTCGAGGAGAAATATCACCATTGTGTTGGAGGGGTTGTGGGGCAATAGGGACAATGGTTCACATATGGTGGGATTGTCCAAAAATACAGGTGTTTTGGCAGGATATAATTCAATGTATACAGGAGATTTTGGGGACATCTATTCAGAAGGATCCGTGGGTGTGTCTGTTTTATAAGGCAGAGATGTCAGTGAAACAATATAAAAATGGTATATTATACCATCTGATCAGTGCGAAAAAATATTTAATCCCTAACTTTTGGCAGGTTCAGGACCCTCCAATAATGAGGGACTAGACAGATAGTATAGAATATATTAGTAGGATGGAGAAGTTATGCCATATGGAGGAAGACAAAACGGGAACATTTAGAAAAGATTGGAAAGGTGGTATGAATTTAAAACATCTGAAAAGTATCATAAAATGAGCTGTGCCCTGGTAGCAGAGTCAGGGAATCAAACTGGTTAACTAGGTAATAGAAAATAGGGTTACAGACATAGGTCGGTAAACAGGAACGGAAAGAGATGGTAAGATTCAATTGGACAGGGGAATTGTATTGGGAGGGGAGGGATTAGGGGGTTAAAGTGAATGTATATGTTGTGCCAAAAGATATATGGTTGTTTTATGTATTGTAATAAAATTCAATAAAAGAGATAATAAAAAAAAAACAAAGATTTTGCTTCCTGAACACTTTTTGTTGTATGGTTTAGATTTTTGGCTACCAATCATGAAAATTACCTGAAATTAAATCTATCACAAGTCTTCTCTTGTTACAATTTGTACTACTTGTGAACCATGCTGCAGGCATGAAAGAAACATACAAACACATGAAGCTGTTGTTGAAGCACATCCAGTACACCAAGTACAACTGGAATATCTGCAGAGAACTAAAAGCAGCTTGGATTTACCATATACTAGTCTTACATACATACCATGGGACTCAAATTACATTAAAAAGAAATGACCACTCCAAAAAAATTTGGTTCCAGGACAGAAAAACGTGGCACATGAACCACTTCTTGACCCAACAAAGATATTTTCACCTCTGCTTTACATGAAACTCAGACTGATTAAAAATGTAACTAAAGAGATGAACAAGGATGGTTTTAGTTATTTGAGACAGATGTTTCCAAAAATAACTGATGCCAAGAAGTTTAAAGGAAGTTAAGAAACAAAATACATAGTTGTCCATGATCGCACAGTTCTCAGTCAGCTCTGATCAGGGAGCAGTAACTCTCAGTAACCTAAGCCAGAGGAGGTGCACATCACCCTAACAACGGAAGTGCCTATCCAATGATTATGCTGTGAGGATCAGATATAAAGATATATTAAAAATATTCCAGGGGATACTTAGAAAAAGACCACTCATACTGATTTTTGTTCAATACATTCATGTATTAAGAGAAGACAAGGCACTATGTTCTGATTATTTCTTATGGTACAGGGACCAATGGAGGAAGATCACTAAAGAAGTGAGGGGATCCAAACCCTTTAGGATAACAATCCCATCCAGCCACAGTCCAAAGCGGAGTTCCACTCACACTGTAAAAAAATAAGTCAGCAAGACAAAAACTGTACTTTTAAATAATAGCCACTCACCTGACCCACGATCCCGCGGTGTCCTCCCTGCAGCCCGTTTCACCAGCCATCTGGTGTTCCAGGCGCCGGCATCTTTAGTGTGAGCACCCGGCTGTGACAACTTGCCAGGTGCCCACTGTGCATGCGTGAATAGCGCTGCGCTTCTTGAATGGCCCCGTAGTCTTCTGGGACCTGTCACGTGTAGGAGTGCTACGAGGGGCACAACGTCCTCTTCCGATCGCTTAGGCAATTGCAGCAGAAGCGGGAGCAGGTACCAGTCAATTTCGGATACCCACTCCCCAAAGGTGCCAATCTTTAATGGGGAGCAGGGAACCAGTCTTTAAAGCGGAACTTCCCCTTTTGGGTGGAGCTCTAATTTAAGTGACACAAGCTATTTATGACCTCGCTTAACGGTTTGGTCATATTTACCAGGTGAGAGCACAACTGGTGAAGGTGCATATATGGTTCTTATGACAACACATTAGAGGTGAACCAAGGACTTTGGATTTTTGTTAACAATACTTTGAAGGAGTGTATGGTCACGGATGAAATGTGGACACTATGTTTTAATTTAAATTTTTTTGGAATAGATATACAAATTTTGGAAGAGAAGTTTTGGAGATTATATATATTTTTTATATATGTTTATTAGTGGAGCGTGACACTAATTTATTGTATTCACAACTTTCAGTAACCGCGCTCTGCTCTGCTTCTGCAGTGCTTACTGGAGTGCCTGGTGAGAGGCAGGCCAGATTGCTTTGGCTCCCAGCCATGCACTGTGAGGCTGAGCCAGCTGCCGATCAAGCATCTGGGTGTATCCAGACAATATGGAGCCATACAAAGTGTGCAGGAGCTGACAGGGGAGAGATCTAAATAGTTTACATACAGACCTCTCCCCCATCAGTGATACTTGGTTATCGCCGTGTGCCCCCTACCGAGAAATGCAAATCACGTATATATACATGATTTTGCACAGCCCTGATGCCCTGACGCAGTATTTCTGCTATAGGGCACGGGGCAAGCGGTTAACAATATTAAATTACAATATGGCTTGCGTCACAATTATATAAGCTATATTTTTCTCATGAAAGTGGAGTTGCCCTTTAACCACGTGGCAACCGCATAACCTAGTTACGTACCTAGGTACCTAGTACGTGATCTGACACTTTCAGCTGGGGGGAATGTGCGCCTCCAGCAACCTGGCCATGCTGGGATTAGACACAGCACATGCCAATCAGCGGGTGATGGCCAATGAATCATTGCTGGCACCTGATGATCATCGAACATCTATGTAAACAAGGCAGAGCTCTGTCATGTCAGCAAGGATGTGCTGGATTTTGTTTCCCTGCAAAGAAGGGAATACAATCCAGCACATCCCTTAATGAAAGCTCAATATAGTACACACTGATTGGCCAAACAGTGATCACATGAATAGGTGTACGCAAAACTTCTGACATCACAGAGATCACATGGTACAAGGCTATTCACAACAGCCTTGTATCATGTGACAAGCTGTGGCCAATCACAGCTCACACAGTATTTCTCAATGGCTGCAAGAATGCAGCCGGAGAGGAGAAATTATTGCTTTTACAGCATTTATGGGTGTAAAAAAAAAAAAATCTTCATCACCCCCCACAAGTAGTACAGTGTCACTATGGTGACACTGTACTACTAGGGTGACAGTATGTTAAAAAAAACATAAATAATAATATAAAAAAGTAAAATAAAAATGTAAAAAAATATTTTTGAAAAATTATAATTTTTGGTTATAAACTAATTTGGGTTATTTTTTTTTACTAAAAAGATAACTGAACAAATGTTGAAGATTTATGAAGAAAGATTTATTTGCAAAATATAAGAAAAACACTTTTTTCCAAATTTTTGGATTTTTTCATTTATATAGCAAAAAAAATCCCAGTGGTAAATAAATACCACCAAAATAAAGTTTTATCTGTCTCAAAAAAATGCTAAAAAATTCATATGGGTACAGTGTTGCATGACC
The DNA here is from genome assembly GCF_062004578.1 of Staurois parvus. NCBI lineage: Eukaryota > Metazoa > Chordata > Amphibia > Anura > Ranidae > Staurois > Staurois parvus. The sequence continues at coordinate 658,710 of NW_028318063.1, read as the reverse complement.
ACGAAATTGTCATTCAAAGTGCGACAGCACTGAAAGCTGAAAATTGGCCTGGGCAGGAAGGGGGAAAAAGTGTCCGAACTTGAAGTGGTTAAAGTGACATACACCCACATTGATTTACACATTGATTTGATTCTTTCAAGCCTGTTGTAGAATAATGTTTTTGCCTCATTGTGAGATTTTTAAGGCATTAGATTTATGAAACGGGATTTTATTTGACTTTTCCATTCTAAGCACTCCTTTTCTGCCACCCTATGGTTTTATTTGGGTAGTGCAAGCACAAAACTGAAATGCATTTTTTTTACTTGTGTTTTGTTCTGATAAATACTCCTCTTCGTTCACCCATCCTGTGGCAATTTTACAGACTACAGATATGATGCTGAAGATTCAGTTTGTGTTTTTTTTTTTTACTTGAATGACAGATACTTATCATGATTTTCCTTTCCTAAGAAGCTCAATGTCAGCAGAGCTGGGTATGGGCCTCACTCCCCCATGCTTCCAGGAACTAACTTTAAGCCCACCGGCAGCCTCTGCATTCTGTAACTAGTCCTAGCAAGCTGGGTGGGAATTGTACGTGGAGCACAGCAGGAAAACAAAATTATGGTACGTATCTGTAATTCTGGCTATAAGCAGAAGCCAGGATGCCTCTCCCAAACTCCCCTGTCTTTAAAGTGGTTTTAAAGGCTCTGTCACGTACCTGGTTAGGGAGCCTGATGTGGAGAGAGGGGCGTCCTCTTACGATCACCACTCGGAGCCCCTGGAAGTGGGAACAGAGGACACAGAGCCAGGAGTGGCAGGAGTGCCGTGTGGATCCTGAAGACTGTCGGCAGGTAGCTGGGGACCCAGGCGATCTGGACACAAACCAGGTGTGAGTGCAGGAACGTAGGTGCAGCAGCAAGCAGGTGTGGCGGCGGTCTAAGTGCGGGTTTTGGGACCGTGCACTGTTGCGTGGATGCGGTGGCTGACAGGTATGGCGGTGATCCGGATGTAGGCCAGATGCAGAGCCGTGGGTACAGCGTCAGGTGGTTATGGTAGCCGCCCAGATGCAGGTCAGGTGCAGGCAGGATAATACAGCAGAGTCAGGCGAGCCGGGTCAATATTAAGCAGGCAGCAAAGTACAGGAGGAGCAGACAAGAGAATTGTCAGGGATAGCTGGGGTCAGTGCAGGCGGAGTTCTCTCTTAGGCGGGTATGCAGAATACAGGTATCAGGATCAGGAATGTATGCAGGGACGTTGTAGACCAGAAGGCAGTGATTTTACATTGAAGCAGGTTTAAATAGCCCGCCTGACGTGACGTGGGCGCTTACTGGGCATGCGCGAGCTTTCCGCGCTACCGCGCATGCGCGGGTGCATGCTCTCGCGCCTGTGCACTCGCACCGCTGAGACTCGAGGGGATCCGTCGCCATCGCACCGCTGCACGGTGACAGGATCCCTGACAGGCTCAAGATATTTTACCTGAATTCTATGCATGAAGGTAAAAAACCTTCTCTGTGCAGCAGCCCCCCCCAGCCACCCTAATATTCAACTAAGCCCCCTCCTGATCTAGCGATGTGCACTGGAGTCTTGGCTATCCCGGGACTCCCTCTCCTCATTGGCTGAGACAGCAGCAGGAGCCATTGGCTGTCAATCACAGTCAGTAAACCAATGAGAAATAGAGAGGGTGCGGGGCCAAGCCACCGTTTTGTGTGTGAATGGACATGCCAGTAGTGGGTGCCCCCATAGCAAGCTGCTTGCTGTGGGGGCACCCGACAGAAATAAGGGGCCAGGAGAGCCTGCGAGGGACCCTAAAAGTGGAGGGTCTGGGCTGCTCTGTGCAAAACCACTGCACACAGCAGGTAAGTAAAGACATGTTTGTTATTTTTAGCGAAAAAAAAAATTAAGCCTTTAGTATCACTTTAAGGTTGCTTTTATACCGTAATGAGCCATGAACATATATATTGACACTGATGTAGCTGCCTTTGCAGACCATCTCTGGTAACACTTGGCCTGCTGCTGCTCACAAGGTCGAGACCCTTCTGGTGGAGAGTGTCGTTATCCCTCTGCAACAGCTAACCCTTTCAACCTGAAAGCCAAGGAGATGAGCTTCACCAACCAAGAGGCAGTAATCTTGTTGTAAGCCATGAAATCAATAAATGCTCCACCTTCAATAACAAACAGGTGCTCCGACTTCCTAATGCCAGATATCGCCTTGATGTAACATTTTAAAACTTGACCCACATCGGATGGGCTAATTTCTTGGTTACTCCCCAAGAGGGACATAGGAACGACAATTTCTTGTGTGATATGGACTCTGGAGGCCACTTTAGGCACAAATTTGAGCATCTGCATGAGTACCACCCTGCCCAGGAAGAACTTGAAACAGGGTTCTTTAAACCCCAAGGCCGCTAATACTGATGGCTTAATGAAGGAGTATGCATGTTCCGAACCTGTACCATGCCTACTGCTGCTGTACCTGGAGTTAACATAATTTCCGCCTGCCCTGATGATCCACGCCGACCAGGAAGTACTGGGAACCACCAGCACAGCCAAGGACAGTGCTTTGGAGACTTACCTGCAGTGGGACCAGCCAGGAGTTGCACAGCAGTTGACCCCAGTTTGACAAGTGCTCATTTGACTACTACTATTGTGAGTTGCCAATTTTGTGGAAATAAATTATTTGGTTATATTGCTGCACTTAGATGGCGCTGCTTCTCTCTCTTTTATGGTTCACACAGAGTCTCTTCTAACTGTTTTGAATCAGCTGCCACTGAGTCAACCATTGTTGGAACATCCCTTAACCACCTTTGGAATTTAAGGACTTTACTTGTGTGGTTAATATACTAGCCATCACAGTATACATCTGTTTTTATTCTTCTTAGGGTGCCAAATATTTCTCTTGTGTTTTTGAGAGTTCAACTGATCCTACCTGATCTGGACCAAGTTTATTTCTGCAGCCCAATCTGAAATGCTTGCCTTGAGGGACTACGTGTCCGTCACCTATGTCCAAAGAGCAGGCACCAAGTGCCCATAAGGTGTATGAGTGGCACAATCCCCAAAATACCAGAAGGCTTCCTGAGTTTATCCTGAACTCAAAGCCAGAAATGCAGATGCTAACCTCTCTGAAATAAATGTGGAAACTGACTCTTGAACTTCGCTCTCCTTTAACTCAACAGACATTCATCTTGAGGTAGGAAGCCAAACTGACCGTTAATAATATAGGCTTCACCTTCTAAGATTAGGAACAATGCAATACTTAAGTACATCCTTGAAGGCCACAGTATCTTCTAATGGTAAGGTCATGTATCTGGCCATTCCCATAAGGGACACACTGACCAAAGAGGTGGTTCCAAACCCTGGACACATTCCTGTTCAAAAGGGCATAATTTTGACATCCTGCTGTGACAACATGCTCAAATCTTGCAGAACGAGCATTTGATTCATTCACCATAACAGAATTGTCAAGCCGTCCTCTGGAGAAACTTGAAATACTTCCACAGCTTTGCTTCTGTTTTCAAAAGGCATTTCGCCAAACTTACAGAAGGAGGGATCAAAATCCTGGACAAAGGTCATCTTTATCTTTTTGTTCAGAAGAGACTGAAGAGGATTGATTGGCTTGGAAAGGCTCTGAGGCACATTTTAATGACCCTGAAAGGAAGGCTGGACATTGCCAGAATATGTGGCCTTTGGAGAAGGTGAATTCAGCAATGCCTTAGAGCAGCGGTTCTCAACCTGGGGGTCGCGACCCCTTTGGGGGTCGAACGACCATTTCCCAGGGGTCGCCTAAGACCATCGGAAAACACATATTTCCGATGCTCTTAGGAACCGAGACACCGCTCCTCTGACTCAGTCGATGTGTGGACGGGATGACACGCTGCCCTGTCACCTGGCCACACCTCCGGGATCCCTCAACAACTCCGCCTCCTCGCCGCTGATTGGCCACCGGAACTGTAGCTCAGGAGAGGCACACAGGCGGCCAATCACCGGCGAGGAGGTGGAGCTTGGAGAGGAGGAGCCGAGCGGCAGCGCGCGTAGATCTAAGAAGATCGAGGGAACAGCCGGAGTAAGTGAAGAGGAGAGCGGCTAGAGAAGGAAGACAGCTGACAGGTAAGTGAGAGAGCGAGCCCAGGCTGGAGCAGGGGTCAGCAAGGTAAGTATCATTGGTGTCAGTGGGAGGAATAGTGCCCCATCATTTGTGTGACTAATACCAACAATGGGGCACTATTTCTCCCACTGACACCAATGATGGGGCACTATTTCCTCCCCCCCCCGCACTGACACCAATGATGGGGCACTATTCCTCCCCCCCACTGACACCAACGATGGGGCACTATTCCTCCCCCCCACTGACACCAAGAATGGGGCACTATTCCTCCCCCCACCGACACCAACGATGGGGCACTATTCCCCCCCCTGACCCCAAAGATGGGGCCCTATTTCCCCCTCCACCACACTGACATCAATGATGGGGCACTATTCCTCCCACTGACACCAATGATGGGGCACTATTCCCCCCACTGACACCAATGATGGGGCACTATTCCCCCCACTGACACCAATGATGGGGCACTATTCCCCCCACTGACACCAATGATGGGGCACTATTCCTCCCCCCACCGACACCAACGATGGGGCACTATTCCCCCCCTGACCCCAAAGATGGGGCACTATTCCCCCCTCCACCACACTGACATCAATGATGGGGCACTATTCCTCCCACTGACACCAATGATGGGGCACTATTCCTCCCACTGACACCAATGATGGGGCACTATTCCCCCCACTGACACCAATGATGGGGCACTATTCCCCCCACTGACACCAATGATGGGGCACTATTCCCCCCACTGACACCAATGATGGGGCACTATTCCCCCCACTGACACCAATGATGGGGCACTATTCCCCCCACTGACACCAATGATGGGGCACTATTCCCCCCACTGACACCAATGATGGAGCACTATTTCCCCCACTGACACCAATGATGGGGCACTATTCCCCCCACTGACACCAATGATGGGGCTCTATTCCCCCCACTGACACCAATGATGGGGCACTATTCCCCCCACTGACACCAATGATGGGGCACTATTCCCCCCACTGACACCAATGATGGGGCACTATTCCCCCCACTGACACCAATGATGGGGCACTATTCCCCCCACTGACACCAATGATGGGGCACTATTCCCCCCACTGACACCAATGATGGGGCACTATTCCTCCCACTGACACCAATGATGGGGCACTATTCCCCCCACTGACACCAATGATGGGGCACTATTCATCCCACTGACACCAATGATGGGGCACTATTCCCCCCACTGACACCAATGATGGGGCACTATTCCCCCCACTGACACCAATGATGGGGCACTATTCCTCCCACTGACACCAATGATGGGGCACTATTCCCCCCACTGACACCAATGATGGGGCACTATTCCTCCCACTGACACCAATGATGGGGCACTATTCCTCCCACTGACACCAATGATGGGGCACTATTCCTCCCACTGACACCAATGATGGGGCACTATTCCTCCCACTGACACCAATGATGGGGCACTATTCCTCCCACTGACACCAATGATGGGGCACTATTCCTCCCACTGACACCAATGATGGGGCACTATTCCTCCCACTGACACCAATGATGGGGCACTATTCCCCCACTGACACCAATGATGGGGCACTATTCCCCCCACTGACACCAATGTTGGGGCACTATTCCCCCCACTGACACCAACGTTGGGGCTCTATTCCTCCCACTGACACCAACGATGGGGCACTATTCCCCCCACTGACACCAACGATGGGGCACTATTCCCCCCACTGACACCAACGATGGGGCACTATTCCCCCCACTGACACCAACGATGGGGCACTATTCCCCCCACTGACACCAACGATGGGGCACTATTCCCCCCACTGACACCAACGATGGGGCACTATTCCCCCCACTGACACCAACGATGGGGCACTATTCCCCCCACTGACACCAACGATGGGGCACTATTCCCCCCACTGGCACCAACGATGGGGCACTATTCCCCCCACTGGCACCAACGGTGGGGCACTATTCCCCCCACTGACACCAACGATGGGGCCCTATTCCCCCCACTGACACCAACGATGGGGCACTATTCCCCCCACTGACACCAACGATGCGGCACTATTCCCCCCACTGACACCAACGATGGGGCACTATTCCCCCCACTGACACCAACGATGGGGCACTATTCCCCCCACTGACACCAACGATGGGGCACTATTCCCCCCACTGACACCAACGATGGGGCACTATTCCTCCCACTGACAGCAACGATGGGGCACTATTCCCCCCACTGACACCAACGATGGGGCACTATTCCTCCCACTGACAGCAACGATGGGGCACTATTCCTCCCACTGACACCAACGATGGGGCACTATTCCCCCCACTGACACCAACGATGGGGCACTATTCCCCCCACTGACACCAACGATGCGGCACTATTCCCCCCACTGACACCAACGATGGGGCACTATTCCCCCCACTGACACCAACGATGGGGCACTATTCCTCCCACTGACAGCAACGATGGGGCACTATTCCTCCCACTGACACCAACGATGGGGCACTATTCCTCCCACTGACATCAGTGATGGGGCACTACTCCTTCCACTGACACCAATGATGTGGCACTAGTCCTCCCACTGCAAAATTACAGTTATGAAGTAGCAACGAAAATAATTTTATGGTTGGGGGTCACCACAACATGAGGAACTGTATTAAGGGGTCGCGGCATTAGAAAGGTTGAGAACCACTGCCTTAGAGTGTCTTGACTACATACTTAATTAATTGTGACAAGTTGATCACCATCATCTTAATCACTGTATACTTGAACAAAGCAGGGATCTTACAGTCATGTTCATCCACATCTTCCTCAGAAGAATTTGACAAGGGTTGATTTGCCTGAGAAGATTCTAAAACTGCTCATTAGCAGAATATATGGCCTCTTCACAGTGTGAGTGGAAGCAACTCCTTTAGAATGTTAGGTGCCAACATATTTATCCCTGGCTGCTTGAACCAGCAGGGTTTATACAGTCATGCACATCGTATCTTCTTTTCAGATAAGTCTGAAGAGGATTATTTGTCTGGAAGTCTAGAAGACTGCTCCTTGATAGAATATATAACTTTTTTACAGGGTGAGTGGAAACACCCCTTTAGGGTGTATTAGCCTCATGTGACAACCTGTTAGGTGCCATCATCTTTATCGTTGGATGCTTGAACAAAGCAGTATTCATGCAGTCATATCTATGAAACTTTGAAGAGGGCTGTTTTGCCTGGGAAGGTTAGGCGGCTTCTCATTGCTAGAGTAGATACCACTCCTTTAAGAGTGTATTGGCCACTTGCTTAATGAATGTGACAACCTGTTAGGTGTCATCTTCTTCATCTCTGGTTGCTTGAACAAAGCAAGAGTCATACAGTCATATTCATCCGTATTTTCTATTTTGAAGAGCCTGAAAAGAGCTGATTTGCTTGTGAAAGCTCTGAGACTGCTCATTGTCATAATAGATAATACTCTCACAGGATTTTGCCAAAGCAGCTAAAAAAATGTTTCAGTGCAGTAGAAAATAGCTTTCATGGTAACAAACTCTAACGCTTAACCACTGCCAGGGGGGGCAACAACATTCTGCAATGTACACAAACCATCCAAGGGAATAGCTGACATTATAAAGACCTTCTCTTTTTGGCTGAGAAACTGAAAAAAGATAGAAGGATAAGATGATGTCCTATATTCCAACAGACAATAGCTGGCTACAGGTGACTACCTTCTCTGGGTATGCTGGTCTTTGAAGGGGGTTGGCATAATGACACAATAGTAAAGCAAATATTAGAAGCCACCAATGGGTTAATGCCATGTGTGAACAGACAAAGTATTACTTTGTGCACCTGTTATGCTGAGTACTACCTCTGTGGAGCTCAGGGTATGCACAGCAGCTGCAGGGAGCAAGGCACAACAGTACCTAGCTATGCAGCATTCATTTAGATATAAAACTTTCTTTAAATTTAGCTCATCCAACCTCCGCCACCCGAATATAAACACTGGTACTGTGCGTGCGTACATGCCTAGGGGAGACCCTGCCAACACTGCTGCCCACGTCACATGGACCCAGAGGCCTCCAGACAAGGCTGTTATCTGTGATAAAAGCTGCGCTGAGGACCAGGAGCAGGGCTCTCTGGAATATGAGTTATTTAGCCAGTACACCAGGAACCATGCCCAGCCTAAACCCACACACATGGACGGATGGGCAGCCAGCCCTTTAGACCAACCAGGTAAAGGAGCACACCTAGTGTAATGGTTGTGTGCATTAGGCACATGGAGGCTGTAGACGACAGCCATCTTTTTCATGAGTCCAGTGATCTTACCCCCTCCCTCCTCCTGCAATCTGTGGAATTCATAGCCCTAACGTCTCACACACTTAAAAAGAGAATGCTATCTCAACGTAGGGACAGCAGATGCCAGCACACAGGCCTTGGTTAGAGCCATAAACAGCTAATTGAGTCCTGGCAGGATGCCTGTTAGTTTCTACTGACTATAAAAAACTCCTACAGCTTATCACTTTCCGGAGGGGATTGGAATTGACCTGTCATAAACTATGAAAAATCCTTCAGGCAATTAAAGCACTAAGAACATGTAACGTGCCACAAAAATGTCCACACACAAAGCAGCCAGGCGTGGGGCAACCTCTCCGAGACCTCTGCCCAATTCACAACTTAACAAAATCTACACACAATTCATAAAATCCAACAGGACCAAGACACATTAATATTAAGTCTATATTTGAATGGGGAATATCATACCAAACAAATCAAGGGCATACTGTACATGACATGTACAAGTTAGTACATACGAAAGGGAGATACCAGTCTCCTACCACCTGGGTGATAGACCCATCTGAAATACTCTGTGTTTGGTATCCCTGGACACAAAATATAATGCTGAATAATAATCTACCAGTTTCCAGAATGCAACCTGTACATAGTGGACGATATTAATATTAGTATAAAACTGTGTGTAACGGAAGGGTACGATACAGTCATAATCGTGGTGACCTCCCAGCCAACAACCCTTAAACCGGATGATTGGTCAGATGGTCTCTGTCAACACCCCTTTGATACCACAGAAAAAGGAAACAGCTATTGTTTAACATCAACCATGGAACAGATAACTGGACTTAAAAGAGCTACTGTACCGTTTTTGCTTGATCAATTGAACTTTGCTAAAACCAAGAACTTTACAAGTATTCTTCATTTTCAACTCCTTTGTAATTCTCTGTTGCTTTATTGTCTCTTTATTTCCTTGTAACACCCTTTTTCTGTAAATAATTTATTTGCACCATTTTGACCTTTTCATTATTCATTCCTATTTTGAAAAGTGTTAAAACTGTCCCTAAGACTCTTGAAGAGTTCAACTGTATGTAACAAATCACTGAATATACCTGTCGGGGTGCCAGTGTGTGTACAGACGTTTATTTTTCATATTTGTTCTTGCTAATATTGCGAAGGGTTGATAGGCCCAAAACTATCTGGTAGCAGTTTAGCATTTAAAAGGTTAATTGCTTTGGTAACTTAACCCAGTAACAAATGCTCTCAGTCTGCTGGCACCCAGATTGTGGTCCCACGAGCTGGAAAATCTGGCATTGTTACGTAAGTGACAGCACGAGATTGGCCAGTCCTTTGTCACGAGTTGGTGCAAAGGGCAGGGGTCAGGTATTGCGTTTCTTACATCTATGTCCTGCACATAGGAAGAAAAAAGAGGAACGCAGAGGCTGCAATTGGCCTCAAATTCATGAGTTAGGCTCTGGAAGCATGGGAGGTGGGGCCCATACACAGCTGTGCTGACAAACTATGTATAAATTTCCACAAAGTTTCTTTTCATTCTATTTTATTCTTTTGTGCACCACAAATGTGTGGCTGATGATTCAACATGTTTTTTTTAATCTGTTTACTAATCATATAAAAATCAATCAATCAGTTAATATGAGAAAATGGAGACCACATTAGATGATAAGATACTCAAATTTCTAAAAATATGGGAACCTTGGATCTCTAAATACACACTAGCAGACATAGGGGTTGATTTACTAAAACTGGAGAGTGGAACATCCAGTGCAGCAGTGCATGGTAGCCACTCAGCTTCTAACTTCAGCTTTTTCAATTAAGCTTTGACCTGCTAGAAACTTCAGGGCCCCGTTGCAAGAAACCATGAAGTGCCTCCCTGACCCCTGACCGGGGCCCTTCCCACTGATCCTGGAGCTCTTTACTCCCATTGTGGGGCACTTTATTATGGTCCCACAGCAGGACCCTTTCACATGTTGTGCAGAGGGCCCCCATTCCTGCCATCTTGGGCTCCCCCCAAGGGGGCAGAACGCCAAGACCCGGTCACAACTGTGATCTTTGTGACCCAAGTAGTTCCACCACTGAGCTGATTGGTTTCTATGCAGAGCTGCATCAGAATTTGCACTCTACAGTTTTAGTAAATCATCAACATTGACTGTACACTTTTTAACTAAATAAACCATAAATAAAACCAGACCACTAAAGTGTTTGATTTTTTAAATCTATATACTCTTGGGATTTTATTTTGGACAAGTATTGGGATATATCTCCCCCCCCCCTTTTTTTCTGCCCAATTCAACCCCTTACCCTCTTTCTTTTTTTTCTTTTTGTTGTCGTTTATCTTGCCTCCTGGTTCACTCACCAAGAATGTGGTTTTATACTACCTCAGATGATTGTAGAATGGTCTATATTGTCCACCCAATCTTTTCTTACTCTATTGAGTAACATTAACATTCACAAACCTTTTGTACACTGTGTGATAAAAAGACACACTTGCCATATATTGTCTTTTGCAAAATTAATATAAATACTGAAAAAAAATTAAATTAATTAGATTTTCTTTGCTTTCCAGTAAGTAATCTTTTCCTGCCATCTTCTGATATTATTTAAGCACTACAAGATTGAAAGTGAAACATATTTTTTTTCAATTTCTTTTGTATTAAGTTCCTGATAGATTGATTAATTTATAGATAGATGAAGATTCATTTTACCTGTTTATTATCAGAATTAGTCTCCATGCACACTAGGTTTTTTTTAAGCTCCCAAAAGCTATTATCAGCATTTTTGTCTGCTCCTAGAAGCTAAATAATGTTATCCTATATGTCTATGCACACTATTTTAGGCTACTAGCATTAAGCGTCAGCGTTTAGGAGTAGAAAATAAAATATTGCTCCTAAATGCTACAAAAACACTACTAAATCACTACTAAAAAATGCTATTACCAGCATTTTTTATCCAGCGTTTTCCAACGGTGGTGTGCTAGGAGCCTCAATACTCTGCAATTGTTAACACCCTGTGGAATGTTGGGCACTGTAAGTATAAAACAAAATTTAGTGTTACTTTTCTATTGTTATCTCTCTTTAAAAAATTAAGAAAGAAATAAGGAATGGGTGTCTTAAAAATGTCTTTTGATGAATTAATGTCCTTGTATCACTTACCTAATAAACAGTCCACAATATACATTTGTGATATCCTTATCAGTCACAATTTGGGTCTTCCAGGGTTCCCATCAGACCTGGAGTCTTTGTTGTGAGAAGAGGATTTAACTAAGCCCTTATGTGCTATATACAAATTTCTTTTTCCTGAAATCAATAAATTGCTGCGTGTGTGTAGGTCTAGGTGGAAGTTGGTGGTCCCTGGTCTACATACGGAAGATTGGGAGGATGTTTGGGATGTATCCTTTACCAGGCTCATGACCAACTAATACATTTTACATTTTTACACCAAATATAAAGGCTATCCTGCAAAGATAGATAAGATTTTTGTAACAACTTCTTTCTCCTTTTGGCGCTATTCTATGGCTGGGGCTGATTTCATCCACATTTTTGGGAATGTTCAGCTTCACAGGTATATTTACCTGAGGTTCTTCGGTGTGTCAAGGCTGTGACTACTTTACCACTATGTCCCATCAGTGCAACATTATCTCTTAAAGTGGATCTAAAGGCTCAAGGTTTTTTACCTTCATGCTTTCTATGCATGAAGATGAAAAAACTTTCTGTGTGCAGTAGTAATATGTTGTTGGTAATATGGTGTGGATTAATCTTATAACATACTTCTGTAATTGTACTGTAGAGAGGTCCCTTTATCCTAGACCATTTATAGGTGACAAAGAATGTGCAGAGCAAGCATGGTGGTAAAAAGAAAGTGCAGATTGGTAATGAAGGTGACAAGAGCGTGCAGAGTGGTAATAAAGGTGACAAGAATGCAGAACAAACATGGTGGCAAAAAGAAAGTGCAGAGCAAGAATGGTAAGAATAAGGTTGTGAAGAAAATAACCATTGAGTCGAAGAAGGAAACTGTAGAAAAGCATGACCATGGTATTCGTGTGACTAATCTGGCCTTGAAGTACAAGATGGCAAAGTCGACAATTTCCACTATTTTGAAGAAGAAAGCTGCCATCAAAGGAGCTGATATGGCAAAAAGAGTAACAATTTTAACCAAGCAGAGGACGTAAGTGTGGGAAGAGGTGGTTATTAGTGTGGTTTAATGAGAAACAGGTGATAGCGTTAGTGAAGCTGTGATCTGTGAAAAAGCCAGGAAACTGCACAGTGATTTACTGCAAAAAAAAACCCCTCTACTCGTGCAGCAAGTGAAGAATTCAAAGCCAACAGAGGGTGGTTTGAAAAATTCTGCAAGAGAAGTGGCATCCAGTGTCACGAGACATGGTGAGGCTTCCAGTTCTGATAAGGCCACTGCAGAAGCCTGAAAAAAGAATGTGCGGAATTCATGAAGGCAGAAGTATACGTCGCTCAACAAGTGTTCAACTGTGATGAAACAGGGCTTTTCTGGAAAAAGATGTTGAACAGAACCTATATCACGCAGGAGGAAAAGGCACTGCCGGGACACAAGCCCACGAAGGACAGACTGACCCTTTTGCTGTGTGCGAATGCAAGCGCCGATCTGAAGATTAAGCCACTACTGTTGCACTATTCCCAGACCCCTTCTGCATTCAAGGAACAGAATGTGAACAAGGCTAGACTGCCTGTCATGTGGAGGGCCAATGCGAAAGCTTGGGTCACAAGGCAATTATTCATGGAATGGCTGCACGAGGTGTTCGCACCCAGCATAAGAAAATATCTTTCTGACAACCAACTGTCTGAAAGCTGCCTTCTTCTGATACACAATGCCCCGGCACACCCTCCAGCCTTGGTGGATGATATGGACGCTGAGTATGACTTCATACAGGTAAAGTTTCTTCCCCCCAACACGACACCTCTTCTGCAGCCCATGGACCAGCAAGTGATCTGCGACTTCAAGAAGCTGTACACAACGGAGCTCTTCACTAGGTGTTTTAATGTCACTGAAGAGATGTCCTTGAGTCTGAAAGAATTCTGGAAGAAACATTTCAATATCCTCCACTGCATCAACCTCATTGACAAAGCCTGGGAAGATATCACGTACCGGACCTTAAACTCAGCCTGGAGGAAACTGTGGCCAGAATATGTCACTGAACAAGACTTTGAAGGGTCTGATGCAGAGGTAGTGGAGGGGCTTGTGTCCACGGGCAAGAGTATGGGTCTGGACATCGATGGTGCAGACATAGAGGAACTTGTTGAGGAACATAAGGAGGAGCTGACCATGGAATAGCTTTCTGAATTTCACAGTGAGCAGCAGAAGGCGCTTATTGAGGAGCATTCTACTGAGGAAGAGGAAGATAGGGAGAAGGTGAGCAGTGATGCCATAAAATCCACTATGGAAAAATGAAATGAGTGCCATGATTTCTTTGAGAAGCACTACTCCAACTTAACTGTAATGAACAGAGTGTTGAATCTGATGAACGATAACATGATCTCTCATTTCCGGAGGGTTATGCAGCGCAGGAAAAGACAAGTGACATTGGACAGATTTTTCACCACAACTGAGCCTGCAGCTAAGAGACAAAGAAGAGAGGAAACCCCTGAAGGAGATCTCCCCAATGTCCTTATGGAGGGGGACTCTCCCTCTAAACAATAACTGCCTCCCACCCGCCTTCCTGTCCTCCACTCCAGAAGTCGCCTCAAGCAAGGTTAGTGTTCTCTCTCATCATACTGTACTGTACTTTGTTTCATATTTTTGTAGTTCAAAACCAAAAAGAAGTTCAGAACGGATTAACCTTATTTACATTGAACCTCATGGGAAAATTTGATTCGGTTGGCAACCAAATTCGGTTCGCGACCACGTTTGTAGGGGTCAGAACGGATTACCCTGATTTACATTGAACCCTATGGGAAAATTTGTCTCGGGCTGCGACCAATTCAGTTCGTGACCAGAGTTGTGGAACGAATTAAGTTCGTGAACCGAGGTATCATTGTACAAATTTTTTTTTTTCAATTTTGTTTTATTTTTTACTACTTTTTTTTCTTTTTTTTTATTGTACACTGTAACCAGAGTAATATAATATTACCATAATAACATTTTACTACTCTGGGGAAGTGATAATTTTCTACATGGCTTTGTCTGCATTATTGTCTAAAAATTGTGAATTTAAACCAAAAATTCTACATTTTTCTCCAAAAAATATTTCCCAGAATCTATAAATGGATCCTTGTTTCTACTGCTGTTGGTTTAGTTATTTTGAGCTTCTTTAGCTTTTCGGGGCAAGTCAACCAGGTCTACATTCAATAATACTTTCTCTGAAGATAAGCCAATGTCATCTATTTATGGCACCTCTGTTTTATTATCCTTCATCATCTTGCTTTTTTCAGCTTTGACAGTTATAATTTCTCTCTTTAAACATATGAAAAATTTGAAAAACAATGCTGACAGCTTAAGATCCCCAAGTGTGGAAGCCCATGTTAAAGCTACACAAACAATAATGTCCTTCCTGATCATTACTTTGATTTATTTTGGAGCTGGTCTTTCCTAGTTAACTTTTACATATCACAGCATTTATCAATGTGTTTCATGAACAATTCAGCCATGTGTTTTGTGTTCATCCCAATCATCCTTTTAACCTACATGGAGGTATTCCCGAATGTAGCTCGGGGTAAAGTTTCAGTACCACAAGCGGTAACCCTGAGCTACACTCGGGCTTACCATGCGGCACTTCTCCGTGATCCCTCGATCACTTACCTTGTCCTGCGCTCCCGCGATGTCCCTCCTGCAGTGTCCCCGGCAATGTAATCCGGCGGATGCCGGCATCTGTCATCTGGGTTCCGTCCTCTGCGTGCGTCGGGACGTACAGGGGGACGGAACAGTGGGAAATTTGAAAATGACAAAAAGTGACATTCACTAAAATCACATAGTAAAACATTACTGTATCAAACCAACTCACATACATTTTGTCCCTACTGCTTTGTCCTGTGCCCTGCCTGCATTTTTACTGTTCTTATTGCCTGGAAACTGAGAAATGTCCATGGCATCCAAAAAGTGTCCCTTTAGGTCAAAAGCGGTTTTAGACCAGCTAGAGAACAGCGATAGTAAATCAGAACCACTTGCAGAATTGAGTGATAATGATTCGTGGGGAACACTGAAAACGGTTTTGCAACTTTGCTCAGTGATGTGCGAACTTGGCGCTATATTTGAAATTTCAGTGTTTTTGGTTTGATTATATTATTGAATTAAATTTATTATTACATTATTATTTTTTATGATTATTTATTCAATTATAATTTATGATTTCGTGTTTCAAATTTTAACATACCTGGGATGTTTACTAGACTCTTGTTCGGACAGATTTGAGTGAGTTATTCCTAAATATTACAGGCCTACAATAAAAAAAAAAATATTTCCATGCAAAAAAATTTACCGCTTTGAGCACAGAAATATGGACATAATCAGACCGCTAGGGAGGTTAAGAGCGAACAGTAAACTTTAAAAGACATTTTTCAAACTGTTTAATGTGAAGTCAACCTAAAGATGATATTTCAGTTTTGGGTCAATGTTGGTGGGTCTCTTGGTGGGTCTCAATGTTGGTGGGCCATCTTCAAGCTTCCTACAGTTTTTGGCCAGTGCACTTTGCTTTCAGCCTCTCTCTCTCTCTCGCTCTCTCTCTCTCTCTCACTGTCTTCATTACAATACAAAGTTGGGAATTTGGAGGCAGAGCTGTTACTACTAGCTAACTTTAGTCTTCAATAGATGAGTCACTCCGTGGGTTTTTGAAACTGCTGGCATCAATCATTTGAATATGCTGCCGTGCCCTCGTTTTTACAAAATGTGTCAGCACAGAAAGTGCATGGTTTTTTTTTTGACAATGTGGTTTCCATCCCCGCAATCATACCGCAGGATGATATGCATGAGGGTGCCATTCAAAATGAATGACACCCCCCCCGCGTCTGGCAAGAGATGTGATGGGGCTCCTGGTATTTGTGGGTGTGGGAATAGCATTGATTTCCACACCTGCAACCAGCCCACACCATGTGGGCTAGTGTGAACTGGGCCTTAGTAAATGAACCCTGTCTCTCTTAAAAAAGGGCTAAATATTTCAAGGCTGGGATTCTGCATTGTTTGTTTATGAGGGGAGTTTGGCTCTGTCCCCACTTTGCCCCTCCAAAATTGTTCAGAATAGCTTACTTGTATATATTCCTTTCTGTGTTGTTGTTGGAGATTTTCTAACTTCTGTCTGGTGAAAGTTTTGTCACTGGAACATGTGAGCGAGGGGATATCTAGTACTCTTTTCAAAATATATTTTAGCCAGTCATACATCTTAAAAATACAAAATTAGAGAAAAAAAGAGACATCTCGTGACAGCTATTTTAACTGTTGGCATAGTTTTAACATCAGCCTCTGGTGATGGGTTATCCTAATGATTTTAGCAAATACCATATCAGTCTACAATTTACAGTCAGTACAATATTTGCAAAGGAATGTTCTTTGGAATAAATCAAATATCTGCAAATTACTGTAGATAGAAAAAAAAATAGGAAAGGTAGATATGTTTTGCATGTGCTACAATTTCATCCTCACTATATCACATGACATAGAACACACTGAAAGTACATAAACTTGAAAAGAGAATTTTGATCCTAAACCTACTGTAGAACACTGGAAGCTCTTACAAGCCGTTAAATCAAGATGGTTTCAACACTTTTGATTTTCACTACATCTATTGAATTTGTCGCACTGTTGATTTCAACCCCAGGGAACATATTCATCCTCCTGGTGATTATTTATTTAGGCAATTCAAAAAGGACTCACCTAAGTTACCGGCTCATTTGTGGCATCACGATATTCAACATTTTTCATCAATTTTTCCGTTTCTGTGAGAATATTCTTGCTCTCATAAACAATGACTTTTTGACAGGGACAAGCCAAAGAATAATATCAGCTTTTGACAAGTTCAGTTTTTTATGCAACTCCTACTTTTCAACCTGGCTCTGTCTGTATTATTGTCTAAAAATTGTGAATTTAAACCAAAAATTCTACATTTTTCTTCAAAAAATATTTCCCAGAACCTATAAATGGATCTTTATTTCAACTGTTATTGGTTCAGTCATTTTGAGTTTCTTTTCTTTTTGGGGCATGTCAAACGGTTCTACATCCAATAACACTTTATCTGAAGATAAGCACATTTTAATAATTTTTGGAGTGCCTATTTTATTGTCCTTTGCCATCCTGTTTTTTTCAGCATTTACAGTTATAATTTCTCTCTTTAAACATATGAACAATTTGAAAAACAATGCTGACGGCTTAAGATCCCCAAGTGTGGAAGCCCATGTTAAAGCTACACAAACAATAATGTCCTTCCTGATCATTAATTTGATTTATTTTGGAGCTAGCCTTTCCTATTTAATTGATAAATGTAAAAACATTTATGTATATGTTGCATGCACAAGTTCAGCCATATGTTTTGTGTTCACCCCAGTGATCCTTATAAAAGGGAACAGTGAGCTTGAAAAGACATTTTACAAATTGTTTAATGTGATGCCAGCCCAAAGGTGATATTTCAGTTTTGGGTCAATACTAGTGGGTTGAACCATCTTCAAGCATCTTACAATTCTTTGCTTTGAGCTTCTCACTCCCACTGTCTTTGTTACAAAGCAGAATTGGGACTTTAGAGGCAGAACTCTAACTACTAGCTAGCTATAGTCCTTGACAGATACAAGTCGCTCTGTGGATTATTTTAACTGCTGGCAACTACCCAAAACCTAAAGCTGGACTCACAACACATATGACAGACAGCAGTTATTAACACAGCATGAAATAAGTATTTTGAAATGCAATTACTTTGTTCAGCCTCTGGTAACGTACTCAAAGCAAATTCAAAGGGAATTATACTGACCTATACTACAGCAATAAGGTGCCCACGAGCACTCACAACAGCTGCTGACATTTTTGGTCGGTCTCATGTCGGGTTCTGATCTTTGGCCATGTTGGCCGAGCTTGGATGATGATATGGCAAAGCTGAAACTGCAGACAAGCAGATAAGAATACTTCAATGCAGAAGTAACAAATGTGTGTGAATATGCAGGATTTTTAATTTAGAAGAGATATAAATGATCTATTAGGTAAAGTTTCACTTTAAGAAACAATGAGGATATCAGCTAAGTTGATATGCGAACTCAGTTAAGGCAGGAAAAAAAGAGTTTTGTCCCCCTCCCCCCAGAGAAGAAAACCATACCTTTAGTGATCACAGTCTAAGGAAATATTTAAAGCGTGTGAAATAGTAAAAAACAAACTTCTCTTACTTGCTCCTTTTTTTATCTGTTAAATATAAAAACAGAAGACTTTTTTTCCATATCTGTTTATTATGTGTAAAAATACCAGCTAATCGTGTAATTCTTAAGCCCCCATGCACACGGGGCGTTTTGATAACGCTGGTAACGTTAGCTGTGTAAAGTCACGTGAAAAACGTGAGCTTTTCAGCTTTTTTTAGCATTTTTGCATTAGCGTTTAGCAACATTTTCCACATTTGCGTTCTTTAGTGTTTTTTTTACCCAAAAAATATTTTTTTGGTAAAAAAAAGTCCAAAACTCTATATTTACGTGTTTTACCGCGTTTTCAGCATTAGAGCGTTTTTACAGCTAAAAAACTCCTCAAGAAATCCACTTGCCCTGAGGTTTTTTTCCCAGGCAAAAAATGTCCCTGCCAAAAAACATTGATTACAGTCTGTGTGCATGGACACATAGGATAATATGCTGGGGAGTTTACTGGCTGTAGAAAAAACCGTCAAAAGCCAAAACAGCTGCTGTAAAAATGTCCAGTGTGCATGAGGACTAAAGTGTATTTCCAGTTTTGCAGCCAGATTGGGATAACATATTTGTTACCATGTTCCCATTCACATTGCCTAATTTAAAAGAAATGTAGTAAAAAATGACTGCTTAGATGTCTAAATGCTTAAAATGTATAAAAGTTAGCTTTCTACATTCCCCTTGCATCATAATAATAATAATAATAATGAGGGGGCTGTGGAGTTAATGTTTATCATATTTAACCCTGTCAGTACCAGGGGCGGACTGACCATTTGGAAACTCGGGCACTGCCCGAGGGCCCGGGGTCAGTAGGGGGCCCCATGAGATGCCCCTGGTACCTTTTTCATAGGCTTTTTTGAGTTTGGGAAAGGACAGAGGGGCCCCATGATCCCCTATTGCCTGTGGGCCCCATGAGTTGTCAGTCCGCCCCTGGTCAGTACTGTGCTGGCAGATCAGTTGTAATCTAAGTTTTAAAACCATGTGTCTTAACAAAGAGTTAAATATCCAAGGTTTGGATTCTGCACTGTATGCTAATGAGGGGAGTTTGACTCTGTCCCCACTTTGTTCCTGTGTTGTTGTTGTTGGAGATTTTCCCTTATGCCTCGCTTAACACGTTGAGAATATCAGACCAATGATCATCCGTTTTTCTTTTTGCATGTTAGTCTCATATCGAAAGACCAATAGTTTACTAAAGTTCCAAAAAGCCTCATAAGACAGAATACAACTTTGGAAGTAATGTCGTGTATTTTATTGTATTGTAATGTATTATTTTGCTTCTGAGCATGCGCGGTCTTGGTCACACAATTTTTTTGCACAAGTACTAGACTTATTAAACGAAAATCGTTTGTTCTGTTATTGTATGAGAAAAGCTTTCATGCTCGTCCCTTCGGATATTTTCACATGAATTGTCATGTTCGGCTCTCGAAAGCGGTGTACTAATGATCAGAGTATCAGACCATTGCTCCAAAAGTGATATTTTTCATCTGATTTTCTCATTGTGTGTACTAGGCATAAGGTTTCATTCAGGCTTGCGATTAGGGTGGCGGCAGAAATGGGCAGTTGAGCTGCGTTTTTGCCACCTGCCAACCACCTCCCTATAACTTGCAATAGGCAGTGGAAGGGGATGTTTCCATGCCGCGGCCATGATGCATTGCATCTGCAGCCAAGTTCACCAGACAGGTCACCCAAGTAGCGGTAAGTCCTCCAAAAAGCGTCCCTTTAGGTCAAAAGCGGTTTTAGACTATCTAGAGAACAGCGATAGTAAATTAGAACCACTTGCAGAATTGAGTGATAATGATTCGAGGGGAAATTCGTCATCAGACACTGAAAACGATTTTGCGACTTTGCTCAGCGATGTGCGAACTTGGCGCTATATTTGAAATTTCAGTGTTTTTGGTTTGATTATATTATTGAATTAAATTTATTATTATTATTATTATTATTATTTTTTATGATTATTTATTAAATTATCATTTATGATTTTGTGTTTCAAATTGTAGCATACTCGGGATGTGTACTAGACTCTTGTTCGGACAGATTTCAGTGAGTTATTCCTAAAAATTACAGGCCTACAATAAAAAAAAATACATATTTCCATGCAAAAAAATGTACCGCTTTGAGCACAGAAATATGGACATAATCATACCGCTAGGGAGGTTAAACATATGAACAGTTTGAAAAACAATGCTGACAGCTTAAGATCCCCAAGTGTGGAAGCCCATGTTAAAGCTACACAAACAATTATGTCTTTCATGATCATTAATTTGATTTATTTTGGAGTTAGCCTTTGCTATTTAACTTTTACATATCACAGCATTTATCAATATGTTTCATGCTCATGTTCAGCCATCTGTTTTGTGTTCACCCCAATTATCCTTTTAAAGGGGAACAGCAAACTTGAAAATACATTTTACAAACTGTTTAATGTGAAGTCAACCCAAAAGTGATATTTCAGTTTTGGGTCAATGCTGGTGGGTTAAACCATCTTCAAGCTTCCTACAGTTCTTGGCTAGTGCACTTTGCTTCAAGCCTTTCTCTCTCAATGTCTTCATTACAATACAAAGTTGGGAATTTGGAGACAGAGCTGTTACTACTAGCTAACTTTAGTCTTCAATAGATGAGTCACTCTGTGGGTTTTTGAAACTGCTGGCATCATTCATTTGAATGTGCTGCTGTGCCCGCGTGAAGGTGATTGCATCTTTTTCAAACGCATCAGCATGGAAACTGCATTGTCTTTTTGACCATGCGGGTTCCACCTGGGTCCAGCACCCACAATCATGCCTCAGGATGTCTCACAAGAGACACTCATTCTGGCTCTGGGTATTTGCAGGTGCCAGAATCGCATCAATTTCCACACATGCAACCAGCCTGCACCATGCAGGCTAGTATGAACCAGGCCTTAATAAATCAACCATCTCTGTCTTAACAAAGGGTTATATATCTCAAGGAAGGCTCGGATTCTGCATTGTATGTTTATGAGGAGAGTTTGACTCTCTCCCCACTTTGTCCCTCTGGAAGTGTTCAGAAGAACTTGCAGTCCTGTATATATTTCTTTCTGTGTTGTTGTTGGAGATTTTCCTTACTTCTGTCTGGTGAAAGTTCTGTCACTGGGACATGTGAACGAGGGGATATCTCTCTAGCAGAGCCTCGAATAGCAGTTAAAACCCAACCTTTCTTTCCCAGTCTTTTCAAAACTTAAAGAAAACACATTTTAGCCAGGCATACATCTTAAAAATGCTAAATTAGAGAAAAAGAGACATCTCTTGACAGCTGGTTTTAACTGCGGCATAGCTTTAACTTCAATCTCTAGTGACAGGTTACAGTATCTTAATGATTTTAACAAATATTAAATCAGGATACATATTACAGTCATTACATTATTTGCAAAATAAAGCAAATATCTGCAAACTGCTGTAGATGAAAATAAATTATGAAACGGTAGATATGTTTTGCATGAGCTACAATTTCCTTACTATATCACATGACATAGAACATGCTGAAATACATAAACTCGGTGAGAGAATTTCAATCCTAATCCTATTGGAGAACATCGAAAGCTTTTACAAGTGATTAAATCAAGATGGTATCAACACATTTAATTTTCGTTTCATCTGTTGAATTTGTCACACTGTTGATTTCCACCCCAGGGAACATTTTCATCCTCACAGTGATTATTTCGGATTTAGCCAATTCAAGAAGGACTCACATAAGTTACCAGCTCATTTGTGGCATCACGACAATCAACATTTTTTATCAATTATTACGTTGCTGTGAGAACATCATTGCCTTCATAAACATTGACTTATTTTTTACTGCAACAGGCCGTAGACTAATTTCAGCTATTGATAAGTTTGGTTATCTATGCAGCTCCTACTTTTCCACCTGGCTTTGTCTGCATTATTGTCTAAAAATTGTGAATTTAAACCAAAAATTCTACATTTTTCTACAAGAAATATTTTCCAGAACCTATAAATGGATCCTTGTTTCTACTGCTATTAGTTCAGTTATTTTGAGTTTCTTTTCTTTTTGGGGCAAGTCAAACAGGTCTACATTCAATAACACTTTTTATGAAGATAAGCCAATGTTATCCATTTATGGCGCCTCTGTTTTATTGTCCTTCACCATCTTGTTATTTTCAGCTTTTACAGTTATAATTTCTCTCTTTAAGCATATAAACATTATGAAAAACAATGCTCACAGCTTAAGATCCCCAAGTGTGGAAGCCCATGTTAAAGCTATACAAACTATTATTTCTTTCCTGATTATTAATCTGATTTATTTTGGAGCTGGCCTTTTCAAATTTGTTTCTAAATTTCTAGTCATTTATCAATATGTGTCATGCACAAGTTCAGCCATCAGTTTTGTGTTCACCCCAATAATCCTTATAAAAGGAAACAGTAAGCTGGAAAAGACATTTTACAAACTGTTTGTGAAGCAAACCCAAAAGTGATCATTTAGTTTTGGGTCAATACTCTGGGGAAAATAAATGCAACTGCACTTTCAAAGTGCAAAGTCTAGTTGCCTTTAGTAAATCAACCCCAATGCATTCTGACAGCAGGGATTCTCTGCTGTCAGAATACACTGGTCGGTGGCTGGATCCCATTGGCTGTCACTGCTGATCAAGAAAAATTTTCCAACACTCCCATTCAACAGAAATGTATCATTCGATTAATTTTTATCGAGCAGGAGCGTCCACATGTGGATTGAAAATTCAGCTGGCCACATTTATATACATCTATGGTTTAAGTGCTAGTGAGTTGCAGCAGAGGAAAATGAGGTCTCCTGCTTTGTTGGATAGCATTCTAATGTGGGGCAAAGTTGTGTATCTCTTAGAAGTAGAGGGGCAAAAATACTAATCCTTGACTGGTAAAACCTTTTTTACAATTTTTTACAAGTTAGATAATAGAAAAGTGAATATTTGATACTAACATTACTTCAAGCGTGGTATAGTATAGTGCATGCATATAACTTGATGTGTGAAATAATTTATAAAAAAATAAATTTACTTGTGCTTTTCAAGTTTCCAAATTGTGAAAATGTAAGCTATCACAATGCACTAATATCCTTAGTGAACGAATATCAAAATATTTTGTCATAAACATACATTATACTGTTAATACAATATTGTTTCTGTTTAATTTATTTTGTATTAAATATGCTGATAATTATATTTAGTGACTTGGTGGTCTTGTGGTGAACATATCTGTAACTAATGCATTCAAAAGTGTATTTAAATAAAAATATAACATTATTCTTCAAAGCTGTTTCAGTGTTCATTTTATGTATTTTCTTGAGGCATTGGCTGCCTAATGCTATGAACCTAGTATAGTATGATCATAGTTGGGAGTGTCACAGCTATGCAGGCCACTGCTGAGTGTCTAAGCTGAAGAAACAGTTCCCCTGACTGGAACAGAGGACTCCTTCCTATGAAAATAAAATAAATATATGACATGTGTGAGAACAATTAAAAAAGAAATTGCCAGACAAACCAGTACAGAAATACAGTAAATGTCCAATGAATCAACATAAATTGAAATGTCCCATAAATAGGCAGTATTGAAAATATCATATACAAAGTAACCGATAAAATCTATAAATCAATAAAGATATAAAACAATAGGCAGTATTTCTCAGAAATTTTAGCTTTAGTAGACACCCTCCTGTGGCCTTGGCCAAAGTCCAAAAAAACACAAAGATCTATTAGTTTCTACTGCCCAGCAGGATATGATAGTTACAGCTTTGAAAAATTAGACAACTAAAAGAGACATAGGGGGAAGTTACAATGACGTTTTTTTAATTTTACTGATGTGCACATACATTTCTTAGATATATGTATTATGTACATAGCATATATATATCAAACAATATGACAGGTGACAGGTGATGTCTCTGATAAAATGAGGGCTAAAGCCTTGCAATTATTATCTCCACTACATGAGGATAACCAGGCTCTTTGTACTTTTATACCAGGTGAAAATGTATTTCCCATTTTCTGTCAAATCTTAGGGGGGGGACACAGTTGAAAAGGTCATGGCATATGTGGATGACCTTCCATTTTTTATTAATCACCTGCTGGCTTCACTTCCCAGTTTAAAGAGAATATGAATGATCTAGTCATCTCTCTAAAGCATTCTCAATTTCCAGAGTTTAGAGTCTTTAACATCTTGCTTAGAAAGCTGGCCAACTTAAATGAGAACTTCCCATTTAAATGAACATCCACTTCAATTAATTAACTGGGCATTCACTTATCAGGGGACCTTTGCTTTGGACTTTCATTCAAACACATTCGAACGGAACTTGCCTAGTGGACTTTCGGAGCATTTTTGTGGTGTGGGTGCTGTAATATAATTAAAATGACAGCTCTACCCAAGTAATATTGTATCTACTTCAGGCATTACCCATTCAAATCCCTTTCTACATTTTTCTTGAGGCCCTCTTTTCAGCCTTCATATGCTCTTCAAGCCAGCTAGACTCTGACAAACCATTGGTCAGTTTTCTTAAACCCAAAGGGTGCATCAAAAACAATGGAGGATCCTACATCAGGCGTGGAGAGAAACACAGAGGCCTTCAGATGCAGATGGTTCCAGTCTGGAATTTGTGCCCTCTCCAGAATACACTGAACTTCTCTCCAAGTAGATGATGTAAGGAAAGTGCCCTTTGCCAAATCTAAACAATCCAACTCTTGAGGTGTCAGATTATCCCCCATCCCCCTTCCCCCTCAATGCTGTCCCTTTTTCATCTTTTTATTTCTTTTCCATTTTATGAATATCCCTTTTATTTTTCCTCCTCCCTGAGAAAGTTAGAACCCCATTCTAAAGAGCCAGAAGTGGAGTATGTTCTTATCTTCTTGCACATACAGTTCTTCTGAATTTAGGACTATCTATACCCCCACCCCTCCTCATCACCCCCTTCATTCCAGATATATCTTGAAAAAATATAAGCTTTCTGATGTGCGAAGTTGCAAGGCATAAGGCTGAAACACGGACACTGGTTTATCTAGAGTCCCTTTATTTGATTGCTGACACAAAATAGTTGATTCGCTATAACTGGAGAGAGCAAAATCTGGTGCAGCTCTGTATAGAAACCAATCAGCTTCCAGTTTTTTTGGCAAAGCTTACTTGAACAAGCTGCAATTAGAAGCTGATTGGCTACCATGCACATCTGCACCAGATTTTGCACTCTCCAGTTTTAGTAAATCAACCCCAACGCATCTTCACTACCTGCATGTTACACTGTGTACCTTTCTCTGTCCAATTTTTGTACCAGTTGTGTGCACTTATCCATAATCTTTCAAAATAAAGAATTTATAAATGAAAAAAAAGAAACAAACCACTAACATACACTCACCGGCCACTTTATTAGGTACAACTGTTCAATTGCTTGATAACACAAATTGTGAATAAGCCAATCACATGGCAGCAACTCAATGCATTTAAGCATCTAGACGTGGTGAAGACGACTTGCTGAAGTTCAAACCGAGCATCCGAATGGGGAAGAAAGGGAGTTTAAGTGACTTTCAAAGTGGCATGGTTGTTGGTGCCAGAAGTGCCAGTTTGAGTATTTAAAAAACTGCTGATCTACTGGGATTTTCAAGCACAACCATCTCTAGGGTTTACAGAATTGTAATATTCTTATTGTTCTTCAAGGACTGTAAGACCTTTCTTTCTTGATCATTCAAATTCGATCTATAGCATTGTGGAGACCCTTCAACCTCACGTGCTAGAGCGACTAGGTCTTGTTCGACTAATTTTTTAAAAAGGTCCAGGTTCTCTCCTCTAGACTATGGGATAGAAATCAGATCATTGTGTTGAGGTGATGCTTAAACGTTCTGGGATTTTTGTTTTATCAGAAACCAAAATCCCCGAAAAACCTCGGTCATCAAGAGAACTCATATCGTGTATGAGACAAAAGTCTTGAAAGTCAAATTCTTTACGATGATTAATATATTGATCTGCAACTCGTAAAAAAGTCTGTGCTTCAATGTGCAAAAAGTATTTCTTTAAAGTGAAATGCCGTGCAATATTATTGACATCTGCTATCGTGGAGAACAAATCAAAATCCTGAGAAAATGCAAAATTCAATCCTCTTGATAAAATAGCTTCTTCTTCTGCTGATAACCTACATGGTATACTGTACAAGCTCACCAAGCACTCCTTTGTTCATATGCTGATTGTATGTAGTGGGTTTTTGGTCTCTGTTTTTCGAAGAGCTAGGGGTAGGATGGTTAGGGTGTATTGTTTGTTTTAATTTTGTACTACCTGGTTTTTGTTTGTTTGTTTGTTTTTTCATATTTGCAATGCTTGCTAAAAAAACTAATTTACATTTTTACTTTCAACCTTGCAGTAGGGTGTTTTAACCTGTTTCCACCAGCCATATGCATATATGCAGCCTCTCGGCAGGTGGGCTTTAACGCCAAGAATCTGCATATATGCATCCCAAATGTAAACAATTCTGTACTGAGAACGCATGAGGAACTGGAAAGCTCCTGCTATTTGTAATCGGGAGCTTTTCTATCATTTTACAGCTGTGACTGCCAATCACAGCAGAGCTTGGTTGACAGTGTCAAGATATAAAACCTACATTACAAAAGCTGCCACCATCCTCCTTGTTTACGAAATATCCCCAAGAGCCAATTTACAGACTGAGGCACAATTGCACACAACAAACTATCAGATACAAGGTGAAATTTTGAAGGAGAAATTCCTTGAGAAAGGATATCCGCTACCATTGATAAATCAGGCATACTCACATTACATAACTGGATATATTACAGACAATACCTCTACAAAGGTCACATCTCAGATTCACTACTCAATTCGACAACCGTCACAAACATATGGAACAGATAGTACAAAGACATTGGTCCTTCCTTTTACAGGATCCCCACCCGAGAAAACCCAAAATTCTCATACAGGAAAGTTTGTAACATCAAAAGCAAGGTAGCACACAGTAAACTCAAATTTAGATCACAGAGTTCACTTATATAATTTTTTTTTTTTCACAAGCATGTACCAATGCCGAAAACCACGCTATCTAACTTGTAGATTTGTTAAACATGGCAAGAAAGATTTTACTATTAAGGGTAAAACTTATGAAATCACTGAGTTCCACGCATGTTCACCAGAGTTCATGGTATATTGTTTGGCATTTCCATGTGGTCTTTACAATGTTGGTAGGACTGTTCGCACATTATGGAAACGTTTTGGAGAACACCGCCGCCTCATTGAGGATGGCAAAGACAAACATAGAGTCCCTAGAAATTTCCTTGAACATCATGGTCGATCCACAGAGGGACTGAGGGTCTGGGTCATCGAAGCTATACCAAGTGATCTCTACAGCAGAAAGATTTCAGTGTCTCTACCAAAGGGAAACAAATTGGATTTAAGCCCTAGACATACTATCTCCTGTAAGTTTGAATGAAGAACTTGAGATTAGTACTATACTCTAGAGCAGCAATGGGCAAACTACGGCCCGCGGGCCGTATACAGCCCGGCGGACCTTTTAATCCGGCCCGCGGAGCTAGGCTCCCGCTAGGCTCCTCTCACAGTCCACCCTGAAGACCGGTGTAGCATGAAAATCTGTCTCCTATGAGGATCTGTCCCCCTCGACGTATCTGCGCATGTGCCGGAGATCGCCGCTCGGCTGCTAATGCCTGAAACTGGCACATGCGCAGATACGTCGAGGGGGACAGATCCTCATAGGAGACAGATTTTCATGCTACACCGGAACGGCGCGGGAACACAGCGAGAGGAACGCGCGGAGCAAAGGTAAGTGAATTGACACAGGGGGGACTTGGGGACTTAATATGGGGGATGAATTAATATGGGGAATGAATTACTATAGGGGGGATGAATTACTATATGGGGGATGAATTACTATAGGGGGGATGAATTACTATGGGGGATGAATTACTATGGGGGATGAATTACTATATGGGGGATGAATTACTATATGGGGGATGAATTACTATGGGGGATGAATTACACTATGGGGGATGAATTACTATATGGGGGATGAATTACTATGGGGGATGAATTATTATGGGGGATGAATTACTATATGGGGGATGAATTACTATATGGGGGATGAATTACTATGGGAGATGAATTACTATGGGGGATGAATTACTATATGGGGGATGAATTACTATATGGGGGATGAATTATTACTATATGGGGGATGAATTACTATATGGGGGATTAATTACTATGCTTACTATGGGGGAATATTACTATACTTACTATGGATGACACATACACATCATTCATCTACTCTTGGTCCAGCCCCCAGGTCCAATATATGAACCCATTGCGGCCCTCAAGTCAAAAAGTTTGCCCACCCCTGCTCTAGAGCATGGGTGTCAAACTGGCGGTCCTCCAGCTGTTGCCAAACTACAAGTCCCATGAGGCATTGCAAGATTGACAGTTACAAGCATGACTCCGAAAGGCAGAGGCATAATGGGATTTGTAGTTTCGCAACAGCTGGAGGGCCGCCAATTTGACACCCCTGCTCTAGAATGTCCTTTCTTTTTTATATATATATAATAGGTATATCATTATACAACATATTAATCTATCATTATTATTTACAATCAACCCCCCCCTTTCCACAGGCTCTAATTCATAACATTCATCTGTATTCTATAAAATAATGGGTTGTTGGCTCACCTCCGTCAACTTTAAGTGGGCATATATCTATAAAGCTACTATTAGTTAGTACATAAATATAACCCTGTTGTTATTCTCTTCTTTATCTTTCTATAAATCAGCGATTCACAACATGTATTTCAATGTCTTTTATTTTTAGTATGTGACAGATATTCTTTGTAATATATTGGTTGCGATCGTGACAGTAGTATGGATATTATCCCCCCCAGTTCTATGTGGTTGCTGTAAAAAGTGGGACATACCTATTACATATTCTCTTTCTATCATGTGCTTTGCTGTATACCAATGTTTTTAATGTTTATAATTAGTTGTCATTTTATGGGTGGCACCAATCCTGTGACATTCTGCTATTTTGCCTACAAGATCATTAGGCTGTTAGTAATATAAGATTGCAAGGCTGATGTCTCTGCATTCTCCTATTCTTTGCTTGCCAATATAACCTGGGCCTCCCTTCGATTTGAGTCTCTGCCCTCCCCCTCGCCCATTCTCCTTATTTAACATGGCTCTTTTATTCAGAGGCTAGATCTTGAAGAAGGAGTGATTTGAACATGCTCCTAAATGCATCCTTTCCTGGCGTCACTTCCGGTGTTCCTTGCATCCGGCATGTGCTCCACGGCGCTCCCAGAAAAGCACTGGCTATCTTGGCACTGTCAACCAAGCTCGCCCTGCAGCTACTGGCCAGCATTGCAAGTAGGAGAACCCAGTGGCAGAAGCCTCTCACAGGAATGATTGATGAGTCTATTTTAACTTACCATCCTGTAAGTGGTTTTTACTGTTTGTACAATAAACAACTGGCTTTAATACTGCACTTAGAAGCACTTTCTCTTCTTCCTATTTTCCTGAATAAAGTTTGCTTCTACTCTTGAAGTGCTGCCTCAGTGCTATCCTTAGCTGGTAGAGACAGTCCTGCATATAAAGGTCTCCCTTATGCAGATGCGTCCTATGAACTTTTTCCTGTTTAATCCCTTTTACTAGTCTCTGTACATTGAGCTGGTTTAGGTAGGTGGCTGCATTCAGGCCATTTGCTGGACTAGCTCCTTTTATGGCTCTACAGGTAGTCCTCACTCTGGGGACCAGTGAGGCTGAGCGCTCCTCCTTTCAATGACCCAGCCTGTAGGGAGGCCCCTTCCTACCAGGCCCCCTCCCAGACTCCTGTATCTCACCCTTTTCTCACATCTTTCACCTGAACTCTCCTGCTCCTGAGCAGGCTCAATCATACTTAAGGGCTACTATGGCCCCATGCCACGTTTCCTACCTGGGGATTGGCCAGAGTCCTTTGAGTATACAGACCAGTACCTTCTCACCCCTGCTCAGTGAGTTCTAGAGACTCCTCCAAGTCTCTAGATCAGGGCGAGGTATCAGTGAACTGATTGCAGAGCCTCTAGCTCTGACCCAAATTTGACCCTGCTGACTTTTTCCCCAGGCTGCTACTTAGCCCTTCTAACTAAAAACTGACCACTAGCCCCCCTGGCTATCTAGAGGGGCACTACACGCAATATCAAAAGAAAAGCAAAACATAAATTTTGGGACATACATGCAAAAATATGAATAAAACCCAATTATAACAAACAGCAAAACAATACAATTAAGGGAAAAGGAAAGTAATTTCTATCCATGATTTATAAATTAACCAAATCACAAGAAAGAAATAGAAAAAAGGCCATGAATTTTAATCACATACCATATTCTGACCCACCTAAAGAAAAACCTTCTAAGAAGGAGTTAAAACTAATCATGGGTGGGGATTGTCCTTTCCAGTCTACTTACTGAAGCATCCTTTTAGTAAAAGGCAGACATAATCAACCAACTGAGCTTAGGGAAGAACTGCAAAATAATAACAGCTCAGGCTGGCTACATCTTAACAACAGCACACACTAAATCTAGTTATGGATCCAATAGCATAGGACAGGGTCCTTGCAATTCAATGTAAATGTATTTGTAAGTGTATGCCAAATATGAGACTTCTTAGACTAGAGTACGTGTTTAGGGCAGGCATCAAAATATCCACTCGCCTGCTCGCATTTGGCAAAAAATACCGCAGGGGCGAGTGTGTCCCAGGCAGGGCCACCAACAGGAGGAGCTGGAGGAGGAGAAGGATGTGAGTCAGCTGGCAGAAGTAGCGGCAGGAAGTGGACCAATGAATCAATAATGAATCAGCGGATGGATTAGTCACGTGCAGCAAGGAGAAACACACATTGTGGCCCTGTGGATGCAAATACTTGGATGAGTAGAGCACAGAGGAAGAGACGGGAATCAACAGACCATTGATATGCTGTTATCCCAATCTTCCACCTCCCAGCAGAGTTTTCCTGCCCAGTTCTGCATGATTCTCAGTAAGTTCCCAGGATCTTCTGGCGGAACCGGCAAGCTTCACTGATGAACCCTGCAGACACCAGGCAGTATTACTGCTGTGCCCATGTACTTTACATAACAAGTGAGTGCATATTTCTTGTAATTTCCATGTTTTAATAAATACTACATGCAAATGGTAGTTCCTGTTTTGTTATCTTTTACAGAATTTTATTGTTCCCTGAGTTGGGCCAAGTTTGAGGTTTCACTTATTTGGAACTCTGTTGCCTTATAGCTGCTTTGCTTTACCTGCTGTTTTCAACTTGTTACTACATACTAAAACTCTACAACTATTTCACTTTGTTAAATAATTGCCACTTATGCCTTACTAAAACATTATGGCTTACTAAAGGAACCTGAAAATTGCATTGTGCAATTTGTCATTTTAGCAGGGTGTTTTGAAGTCATGGGCAGAATTGCGGCAATTCTACCAGCTATTCAGAATGGCCGTATGTAAACGGAGTCTCATTCTCTTCCTTGTAATATCTCTCACAATATCTCTAATTTTCTCCCTCATTCTCTCTCTCTCTGGACTGGAGGAGGAGGAGAACATGGGATGGGGGAGGAGGACATGGGATGGGGGAGATGAGACTGAAAAAGAAAGACAATGGAGGTGGGGGAGATGGGACTGGCGGAAGAGGAGGAGCACATGGGATGGAGAAGAAGGGGGATATGGGATGGTGGAGGAGGACAGAAGAGGAGGAGATGGGATTAGAGGGGGAGGAGGACATGTGATGGAGGATATATTAGGTTGTAATGGTGTTAAAATAAAGGTGAGTGCACTGAAGGATGGATGGGATGGCCATTGGGCTTATTATTGTTGTCCCTGTTAATATTTATTTTTGTAACTTTATTCTGCATAAAACATTTTGTGAGAATTTATGAGGGAGTGATGAGGGGCAGGGGTTGGGTTGGGTAAATGGTGGCGAGTAACTCTTAGGCCTGGCTAGTAGCTCAGGACTTGAAATTTTGAGCCCTGGTTTAGGGTATGTGAAACTTTAACAAACACATTTCAAAACATTTTGAAATTCTTAAGTTGTTTATATACATATGAACATGCTTATATAGTTCCCTTCTAGTTAGCCAGGGGGAGCTAGCTAGTTTTTTTTATTAGAGAGAAAGGCTGAGTAGCAATCTGGGTGGGAGTCAGCCAGACCGCTTTGGGTCAGGGCTGAGGGCTCTGCAGGTCAGTTTCCTGATACCTTCTCCTGATCTAGAGGCTTGGAGGAGTCACTAGAACTCAGTGGGTGGAGTGAGGAGAGGCTGATCTGCATATTCAAGGGACTCTAACTGATCCCCAAGCAGAAGGCTTGGCATAGGGTGACAGGAGCCCTTAAATATGGCTGAGTCTGGTCAGCAGCAGGAGCGTTTGGATGGAAGATGGAGTGAGAGGCTGGGATGCAGGAATCTTGGAGAAGGCCCAGTGGGAAGGGGCCTACCTACAGGCTGGATCTGAAAAGGAGGATCACTTAACCTCATCGGTCCCTAGAGAGAGGACCACCTGTAGAGCCAGGGAAGGAGCCAGCCCAGCAGAAGGTCTGAAGGCAGCCACCAACCCAACAAGCTTGCAGGAGAGGAATAGTGAGTAATCCTACATCCCCTGGGCCAGATAAGAGGAGAGGGCATTCTGGTAGGAAACCTGACTAGCCCCCATCTGGGACTGTGCATTTAAAGAGACAATTTTTGGGACCCCTTGCCCAGGGATTCCCTTAGTACACCTGGATGAGAAGAGGAATCATCTGGGGTCAGGGGTGGTACAGGAGGGTCAAGCAGGAGCGCGAGCACGCACAAACACCAGGTGGCCACCATGGCCTGGGGTCCCTGCCGCTTTGTCTATTACATTCTCTGAAGTATCTGAAACCCGTTCCTGTATTGCCTCTCTGTTACCAACTTGATCTGCCCCTGACCTTCCCTGAACACTGCCTATACCGACCCCTGGCTTGCCCTTGGTTTTTGTCTCAGCCATCTGCCTACTGTTGCCGACCCTGGCCTGACCTTGACTATTCTTCTGCCTACGGTGTTGTACCTTGATCTGCTTTTCAGTTGCCAACCTGGACAGCCTGACCCTGCTCTCTTCATCTGAACCAGCTGATTTTTGTCACTTGCCATGCCGGTCTTCCCTCAGCACAGCCTGCTCAACAGCAATGCACAGCCTGCTCATTGGCACTGCAAAGCCTGCTCCACAGCAGACACACAGCCTGCTGATCAGCAAAGCCAGCCTACCATTAAGCAATCACAGCCTGCCCACAGCAACGCACTACCTGCTCATCCTCCAACCTCGTGCAGCTCTCCGGATCCTGCAACGGAAGACCAATAAGGCACTCGCACCCACTTTGTGCTCAGTCTCCACCACCAGGTACTTCACAGACTGTTTACTGTCTCCAGTGTGCAAAGTCTGAAGAAAATGCATGTTGCCTGGTTGTGCAGAACTATAGGGCGACCCAAAACTCAGCAACTTCCAAGAGGGTAGTGCTACACTTACATACGCAAGCGTTACATTGTAAGAGCCATTTTTTAAATATAAATGTAGCACTGGATGTCCACCTTTTTAAGCAGCCTGACAGCTCATTGTTCCTTGCCTGCTGCTTGTTAATCCCCTCCCTGCCTAACAGACAGTGTAGGGAAAGGAGCAAAGGAGGACCTAACTGGCTTCTGTTGGGACAAACACATTCCTAACTTTGAGCACAAGGGATTCTGATTGTTTGGCAGAGTAGAATGACTTTCTTTTGGTGGCCACGCAGCTGAGTTACGCCCAAAGTATAATCATCTGTCAGGGCCCACAATGAGAACAGGTTTGCCTGGCAAGTGTTAAGAAAAAGAGACCTGGACCACAGTTGAGCAGAGCAAGGTGACATGATCCCTGTTCGGAACAGAGGTGCTGCTGGTTATGTGCTATGTTTAGCCTTGCAGCTGGGACTCAAGGGTTGCCATCACTGTATTGCTACAATGTGCTTTGAGGGGAAGCCAGAGCTGGGAGTCCATGTGCAAGGAGACCCTGAACCATCTGCTGCTGTCGGCTGATGTCTACAGCTGGGACTCATAAGTACTGAGCCATGTGCTACTGTGACCTCTGCTAAGATAGCTGCTAACAGTGTGACCTGTCCTAAGATGTTGGAGGACTGCTGCTAGAGGGCTGGGGAGAAATCTGGGAGCTGTGTGATAGAGACTGTGTGCTGCTACCACTGTGCAGAGGTTTCCTGGAGGAGAGGACTTGAGGCTTTCTGCTGCAGGGACAATGTGCTGTGTTGCTACCTAAAAATGAACTCAAGGCCACCACAGGAGAAAAGCTACAGAGAATGCTTTGCTGCTGAGATATGTGGCTACTGTGCCAAAGTTGGGGTAAGTTTATTGTATAAAGCCATTACAGTGTACTGCTGGCTGTTCCTGATTTCATGGGAGACTGTGGCTGTTTCTGGATCCTTTGAGTGAGGACTATTTAGAGATGCTGTTGGTTACCAGCTTAAGAGGGAGGCCTAGGGAAAGGGACAGAATCTTCCACTAGCCATTTCAGAACCATCAGGGTTAAAGGACTGCGATGAGAGGATTATGACCACTTGTTCTGTTTGCTTGTTGGGAATTTACAAATGACCTCAGAGGGAAGAAGTGAGCCTTCCATCAGAATATGGGCCCCAGCACCAGCAGGACTGAGCTAACGTCCCACTGGCCAGTAGAGTAGGAGGAGATAGGACCTCTTGGCAAATAGTCTTCCAGTCAGTCTCTGACACGAAAACATACTTGGCAGTTTGATGGCCTATCTCTGTGTGAAGGCCCTAACTGCAAGTTAGGGCCTTTCGGCAAAGATAGGCCATCAAATTGCCAAGTGTGCTTTTATGCTGAAACTGATTTTGCTTTCAGAGTTTTTCAGAGTTTTTACTGCCTTAAATAAAGCCCACTTAAATGTTTCAAGGTGTACCTGTGGCTACTTTATTTTAGGTACAGGACATGTCCTCACTGGAGCAGATCAGAAGAACCTAAACAATCCATAGGCTTTGTACTACATATCTTTCTCTTCCCTTAAGTCATTTGCATCCTTCTATAATTATACTGGAGTCTCATTTTTCATGACACTTATTTGAATAGTGTGTACAACAGATCTTACACATCAGTGACTAGACAACTTCTAAACCTCTGTATGCAAAGTGCTGCCAACATGGGATACTGTATTAGTAATCACAGAATTGTTTACCAGGGTTGAGTCAAACAAACCTGGGTTCAGTTTGAGGTGGGGTCAGCAAACTTTATTGAAATTTGGGTGGGGAATCTAAACCCTATTGAAGTCAATGGAACCAAAATATAAAAAATCAGAAGTGGACATTTTCTAGGCTAATAGGCAAGGGATTGTCAAACAAAATTGGGGGCTGGGCACTGCCTTGGGGAACACATACCAAAGCATAAAAGTTTAAAAAATTATGTTTTCAGTTTAAAGCGGAGTTCCACTCAAAAGGGGAAGTTCCGCTTTAAAGCCCACTCCCCATTAAGGATTGGCACCTTTGTGGAGCATAGGGGGGGGTGGGTACCCGAAATTGACAGGTACCCGCTCCCACTTCTGCTGCGATCGCCTAGGCGATCGGAAGCAGAAGTTGTCCTCTTACCCTCCCTCCCTTAATCTATACCAGACTCTCCTAGATGTGGGTCCCCCTAAAATTACATATGAGATCCTTATTCTTGATGAGGGTCTGGTATGGATGTCAATGGGGAACCTATGCAAAAAAAATTTAAAATTGCACGGTGTCCCCCTTACATCCATAAGCATTCTGGTATGAATTTTAATCGAAAGCCCCATGCAAACAACAAGAAAATAGTGAGGTCCCCCCAAAGTATGTATCAGACCCTTATCCATTACTTCATGCAGCCTGGAGCAGGAGAGGCGAGGTGTAGTGTGTGCCCTCCCAAACCATACCAGGCCACGTGCCCTCAACATAAAGGGGTCTACCTTGCCAGGGGGAATCTCCTTGGCAAAGCACCTTGTCCCCATGTTAATGAGGACAAGGGCCTATCCCCACAATCGTGGCTCAGTGGTTGTGTGGTCTGCAGGAGGGGCTTATCTGAATCTGTAAACTCCTTTACAAATGAGGGGGCCTCAGAAACTGCCCCCTCCACGTGAATGAGTAAGGGTTACATAATACGTAAATGACATGTCCCTTCCACTAAAGAAAGTAAAGAAAGTGTGGAGTTTTCTGTGTGATGTCATTGACCAAATATAACCATGGCCATATCTGGTCGATATCATTGCCCAAATAAGGCAATGTGGACATATTTGGTCAATGACTTTACATGGACGGAGATTTCCGGTCAGTAAATGTAAGGAGCTGGGTGATGTCACTGATTTCTAAGGACATAATGGGTTCTGCTACTCTATCAACCATTGTCAGGAAGCTGTCTCATATAATAGCAGTAGAAATACCACTACTGTACTACTGAATGAGCAAAACGTCCAGCATTTGGGAAAACGCCTGACCAGGCAAAGTTGAGTTCATCCCTACTGTTTACTTCAAGTACAATGGTGTCCGTTTATGAACCAGCGGTAAATGATCGCTGCTCAGTTCTCCGGCATTCTCGGAGAACACAGTTCTCCTGTGAATGCCTTTTATGAAGCAGTTCTCCGAACGAAGGGAGAACGATCTACAAACGATGAAGAAAGGTCTACAAACGCTGGAAAATGGCTGATTTTACTATAATCTCGCGAGATTACAGTAAAAGATCAGTTTACTAAGCAGAGGTAAATTATCTCTGCTTAGTTTGCTGTCCCTCCGATTCTCCAGCTCTGGGCTAGAGAATCTGGAGGGAGAACACAGATCTCCAGTGAAGAGCTGAACATGTTCTCCGCTGATCTCCTGAGTGTCATAAACTGTGAATCACCAGAGAATAGCTGCGATCCTCTGAATCGCAGCTATTCTCTGTGTCATAAACGGACACCAATATGTGATATTGAAAAGGGAGAGATCATTGGGGGAGGTATATCTCCTCACAGTTTTTGTTGTATGTGGGAAACCAGGGCTAATCCAGGCCTGGTTTTGGATACTAACGTTGGAATATTCTGATCCAGGCCATGTTTTCACTCGTATTTACCTCTAATCCGTGCTGCAGGTGGGATAAAAGGGAAGTTCTGATTGAGTAATGATTTTATAATGGTGCTGTTCACACTGCATTTGGGTGCAGGCAGAAAAGATTTAAGTATCTAAGAACTGATTAGAAACTAAACGTGTGTAAATGCTACTAAACCTGCTTTAAAGCAGAAATACCTAAAGGCAGAAAAAATTG
Organism: Staurois parvus; assembly: GCF_062004578.1. Classification (NCBI taxonomy): domain Eukaryota; kingdom Metazoa; phylum Chordata; class Amphibia; order Anura; family Ranidae; genus Staurois; species Staurois parvus. The sequence goes on along the minus strand of NW_028318063.1, from coordinate 620,740 downwards.
ATTTGGGAGGCATAAAAGCTGTTTATTCTTCCTAGTGACTTGCAGAAGCACCAGTTTGAATGAGGTCTAAGGCCCCATGCACTCATGACTTTTTTTTTCTTCTAATGCTCCAAGATGGCAACAGAATTTTTGCAGAAAACGTTTGCTTTTAAAAGCGTTTAGGCGTGTTCACGGACGTCAAGCGCTTGGGCTTTAATTCATTTCATTGGTCAGAATAAATCATTTATTAAATTAACAGTCAAATGCTAAACAAGAATAGTGTTTAATATTTTATTACAGGTACTTGTATAGCGCCATCAATTGACATCTTTCGGTGCATTTACAAGCATCAAGTGTTTTTTCTGCCCAAACTCTGCTTCTCCTGGACGTGCTGGCGGTGGGTTTTCTTTTCTGCCTCCAAATGCTGCTAGAAGTCTATGTGTGCATGGACGCGTAAACTACCGTGCTGGGGAGTTTAGAGGCAGGAAGAAAAAAGGAGCAGCTGTAAAAACGTCTTGTGTGCATTAATCTTAAAGGTTGCTGAAAATTGTGTACTGTTTTGTGGTGGCCAGGCAAAGCTCACCACCAGGCAATCCATGTGCACATTAGGTTTTTAGCCTGTGTGCGTCCAATCCTGGCATTTTGCTACCCCAGGAAGGCACAGAAGACTGTGGCTGGAAGGGCTTAAGGCTGGCCATACATTATACAATTTTCTTGAGATTTTTGCTTTAGATTTACCAAAAGCCATATAATATGCTGTCAAACTTAAACAACACTTTCATTTGTATCCAATTAGGCAAGCCCTTGCACTACATAGTTGAAAGTAAATCTAAAGGAAATTGGACAGAAAATTGTATGGTGTATGGCCAGCCTAACACTGCACCAAGTGGTGATCTGGTTCAGGGCTTTATTATTATTATGCAGGATTTATATAGGGCCAACGGTTTGCTCAGCGCTTTACATTATAGTGGGAGACAATACAGTTCAATACAAGAGGGATTTGAGGGCCCTGCTCCTTGGAGCTTACAGTCTAGGAGGGTGGGGTGAGTGGTACAGTAGGTAGTCACTTTGGGGGATGGAGTGGTTGGAAGAGTAGAGGATACCCAAATTAGCAGAGGGCTGGATAGGCTTCCCTGAAGAGAAAGGTTTTCAGTGATCGCCGAAAGGCAAGTAGAGTAGGTGATAATCTGATAGATTGGGGTAGGGAGTTCCAGAGGATGGAACTAGTCTTGGAGACGAGCATGGGAGGAGGAGATAAGGGAGCTAGAGAGTAAGAGGTCTTGTGAGGAGCGGAGTGTACGGTTTGGGTGATAGTTAGAGATAAGATCGGTTATGTAAGTTGGGGCGGTGTTGTGGATGGCTTTATATGTCATTATTAGAGTTTTGAATTTTATGCGTTGGGCAACTGGGAGGCAGTGGAGGGAATGGCAGAGAATATGCGTTCAGTATGAATGCCCACAATACAAGTATTCTGCACTCTAGGCACTTGTCCCTGATTGCGTAGGCCCATAATTGTAAGTATCAGACTGTCTGGGGTTTATTTACTAAAGCTGGAGAGTCCAAAATCAGACTCCCTTCTGCAAAGAAACCAATCAGCTTCCAGGTTTCATTGCCAAAGCTTCATTGAACAAGCTGAGGTTAGAGGCTGATTGGTTTCTATGCAGAAGGGAGTCTGATTTTGGATTCTCCAGCTTTAGTAAATAAACTCCTCTGTGTCCAAGACCAAGGCTGGCCATACATTATACAATTTTCTTGAAAATTTTGCTTTAGATTTAATGAAAACCATATAATATGAGGTCAAATCTAAACAACACTTTCACTTGTATCCAATTAGGCAGGCCCTTCCACTAGTTTAAGGTAAATGTAAAGGAAATTGGACAGAAAATTGTATAGTGTATGGCCAGTCTTATCATTCGCAAGTAATCGCTCCATAAGTGATTACATGCATGTGGCTATGATTTGTTGTGGAAGCTGTTGGCTTCCCTTTGCTTTTCTTGGGGTTCTGCCCAACTGGGGCTCCCACATGTAATCAATAATGGTCCCAATTGCAAGTGTGAATGAGGTCTTATGCTTTCAAAATGAAAGCTAGGAGCTGATTGGTTGTCATGCATGGCTGCTCCACTAAATTCCCCGTGTTTAGTGATTACCTGGCTGGCAATCATTTTATTTATTTATTTTTTGTTTCCATCTCAGCTTTTTAATAAAGCTGGTTGTGTGTCAGTTTTCAACCATATCTGCTGTCCGAAGTCTGCTTGAATATCCTCTTAGAAGTCTTGAGTGTGCCTTTTACACCGAGAAAGGTGATCCCATACAGAGCAAACCCTCACACATGCTTATAGACTATTGGGTTATATACTGTGTGTGTATGTATATATTTATTCGGGGATAGGGTTTTGGATTGGGCTCATAATGGACCTAAAGGGGAAGATTTACTAAAATTGCACATTGAGTGACCATCAGAGGATTGCACCACCGGACAGCACCCATCCAGGATCCCCGGCTACATGTGATCTTGATATGCGCATTGAGATTGCGCTTCTGATGAGTAGGCAATCTACCTATATCTCTACATCAGGATATCGGATCATACCCGCATTGATTGATTGAAGTCGCCTATAATAATTTTTTGGAAGAAAATTTATTTGGACTATCCATTTCACGTGCTATTATTGTATTGGACATTAGTCATTTTATTACTGAAGATAGGTTCAGCTTGTTCATGACTCTTTGTAGAGCTGCACTCCCCATTGATTGATTCTAGAGGAGTTTTTTAGCTGTAAAAATGCTCTAATGCTGAAAAACGTGTTAGAACGCTGCAAACCGGTGTGTTTGCACTTTTTTTTACCAACATAAAAAATTTTTTGGTAAAAAAAAAAACCTAAAACCCGCAAACGCGGGAGAACGCTGCTAATTGCGGCTAGACACTAATGCAAAAATGCTAACAAAAGCTGAAAAACTCATGTTTTTAATGTAACTTTACACAGCTAATGTTACCAGCGTTATCAAAACGCCCCGTGTGCATGAGAACTAATTGTTAAAGCCTAACTGAACCTGCTGAAAATAAAAGCTGATTGTCTACTATACACAGCTGCACCAGATTCTGAGTGAACCAGTTTTAGTAAATCCCCCCCAAAGTGAATGCACTGAAAAAATATTTTTTTGTAGTTTAAGATTGGGAGGAATCCATGAACCCCTGTAGATTTTTTTTTTGCTGCTATCCATGGCTCTGTTAGGCTTGGTTCACACTGCCATGACTTGGGATCCGACTTGGGAGACCCGAAGTTACATGACATGTGAAATCCCATGTTAATCAATGAGAGCTGTCTTAATTAGCACTACTGAAGTCGCTCCGACTTTAGAAAAGGTTCCTGTACTTGACTTTAATGAAAGTCGGATCCTGATCTATATATCAAAAGAACATGCAGCGCTAATAAAATTCAATGATACATGCATATAGTCATAAGGTGCATATAATTAAAAAATGGTATTGTGAACACCACTTGATAATAGAATCGATCTAAACATGTCTAAACGTCCAGGAATGGTGATAATTGTAAATAGATATCTCCAACAAGAGTGTTCTTGCGGTGCATTGTGCAAAATTTCAAAGCAAGGTGGTGAAAAAATTAGTGACTTCTGTGACCATATTCCTCCCACAGAGATGAGTGTAGATTGCACTAACCAGAAAGCGCAATGGTAATGCGCATTTGAGTGTTAACCAACTCCTGGTCATCCGCCTATTGAAACTGGATCAAAGAGAGGGTCGTCTGGCCTGCGTCAGCTGGGCAAATATTGCAACCTCAGGGTCTCCAGATATCAGGGGATATGCAATCGTCTCACCAGCAGGGGGAGTTTAACCATTCCTTATGTGGCCACCAGATCATCCCAAGCAAGCCTTGAATGAGGGGGGGGCTTGGAAGTAACGCGCCAGAACAACAGAAAGATCTGATAGTGTAGTACTTTATTATCCACAGGGGTAAAATATACAGAGTACTTGAATTTGGTACTCACATGCAGTAGTAAGCAGCTGATAGGGAATTCCATAATGGCCGCTGGCCGTCCACAGGGGCCGTGCGGTGTGAGCACCTCCCTAACGCGTTTCGTGTGCTTGCACTTTATCAGAGACCCTGAGGTTGCAATATTTGCCCAGCTGACGCAGGCCAGACGACCCTCTCTCTGATGCGTTTTTTGGACAGGGTCAGGGACTTTAACGCAAAAAGTTGCGTTTTTGGTTCTATAGACTTCAATGGAAATGCTGCAGAAAAGCATTTATTGTGTTTTTGATGCATTTTTGCCACCTTTTTTATGCGTTGTGTTTTCAATCTCACTAGCAACAAGAAAAATTTAAAAAATAAAAAAAAAAGCATCAAAAACGCGTAAAAAAAAAAGGACACAAAACGCAATGCAGAAAAGGCTCAAACACAGCCTTCATAAGTGTGAACCTAGCCTTAGAGAAATTTACCCCCACTTTCTGTCTGCTGACAATGTTTTACCAGACAAGAAGTAAGGGTAACTCCAACGGTAACACAAAACGGGGAACATTAAAATATTTTTAAGTAGGTTAGGGAAAGGCTAGAATCCCTGTCCACTCATTATTTCTGTCTGTGTCCCTGATATAGGTTTTCTCTTGCCTCCTACCTGTGGAACTGTTGTCAGTAGGACCAGATCTGTGGGTAAATCTCTCTAATGTACCCCTGGATAATAGTAATAACCTGGCAGAAGTTCTAATTTTCCATTCTATTCAAAACTAGAAAAAAGGAATATGGTTTGACACATGCTTTAATGTAACTGGTCTGAGTGTCTTTGGATTCAGCATACCTACCTCTCAACTGTTCTGGAATCTGCAGGACTGTCTTGGAATTTTAGCACAATCATGGGGTCTTGCAGATGCAGGCTTTGCCCAACATTGGCTCTTTTGGCTCTCTGTCCAGCAGAGTACTATAGGTCAGGCCAGGGGCAGACTGACCATTTGGAAACTCGGGCACTGCCAGGGGTCAGTAGAGGGCCCCATGAGATGCCCCTGGTACCTTTTTTCATAGGCTTTTTTGAGTTTGGGCAAGGGCACAGGGGCCTCATGATCCCCTATTGCCCGGGGGCCCCATGAGTTGTCAGTCCGCCCCTGGGTCCGGCCGAATGAGGCAGCAGCGGGATTGAGAGAGCTAGTTTAGCCACTTGAGCTCTGGAAATTTTTACCCCCTTCATGACCAGGCTATTATTTTCATCTCAGCACTGCGCTACTTTAATTGGTAATGGCGCGGTCATGCAGTGCTGCACCCAAACGACGTTTTATGAAATTTTTTTTCACACATAGAGCTTTCTTTTGGTGGTATTTAATCACCACTGAGTTTTTTCTATTTGTTATATATAAATGAAAAAAGACATTTTGAAAAAAATAACAATAAATTTTCCTTTCTGCTATAAAACATAACTAAACTATGGTATAAATAAAGACGTTTTTTTTTTTTTTTTTTTTATTAACACTAATGGCAGTCATCAGCAACTTATAGTGGGACTGTGACAGTGTAGCAGGCAATCTGACACTAGGTAACACTGGGGGGAATTGACTAACTGCCAGTGACATAACCAGTGACACTAATACAGTGATCACTGCTTATACTATACACTCTTGCTGTACTAATGACACTGGCTGGGAAGGGGTTAACATGTCGGGTAATCAAGGGGTTAAATATGTGCCTCACAATGTGTAATGTGTGTATTATGTGCTGATTTTTACATAATACTGTATCTATCTGTTTCTTCTCCCTGTAAAGCATCATTCTCTCTGTACAGAGCATTTGATTGATGTGTATTGATTGTCAACACAGAGCTCTGGGCTGTGATTGAACACAGCTGATCAGCAGGTCCCAGCCATGAATCGTTGTTTGGGACCTGCTGACTCCTAATTTGTACAATTATAGAAGGAGTTGTGGGCAGGGGCGTGCATGAGCACCCTGTACCCGGAGGAGGGCAGCAACGTACAGGTACATCATGGTACCTTCACGGGCCACCCGTCCACGGCAGATAATCTGTACGCTAAACTCTACTGACAGCAATGTCCCTGCTTTTCCCCACTAAGCACCAGTGTCCTCCTCACCCCACTTAGCACAAATGCCTTGCTTTCTTTCTGCTGGACACCGATGTCCTCCATTTCCCCCTTACCAAGCACAAATGCCTCACTTTTCTCCTACTAGGGGGTTTTTCCTACTGTTGACCACCAATGCTGTGCATTTTTCCATCTGACTGACTGCCAACGTTAAGTATTTTTTCCAGTTACTAACCACCAATGCTTTGCATTTTTTACACCAGCTAACCACTGACCACCATGGCAGGGGAATTTTTTCTCACACTAACCCCGGAATTTTTTTTCTCTATCTTATGACCAACATTGGGCACATTTTCTTCACGCTGACAACCAGCACTGGGCATTTTTTTTTCTGCTGATCTACACAAGGTATTTTATATAACAACGTGCTTACTTTATACATTACATACAAAGCCAGGGAAGGTTTCTGAATGTAGCGGGTCTGTATGCAAGATTGTACATTGGGACCACTTCCTCAAGAAAATATAAATTTGCTCTTTTTGGCCTTTGTGGTGCTGCATCCAGATCCATAAATCTCATGGACCTGGCACAACTCTGGACTATGAGCACATACACAATTAGGGCCACCATTAGAAATCAACGGGCTTCGTACAGCCAACCTGACTTGCCCTCCCCCACAGTGGCAGGGGTGTTGCTAGGATTGGAAATTACCATTTGCACCTTGGGGCACACTGGGGAAAGGAACTGTGCTGAACTGGAAACCTTGATGATACAGTATAACAGAGCTAGTAGGCAGAGAGCAGTCACCACAATGGCCAACAGAGTGGATGAAGGACCATATAAATATAAAAGGATTAATGTCAACAACCCGGCTACATCCCAACTCTTTAACCTAACCTTATTTTTTGCATTAGCACAATGTATACAGTCCTCCACGCACTCTGATGGGCATACATTAGACCTTGTTTTCTCCCATCTTTGCACTCCCTACAACCTCAAAACACCCCTTTCCTCTCTCTGATCACAATCTCATCACCTTCACAGTGTCCTCATCTTCAAACACCTATCCCTCCAAGCAGCAAACAATTACTTGCAGAAACCTTCACAACTTTCACTCTGCAACTGACCAACTATATGACAGAATCTCTCCCCTGTCCTGCCCTGACCTGGCCACTGCTGTCTACAACAGTTCGCTTTCATCCACATTAGACTCACTTGCTCCTCTAACAACACGAAACATCAGGCCCCGACCATTACAACCTTGGCAGACTGACAACACCAGAAATCTTAAACGACATAGTCGTGTGCTGGAGCGATTGTGGCGTAAAATCAAATCTCAACAAGCATTCACCCTATATAAATCTGCTTTCTTAACATACAATTCCTCCCTTCATGCTGCCAAACAAGTCTACTTTGTCACTTCTATTAATACATTGTCATCCAGTCCTCGTCGTCTCTTCTCTACTTTTAACTCTCTACTTTCTCCACCTCCACCCAGTACCTCACTCACTGCTCACGAGATTTCAAATCATTTAAAAAACAAGATTGATGCAATGCACCCAGGTGGAGTGCCAGGCAGTCCGTCACAATATTGTTTTGTTTTGCAAAGTATATTGTGCCTTCAGAAAGATCTAGTGTGAAGATACAGCTACTCAGATCTCTGTTCAGATGACATGGTCACTTTAAACCTTTTTTTCTTCCATTGTCTCTTTTGTGGAAACCTTGACCTGAAGTTGACTTGATTTTAAGTATGGACCATTTACGGTACATATTTAACTGCTAACCTTAATCTGCATTAATTGGCTTTCTCCAAGGGTAAATAAATTAATGTCAGCCATTTTTTTCCTAATAACTGAGGTCCTGCATGCTATTTATTTTGTTGCTATTCTCTGCTTTCTTTTTTCTTCCAAAATATTCTTTTTTTTGTGAGCTGGAACCCAAAAGCCTATATTCAAGATGCCAATGATTTTTCCTACATCTGTCAGTATGTATGTTAAGCTGGTTCTGGCTTGAGGATTTAGTTAGGCCTCATGTACACTGCTGTTCCTAAACAGGAGTTTAGAAGCTTTTGGCATTTTTTTGCAAAAGCCCCTGAATTCAACTCAATAAAAGCGTTTACTGATTTTCTGCTGCCATGAGGTGAGTTGATGTGTACATGAGGCCTTAAAGTGAAAACATTTTTGTGTGTCACACAGTTTTCCCCCCGCCTGTCATTCCACTCTGGTTAGGCCTCATGTACATTGCAGTTGCCAAAATGACATTTAGGAGTTGGACTTTTTTCCCTGAACTCTCCTCTTTGTTATCCTGTGTGTCCATGTACATATAGTCATTTAGAGAAGTTTACAGGCAGCTGAGTTTACTGGCACTTCTCTAAAAGCACAAAAACTGTGTTTAGGACAAGAGTTTATCGGTATTTAAAATGCCAAACGCACCTAAACACGCATAAACGCGCCTAAATGCTAAGTGCGTTTAGCACTTCAGCATTTATTCTTTTCAATGCCCAGAATAAATAAAATTTCTGGCCAAATAAACTCCCAGACACCAAATGCTGCTAAACTCACCTAAACTGGTTTGAAAAAAAATGCAGCTTATGTGAGTTTTTATCGCTGATTTTCTCTTGGCAGGGGAAACAGTGTTTAAAATAAACCAGTAAGCAATAAGCCTTAGCTGTTTATAGAAAACACCATTACAAAAATGTAACCTGGATAGTCCCAAGAAGATTTGTACTTTCTGCCTTTCAGTGCTGTGTAGTTGTATCACAAATTCCTCTTTGTCTTAGTTACAGATTAAAATTTTATAATATAATTTTATATTTGACTATTATTTTATTTGTCAAGTTAAAGTCTATTCAATACTGATATTTGCTTGTGGGCCACTACTTGTTTCTCATGTCTTTTAAGGACTCCAGTGGTGAAATCTCCCTGCTGGAAATCCCACTAGAGCATACTTACTATGAAATGTCGCTCCTTATATTGTAGGTGTAGTGGGTTTCCTGTTGTGCACCTTGCTGAACAGTAAGTGTGGGCCCGTTTTACTCTGCTCCCTACAATCCCCTGGGCTCCTGCTGTCTCTGGTTCTTCATCCATCCTCAGAGCTCCTGTACCTGCCCAGGAAAATAAGTTGTGTTGGCTCCTGCCATCCAGTTCTTAAAGAGACAATGCCTGATGGGACAGGTTTGACCAGGCTCATGTACTGTTACCAGGTTTAGGTCTTTCCTACTGACCATGGATTTTCATTCCTCATATTGCAGATGTACTGGGGTTCCTCTTATGCACTCTGCTGAACAGTGGATGTGGGCCAATTTAACTGTGCTCCCTACAATCCCCTGGGTACCTGCTGTCTCCGTTGCTTCATCCATCCGCTGGGCTCCTGGACCTGCCCAGGGAAATAAGCTTTGTTGGCTCCTCATTCAGTGTTTAGAGAGATGGTGCCTGATGAGACAGGTTTGACCAGTCTCATGTGCTCAGGTTCAGGTCCTCCTCCAGTGTACAGTCCACCGGTTTGGAGCACACACAGATTCTGGTCAAGTCCCATGTGACTGCAGAGCACATTGTGCCACCTTTTTATAGAGTGCTGTGGCATGGTCCTCTGCCTACAGCCACCTTCCAGTGCTTCCAGAGCAGAGACTTCCCATTCGGCTTGTGGAACAGCCCTGGGAGTCTTCCAGTCATCTTCCTGGACCACCAGATGAAGCCTGCCTCTTTGTGAGAGGAACGCTGCTAACAAGGAGCCAAGCACAAGTGGTCATGTGTACTGTACTATGTAATATATAGTAGTCCTTTTTGCAGTGTCTCATAGGCTGGACTGTGAGCCATCTAGAGCTGCTATTTGATTGTTCATTGTTTATTTATCTTTGTTTGCTGTATGCAAAGCGTCTTCCCATTCTGACCTTGTTGGCATTGTCAATTTTTACTCTGTATCCATTTTCTCACCAGAGAGGAACAGTTTCAGTCCCCCTACTGCATTCTTAATAATGTAAAATAAATATAGATATGGACAGTAGTTTTCACAGGAGGTGGCATCTATCCACCAATAGCTCAGAAAGTGGGTATTGATGGTGAGTGACTGTATTATCCAGCAAAACCATTGTGTCAGGTGAAGTGAACTGCTCCTTTAAGGGGAAAAAAATAATAGGGTTGATTTACATGTAACATCCTCTAGTGTGCTACTACTGTATTGTATTGTAGGTACATTTATTGTACATGACTCATGGTAACTGTGTGAGTATGTGATTGAGATTGGGTTACTATAAGTCAAGCTGGATAGCTTAACAGGTTGGGACTCTATTGCCTCCACCTATCTTTGGAGGACCATAGACCCTCCAGAAGATAGTAGGCAGAAGAGATGGAAAATGGAGTGCTGAGGATACTTTTGGTGGCCTGGGAGGGGTCCCCTAGATCTAGGATGGCTGGCCTCCAGGCTGGGCTCAGGCTGGCTCAAGAGGGTTCATTCAGCAGTATAGCATGAACAGGATCAAGGCCTGGGAGCAGTGTGTATCACCCCCCTAGGTAGCTAGGGGGAGCTAGCTCAGGTTTTTCAGCTAGGAAGGCTGAGTAGCAGCCTTGGCTGAGTCAGGGTTATTTTAGGTCAGGGCTGAGAGGCTCTCCAGGTCAGTTCCTTGGGAGAAGATTCTAGAAGCAGTGTGCGACGGTAAGAAGGGGCTGGCCTGCACACTTAAGAGATCCTGGCCAATCCACAAGCAGGAGGCTTGGAATGGGGCCAGGGCAGCCTTTTAAATGTGCCAGAGCCTGTACAGCCACACCACCTGTGCAGCAGGGAAGGAGCCAACCCTGCGGAAGTCCTGAAAGCAGCTACCAACCCATGAACTCATAGGCAAAGGACTGAGTGAATAATCCTACACCCCCTGGGCCATTTAAGATAAAAAGACCACTCTGGTGGAAAACCTGAATAGGTCCTTACCCGGGACTGTTCACCTTAAAGTGGCAGGCACTGTCCAGGGATTCCTTCAGACAGCTGGATAGAGGAGGATTATCTGGGGTCTGTGGTGGTACACAAGGGGAAGCTGAAGAGCTTTCCAAGAAGAGATTTTGCTGTGTAAAGACTTGTACATAGTTCCAGGAAGCTGTCCTCAGTTGCAGTTCCCTTAAGGCATCCCATGGACCCCTTACCCCATCCAAGTTCAATTGCCCTAATAAAACCTAAAAACCAAGCTGAAGGACTGTTTACTGTTTCTGGAATGGAAGGCTGTTTTCATGCTATATGTAGTTCTTGCAAAGCCTACTGGAACTTATAATCAGATATTCCAGCAGTTGCTGCTCCCTTTCTAACAGTGTGTTTTTGACTCAAGCTTCAAATGATGTCCTATGAACAGGAAAAGGAAGAGGTTTTATATCTTTTGATCTTTAAATCAAATAAAAATAAAGCCTTTTTTCTAGCAAAGGGGGAAATGACTAGTGAAATGGAAAACTAGTATTTAAAGTTGTACTTTTAAAATTTTAGCCCTGAACATAAATAACTAAAATCGTACATAAAGCATTATAGATCCATTTTATTATTCATTAGGAAGCAACGTTCAGAATGAAAAAAATACTGTTCATCTTGTTAAACTTAATGAATTTATATCATATCATCATTCCATGTGAATGGACAGTCATGGAATTCTACCGTAGCAGTTATATGTGTTCTTAAATTTTGCGTGTAACATTAACATACAGCATGACCTGTAAAATATATGTAGCACCCACCTAGATGGTGAGGCTTCAGCTGAAATATTGACATTTGACTGGTTGAAAGTAATCATTCTTGTAATTAGTTAGCAATAGGGGTTTATCTAGATAAGCTGTAAATATTCATTTGTATAGTTTTCGAACACCTAAGCCAGCTCTGAAGCAACTTCGTGCCAGATATTGAACATGTTTTGTACTCAAATATCCATACTAGAAAGTATGTGTAATGGAGGTCAGAAATATTAGGCTTTTGAAAAATAGGGAGAGAGAGAGAACCTCTAAAAACATTTGTTACATGAAACTAAATGAAAAGCAGTATGTAAATAAGTTAGCCGATCTGCATAATTGATTAGTGAGTTCTTGTGACCAAGCAGAGGGTCTGGAGGTATAAATTCCTTCTCAGCTGGGAGTACAGGATTTGATGAATTTTGTACTAGCCAGGCATTTTTGCATTGAGAGATGCCAGTTGAGATCTCTGGCTGCATTAAAAGTTCCAGACAACAAAGAAAAGGGTCAGACTGTGGAGAGCTTGCTTCAGTGATGGACACAAGGGAACCATGTCTGGAGGCCCCACTGGAAGGAGGCTGAGGACTGCTGCCTGAATGGACTGTGGGCTACTTTCTGGACAGTGGGACTGCTGGGACAGTTTCATATTGGCTGTGCCTACTTCCCTGTGGACTACTTTACCTTGAGGTTCAACAGTGCTAGCCCATGGACTGTTTCTCCTTACCATGGCTCTGCTCTGCTCATCACAGCTGTCTATGTGGTCAGGACATGCTGCCCTCTGAGGGCCTGCGATTGGCCTGGGAAGGACCTGTGCCCTCCGTCCTTTCCCTGACAGCCTACCTGGACCCCTTTTGCTGGGGTTGCTGTCTGCTGGTTAGTGATCTAAACTCTTGCTATGCCAGGATCCCTACCCTGTGTGCTGGACTTTACCCTCACTTTGTCATACCCCGTTGTACTAATTTGCTGCCCTGTGCCCATAGACTTTGCTGTACTGGATTGTGGCCTGCTACTCACTGTGCCTGGACTGTTGCCCTGTGATTCTGGACTGTCCTTGCTGTACCAGATTGCCTCCTGTCCCTAGTACCTGAACTTTTGCCCTGTGACCCTGTACTGTGATTATGGCCTGTTACTCACTGTGCCCAGCAATTCTGGACTAATTCCCTGCAGTACTAGATCATTGCCCTGTGCCTCTGGACTTTTTATTTGCCATATTGCCACCCTGTTATATTTGTACTATCCCTGCTGTGCGCCCTAGACCTGTGTTACAGATTTATTCATTTGTCTGCCAGAATTCTGCCATCCCTGCTGTGTGCCAGCCCTGTGCTATGGATTTAACCCTTTTTCTGCCAGAATTCTGCCATCCCTGCAGTATGCTCAGACTGTGTTACGGATTTAACCCTTTGCCCACCAGAACTCTGCCATCCCTGCTTGTGCCAGCCCTGTGCTATGGATTTAACCCTTTTTCTGCCAGAATTCTGCCATCCCTGCTGTGTGCCAGCCCTGTGCTATGGATTTAACCATTTGCCTGTCAGAATGCTGCTGTCCCTGCAGTATTCTCAGACTGTGTTATGGATTTAACCCTTTGCCCACCAGAACTCTGCCATCCCTGCTGTGGGCCCAGCCAGGTGTGACAGACTTTGCCATCCCTGCTGTGGGCCCAGCCAGGTGTGACAGACTTAGCCTGTTGCCTACCAGAATTCTGCTATCCCTGTTGTGTGCCCAGCCCTGTGTTACTGAATTAGCCCTTTGCCTACCAGAACTCTTCTATCCCTTTTGTGGACCCAGTCCTGTGTGTAGCACCTCCTAGTTAGGTGTTAGGATTTGTATAGTTAGGATAAGTATAGCTGTGTTTGCTTACCAGGTAAATTCAGTGTGGTATTCTGCTTAACAGAGTGCTGTAATTGATTAGTCAGGTCTGCTCATGATGTTGTGGTGTTGCTTGAGTTTGTCTGATTCCACCCACCTTCAGGAAGCTATGAGAGCCTTCAAGAACTTGGGTAGGGGCTATGCAAATGAACAGTATGAATATGGTACAGCCCTGGCCAATTGCAGGGGAGGGTGGCCCCATGCTGGGAGTAGTATTCATGTGAGAACATGGGTTCAGAATTTTTCCCTGGAGAGGATTGTATAAAACCAGGCTGGAGGCAGACTTGCCTTGCCTTGCACTTGCTGCCTTGCGGGCCTCAGGTGGGCGACCTGAGGGACTGACATTAGAAAGAGTCATCCGGGTTCTACAGTAAGCTGAGGGGAACGGTCTGCCAAAAATCAATCTGTTATCACTGGAGAGAGCGTTACTTGGAAGATTGGAAGGAGGCTGCCATTCTGTCCTTGGATTTGTGAGTACAGACACTGAGAAACCTTGGGGACTCTGTGTGCTTGTTATCCCTCTGGTGGTTGATAGTCACTTTGGGTCTGAGAAAAAGAAATCACTGGCTAGAGTCCTGACGAGCTTGTCCAACTGTTGCTACTGCAAAGGATTTTGCTCAGTTCTTTTACATAGTTACAGTAAATAGTCTGGCTGAAAAAAGACAAAAGTCCATCTAGTTCAACCATACAATAAAAAAAAAAGTTATAATCCTATACCCACAGTTTATCCAGATGAAAACAAAACCCCCTCAGGAAAGCATGATCCAATTTTCTCCTGCTGAGAGCAATTACTTTTGGACTGCCACAGTCTACTGTAACAGGCTTGTACATAAGGAGCTCAGCCCTGCAACTACTACTGCTAAAGGACTTTGCTCACACCTGAAACTACTTGTTGCTACTCTTTAAAGGGAAGTCTGCTATCTGCTTTCAGTCAGGACTTCAACAGTGCTCATCCATGTAATCAGCTAGATGTCCCTAGTGTGAATAGTTCTAATTTTGGAGTATCCTACTAAAATTCCCTATCCCCATCCCCAGTTCTACAATAAAAACAACAAAAATACAAACATCCCCTAGACTGGTCATTGAAGACGAGTGACAGAGTGTGTGTGCCTGGCTCTGGAAAATACTTTGTACCTGGCTGTGGGGCAAAGAAAGGGGAGACCTGGGCAAAAATACAAGTAACTCCTCTGGGGGTAGCACTACACGTGTTATGGACTTAGCCATTTGCCTACCACAATGTGTGTCCAATCCCCATCTTTAAATAAATGCTTTATGTGTACTCCTGCTCTCCGCATGTGTCCTGTCCACCCACACCTCTGTCACAGTATGCTGCGCTCAAACTGTTCAAGTTCCATCATTTGGAATGCCACGTCTTTCTGTTAATCTCCCTCTACCTCATCCTTGTTTTTGGGATTCTTTTTTTTGTGTGTGACAAAAACTGTCTTGTTTGGCCAATGAGGACAGGGACTATTTTTGGTAGGGGGTTGATGTAGCACCCTCTCAGGTTGTTAGGTTGGTTAGGTAAATTTTGTTCTTTTGGCTTCTCTGTAATTAGGGGAGCAGTGTGTGATTGCTCTGGTCTGCCCTGAGTTTCACTGACTGTGGGTTTGACTGCTTCCCCCTGTCTTCTGGATAGTTCTGGGAAGAAGTGGGCTGGATGGAGAAAATCAACAGCTGAATATGAATGTTGTCTCAACCAATTCCTGGGAAAGTGTGCCCAGATGGTGGTTGGGAGTGAGCAAAAATACTCTGAAGCCTGGAGCTGCCCTCTTCTTGTCCAGAAGGAGGAGATCCCAGCCTGAAGAGCTGCTGTCCTTCTGGGCAGTCCAGCTGTGCTTTTTCAGTTCATTGAGGGTCCCAGCTATGCTACCTGAGGGCCTACTCTACTGAATTCTGCTGGAGCTGTCTGAGGGATTTCCTAGACCTGGTCTTGAGAATTCAATGAAGAAATGGCTGGCTGATATTGGAAGGAGGTATTCAACTATCCAGAAACATTTGTGAGTAGAGACTGGTGTGTGAGATCCCAATGACTGTGTGCTGCTGCTATCCCTCTAGCAGAGTCCGCTTGTACTAAAAGTGGACATTGCTCTTGGTGTTCCTGTGTAGCTCAGCCCATCATTTGCTGCTGCAAGGACTGTGCTAAGAATGTTTAGGAGGAAGATAGGTGTCCTCAAATTACTACTTACCATGGCTGGAGTATCTCACAATTACCCCTTGCATCCATCCAAGTTCAGGTTTTCAATAAAGCATTAACCTCTTACCTTCTGGGCACTTTTACCCCCTTCCTGACCAGGCCAATTTTCAGTTTCCAGTGCTCCCACACTTCAAATGACAACTACTTTTTTTTCAAACAGAGCTTTCTTTTAGTGGTATCTAATAACCACTGGGTTTTTTTGTGATATAATAAAAAAAGACTGAACACTTTGAAAAAAGAAACACATTCTTCTTAGTTTCTATTATAAAATTTAGCAAATAAGAAATTTTTCTTCATAAATATAGGTCAATATATATATAAGTGTATATATATATATATATATACACTTTTTTTTTTTTTTTTGAGAGCCCCATATTGAATGTGAGGCCCAAAACGTTCTAAACTGCTCCGCTGTTAACTGTTTCTATTCATATCGACGAGTATTGCATGAAGTTGGGTTGTTGGCTACAAATAGTTTGCTGATTGTCGGACATACAGGTTGCACTGGTCCACAACTAAACGTAATAATTCACACATGAAAAATAGATGAAAAAAATCAATGGGTACAACATTTTCCGTGTTAGCCCTAAGACCTGGCAGGGCAGTAAAAAGGCGGGATATTAGCTGCTCCTGACTTAGGGGATGCCATAGAGGGTTTTGAAGTTCATATGGTAGACTGGCATGGACCCTAACCCATCGGGGCTGATGTACTACCCCACTAGTATATGGCTTTTCTTGCTGAGGTAGTTTCTGGTGATGTCACTGCACTACTTGGGGTAGCCTGCTCCTCACCAGAACACCTCTATTTGGTAAGCACATTTTCCGCCTCCTCTGATTCTGCTACAGTCCCACTACTTAACAATGTATTGATATTACCCTGTTGTTATACTATTTGCACACAAGATGGTGCTGCTGCAATAAGGTATTCCTGTGTGTATATATCAGATCCTGTATATTAGTGATAATACACTGCATCAGGTGTTGTAGTAATTGGGACAATCAGGAAGGAGTTGGGTCCTTAAGACCACTCTCCATGCACTGTTGACCACTCCCTCAGAAGAAGTCGTCTGACGAAACGCGTTAGGGTGTGGCTTTATCGGTTATGTTATCACGCACGCTGACTCACGTGTCCGGATCACGTGGTTGCACCATCACCATCTTGGTTGCAGGCGGGCGGGTGAGACGCCGAAGACAGAACCTGAGGCTCTAAAATTAATGCTGTACATTTTTCTGTTCATTGTGAGTGCGGTTTTATGGGGGGTTTTGTTACCTTAATAAAGTTGCTGGATGATATTGTACTATGGCGAGTATGTTCTTTATTCACATGTACAAATTGGATATATGAGGATTTCTTTAAAACCGGAGCGTAGTGGTGGATTTCTGGATATTTACAGATACGCTGGTTTATCACTAGCACATGGTGAGTGTGCATTTTGATGGGTGTTCTGAGCACTGGATGTCACGTTGGTAAAGGAGGATCTCATTACTTCATTGATAGAGGATCATTATATATGGACTTTTCTGAATGGACTATATGTAGATTTCCTATATTTGTTTTGACATTAATTCATTTGTGTGCACATATTTGGTGGTGGATTTATTAATTCATATTAATTTATATATTCTTTAAGTATTTTTTATATATATATAATTTTCTTTATTAAGTGTAGGGTTGCGCTATTATTTGTGGTTGGATGGTATCACAATTTATTATTATTAACAGTGTATTATTAATAGCAGCTCCTACTATGTATATTTATATGTACAATATAAGTACATTGGCGCAATGATGTTGGTTTAAAAGTGTCCTGTGATATACGTATACTAACACTGGTGGTGACCAACCTATTCAATATTTTAGACATATCGGTGACTGTGGGCTGTGGTGACACACTGCTGTGATGGGGACACTCTTACAGACGAGGATGCACTGACAAGCACTATTGAGGCTGCACTGATGGCTGCTGATAAGGCTGCACTGATGGGTGCTGATGAGGCTGCACTGATGGGTGCTGATGAGGCTGTACTGATGGGTGCTGATGAGGCTGTACTGATGGGTGCTGATGAGGCTGTGCTGATGAGGCTGCACTGATGGGTGCTGATGAGGATGCACTGATGGGTGCTGATGAGGCTGCACTGATGGATGCTGATGAGGCTGTACTAATGGATGCTGATGAGGCTGTACTAATGGATGCTAATGAGTGTGTACTGATGGATGCTAATGAGGCTGTACTGATGGATGCTAATGTGCCTGCACTGAATTGGTGCTGATGAGGCTGCACTTATAGGCACTGATCAGGCTGAACTGATGGACACTGATATGAACTGATGCATTGATGGGTGTTGACGAGGCTGCACTGATGTGCACTAATGCACTGCACTGTTGAGGCTGCACAGATGAGGCTTCATTGATGGGGCAGTACTGATGGGGCTGCACTAATCCGCTACACTGATGTCCACTAAAGAGGCAGTACTGATCAGCGGCACTCTTAGGCATTGATAAGTAGCACTGATGTGCACTGATAAGCAGGCACTGATCAGCTCCACTGATCTGGCTCCACTGATAAGCAGCCCTTATGGGCAATGATAAGCAGCACTGCTATGCACTGATGAGGCAACAGTGATACGGCAGAACTTTTGAGCACTATGTGACACTGATGGGCACTGTAAAGCACTTTAAAAAATGAATAAAATCACTTTCTCTGCACAGATCTCTCTCCTTCCCTCACACTCAGTCTCTGTGTAAGGGAAGAAGAGCTGTCAAACCCCTGCTGTGTTTATATTTGTGGTCACATGTGATTGGACACAGTGATCTAGTGGTAAAGGGCAGCTGTGATTGGCCCCTTACCACAATCTGTGATGTGCTGTGTCCAAGGCACACAGCGATCACAGGGCCTTTCCGATGGGAGCCCCAGGGGGAAGCCTGTTCAGGGGAGGAAATCAATAGACGCCCTCCTAGAAATGTGCAACCGTGCTGTAGCTGTCATTTGGCTATAGTGCACTTATTGGGGAAAGAACTTCGAGACCAAATCAGCAGGCTCTTTCAGAGGTGAGCACTACATATACATTCATATTTGTTGAATGGGCAAATAAGTCATTCTAAAATCTTCTAAGCTTTCATGTTTTGTTGCTGGAAACAGCCACACCAAATAGAAACATTTTAAATATGACCTTTTAGTGTTTTTATGTTTTTTAGGTATGGGAGGAAGTGATATGGTTGGGACATGGGAGTAGTAAATGGTTGAAATCGCTGTTTTTATTTTTGTTATATGTGTCCCATTCAAGAGATTTCTGTTCACTTCCTGTTCTGTAGACACAACAGAAATAGTGAGATAGCGAGAGAAAATCTCTTGAAAATGAGGGAAATCTTAGACAGTTGGCACTGGAACATACGCCCTCGTTGGAAGATTTTTCCATAATTATTGCTGTTCTGTTGACAACTCAAAATTTCACATTTTTCCTCACTTTGAGCCCCAGTGGCAATGGTCACCATGACAAATAGGATTTTTTTAGCGGGGACACAGGTCAAAAGCCACACAAGGGTCCTAAAGCTTCAAAACTGAACACAAATCTTTGCCTTTGAATACCCTTTAAAAATAAACCTAGACCTAGTAAACTGTTACAATATAAAAACTGACTACAAATACTATAACTGCACCAATAAATACCCTATCTTCCAAAACAATCTGGGAACCCAAGAGTACAGCACACTGAATTTATCTTATAGTACCTTTGGGTCTGCAGTTGTGTAATGCCTCCACATCCCTTTACCAGTCAAAACTGGGCCTATGCATTCATTATCTGAAAGCCAAAGTTACAATATTGATTGTCTGACCTTGCACATGATAAAAGCAGTGCAATAACAGCCCTGTAGTTCCCTGCATATGCAGTATATAATACAGCACTGCCTCAAAATCCATGGACTAAAGAGTATCTAAATACCAAAAACAAAAATTCGATATATTGCAGCTCACCGGTTCTTGGATGTGATGGCTGCATTACTTTTTATTTTTCAGGCTGAGAATATAGTTTTCCAATTGCTTGTAGGAACACAGACACTTTGTAAAAGCAAAAAATATAAGATAAAAAATTTCTTGAAATAAATTTTATACACATCTCTTTATGTGGATTTCATATGCATCTCAATGACTTTGTCATTTTTTTTCTTTTTAGGACATCATTGTGACAAAAAGGATGTTGCCTCCCCTATACTACTGCCTCAAAATGACAAATCTTTGGCAAACCAGTAGGGGATCAAGTGTGACCTAATTGACTAGATATGGTCTTTTGGCCATATTTTGGCCGGTGACATCACCCGGGATTCCCAGTTAGCCTTTTTCCAAACTGTAGCCAACAACGGATCTGTCATTTGCTCAGGTAGTGCTACCACTGTAATGAGACTGACTCCTGGCTGGCTCCTTATAGACAGCAACCAGAAATTTGTGCATGTGAACTGGCCAAATATGAGCAGTTTGTTCGATGACTAGCCAAATTACAAACCAGCTGGGTTCAGGTCAAACTCGTGTTCAACCTGAATCCAAAGCTCATCCCTAGTCTTAACCCCAGTCAATAGTGGCTGGTTTTTCTAATGATTTTAATAAAGAGCAAATGAGTCTACATTTTACTGTCAGAACATTATTTGCAACAGAAAGGAACGTTCTTTGGAAAAAAGCAGATATCTGCAAATTACTGTAGATGGAAAGAAAGTAGGAAACGTAGATATGTTTTGCATGTGCTACAATTTCATCCTTACTATAATACACAACATAGAACACACTGAAAGTATATAAACTCGGTGGATGAATTTTGATCCTAAAGTTATCAGAAATCACTGGAAGCCTTTATAAACCATTCAAACAAGATGGCATCACAATCTTTCATTTTTACTGCTTCTGCTGATTTTGTCACTCTGCTGATTTCCACCCCAGGGAACGTATTCATCCTCGTGGTGATTATTCTGGATGTAGTCAAATCAAAAAAGCTTCACGTAAATTATCAGCTTATTGGTGGCATCACGATATTCAACATTTTGGGGCAATTTCTACATATCTGTGAGGACATCCTTGTCTTATTAAAAAATGACTTGTTTGCTACCGCCAGTAAACTGATTTTATCTTTTGATATGACCAGTTATTTATGCATTTCCTACTTTTCCGCCTGGCTCTGCATGCATTTTTGTCTGAAAATTGTGAATATAAACCAAAAATTCTACATTTTGCTACAGAAAATATTCCCCAGAATCATTAAATGGATTTTTATTGCAACTGTTATTGGTTCATTTACTTTGAGTTTTGTTTCTTTTTGGGGCACATCAAAGGGCTCTATATTCAATACCACGTCTTTTGAAGATAAGCCTACTGTAACCATGTATTACAAACATTTATTTTTTGTTGACATTTCTGGCATCCCTATTTTATTGTCCTTCCTTATTGTGTCGTTTTCAGCTTTGACCATTATAATTTCTCTCTTTAAACATATAAAACATTTGAAAACAAATGTTGAAAGCTTAAGATCGCCAAGTGTAGAAGCTCATGTTAAAGCTACACAAACAATTATGTTTTTTCTGATCAATAATCTGATTTATTTCTTAGCTGGACTTGCTTATTTCTTTCTTAAATTTCTAGACATATATCAATATGTGTCATGCACAAGTACAGCCATCTGTTTTGTGTTCACCCCAATAATCCTTATAAAAGGGAACAGTAAACTTGAAAAGACATTTTATGAACTGTTTAATGCAAAGTCAACCCAAAGGTGAAATTTCAGTTTTGGGTCAATTCTGGTTGGCTGAATCATCCTCATTCTTCTTATAACTTTTACCTAGTGCACTTTGATTCAAGCTCCTCCATCCTATTGTCTTCATTACAAAACAGAGTTTAGAGGCAGAGCTAGCTATAGTCTAAAAGAGATATGAGTCCGTCAATGGGTGGTCTGAGCCTCTCAACACCCAACACCTAAAATGGAATTCCATGCAAATAAAGATGGCATACATTAAAGCAGTTCTGTATTCATTAATACATAATGAAATATATTTTCTTAAATGCAACTAGTGTACATGCACCTGAATTTGCATCAACCTTTTGTAACCTGCTCAAAAAAAGTTATGAAGAGGATATCAGCTAAGCTGATCTGCACACTTTATCATGGCAGGGAAAAGATGATTGTTTTCCACAGAACACTATAACTTCAGTGATCACAGACTAAGAAGATATTTAAAGCGTCTGTAAACCCTAACATGGAACTTCTCGTATTTTGTGCATTTTAATATACCATTGAAAGCATTTACTTAAATCTGTTTTATAAGTGCAAAAAAAACCTATTAACCCTGTCAAAAATTTAGAATTGTCCTGTGACCTGTGCTTCCATCCTGTGTTATCTGAAAGGGACTATTTAACCTTTCTTGTTCTTATCTTGGACAAGTCAATTAGTCTATATGCTGTGGATGAGAAGGCAACGGGAGTGGTTGAGTAGTTCAGCAAAGTACAGTTGGCAGGGCTGACACCACTGTGGCCACAAAAATGCTATATGTTGTGTGTAGGAAATTAAGAGCTGAGTGCATTTATGGCAGGTTAACCGGTATTTTTAAGTATTTGAAGGGTCTTTATATGGATATAACATTGGCAAATATGTATGCATTGCTATGCAAATGATACTATAAAACCTAAACTGTCATAAATGACAGAGAGATTAGCTCCTTAATCTCCTGTTACTCCATTCACTGTACAGTTAAAGGATAGGGGTTGGGAGGAGACCTAAAAGTTGGTGAACTGCAGCAGAGAAAAAATGGCTTCTGCACTGTTGAATAAGCCCTGTAATGTGAGGCACAGTTGTGTACAGAAATAGTAATCATTGACTAGTAAAATAATTATTTTTATTTCATATATGTATGAATGTTCAGTTTTATTCTTCAGTCAGAATCTTATTTTTAGTCTTATAAGAGTGATATAGTACTATGGCATACATATGCAACATTTTGGCCACCCACCATAACATTATGAACATGCAACTAATATTTTGCCACCAAACAGCCCTGACCCATCAAGGCATGGACTCCACTAGACCTCTGAAGGTATGTTGTGGTATTTGTCACCAAGCCTTCAGTAGCTTATCCTTTAAGCCTCTGCCATCTTGTCTTCTTCCCCTAGTGCATTGTGGTGCCATTTCTTCCCCAGGTAAGCTGTGCACCTGGCCATCCACATGATGTAAAATAAAATATGATTCATCAGACCCAGTAACCTTCTTCCATTGCCCCATGATCCAGTTCTGATGCTTATGTCCACATTGTTGGCACTTTTGGCTGTGGACACGGATCAGCATGGGCACCTTGACCAGTCTGCAGCTACGCAGCCCCATATGCAACAAATTATGATGCACTGTGTATTCTGCCACCTTTTTATGGGAACCAGCATTAACGTTTTCAGAAATGTGAGCTGTAGTAGCTCTTCTATTGTCTCGGACTACACATGCCAGCCTTTGCTCCCCATGTGCATCAAGGAGCCTTGACCACACATGACCCTGTCTCCAGTTTACCTGTTTTTCCTTCTTTGGATCACTTTTGGTAGGTCCTGACCACTGCAGACTGGGAACATCCTACAAGACCTGTAATTTTGAAGTTGATCTGACCCAGTTATCTAACCATTACAACTTTACCTGTGCCAAAGCCACTCAAATCCTTATGCTTGCCCATATTTTTGCTTTCAATACATCAACTTCATGGACAAAATGTTTACTTGCTGCGTAATATATCCCAACCACTTTCATATTCCATTGAAACAGGATAAGCAATGCTATTCACTTTACCTGTCAGTAGCCACCATGTTATGGCTGATCGGTATGTATAGTAATTAGACATGTGGAAAATTGAAAAAAATAAATGCATCATTCGCATTTGTAAGAATTCCACTTGGAAAAATTCAGTTAATCCAATGCACTTGTCACTAATAATAACCTTCGTGCACGGTGGTTTGTGGCGCAACATGTCAGAAGATGGAGTCGGGTGACGTCGCTTCTGGTCACAGCCGAGACCAGAAGGTGGTACCTATCCTCAGCTTGGAACGCAGATAAGCGATTACTGATGTTTTTGTATGTGAGTGTAATATTCTTTACATAATAAATCTTTTACTTAATACTACAATATGGGCACACTCTCTTCACTATCTCTTTTCTAGAGCATCTGTTGATCTATGTGAAGGATTGTTTACCATCTGATTAAGAAGCTTGCAAGAGGGAAGAGTCTGGTTCCCCATTATGTGGGGCTATATTTATAAAGTGCATTTGACCTGTATGTTAATATGGGTCTCAATTTGAGGTGAGCAGCCAAACTGCACATATGGTGGAGCATAATTTTAACTGACACCATTTAAGATTAAAGGTGAAACAGTATGGATTATGATTATTTGTGTGGACTGGTCATAAATATATATAATTATCCACTTGTTGCATAGTTAGTCTGGCTGAAAAAAGACAAACGTCCATCCAGTTCAACCATAAAAAAAAAGTTATAATCCTACACCCACAGTTGATCCAGAAAAAGGCAAAAAACTGAGCAGACCATGATTCAATTTGCTCCTGCTCCTCCCAAGAGAGTATGCGCTGTGTCCGGTGGATCGCAGTAATTGGGACCCGGTGATCATGTGAAAGCTATGTGATCACATGGTCACAATGCTAGCAAAGCTGTTATGAATAAATCTGATTCATAACAGCTTTGCTTCTGTTCAAGGTGAGCTGTGATTGGCCCACAGCTCTCACATGGTACATGGGGCCAGTCACAGCACCCTGTACCATGTGACCAATTGGAGCCAATCACAGATCACTGTAATTTGAATGGTCATGAACTTAACCCATGCATGATTCGTAATCTTTATTGCTCCTACAATGCAAAGTAAAAAAAAAAAAATCTCTGATCACCCCCCCCCCCCCCCAGAGTAGTACAATATTACTATGATAACATTGTACAACTCTAATTAAAGCATTTAAAAAAAAATTGTAAAAAAAAGTAAAAAAAAAAATGTTGAGAACATTTTTTTTTTTACTACTTGTCAACTGCCTGCCTGCAATATGTGGGCAAGCGGTGGCCCTGAGCAAAGCGATGTACCCTTATGTCGCTTTCTATTTCTGGGTGTGCGCTCACATGCGTGTGCCCCCTATGCCAGTCCAGGGAGAGAACAAAGAACACTGAGTAAAAGCACTACACTATACACACCCATGCATTAGATTAGCACATTTAACCCTTTAATCGCTCCTATTAACCCTTTGGTCACCCAGTCAGTGCAGTGTCAGTATATAGAATGTATCATTGAGCACCGTATTACTGCCACTAGTGACATCAGATAGTGTCAGAGTCTGTATGTTCCCCTCCCAGCCAGGGTCAACTAGTGTTAGATTGCCCGCACACTATCACACTCACGCTATAGGTGGCTGATCACCGCCATTACTAGTATAGTATTTGTACGGATCAATATATTAATCACAAACAGAACTAAACTAGTGCCTCCTTATTATAGTGTCCCCAAAAATGCAGTGTTAGCAGGATCAGCCTTGTTCGCTGCCGACACTAGCGATTAGCCCCTTTGCTGTTTTCCATGGAAGATTTGTATCAACTGAAACATAGAAAAATTGAAACACAGCAAAGTAATGTCAGAAAAAGATTGAGTGGTTCATCGAGTCTGCCTGTTTTTTTTTTTTTTTTGTTTTTTTTTTGGGGGGGGTGTTTTTTTGGGGTTTTTATTTGTTTTTGTTTTATTAACTTTTTTGTGAGTATAGATCTTTGCTTGTCCCAAGCATGTTTGAAGCTATTTACTGTTGACTGGCTCACTACCTCTGCTGGAAGTTTATTCCAAGCATCTCTTTCAGTAAATAGTACTTTCTGAGATTAGTTTTGAACTTTCCTTCAGTTAGTTTAAGGTCATGTCCCCGTGTTCTTGATTTTGGTTTCATTGTGAAAATACTGCCCTCCTGTACCTTTATTCACCCCCTTGATATATTGATTGTTGGCCAAAGTAATTTATATGCACAACAATACATTGCTGCCCACCCAAATTCAGCTCTTGCCAGACAATTTGCATGGCAGCCTGTCACGGTTTCTGAATGTAAAACTTTTTTGGGCCTAACCCTCAACATGGGCTTTAAAATAAAGAATGAATTGCGGTCAGATTTCATGTTAAAGCAATCCTAGTGCTAATTAGCCACTGGATCGCTTTTACAAGCAGCAGGAAGGGACACCCCTCTTTGCCTTCCACTGCTTTCCCGGGCTCTCCCATCCCACCGGGGAACCCGAGAACCTAGCCTGCACTTCCGCCGGCTGACCATAGTGCTCATTGGAGACCAGAATGGCTCCAATCATCTCTATAGTCTAAGAAACTGGAAGCTACGAGCATTTCATAATTTCAGATTCGCCGGATATTAATAGCTCCATTTTAAAATTGGGAAAGCATCTGATCATACCGATCTTGGTTTGATCAGATGCTTTAGGGCAGAGGAGAGATCTAGAGTCTAATAGACCCCAGATTTCTCAGAAAAGAGTACCGGTAACTGCCTATTGCTATCATCGGGGATATTTACATTCTGTGGTAGCAATAAAAGTACACAAAATCTAAAAAAAAAAAAAAAAAAAATAGGGAAAATGTAAAAATAAAAAAAGCAAGATAAATAATAATAAAAAATTAAACCCACCCCCCTTGGTCGCGCGCAAAGGTGAACGCAAGCTCGGCCCAGTGTTGGTATGTAAACAGAGATCTTGCCATGCATTTGAGGTATCACCATGAATGTCAGATCAAGGGTAGTAATTCTAGTACTAGGCCTCTTGTGTAAATCTAAAGTGGTGATCTGTAAAGGCTTTTAAAGCATCGCCTACGGATATAAAATCCATTGCATGGGTGTGTGCAATTTTAAATCATGTCATGTTTGGTATCTATTTACTCCGCATAACATCCTCTTTTATATTTTATAAAACAAATGGATAATATAACATGTTTTTGTGCATTAAAATTCAAAAAAATTTATTAAAAAAAAAAATTAAGTTTGAAAAATCGCCGTGCAAATACTGTGTGACATAAAAAATGGTAACACCAACTATTTTATTCTCTAAGGCCTCTGCTTTAAAAAATATATAATGTTTGTGGGTTCAAAGTAATTTTCTAGCAAGGTATTTTTCTTTTCTTTTTTTTATTTCAAAACCCTGTGACAAAAAATATCAGAAAAATACCTACCATGCTTCTTATCGAATTCCTTGCGGTGTCTGCTTTCCAAAAAGGGGTCATTTGGGGTTGGGATGTTTGTACTATCCTGGCATTTCAGGGCCTCTGAAACTGTGGTCATGAGGAAATGACATGAGGAAATATGTCTTCGAAAAAAACTGAAAGTGGTCATTGGATTTTGGGGGCCTGTATGTGGCTAGGCTGCCTAAACATCTCTCACATGTGGTATCCCCATACTCGTGAGAAGTAGCAGAATGTGTTTTGGGGTGTTATTTCACATATACCCATGGCATGTGTGTTGACAGCTTTGTGCTAAAAAAAATTTTTTTGTCATTTTCCAAAGATTTTTTGCAAAAAATTAAATCTTCCACGGACTCAACATGCCTCAAAATTGGGATTTTTTTTTAACAAAGACATGTTGTAGAATACGTTTTTTTATAGCAAAAAGCAAAAAATATTGTTTTTTTTTCATCAAAATTGTTTGTCTTTTTTTATTTATAGTGCAAAAAATAAAAAAAAGCAGAGAGGATCAAATACCACCGAAAAAAAAGCTCTATTTGTGGGAAAAAAAATTACAGAAATTTAATTTATGTACAGTGTTGCATGATGCGCATTTGTCAGTTCAAGTAAGGCAGCGTCGTAGTGCAAAAAAATGGCCTGGTCAGGAAGAGGGGTAAATCCTCTGTAGGGCAAGTGGTTAAAGTATACCTAAAGCCAAAATGTTTCTTTTAATTTTGCATCTGTAATCATGGGGGTGATTTTCCTTCACTTCATATTCTGTAGACGCATTTGGAAGTGAGAGAATATATCTCCAAAGTGAGATATATGCCCTCCTAGACATTGGAATATGTGTCAGAATAAGTGCCTGCACCAGAAGATTTCCCCCCTATTCCTGTTCTAGCAGCAACTGAAAATGTTGGTATCTCGCTCAGCTTCAGTCCTAGTAATAGTGGTCAACTGGAAAAATGGAGAGAGACTATCCTAACAGGAAGAAAAAAGTATATATATAAGAGAGTGCTGGACCTTTTTGGAGTCTGGTATCCCTGGACATGTTGGTCTTCAAAGGGATCCCGTGGGTCTATGAGGGTGAAAGGGTACTACTGATGGGTACTCGACTGCTGCCTCAATGGTAGAGACGTGAATTCGCTCTGCAGGACATGTGCAGATGAGATATGAGGCATGCTCAATAGGCAAGGATGTCACTTTTCAGGCTTTTATAAATTGTGTTTATTGAAGTTCGCCAGGGCTGTGGTGATGAATTAATTAACACTTGGCCTGGAACTGGAGATGAATTGTTGCTGGAGCTCTTGTGATGCTGTGGACAATAGAAAAGAGCTTTGGCCGGGTAGGCCCCCCAAGAAACCAATCTTGGCATGCATGTGACGTCCCTGGCTAGGCCCTGTCGTCATAGAAGTAAAGTCTGCTAAACAATAATATTGGTGTAGCGCTACAATAAGTGAAAATAGTGTGTGTATATATATATATATATATATATATATATATATATATATTCAATACAACCATGAAAAAACATAAATAAGTGATGCATAAATGGGATAAATAAACAAAGTGACACAGTGAATCCCAAATGATGGGATAACCATAAATCTAAAGTGACTAGTGCTGAGACCCCAAATATATAAACATATATCTAATACACATAGCAAACTAATCTACATAGTGATCAATGTAAATAAAAACCACGTAAAAAATTGTAATATAAAAAGAGTCTAAATAGTGCAAAAGATTTGCAAAAAACACAAATAAATGTGCTTCAATCTTCAACAACAGGTGTTTGTAGTACTTGTGCCAAATGCAAGTGGATAAATAACCTTAAATTGCAGAAATACCTCCTCACCTCCTTACCGCGACCCTTAGGGCCAAAACGCTTTATGGATCACCCTGGATCCTACACAGCAGATAGCTCCACACCATACAGCTTCACATTAAACAGGCTCCAATGGCTCCACATACCCTCAATGGTAACTTACTTACAGCACAGGTTCCCCTTCCATAAGTAGATCACCGCAGTACAGCTCACTTGTTCATATATACCATGTTAAGGCCATGAAAAAACAAGAGAGACCTCCATAGTGAAACACCATTTAATAGCAATATTGTCAAGGTCCTACCTTTTCCCAGAGGTTATGTTACTCCATGTGCTGGCATCCATCTTGGATTTCTGCTGAGCATGGTGGGAATCCTTTATGCCTTCAGGTCTCTGAGGTCCATCCCCCAGAGGGGTGTGGCTGATGACATATAAGCCTGTGGTCCGCACATGCTCTTCGCACTTGTGTCTTTGTGTTGCTATTACTCTGGTCTGACTCTCGTGACTCTCCTGGAATCTGACTCGGCTTGTGACTCGACTATTCTTTGCGTTCTCCTTTGATCTGACCCTCTGTTGCTGAACCCGGCTCGTGACCTGTGATTCTCGTCTGCTGTCCTGTACCGTTTTGTCCTGTTGTTGTTGACCCGGCCTGCCTGACTACTCTATTGTCTTTCCCACCAGCTACATGCCATTGGCGGCGGCCATTACCGCAACTGAGGTGTCTCGGGGGCCGCAACCTGGTTCTTGGCTGCATCAAGTCCATCCCCACCATCAGGGGCCCTGGTGAAGGGTAGCCTGGGACTTAGACTCCGCGCCCTGAGGGACTTTGGTCTGTGGGTGGTGGTTGTCGTCAGCCAGTGCGTTACATTGTTTAGGCCTGCCTGTCCGTTCCTCAGCTCCTGCCCTGACAAATATATAGGGGTAAAAACACCAAGTGAACACTCACATTAAGGATGATACAATCGAGCAGTCTCACCAAATGTTATGGGTGTATACTGTAGAACACTGGGTGTAGTAAGATGGCGTCTGCCGGAAACACGTCACCGCGCTTCAACGCGTTATGTCACGCTCATCACATGACTTCCTCAGGATTGCGCCATTGGTGACATACACTCTTATTTATAGGACGGCTGGATGTCAATCAGCCAGCGAGGGCGGACACCCCGCGGCCATGATGTTGTAGTCCTATACATGTGTGATAACCGCGTCCATTTTCTCAAGGTCTAGCTTGTATATACACATATATATCCTGATTAAACCACCTCCTCTACCGATAATCCAACCCTTCTGCAATAACTAAGTGGGTATTCATGACAGGAACGCCCATTAGGCTGCATTAGGAATACAAATATGATAGCAAATATAATATATTAAATGAATATTCCTACCCCTTAAAAAATAATCTAAAGGAGTATAAAATGAAATAATCCTAAATAAATAAAAAAAAATATACAATTGTTAAAAACATTCTTTATTAATAATTCTAAAAATCTCAAAACTAAAAAAACCTGAGGGGAGTGTACATCAATGGAACCTTAAATATATATATATATATATATATATATATATATATATAGGAAAACAAATTATGTAAGATAATAAAAATGTGTGTATATGTATGTATGTATGTATATATGTGTGTGTGTGTGTATATATATGTATGTATATATATATATATATATATATATGTGTGTGCGTATATATGTATATATGTGTATATATATATATATATATAATATAAATGTGAAATGGTAAAAATATCTAAAATAAGTCTCCTACAGTGACACCCATACCACATGTTCACATATTATTACATAGTATACAATAAAGCAATTAATATCTATTAAAACCTATAGTTCTAAAACACACACAAAATATATCAGGTGAAAAAAAAAACGAAATATTGAAATACCTGGTGTAAATGTCTCTATATCTGTGCTAATAATCACTGATGAAGCAATTTAAATCAAATTCGACATTAAGTCGCCTAGGGGCCAATGTCTGCATCACAAATATCCATTTTGACTCGGCCTGACTCAGTGATCGTATTTTATGACTCCCTCTCCAATGTCTATTATAGCGCTCTATTCCCCAAAATTTTAAACCAGACAGATCTTTATTGTGATGAGTAGCAAAATGCTTGGATACACTGTGTTTAGGAAAATCTTTTTTAATATTTTGGATGTGTTCGCGTAAACGCACCCATAAATGTCTTTTTGTGCATCCTATATACTGTAGACCACATCCACATTGTAAGGCATACACGGCCCCTTCTGTTTTACAAGAAATAAAATCTCTAATTTTAAATTCTCTACCATTACTCTCCGAATTTAAAAGAATACCTTTTGGAATTATGTCCCTTTGTGGCTTTACACGTATAACACTTTTTACAGGGAAAAAAACCTTTTTGGTCAAGGAATGTGACCATTTTATTTCTGTGCGGTGGATCTAAAACATTTTTTACTATTTTATTTCTGAGAGTAGGGGCTTTCCTATAAATGAATTTAGGTTGCTCTGATAACATATTCTTTAGAATGGGATCAGTTTTGAGGATTGGCCAGTGTTTCTTAAAAATGCTTTTGATTTTTTTATGGTGTATATTAAAATTTAAGAATGATGGCTAATTGATCCATGAAATCATCATCTTTAATCCTATCCTTTAGAAGTAGCCCTCTATCCAAATTGCCCACTTTTTGTATTTTGTCTTTTGATATGTTCTTGTGGGTACCCTTTAGAAATAAACCATTCTTCCATAGTTTTCACTTGTATCAAATAATCTTCTTTAGAAGTGCAATTTCTTCTTAACCTAATAAATTGCCCTTTCGGAATATTATATAACTACAGTGGATAGTGGCAACTATCCATCGGGATATAGCCATTTCTGTTGACATCCTTAAAAAATGTCTTTGTGTATATATTCCTTTCTTTAATCAAAATCTCTAGGTCCAAAAATTGGAAGTGTTCTATGCTATAATCCCATGAGAGCTTAATATTTTTAGTGTTATTCAATTGGTTAATAAAGTCCCGCAGCTTAGCCTCATCTCCTTTTCCACACTATAAACACATCGTCTATGTATCTTTTATACAGTTTTAACTCTTCTGGTGGGTGTTGGTATATAACCTCATTCTCCCAGTAAGCCATGAAGAGGTTGGCAATGCTCGGAGCAAATCTGGCTCCCATTGCCACTCCTTTTAACTGCCTAAAAAATTTGTTGTTGTGCCATAAATAATTATGGGTTAGACAAAAGTCCAAACACTCTATAAGGAATTTTCTTTGAGTCCATGTAAGACTACTGAACTCTCTTAGGCCCGAGCTTGTTGATTCAATGGCATCCTCATGATTAATTGTGTAAAGTGCTGACACATCTGCACTTGCAAGAATGATGTTCTGACCATCCTTCACCTCCTCTAACAATTGGATTAAATGCTTTGTATCCCTTAGATACTATTTTGTATTTTTCACTAAAGGTTGCAAATATAAGTCTATGTGTTGCCCAATTCAGGCCAATACTGACTGTATCCCATTAACTACCGGTCTACCCGGTGGGTTTATAGGATCCTTGTGTATCTTAGAGAAGGAATTAAAGCCTGCCATACAAGTGTCAGTTTTTTCCTTTTAATCAGTGGGTTGAAAGAAAAAAAAATTACCTTTTATTTCCCCATTCACACAATCGATTTGGATGCAGGAAACTTCGGAATATTGTGTAAGAATACACAGACCAGCACTCTAGCCTATAGCCTGCAGCACTACTCAAGCAAAAAAATACCAACAGGATGGTTGAACAAAAGTCAATCGGTAGATCAACTTCTATTCAACCACAGGACCCAGACATAGATCAAAATTCAACCTGTCCCTGCTGAACTGGCCAGATTTTAATCCATTTTAATCCATGTATGGCCAATTTAGGACACCGTAACCATCCAGAATACTGCTCGTCATTCATAAAAGTTGTTTCTTATCAAGTAACCAAAACCATTTTCTCTATATGGGGAGGTGAGTTAGTACGGGAGGGGTAGTAGAATGAGAACAAGGTCTGAGGGAACAGATAAGGTTATTGGAGCACATAGAAGTTGCAGAGGAAGGAAAGGAGTAAAAGGGCAAATTCCTTTTGGACACATGGAAGTAAAGGGGCTGCGATCAAGAGGTTAGTTTGGTCAATCAGTTAACCTCCATCTTAAAAAAGAAACTCATTCTAATAGAACCACATTCTGTAATATGTTTTATGTCTATTTTGTGAAGACCACATCAAGTCCTCCATTTTCCTTATGTCCATAACTATCAGTATCCACTTAGTAACTGATGGTGGACTATGGAGTCTTTCCATCATAATGGAATACAGGCTTTAGCTGCATTGGGAAGAATGTTGCAGGACAGACTTTTTCGACAGGACCTCGGAGATGTGGAGAAGGTAGAAGGAAGGGTCATTTGGTAAAAGAAAGTCAGATCATTTCTGTGAGATCAACC
This sequence comes from Staurois parvus, assembly GCF_062004578.1. Taxonomy (NCBI): domain Eukaryota; kingdom Metazoa; phylum Chordata; class Amphibia; order Anura; family Ranidae; genus Staurois; species Staurois parvus. Next base: position 587,477 of record NW_028318063.1, on the reverse strand, counting down.
TCACTCTGTTTCTAAAGTTGTGTTGTGGACAGGAACAAAACAAGTGTAGTAGGGGCCCACATTCCCTATGACAGTGCCAGCACCAATCAGAACTGTTTTATACCACCTGTGTATAGATAAGAAAGTGAGCGCACTCCAGTGAGCGGCAAATGCACAAAAAGGAACTACAAGTCCTTCCAACTAAAATAGAAAAAATATTTAAAAAAAAAGAAAAAATATAAGTGCAGCGCTACAAACAATGTCCAAATAGCAATTAGAATATATACGATTGTCCAATATAAAAATATTAAAGGTAATAGTTCAATGATGGGGGACTCTCAGAGAGTATAGGTGTAATCCAATCCAAGGGATAGATAAATTGCCCGCTTACCAGAAGCGCAATTACAATGCGCATGTACAGGTTTCATGTAGCCGAGGTCCCATGTAGGCGCTGCTTTATAGTACCCAGATGGTCCGTCGGTGATAAGACAATACTGGTCTGGTCGGATCACACTGCTCCTTGGGTCCACACAGAGAACCTAAAAATGCTGGGGCTGAGGTATGGGAACAGTGAGAAACATGGGTGGGCCGCCGAACCTCCTGACCCGGCGGTGTAACGTCAAGGCGTGCGAAGGCTCCTCCTAGACGCGTTTCGTGTCAATACACCTCTACTGTAGGGGTGATGCCATTATATTTTTTTCTGTTTTATACCACCTAGTCAAAATTTTTAAGTTATTCTCCTGAAGCTTGGTACAAACAGGATTTCAGGAAAAATTGTGTGATTCTCTTACATTTTTCGTGATTTAGAGTCTGAATAATGTCCTTCTCTAGACGTAAAGAGTGCCCCCTTGTCTTCTGTGATTACCTCAGGGTGAATAACTCTACACCGAGTTCACTATATGAACCACTGATGTATTTATACATATTGATCATATCCCCCCTTAATCTCCTCTTCTCAAGAGAGAATAAATTCAGTTCCTCTAATCTTTCCTCATAGCTGAGCTCCTCCATGCCTCTTATCAGTTTTATTGCCCTTCTCTGCACTTTCTCCAGTTCCCCATTGTTCTTTTTGTGAATTGGTGCCCAAAACTGAACTGCATATTCCAGATGAGGTTTAACTAATGATTTGTACTGGGGTAAAATGATATCTCTCTCTCTCTCTCTCTGGTGTCTAATACAAGAGAGGAGTTTGAGCGCGTTAGAACCGCAGCTTGGCATTGCATGCCATTATTAAGCTTGTGAGCTACCAGAACTCCCAGATCCTTCTCCACCATTGATTCCCCCAGTTGTACCCCTAGTATGTATGATGCATGCATATTGCTATCCCCCCAAGTGCATCACCTTACATTTATCAACATTAAGCTTCGTTTGCCACATAGTTCCCAATTAAACAGTGCATTGAGGTTGGCTTGTAAGTTGAAGACGTCCTGTAAGGACATTATTCCACTGCACAGCTTGGTGTCATCTGCAAAGACTGAAATGGATTTCTAATCTCAGACCCTATATCATTTATAAATATATTAAAAAGTAAGGGTCCCAACACTGAACCTTGGGGTACACCACTGACAACCCTAGACCATTCAGAGTATGAATCATTAACCACTACTTAATACGATCTTTTAGCCAGTTTTCTATACATTTATATACAAGCCTGTAAACTTTACCTTTCACATTGACTGTGTGTGGGGAACTGTGTCAAATGCTTTAGCAAAATCCAAGTATACCACATCCACAAATTTGTGTGGCCTTGAATTCCTTTTTACATATTCTGTTATATTCTTTGTAATGTTTAAATGATGTTAGCATTCCTTCATTTTTAGATTTAATAAAAGCTCTTTTCTTATTGTTTATAGCTTTTTAACTTTGGTCGTAAGCCACATGGGTTTGATTTTTAGCCTTTTAAACTTGTTGCTCATGGGAATATATTTTCATCACATACAGTCTTTTTGAAGAACTCCCATTTCTGTGTTGTGTTCATCAATGTCAGGGTCCTGTCCACGGCAGGAGTTCTGGAAGATCTGGCTGTTAGGGACCAGCCGGTGGTAGCCTCTAGCGTTCCACAGACCAGAATTCCCCAGGGCGCGGAATCTAAGTTCCGACCTGCTTGTTCACCAGAGCCCCTGATGGTGGGGATGGACTTGGAGCAAGCCGAGACCAGGTCGCGACCCCTGGGTGCAACCAGCTGTGGTAGAGGCACCTATCGGTGGTACGCAACAGGTGAGAGTCTGATGTGAGGAGGTAGAGTAAGCGAGGTCAGACAGGCCAGGTCAGTAACAGCGGAGCAGATCCGTACAAATGGCAGGCAGAGGAATAAACGGGTCACGGTCCAGGTTTGGCAACTGGAGATCAAAAGTGCAGGAGCAGGCAGGAGAATGGTCAGGCAAGCCAGGGGTTAGAGCAGGAGAAGTCAGCAGATCAGGATCAGGCAGGGTCAGCAGCAAAGTAAACTCACAGAACACAGGAAAGACCATACAGCACTTGAGCATTGCAAGAGCCGGGTTTAAATAGCCCGCCCGACTCCTGACAGGCGCTCCTGGGTCCTAGTGCTTGCCCGGCACCGTCATTGGTAACAGGCGCGCCTGGGTCCTAGTGCCCTCCTGCCTGTACGTTTTGTCAGGATTCTATGCATGTGCAGATTCGATCGCCATGGCGATCTTCCCATTCCCTGACACTGGCATTTCTGCCAATACTCTACATGGCCGCAGAAGGACACATCAGCTTCAGTCTGGTGCCAGACTGCCTTTATAAGGAGGCTCATTACTTCCTCTGTTTGCTGGATGATCTCTAGCTCCCCGTGCCCTGTTCCTGTTTCCTGTGACTTTACCCGTGATCTCCTGTTACCGACTCTGCTTGCTCCTGGACCTGTCTACTCTGCCTTACCCCTGATCTGACCTCGGTCTGGCTTACGGATGCTCTCTCTCTCTCCTCTGTGTATGACCTCGGCTATCCCATCTGACTACGTCTGCTCTGATTCCCACCTGGTACCTGACCATGGCTTGAACCGACTACCCAGTAAACACCTAAATCCCGGAAGGGCTTGCATACCACGCACAGGCGCCTCCTGTCTGCAGACCTATCTCCGTGCACCAACTGTGCTTCTGACTTGACCACCAACTAGCACTCGTACAGGCGACCTGTGCAACTTTGGGCCTGACTCCCGCTGTCTCACTCTCAGGGGAGTCCGGAACTTAGCCGCAAGGGAAGCCCTCTCTCCATTGGCCTCCATCACCAGGTACGTGATAATCAATGCCAATATTCCCTCCCTGTTTAAGTCTTGGAGAGCAGCTCTCAGCCTTGGAAAATAAACTCTCTTAAATTTTAGCATTTTTATTTTTCCTGTATGTGCTTGTTGTTTACAGCTAACAATAAATGAAATCATGTTATGTTCACTGCTACCCAGATGTTCTTTTATATGGACATTAGTAATAAGCTCTGCATGGTTTGAGATTACCAGGTCTAGCAGAACATTGTTTCTAGTTGGGGCCTCTATGAACTGTACCACAAAATTGTCCTGTAGTAGGTTTATAAATTTTTGCCCTTTAACTGTTCCTGCAGTGCCAATACTCCAGTCAGTTTCTGGGTACCTTGAGACCTTGACCTTGAGGCCAAAAGGTCCATGCCTACTTGTTAAGGCTTAATGAGGATAAAAGGGGAGTTTTGAAAGCGTTGAAAGGTTAATAATGTCTTAAACACAGCTTTTCCCATGCTAAAAACAAAATGTGTATTGCAGAGAAGAGGATAAAGGGGCAAACTGGCTAACGATAGGTCTAATTTCTGAAAAGAAGAGGCACAAAGTTGGAGCGTAGGACTAATTGCACAATGTGTTTTTAGGTTGAGACTGACTGTATGTCTGCCAAATACCATGGGGCTCTGTTCAGAAGGATAACAGAAGATGCTTGCTCAAGCTTCAGACAATTTTGGAAGGAAAAATGGTGGCACCAATTGATTATTCTGAGTAAATGAGGAGCTGCGTAATATTTGTATAAATATGGAAATGCCAGGCCACTATATGTTTTAGGTAAAGTCAAGCGCAAACAGCATAGTCAGGGTCGGTGATTGGCCCAAACAATGCTAGTAAGTAAGGCATTCATCTGTTTAAAGTAGGAAGTGAGGATGTGAAACAATGTCTGAAAATGTTTTTAATTTTAGTCGCAGATAACAAAAAGCATGACAGGTGTTCCATCTATCCCCTACTTTATCCAAAACAAACCAGTTAAATTCAGCGGCTCCTGCAGGGGTAGCACTACACATAAATATAACCAAAGCATACACATACAGTATCAGAAAGAGGAGCAATGTCCTAATAGCAGGTACCTACATTTTGTCTCATTGATAAATGCAGGTTACTGCAATGACACAACAATAGTGGTTTGTGAACAATAGTCAAATTTGAACAGGTCCTAAATGCAATCAACTTACAGTACTCTATGATACAATAACATATCACAGCAAACATAAATAGCAACTATTCCACATCCATCAAGATGGCCTATGTGGTGAGCAAATATTCTTACATTAATGCAGGTCATCCTGTATATTGCCAAACTCATCAGCTATGCACACATGTAATTTTCCTTTGTGCACATTTCCATGGAGCTGTAAATATTCCAAGTATAAAGAGCAATCAGAACATTTTATTTAAAACTTATCAATCAGTGACTAATTTGTAGTAACCAATTGGCTTAAAGAAATAGGACAAAGCATTCTGGACAATGACCCTCACCCTATTCCAACCAAGCCAAAATCCCTTTTTTCTTAGCTAAATCCATGGTCATGTGATGCAGTGAGTCCCATGTCTTCTATCTTCTTCACCGTAGAGGAGGAGGGTCTTTTTCCATATCACTGGATTCCCCAGAAGACTACACTATGCTACTTTATGTCTATGTTGCAAAGAGACAACTGGGGGAATGAAAGCAAGACCGAAACAAAATGGCTAGAATTACTGGGGCCAACTTTTCCCCACAGGAGGGAAACACAAATATTTAGTGATCCCAGCATGTTGTTTGACATGCATCACCCGTCCATGTGCTCCTTGTTGTGAAGGCCAGTTACAGACTAGGGCAGTGGCCGTTTTTTGTTCTGTTGAATTGTTGATCAAAGGGGCACGCTGGACACCTTGGCTACCATTGTGCTACATGCTGGGTGTCCAGTGTGCTCCTATACCTTTAAAGAGGGGTGGGCTCCCTTAGGTCCACCTGCTCTTGGTCTATCCATTAAATACATGTGCCTCTACTATGGGGGCTCTTAAAATTTGATGAGTTAGAAACTACAGAATACTGGGGTGCTGTGACGAGTCTGTGTAGCTTACGCATGTACAGTGGGGATCGAAAGTTTGGGCACCCCAGCTAAAAATTTGTATTAATGTGCATAAAGAAGCCAAGGAAAGATGGAAAAATCTCCAAAAGGCATCAAATTACAGATTAGACATTCTTATAATATGTCAACAAAAGTTAGATTTTATTTCCATCATTTACACTTTCAAAATAACAGAAAACAAAAAAATGGCGTCTGCAAAAGTTTGGGCACCCTGCAGAGTTAATATCTTGTACTGCCCCCTTTGGCAAGTATCACAGCTTGTAAACGCTTTTTGTAGCCAGCCAAGAGTCTTTCAGTTCTTGTTTGAGGTATCTTTGCCCATTCTTCCTTACAAAAGTCTTCCAGTTCTTTGAGATTTCTGGGCTGTCTGTCACGCACTGCTCTTTTAAGGTCTATCCATAGATTTTCAATTATGTTGAGGTCAGGAGATTGTGAAGGCCATGGCAAAACCTTCAGTTTACGCCTCTTGATGTAATCCCCCGTGGATTTCGAGGTGTGTTTAGGATCATTATCCATTTGTAGAAGCCATCCTCTCTTTAACTTCAGCTTTTTCACAGATGGCATCAAGTTACCATCCAAAATTTGCTAAAATTGTATTGAATCCATTTTTCCTTCTACTCGTGAGATGTTCCCTGTGCCACTGGCTGCAACACAACCCCAAAGCATGATTGATCCAACCCCATGCTTAACAGTTGGACAGAGGTTCTTTTCATTAAATTCTGTGCCCCTTCTTCTCCAAACGTACCTTTGCTCATTCCGGCCAAAAAGTTCCATTTTAACCTCATCGGTCCACAGAACTTGTTTCAAAAATGCATCAGGCTTGTCTAATATGTTCATTTGCAAAGTTCAAACGAATGATTTTTGTGGTGAGGTCGTGGAAGAGGTTTTCTTCTGATGACTCTTCCATGAAGACCATATTTGTACAAGTATCTCTTTATAGTGGAATAGTGTACCACAACTCCAGTGTCTGCCAGATCTTTCTGGACGGATCGTGCAGTCAAACGTGGGTTTTGAATTGTTTTTCTCACAAGCCTGCGAGCTGTTCTGTCTGATATTTTTCTTGGTCTTCCAGATCTTGCTTTAACTTCCACTGTTCCTGATGACTGCCATTTCTTAATTACATTCCGAACAGAGGATATTGACATCTGAAAACGCTTTGCTATCTTCTTATAGCCTTCTCCAGCTTTGTGAGCGTCAACTATTTTCAGTTTCAGTTTTCTAGACAACTGCTTAGAAGAACCCATGGTGCTGATTGTTGGGGCAAGGTCAGATGAGTCTGGGCATTTAAAACCTTGAGATTGACATCACCTGGTCTTCCCAGACGATGATTGAGAACAATCCATGACACTGGCAGGTCTCAGCTTGGCAAAGGGGGCAGTGCATGCTATAAATTCTGCAGGGTGCCCAAACTTTTGCAGACGCCATTTTTTTGTTTTCTGTTATTTTGAAAGTGTAAATGATGGAAATAAAATCTAACTTTTGTTGACATATTATAAGAATGTCTAATCTGTAATTTGATGCCTTTTGGAGATATTTCCATCTTTCCTTGGCTTCTTTATGCACATTAATACAAATTTTTAGCTGGGGTGCCCAAACTTTCGATCCCCACTGTATTTACAAATGTGATTATCAGTGATATATGATACAATAACATAAGAGATAAGGGCCTTAATTTTGACATGGGATTCCTCAATCATTATCCAACATTTTTATGACTCCCTCTGTGAGTGTTGTTCTCCCCCCCAGTCTTTGCTTTTGCTTTGCTGTGTCTTATCTCTAGTCTAACCCTAGGCTTGTGTTTCTTTCTGCTCTTCTTTTTTTTTTTTTTATTCTCATCCCCCACAACTCTCACATTCTGCTAAAACATTTTAATAGTACTGCTTGGACCTTGAAGAAGGGGACATACCCCGAAAGCTTGTCCTCAAAATTGTATGTTAGTGCAAATAAAAAAAGTATCACGTCAGTACTCAATTGTTTCTGTCGCAAGTGCACTAATATGGCTACAATCACCTCAAGCAAGAAGGATCAGGAAGGAGCTGGAGCAAATTCCATCATGCTTTTTGTGGGCTTTTTTGCCTTCCTGAATCAACAGTGGGTATACTATAGGAGTGTGTGTATATATACAATTGTATAACATTTTTTTTTCTCCCCTTCTATTGGTTAAACTGGATGGACTGATATCTTTGTTTAACCAGGCTAACTAACTATGTAACTATGCAAATATATGGAATCACCTAGGCAATCCTAGCTGAAGTTCTGCCCCTCCTGCATCACCCACAACCACCTAGGACATGTCACAGGTTGCAAAAGGCTATGGGACCATTCATAGAGCACAGCACAACTCGTGCATGCACAATGGGGAGCTGGCTGTGAAGCCGCCAGGACTCACAGCTGGCTTCCCACAGTGAACATGGTGGCACCTGGGACCTAAAGAACGACAACTGGAGATCCTTTTTTTTCCAGTAAAATTGAGATTCTCTTTGAGATTTGCTAAATGCTTTACAAATATTTCTGACGCAGTCAGACTAGTGTTGACAGGCTAAGATTAAATTATACCTATGTTTTAGGATTCCATGCAACAACGTTTGTTTTGGCTTTACCTCTATCCTTGCATTTGCTATTCATATAAATACAGGTATAGCTAAATTACATACTTTACTTGAAAATGCTATTCATCCTTCTTCATAACTAGTCAATTTGGATGTTAGGTCTTTTGAATATCATTTTATCTCTACTTTATTCATTTGCATCTTTCCATAGCCTGGTCTATTGCCATACCTTCTATAAAAGCTATTTGAATAATGTGAACAGCAGATGTTCCCGCAATCTAACACAGATCAATAACTATTTAAAGTACTGTATATCCAAAGGAAAAACTTTTTTTTTTGTTTTGGACAGAGTGGAGATGGATTAGAACATCTGTCTGGTCATTATTGCTGTATGTTCCCCGTTGTGGAGATTCACCCTATTTATCATTTTCATTGAATGTGAAATTAAAGGAAAATCCCAAGTTTTGTGTTGTCCCCAGAACAGTAATAGCAGATGGGGAAATCGTCCAATGGGGACCTGGGGCACCCCAAGGAATTGCCTTAATTTGCAGGAATTTTCTCTCACTTCCTGTTTTGGCTGAGGGACAGGGAGTAAAGGTAAATTTCACCTTTGGGACAGAGATGGCAAAAAAACTGACGGGTTATAACCCTCCCTTACTCTATCCAAAATGAAAAAAAAAATTGTCTATAGTTTTAATTTAACTTCAAACTTTGAAATAAAGATGATGTCCTTTTTAGATTTTGTAATATTGATTACAGTCTTTACAGAGATTTCTTTAATTCACATAAATGGACATACCCATATGTCCTCAGGTACAGTGATAGTAAAGGCAATTTAAAAAGAAAAAAAAAAAGAACAAGCATGTCATGCCTACCTGTGCAGTGGTGTTGCATAGAGCAGCTCCTCAGGTCTCTCTCCGGAGCTCCTGACCCCTCCCCACTGCCAAGTGCCCCCACGGCGAGCAGCTTGCTATGGGGGCACCCAAGCAGGCTCTCTCCCAAGCTGATGCTCTGTGTGTTCACATATGGAGCCCCACTTGACCCCGCCCCCTCTCTCCTCATTGGCTGACCGACTGTGATTTGCGGAAGCCAATGCCTCCTGCTGCTGTCTCAGCCAATGAGATGTAATGTGTAATTTTGGCACCCAAGTGGATAATTTACATTTCTCAGTATTAAACGTCTTTTGGCATGCAGCTACCCAACCCCCTATTTTGTCACAGTCTTCCTATAATGATGCTATATCCTGTGCCAACATTATTTCATTGTACAATTTGGTATTATCAGCAAACACTGAAACTGAGTTCTTAATTCCAATCCCTACATCATTAATAAACAAACTGAATGGAATTGGCCCCAAGACAGAACCCTGGGCACATCACACACAGCTTTAGACCAGTTAGAAAATTAGTCATTTATCACTACTCTCTGAACCTGTTTATGTAACCAGTTTCCTATCCATGCACATACATTTCCATCAACTCTAACAGACCTTATTTTATAGATTAAATGTTTAAGAGGAACAGTATGGAATTTCGTAGCAAAATTTAGATAAACTTCATCCACTTGACTTCCACCATCCAATTTTCACTTACTTCCTCACAGAACAATACCAGATTGCACTGATATGAATGGTGTTTTATAAATCTATGCAGGTTGTCATTTATGTTAGCTTTATAACAGACACATTTCTGTATAGATTCTCTTACCATTCCCTGAAATTTTTTTTTTTAATTCTTTTATTAGAAAAGGTACAAAACAATTTCACAAAACAGAGTTCCAACACTCTTTCAGCACAAGGTCCATCAAGATTTACATACAAAAAACCAAAATACTCAAAAAGGTCAAAGAAATACAAAAAAATGTTACAACCCATCATATTTAAAATTAATTTTCCCAAAAGAAAATACATCAAAATATACACATATGTATAAAAAATAAAGAGAAAATTTTACATGTTACAGCACAAGGTTCAAGTACCAATGGGTACAAAAGGTAAACAAAAACAAAATTTGGAGCACAAACATCATGCCAGTACAGAAGATACAGCAAAAGGAAAAATCCGGCAACTCCAACACGGCTGATTCGGCTCTAGCCATATCCTGGCTTTTCAAGATGGACCTCCAGTGTCAACTGTTGCTGATAAAGCCATTTCATTAGGCCTCTCCAGTGTTGGACCATCCTTATACATCCCTAAAACACTAGACAAGCAACACACCTATCACTCTCCCTACACTTCGATCCATCACACCAGTAGTGTTTACTGCCTGTAAGAAACAAAAAAAGGGGCATCAATACTCCAGACATCATAAGGCTTCAGCAGGGAAAAAATTCTGAGGTTATATAGACAATCCAAAAAAATATATATAGTTAAGCACACTCAGCCCATATATCAGGACTGACCAAAAGAAAAAGGGTTACAAAACCCCGAGACGCAGACCCACTCAACTTGACCACCTCTTCCAAGACTTGAAGTGCCAGCTCTTTTCCGCCTCCTCCACCCCCACTTTCAGACGGTCATAGTGCCCGTATCTGCACAACCGTCCCCGGACCATAGCCACACACTCCTCCACACTCATCCACTCCCGCTTATATACACCGACATTCCTAGCATCCCACAAACACTCTTTCACACAACACACCAACATCCATAGCACACGCCCTTCATCCTTGCCCAATTGCCATACCCCATACAACATCATTTCATACGACAATTCCCTCACTCCACTCAAACCTTCCACCATCTTTTCCAAACCCTTCCACACTTCCCTAGCAAAAACACACTCCCAAAACACATGCGCAACACTCTCAAGCCCCATGCACCCCACTCTCGGACATCTCTCGGTATCACTCATCCCTCTCCTCCTCTGAAACACTCGTACCGGCAAACACCCATGCACTCCCATCCATGCAATATCATTCTGTCTGTTCTCTACACCCTTCATACACATATTCTTCCAAGTCATCTTGCACTCAGTCACAGTCAACCCACCAATCCACTCCATTTCCTCCCTTCCATCCAACACGTTCATCACTTTTTTACAATCTGTCCACAACTCATCCTCAACATCACCCAACCCAAACTTTTCCATCCCTCTCTCCACACGCACATAGAACCACGGAGCCCTTAAACTCTCCGGTCTCCGCAGATCTCTTCCAACCCATCCATACCTTCGCAGCACACTCCCACCCACATACCTCATCATACACCCTGCCAAACTCTCACTCTTACACCACTTCACACACATACCTACATACCTCACAAACAAGAAACGCTCCACATCTACCATACCCTTCCCACCATTCGCCTTCATCTTCACCACCTTCACTCGTTTAAGCTTCTCTGCCTTTGACGCCCAGAAAAACTGGAAGACCAAGCGAACAATTTTCTTCAAGGTCCGATCCTGAGCCGGAAAGACCTGATATAAGAACAGAAGGATCGGCACAATTACCGATTTAACAATCAAAACTTTCCCTGTCAGGGAAAGAGTCCTTAAAGACCAAAAACCGATTTTTTTGTTCACCTTGCTCACCACATCCTCCCAACTCTCACGCCCAAACAAATCACTCTCAAATTTCACCCCAAGCACCCTCACACTTCCTTTACACTCCTTCCAGTCACAACGCCCACGCTCACCCCACTCACCAAAAAATTTACATTCACTTTTCTCCATGCTCACTCTCAACCCACTCGCCATACAGTAAATATCAATCAACAACCTTGCTCTCCTCAAACTCCCCTCATTCTTACACACCACTGTCACATCATCCATATACCCCAACACTTTCAGACTCCTCCCTCCACTCCCAGGTACCAGCAACCCATTCACACACTTATCCTTCACCAACATCCTTATCAGGGGCTCTATCACACAAACAAACAACACGGGGGACAAAGGACACCCCTGTCTCACACCCGCTCTCACATCCACACCGTCAGTCACCCACCCATTCACTTGAACCCTACTCACAATTCCATCATACATACACCTCACCCACTTCATCATTCTTGCTGGTACCCCCATTCTTTCCAACACACCAAACATAAAAACATGCGCCACCCTATCATATGCCTTCTCAAAATCCACAGCTAACACAGCCACTCTTTGCTTCCGCTCTTTCGTATCCCACAATAGATCCCGCAAACACACCAGACTCTCCGCAATCGCTCTCCCAGGCACAGCACACACTTGTTCCTCCCCAACCATTCTGCCAACCACACCACGTATTCTATTAGCAATAACCTTCGCAATCAATTTGTAGTCCAAATTTAATAAAGTTATTGGTCTCCAGTTCCTCAAATCGCGTTTATCACCTTTCTTAAACAGCAGAACTATCAACCCCACAGCCATACTTTCAGACGTTCTCCCATTCCCCAACACAGCCACACACACCTCATACACACTCCTCCCAATCACCCCCCAAAACCCTTGATAGAACTCTACTGGGAGCCCATCCAAACCAGGGGTTTTCCCTTTCCTCATCCCATTCAACACATCTTCCAATTCCTGCATACTCACATCATCACTCAACATCAACTTATCTTCCTCATCCAACTTCTCTTCAACCTCTCCAATCACCTCTCGCTCCACCCTTTCATCTCTCTTACACACAGAGAACAGACCACCATAATACTTCCGTACTACCTCACTCACTCGATCCTTCCCACTCACCTCACAATCATTTTCATCCAACACACTCAACACCTCATTCTTACCACCATACACTTTTTTGAAAAAAAACCGCGTACACCTTTCATCCTGCTCTCTTACAACCATTCTCGCCTGTGCCATCAATGCTTTCCCTTTCACTTCCAAAAACCTAGCAACCTTCAAACGCGCCTCAGCTATCTCATTCTCTACATTCTCACCCCATACACTCACCTCTTCCAAATAATCCAGACGCTTCTGCCACCACTCATACTCTTCCCTCTCTCTCTTCACTCTCTCACATCCTTGCCTTACAAAAAACCTTTTCACTCTCACTTTCACCCACTCCCACCATTCAATCACACTTTCAAACTCCAATTTCTTTCCCTCCCACTTCCCAAACAACAAACCAAACTCCGCCCTCACCCTCTCATCCTCTAGCAAATCCACATTCAATTTCCAAACGCCTCTTCCATGCACGCTATCATTCTCCATACTCACGACACAATCGATCTTGCCATGATCCGAGAACGGCACCTGCTGAACAGTAAAGGAACTTGACTTGAAGTCTCTAGAAGAAAAAACAAAATCAATCCTAGACCTCAGAGTCCCAGTCGCTGAAAAAAAGGTATAGCCTTCAGTCTTGCCCAAGTCCTCCAGGCCAAAATCACTACATATCTCTGATAATAATTTACCGGATCTATCTACACCACCACCCACACCACTCCCACTCCCTCCCACCCCCACCCCTCCCCCCACCCCCCCTCCCCTTCCACCCCCCCTCCCCACCCTATCCCCTCCCCCCAACACACAATTAAAATCACCAAGTATAACTAAAGGCGTTCTTCCACCCACAAAAAACTTTAATTTCTCAAAAAGAGCTATACGCTCCTGCTTTTGTGGGGACGCATAGACATTCAATACCCTGAAACACACCCCCTCCTCCTCCACCTTACACATTACAGCCCTTCCTTTCGATATATGTACAATATTAGAGATCTTATATCGCCAACTTTTAAACAAAATGCCAAGGCCGGCATTCCCCTCTACACCCGTAGACCACACAACAGGACCATATGGCCATTCCTCCGGATGAGGCTCCTCCTTTAAATTGCATTCTTGCAGACAGATGATATTGCATGGTAGAAAGGAGAGATATCTCAAAATAGCAGTCCTCCTGGGTGCAGCTTGGAGACTTCTCACATTTAAAGACGAGAAGTGTGTTGGCATTTCCTACTGTAAAGGATAGGGCTCCTCTGTAAAATCACATTCCTGCAGACCAATCACGTCAAAAGATAGCAAAGCGAGATAGTGTAGTAAAACCGCCCTTCTAGGTGCTGCTTGAATACATCAGATATTAACAGAGGATACTGGAATTGGCATTCCTACAGGTGGAAAAAGGAGAGATTAAGTAACCAAACATCATAATCAAGTATTTTTTTTTACTTTTACACTTCCTCTCTTTCCTGCTAAATCTAGCCCCTGTCGCCTTACTCCTCAACTCCCGCCCCCCTTCTGCAGCTGCCTTTTTTAACCCCCTACGGGTTAATAGGCCCTCAGTTTTCCCGCTGCTAGCAAAGGATTCAACCGAGATTTGGGATGAATCTGAGTCCTCTTCCTGACTTGGGAACTCAGTAATTATTTGAGAAGGATCTTCTGTGCCACCCTTTCTCCTCTTCAACGTGTGCCGAGAGAGATCCATGACCTCCACCCCACTAGCCCCGCCCCTTTCCACAGTGCCACTTACAGACGGCTCCGCAACCCCAACTGCCAGGGCCTGAGGCGCTGTCGCTGTTTCCTTAGGCATGGGCCGAAGTGTCATGTCTTCCGCCTTGCTTACCAACGGGACCTCCACCATCCTGGCCGGAGTCATCCCCTCAGTTCTACAAGACGGCGCATGTTCTCCCTGGAATGTTGCTTCATCCACTCTGCTTCCTAACAGAACCTCCACCTCCCTGACCAGCGCTGTTCCCCTAGTCACTTCTGCACCGGATGACACTTCCACTGGTGGGACCTCCACCTCCCTGGCCGGTACAGTCCCCCCAGCCACTTCAGCACAGGATAACCCTTGTCCTCCCTGCAGTACCACCTCCTCCACCCTGCTTTCCGGCGGGACCTCCACCCTCCTGGCTGGAGCAGTCCCCCAGCCACTTCTGCATAAGACGGTGCCTGTTCTTCTGTGCTCTTCACGACCTGATGGCCCGAATCCACTGGGGCCACATGAGTCAAAATAGGGCACTGTCTTGCAAGATGGTTGGACCCTCCACATAAATGGCACTTCCTGCCCTCCGAACAATCCACCGTCCTGTGACCCGGCTGGAAGCAATTCCGACACACCAGCCCGGCTTCGCAATTCTCTCTAGTATGCCCGAAGGAGTAACAGTTCCGGCAATATTGGGGTTGACCCGGGTACCACAAAACCCCCCTATTCGGACCAATGGAAAAGGCTTGGGGAGGGTGCATCCGACCACCAATCCCTCCATCATCTCTTCTCAGCTGAACATAATACCTCCTGTGCCCATTAAGTGTACCAAGCACTTTGGTCTGTTTCACCCCTGCAGAGATGAAGGAACAATATCGGCTTAGGAAAGCCTGAATTTCTTCTTCCCTAACAAAGGGATTGTAGGTCTGAAGTGTCAACGGAATCCGCTGCTTGGACTCATTCCCAACAAAAGTAAGGCCCTCCATCAAAGGATCATCCAACTTTTCACGACTCCTCTGTAGACACGTCTGCATTTCTGAAACCCGGAAAAAGGTCAGATCGAAGAACCCACTTGTGGGAAAGGCTTGCACACAGTATAACGATTCCAACGGCATCATCAGCAAGTCCATCACGACTTTTTTTTGGATATGGAATAAACCACGGTCTCCACGTCTATCCTCCTGAACGTACACCCGGATGGTGTTCAGAGCATCCGACGGAGTATGCGCCATAGGACCCAGCAACCGAGGCGTCCTCTCCCCCAAAGGGAAGGCTCAGCCCGGTGATCACCACTCAGGTATGCTCGGAGAGCGCAACCCCCAATAGCAGCATCTCAGGCTTGGTATACCTGGGAAGGCCGAGGGCGCAGGTCTCCTACTAATACCTCCTTCCAGCAAGCAATCCCTAGAGATCGCAAGCCAAAAGACCATTTCCTGAAATACCTTACATACTATTGATGTTAGGCTTTTTTGTAAGTTGATACGACATTTGCTCTACGTGAGGCAGTTGGTACCATTCTGGTCAGTAAGGTGCCTTATTGTGAAACAGTGACTTGGCTGTAATTGAGTTCACTAAAGACTTGTCGGTGTTAGCCAGCTGGACCTGTTGGTTTGTTCATATTAGGTTTCTCTAGTGTCTTTTGTACCTGGCTTTTAGTTCTAAATCAGAGGTACTTTTGGTGAAGCACCATTGCTGTTATGACCATCAAACTTCTCTTTTTAATCTGTAAAAACTGAAGAGAAAAAAAATGATTTAAAACATCTGTGTTTTCCCTCTTATTTGTGCCAGCTTCCCATGTTCCTCGTGTTATGGGGACTATTTTTTTTCTTTCATAATCTTTTTACTATTGATATGTTTGAAGTTTTTGGGAGGATTTATTTTACTTGCTGTAGCAATGTGTTTTTCATACTCCTATTTTAGCTTCCTTTATTTGCTCCCTTGCATTTCTTGTTGCATTCCTTGTAAATCTCCCTTCTCCTTTTCCTCTTTTTCCCTCAATTCTTTTAACCTAGAATTTAGCCACTTAGGTTTCACTTTTGTTATTTTATGCTTATTACCCAATGGAATACAATGACTAATATACTTATTTTTTTTTTAATTTAAATATTTATAAATTTTTCAGATAAACAAGTTATACAAACATACTCATTAAAACCTTAGCATATTGTCAAAACTTTTATCGTTTCATCCTGTCCCCTCCCTCCCCCAGCCTATATACCACCCAACAACAACAAAGTGCAGACAAGGCAAGTGGAGTGTTTTAAAGGCTAATTAAATAAGTACATTAGTTTCCATATTCTGTGTTAATATGGAAACTAATGTACTTATTTAATTAGTCTTTAAAACACTCCACTTGCCTTGTCTGCACTTTGTTGTAAATATTTGGTCCCATTGAGTGTCACGCAGTATAGATCACAATCTTTTTTTAGCTTCATTTTAGGACATAACATAATGCAAGACCATTTTGTACCTAATTCCAGTGCTACGACATTACTATTATTTGTAGTTAATATCTATGTACATCTGTCTGTACATGTCTATGTACATCTGTGTTTTATAATATTTGTCTTCTTTAGTCATCACAATCTCACTCTCTGTACATACAGTACATGAATAAGGATCCAGATGGTCCAGTAAGAAGTCCATCTGCAAGCAAAAACCATGGTGTTCTGGTTTCCAGAAAATCCAGGATTATTCACAAGCATTCATCAAGAGGACCAAAATTTGCCCACCCTTTTTGCACCACTGCTCCATTCATAGAAGCTGTACTACAGCTTCTATGATTGGAACAAGATCTAAGAAAGGAGGACAGGTGGATGATTGATAGTCTCCTTGGGACAGGAAGTGATCACAGGATCACCTTCTTTAAAGGGCAAAAAAGCCCAAACAAAAGATATTAAATCAGCCACCCCTTCTATAAGCTGGAAAGCTGCAACATACTCAATTGTTGTCTCTGGGTTTAGATACACTCTAAATATGCAGAAGCATTTTTTGCTTTTATGATCTACTTATCAAAAATAGGTTTAAAGCTCCACCTATACACTCTCACACTACATATCTCACTGGGAACAATTCCAGAAACTATTCACCCGATGGTACTTTGACACCATACCAAATAGCAAACTTTTCACAGTCCCATTCTCCCCTATGTTGGAGAAACTGTGGACAAATTGGCAACCTAATTCACATCTTTTGGGCCTGTAAAAACCTCACTAGCTTTTGGAGAAAAAGTTTCTTGCTTATCTTGGAAACAACAGGAATTCTGACTAAACCAAACCCAGCCCCAGCTATCTTACACCTAGGTATTGATTTGTTTTCTCTAGATATGAGATCAGTCACACTACACATTCTAGTAGCAGCTAAAATGGTCATTGCCAGGCATTGGATGTGTAATTTGGCTCCCAACCCCTCCAAAGGTATAGATTTGGTTAACATCCAATATTCCTATGAAAGAATGTTTTCTCATAAAACAGCTTCTCGCAAAAGGTTTGATATATTGGAAAACGTGGGTGGATAGTAAGTTTTATTTGCATGTGTCTTCCTAAATTATGTAGTAAACACCTTCCTGACTCAACATGTTTTGTTACTAATGATCCCTTACTTGCTTTATTACCTTATTGTTTCTTTTCCTAAAATGTCTTTTGACTTAAAATTCAATAAAAAATATTGAAGGAAAAAATAGGTTTAAAGTAAAAACTTTCTGCAGCATTTTTCCTCTCTAAGCATATATTTTTTTGTATGTACAAACTTGCACATGAAAATTTCAGTACAGTTTTTTAATCCCTAATTTAAAATGGCAAGAAATGCAAAGTCAAATTTTAACAATGTATTCTTTATTACAGATTTTTTTTTTTTTTAATTCTTTTATTAAAGCATTCAAAAATAAATTTCACAAACTTTCTGTGTTACAGGTTCCAAGAAAAACAAGAATATGTCACATAAGCAAAAAAGGAAATATTTTCAACAAAACAGAACACCCATACAAAAATTAACCAAAAATGAAACAAAATAAAGCATAAACATTTCGTCATGTTTCATGTGTTTTCCTTTCGTTTTAACAACACAAAATACAAACATCATGATGCATAATTTCTTAAATCCAGGAAATCCTGTATTCATCCATAAACTGGATCTTTTCATGAAGCCAAGAAGACCAACTTTTGTCCTCCCAGAAGATCCATAGGTCCAAGGAACCAGGTAACACATGTGTCACAAAAAACCCACCGTCTTTCCCTAACTTCTAACATCAAACACTCCTCACGCTTGCCCTCACGTTAACCCATATTCCGCTGTACATCCTCTGGCCTGAGAAAAAAAGAAAACAATTTAGGATCCGGTCAGAAAAAAACAATGCACACATGCATTTATCAAAACAGGGATTTTATACCAACACCTCTACAGCACTATTAAGACTAGTACAGTTCAGTAGCCAAGGTCAAAAGGCCCAGACTCAAACTGTCCATGACTTCCATGAACTAAATTTCCAGATTTTTCCTGCCTCCACAGCCCCCAGCTTTAGGCGATCATAATGCCCATACCTGTAGAGCCGTCCACGGATCATAGCCGCACACTCGTCCACACTCATACACTCCCCCCCATACACTGCAATATTCCTCGCATCCCACAAACTCTCTTTTGCACAACATACCAACATCCATAACGCTCTTACTTCATTCTTCCCCGCCTTACACAAACCATACAACACCATCTCATATGTCAACAATCTTACCCCAGCCAATCCCTCAATCATTCTCTCCAGCTTCTTCCACACCCCTTTCGCAAATTCACACTCCCAAAACAAATGACACACACTTTCCATACCCATACACCCAACTCTCGGACAACATTCAGAATCGGCCATTCTTCGCCTACGCTGAAACACTCTCACCGGCAAACACCCATGCACACCCATCCACGCAATATCACTCTGTCGCCTTTCCAAATCTTTCATCCCCACATTCCGCCATGTCTTCTCACTCTCCACCACAATCAAACCACTAACCCATTCCATCTCCTCACTTGCTTCCAACACACCTCTCACTTTCTTCCAATCCTCCCAAACCTCTCTCCCAATCTCACTCAACCCAAACTTCTCCATTCCTCTATCAATCCTAACGTAGTACCAAGGAGCCCTAAAGCTCATCGGCCTACGCAAATCCACACTACACCATCCATACCTCCGCATCACATTCCCTCCCACATACTGCATCATACATCCAGCCAAACTCTCCCTCTGACATATCTTCACACACGCACCCACATACTTCACAAACAAAAATCTCTCTACCCATACCATACCTTTCCCACCATTCACCTTTCGTTTCATCACCCTCTCACGCTTCAACTTTTCAGCCTTCGACGACCAGAAGAACTGGAATATCAGCCGGATCAATTTTTTAAGCACCCTATCCTGTGCCGGAAACACCTGATAAATAAACAATAGGATAGGCATGATGACAGCTTTGATGATCAACACTTTCCCACTAAAGGATAAGGTCCTCAAAGACCAAAAGTTAATTTTACATTGCACCTTGCCCAACACATTCTCCCAATTCTCTCACCCAAACAGGTCACAATCAAATAACACACCCAACACTTTCACACTTCCCTTACATATCTTCCAACCGCACCCTTCGCAATCCCTCCACTCACCAAAAAACTTACACTCACTTTTGTCCATATTCAAACGAAAACCACTCGCAATACTAAAGATTTCAATCAACAATTTCACCCGCTTCAGACTCCCTACATTCTTACACACAACAGTCATATCATCCATGTACCCCATCACTTTCAAACTCCTCCCACCACTACCGGGTACCACCACACCACTCACACATTTATCCCTCACAATCATCCTCAGCAAAGGTTCAATCACACAAACAAACAAGACAGGGGACAGAGGACACGCCTGCCTCACTCCCGCCCGCACATCCACTCCCGCAGTCACCCACCCATTCACCTGAACCTTGCTCACCACACCAGAATACAAACACCTCATCCACGTCATCATCCTCACTGGTACCCCCATCCTTTCCAACACACGAAACATGAACCCATGCGCTACCCTATCATATGCCTTTTCAAAGTCGACCGTTAAAATGGCCACTCCTTGCTTCCGTTCTTTCGCATCCCATAACACATCTCTCAAACAAACCAAACTTTCCACAATCGTTCGCCCAGGCACCGCACACACTTGTTCCTCACCAACCATCTTCGCAATCACCCCACTCACTCTATTAGCCAAAATTTTTGCTATCAATTTGTAATCCAGATTTAGTAAAGTTATTGGCCTCCAGTTCCTCAGGTCCTTCCTATCACCCTTTTTAAACAGTAACACGACCAACCCCTCTGCCATACTCTCAGACATACGCCCTCTTTCTAACACCGCCACACACACATCAAACACACACCTTCCAATCCACTGCCAAAACACTCAGTAAAACTCCACGGGTAGGCCATCCAACCCGGGAGTCTTCCCCGCTTTCATACCACTCAATCCCATCTCAATTTCACCCAAACTTACATCCTCATTTAAAACCATCCTGTCACTCTCGTCCAAACACTCCTCAATCTCACCAATCACATCATTTTCAACATTCATATCTCTCTTACTCTCCGAAAACAATTCACTGTAAAACTTCCATACCTCATTCGCCACCCTCTCATTCCCAGTCACCTCACTACCATCTTCCCTCACCACACTCACCAACTCACTCTTACTACCATACACCTTTTTAAAAAAATACCTTGTGCACTGCTCATCCTTCTCTTTCACAACCATTCTCGCCTGCATCAACAACGCCTTTCCCTTAACATCCAAAAATCTTCCAATCTTCACTCTCGCCTCTGCCTTCTCATTCTCCACATTCTCTCCCCACGCACTCATCTCATTCAAATACTCAAAACGCTTCTGCCACCATTCATACTCCTCTCTTTCTCTCTTCACCTTCTCACATCCCTTCCACACAAAGAACTTTTTAGTCTGAACTTTCACCCAATCCCACCATTCCACAACACTCTCAAACTCCAACCTCATTCTTTCCCATTTTTCAAAATTCTTCACATACTCCGCCCTTACATTCACATCATCCAACAACTCAATGTTTAACTTCCATACACCCCTTCCATACACCCTGTCAGACTCCATACTCACGCAACACTCTATCCGCCCATGGTCCGTGAACGACTCTGGCTGCACCAAAAAAGACACAGAGGAAAACTCCCTGGAACAAAAAACGAAGTCAATACGTGAACTTAAGTTCCTGCCGCTAGAAAAAAAGGTGTGACCACTGTCCTTCCCGAGATCCTTCAGACCAAAATCCAGGCAGATATCCAGCAAAACTTTACCAGACTTATCCACCCTTCCACTCTCACCACCCCCCCAACCCCCCCCCCACACTCCCTCCCCCACCCCTCCCCCTTCCCCTCCCCACACTCCCCCTACCACCCCCACCCCTATCTTCACCCCTCAACACACAGTTGAAGTCACCAAACATAATTAGTGGAATTCTACCTCCCAAGAACATTTTTAACTTTTCAAAAAGCGTAAGACGCTCCACCTTCCTGGGAGGAGCATACACGTTAATTACTTTTAACACTAAACCGTCTATTTCCACCTTACAAACCACTGCCCTCCCCTTCACCACATGTATAGTTTCTAATATCCTGAAACGCCGATTCTTAAACAAGATGCCTATTCCGGCATTCCCCTCCGTTCCTCCAGACCACACAGCAGGACCATGAGGCCATTCGTCCGGATGGGGCTCCTCTTTGAAATTGCATTCCTGCAGACCAATCACATCAAACGATAACAAGGCGAGGTAGTGAAGTAAAGCCGCCCTTCTAGGTGCTGCCTGAATGCTTCGGACATTAACAGAGGAAATATGAATCGGCATTCCTAATGGTGAAAGAGGAAAAGGTTAAGTAAACCATACATCATAATATCAGGTGTCATTTTTTTTCTTTACACTTCCTCTCCCTTTTGCTGAATCGAGCCCCTGCCACTTTACTTCTCAACTCCCGGCCCCCCTCTGCAGCTGCCTTTTTCGACCCCCTATGGGTTACTAGGCTCTCTGTTTTCCCGCTGCTCGCAAAAGATTCCACCGAGATCTGAGACGAATCCGAGTCCTCCTCCTGACTCGGGAACTCCGATATCACCTGAGAGGAAACATCCGTACCACCCTTCCTCCTTTTCAAGGTATCTCGCGAGAGATCCATGACCTCTGTTCCACCAGCCCCGCCCCGTTCCACAGCACCACTTACAGACGGCCCAGCGTCCCTGACTGCCGGGGCCTGAGTCGCTGTCGCTGTGTCACTAGGCTCGGGCCGAAGTGTCACACCTCCTGCCTTGTCAACCGACAGGACCTCCACCATCCTGGCCGGAGTCATCCCCTCAGCTGTTACTGCACTAGACAAGGCACATTCTCCCTGGAATTGTGCTGCATCCACCCTACTGCCTAACAAAACCTCCACCTCCCTGACCAGAGCTGTCCCCCTAGTCACTTCAGTACCAGATGACACTTCTACTGGCGGGACCTCCACCTCCCTGGCCGGTACAGCCCCCCCAGCCACCTCAGCATAAGATGGTGCCCATTCTTCCGTACTCTTTATGACCTGGTGGCCAGAATCAACAGGAGCCACATGGGTCAAGACAGGGCACTGTCTTGCAAGATGATTAGACTCTCCGCAAAAATGGCACTTCCTGCCCTCCGAACAGTCTGCCGTCCTGTGACCCGGCTGAAAGCAGTTCCGACATACCAAACCGGCTTCACAGTTCTCTCTGGTATGCCCGAAAGAGTAGCAGTTCCGACAATATTGGGGTTGACCCGGGTACCATAATACCCCCCTATTCGGGCCAATAGAAAAGGCTTGGGGAGGGTGCATCCGACCGCCAATCCCACCATCATCCCTTCTCAACTGGACATAGTACCTCCGGTGTCCATTGAATGTGCCAAGCACGTTGGTCTGCTTCACCCCAGCAGAAATGAAGGAACAGTAACGGCTTAAAAAGGCCTGAATCTCCTCTTCCCTCACAAAAGGGTTATAGGTCTGGATAGTCAATGGAATCCGCTGCTTGGATTCATTCCCGACAAAAGAAAGGCCCACCATCAAAGGATCATCCACCTTCTCACGACTCCTCTGCAAACACGTCTGCATTTCAGCAATCCGGAAGAAGGTCAAATCAAAGAAGCCGCTTGAGGGAAAGGCTTGCACGCAGTACAACGAATCCAGAGGCATCCCCAACAGGTCCATCACCACCTTCTTCTGTACATGGAACAGACCGCAGTCCCCACGTCTATCCTCACGGACATACACCCGGGCGGTGTTCGGTGCATCAGAAGGAATATGCGCCATCGGATCAACAACCGAGGCGTCCCCCGCCCCGAAGGGTAGGCTCAGCCCGGCGATCACAACTCACAGCTTTCGAGGAGCGCCACCCCCAATAGCAGCAGGCAGGGCTTGGTATACCCCGCCAGGCCGAGGGCGCTGGTCCTCTACTAACTTAGCCTCTCAGCTACAACCACAGAGTGATCGCAGCCAAAAGGCCGAGAAGCGAGAAGGCCGAGAAGACCCTTTTTGCCCCACTGCTCCATTCATAGAAACTGTACTACAGCTTCTATGATTGGAACAAGATCTAAGAAAGGAGGACAGGTGGATGATTGATAGTCTCCTTGGGACAGGAAGTGATCACAGGATCACCTTCTTTAAAGGGCAAAAAAGCCCAAACAAAAGATATTAAATCAGCCACCCCTTCTATAAGCTGGAAAGCTGCAACATACTCAGTTGTTGTCTCTGGGTTTAGATACACTCTAAATATGCAGAAGCATTTTTTGCTTTTATGATCTACTTATCAAAAATAGGTTTAAAGCTCCACCTATACACTCTCACACTACATATCTCACTGGGAACAATTCCAGAAACTATTCACCCGATGGTACTTTGACACCATACCAAATAGCAAACTTTTCACAGTCCCGTTCTCCCCTATGTTGGAGAAACTGTGGACAAATTGGCAACCTAATTCACATCTTTTGGGCCTGTAAAAACCTCACTAGCTTTTGGAGAAAAAGTTTCTTGCTTATCTTGGAAACAACAGGAATTCTGACTAAACCAAACCCAGCCCTAGCTATCTTACACCTAGGTATTGATTTGTTTTCTCTAGATATGAGATCAGTCACACTACACATTCTAGTAGCAGCTAAAATGGTCATTGCCAGGCATTGGATGTGTAATTTGGCTCCCAACCCCTCCAAAGGTATAGATTTGGTTAACATCCAATATTCCTATGAAAGAATGTTTTCTCATAAAACAGCTTCTCGCAAAAGGTTTGATATATTGGAAAACGTGGGTGGATAGTAAGTTTTATTTGCATGTGTCTTCCTAAATTATGTAGTAAACACCTTCCTGACTCAACATGTTTTGTTACTAATGATCCCTTACTTGCTTTATTACCTTATTGTTTCTTTTCCTAAAATGTCTTTTGACTTAAAATTCAATAAAAAATATTGAAGGAAAAAATAGGTTTAAAGTAAAAACTTTCTGCAGCATTTTTCCTCTCTAAGCATATATTTTTTTGTATGTACAAACTTGCACATGAAAATTTCAGTACAGTTTTTTTAATCCCTAATTTAAAATGGCAAGAAATGCAAAGTCAAATTTTAACAATGTATTCTTTATTACAGATATCACAGATAAACATATTGCGCATAAATACATGGCAGATTTAGAAAATTCCATTGGTAATCAACTTTACAGGAATGGGAGATTATATATGAAAATGCAAAGAAAACCCTTATATTTATAGAACAATAGAAAGTGTGTAATAGAATACATGTATAAGTTAATCATTTTTGAACACGCGCTCTTAGTATTTACTTGTTACTAGAAGGATTTGTCAGATCTAATATAATATTACTTTTCTTTGAATTACATTGATCTACTCATACCAAGTGCCTAACGATAATAAACACACCCAAGCGTTTCTGGGGTTCTTGGTTATGAATGTCCTTAATCCACTTACATTCCTTATAAACCAAGAATGTGTAATGCACATCCAGACACATGACCATACTGTATGTAACCTCACTTTTAACATAAATGATGAGCATTCCTTTCGGAAGGGGCTCAGTGTATTACAGATATCCTGAGGGGCTCTGACGGCATTTGAAATAGAGCTCTCCTGTTAAAATGTGAGTGTTGTATTGGGGGAGGTCTCTACCCCAGGAACAATCCTCAGGCCTTAAAGAAGAATTTCAAGTATGGATAATTTAGACCTAGGTACATTGGTCAAGCTTGGACCACTGTAACTATGCATATACCATACCTGGCAAATCCCCCTGGAAGCTGGAAATCAGGATGTGTACTGCAAAAGTAAAAAGGAAAGGAAGAAAGTAAAGGGGTCAGAATTAATGAAAAATGTTCAATCCAAGATTGATTGGCATGACTCTTCTCCTGAAATTTCATCCTTGAAGCAAGTCTCTTCTGATTTTATTGGCTCACTCCACAAATTTCCGTCAAATGTTTTCCCTGTAGTGAAAAAAAAGTATACACAATGCAGGATAAATATTGGACAATCATGTGTGCTACTGTTTTCTTTTAGCTTACAAAAAATAAACTACAATTTTAGTCATTACATAATATACAATTTTGGAGGGAGACTGTAGTGTCTCAGCAATCAGAAGCCCTTTATCAGAACATGTACTAAATGCATTATTTTTCCCTAGCACTAGTCCTACTGGATTCTCAATCTGTGGAAGTTACAGACCCCCTTCCATTTAGGTGCAAACCATCTTTAGCATATAGGTTGTACCCCAATGAAAAGTCAGCCCAATACCCTAGAAACCTATATCCTTCCGTCTTACACCTTGCATTCAGTTGCAACCACTAACCAATGGCTCCTGCGCAGCTCACAGAGTGCGCACACAGGGGCGATCATTTAGTGTTTAACCCTGTGACTGCTGTGACCATCTTTAGCATATAGGTTGTACCCCAATAAAAAGTCAGCCAAATACCCTAGAAATCCATATCCTTCCTTCTTACACCTTGCATTCAGTTGCAACCACTAATCGAGGGCTCCTGCGCGGCTCACAGAATGCACACCCGGGCGATCATGTGGTGTTTAACCCTGTGACTGCTGTGACCAATCACAGCACTTACATAGTAAACACTAGAAAGTGAAGGTAAAGATCGGTTCTCTCTGCTCTCAGTGTGAGAAGAGAGAGAAGCGATCCTGCAGTGTGTGATCACTACCATACCCCATACCAGCATCCTGATCACCGCCATACCCCAAACCAATACTCTGATCACTGCCATATGCCTTATCAGCATCCTGTTCATCTCCATACACCATACCAGTGCCCTGATCACCGCCATACCGCATACCAGCATCCTGATCACTGCCATACTCCATACCAGCATTCTGATCACTGCCATACTCCATACCAGCATTCTGATCACCCTATATGCCATACCAGCGTCCTGATCATCGCCATACCCCATACCATTGTTTTGATCACTGCCATACTCTATGCCAGCATCCTGATCACAGACATACCCCATACCAGCATCCTGATCACCCCCATACCCCATAACAGTGTCCTGGCAACTGCCATACCAGCGTCCTGATCACCGCTCTACCAGTGTCCTAATCACCACCATACCTCATGCTAATGTCCTGATCACTGCCATACCTGCGTTCTCATCACTGCCATATGCTATAGAAGCGTCCAACATTTTAGGATCTCAACTGATCAATTTTCAAATATGTATCCCATAGTTTGTAGACTCTATAGCTTTCACACAAACTAAATAATATAAACTGTTTTGGGTTATTTTTACCCCCCCAAATGTAGCAGAATACATTTTGGCCTCAATTTATGAAGAAAAATTATCTATTTATAACAAAAACCAAGCAAAAATTATTTTTTTTCACAATTTCCGGTATTTTTTTAATTTATATAGCAAAAAAATAAAAAAAACTCAGTGGTGATCAAATACCACCAAAAGAAAGCTCTATCTGTCTAAAAAAAATATATACAACTTTCATATGGATACAGTGTTGCATGACTGAGTAATTGTCACTCAAAATGTGATGAAAACTGAAAATTGGCCTGCACTGGAAGGGAGTGAAAGTGGACTTGGGACTTGAAGTGGTTAAGGAGCCTCCACCTTCCATGTATTTTGTGATTGGTCCCAACCGAACTGGGTCCCTCCCAGTAATCTATCAACCCGGTCCACCACATGCTGAACCCTGGCACCAGAGAGACCGCAGACCATTCAATTGAAATGATCCTAGAGACAAATTATCCTATCTGTCTTTCTGATCATGGAATCCCTAATTACTACCAACTGTTTAGGCCTTCCTGCACTACCCTCACCACAACTACTAGATGGGCTGCTCTCATGGCTGTTAGGGCTGCCACCTCTAAGTTTACCATTTGCACAAATTTTTGTTCCAAGAGTTCAGCTTTAGGGTAACTGATAATGCTTCTATGCAATGCAAATGTTGATGCATGGTAGCCGTTTTAAACTATTTCAGTCTTTATACAGCTTTTTTTCTTAATAACCAGGTATTTTAGTTCAAGAGCAGGGATAAGCAACCTTAAAGAGGTGATCTACCTGAACAACATGGTACCAGTCAAAGATCTCCGGGCACAATGTCACCTCACACCTGATTTAAACCTTTAATTGCTGTACTACCGTGTCACAATCGTGAAAATTGCACAACAATCGTGGGTTTAAATCAGGTGATGAGGAGGCAACATATCGCCTCCTCGCTACCTGTCAAATGCACTGGGATCACTTTGCAGAGGAGAAGCAGTGCCTACTGCACCTGTGAATGAGCCCTTCATTGCATTCGGCAGTGGCACCTTAAGGGCTTGTTCACATGTAAAGTTGGGGGGGTAAAACCCTGCGGTTGGGTTGAATCACAGTTTTACTGCCCCCAATCTCTACCCCCTTTAGCTGCCAAGGCAGCAGACAAAGATGTACACATGCCGCAGCAGCAATTACACCCCCTGTTGCTTTTGATGGGTGCTACCACGTGTCAACCAAGACCCATTCAAGTAAATGGGCCACTCTACAAATGCCCCACGATTGAATGCTTCTGCAGTGTCCAAGGGTTTAAAGCAGGTGGTGAGAAAGCAATACACTGCTGCCTGTTTAACCCCTTGTTTGCTGTACTGCACAAGGTTGCAGGGCAATTGCAGAATGGCCTCATCCACTTGAATGGGTCATGCTTGGCAGCTGCTATACACACCAACCATGACAGGGCCAGGAGCAGCACTACATGGGAGACATCAACTTATGTGGCTCTTGCTTCCTACTACAGCTCCAACTATAAGTAGTTCCTCTGCATTGCACTTGTTTGATGCTCTGGGTTGGTGGGCCAGAAAGCCCAGACCAAGATCTACCAGTCACCTGGTCAAGATCTACTGGTTGCTGACCCCTGATCAAGAATGATAACACCTTACAATCTTTATTTACATATGAATGTCCAGTGTATGGAATTGTATCTGATTAAAAATATGCAACGTGGTTTTTTTTTTTTTTTAGTAATCCATATGTTATTTTGCTGGAAGGTTTTATTTACTTGTGTAGCTGTATCTTGAACGTTTCTGAAACAATACATATCTCTATTTGTGTCCAGTTGTTATACAGGGATGATTGGTGCACTGATAATTGTCAGTTTAATTGAAGCATATAAATCTTTGGATTCATTTATGTTACTTGATCAATACAAATTATTAACCACTTGTCCTCCAGAGGATTTACCCCCCTTCCTGACCAGGCCATTTTTTTGCGTTACTGCTCTGCGTTACTTTAACTGACAATTGCACGGTCATGCAACGCCACACCCAGATAAAATTTATGTCATTTTTTTCCCATAAATTGAGCTTTCTTTCGGTGGTAGTTGATTGGCTGTGAGTTTTAAATGTTTTGCGCTATAAACAAAAAAATACTGACAATTTTGAGAAAAAAAGCAATATTTTGGACTTTATGCTATTAAACATGTCCAGCTAAAAAATTTAAAAATCAAATCTCATCATAAATTTATGCCAAAATGTATTCTGCGACATGTCTTTGCTAAAAATAAATCCCAATACGTGTAAATTAATTGGTTTACATGAAAGTTATAACGCTTACAAATAGAGGTATAGATACTGGGATTTTTTTTTCCTACTAGTAATGGCTGCGAACAGCGACTTTTAGCGGGACTGCGACAGGCATTCTGAGACTGAGGGGGAACTAACTTGGTGCCACTAACATCCCCAGTGACACCAATACAGTGATCAGTGCTAAAAACCAGCACTGACACTGTACTAATGAAACTGGGCAGGAAGGGGTTAATGAGAGAGGTGATCAAAGGGTTAACTGTGTGTAGGTAGTGTTTTACTAGGGGGTGGGGTGTACTTCACTGTAAACACACTGATTGGGATGGCTGTGCTGTGCACAGCCATAACGAGCAGTGTGCCCGAGCTGACAGGGAGGAAGACTATTTGTAAACAAAACAGTCTTCCTCCCTGTCGGTGATTGTCAGTAATCACCGGGAGCAAACGGGTAATCACCAGGCAGGGCCCGGTGATTGACATCCGCGGCCATGAACGGAGGCACGGGTAGGCCCCTACCCAGAAATGCAAAATCATGCATATATACGTGATTTTGTGCACCCGTGCCGCAGTGGAGCAGTATATCTGCTATACGGCAGTGGGTAAGCGGTTAAAGACTGATTCCAGCCATTTGTGTTTTTGCTTTGAAAAGGGTGGTGAAGTGAATCTCTGTCAGGTTTCTATTACTTTTGAGGAAAGTGGAAAGATAGCACGGGACCCGTAGGACTATTTTACTGGTATTGTTTTCTTAAGGTATTGATGTTGGTGTAAACGAGCTGGTTCCTGGGAAGCGGCTTCTACACCCTAGAGCAGGGGTGGGCAAACTTTTTGACTTGAGGGCCGCAATGGGTTCATATATTGGACCCAGGGGCCGGACCAAGAGTAGATAGTAATTCATCCCCCATATAGTAATTCATCCCCCATATAGTAATTCATCCCCCATAGTAATTCATCCCCCATAGTAATTCATCCCCCATATAGTAATTAATCCCCCATAGTAATTCATCCCCCATAGTACTTCTACCCCCAATATAGTAATTCATCCCCCATAGTAATTCATCCCCCATATAGTAATTCATCCCCCATAGTAATTCATTCCCCATATTAATTCATCCCCCATATTAATTCATCCCCCATATTAATTCATCCCTCATATAGTATTTCATCCCCCACAGTACTATTCCCCCCAAGTAGTAAGCCAAGTCCCCCCTGTGTCAATTCACTTACCTTTGCTCCGCGCGTTCCTCTCGCCGTGTTCCCGCGCCGTTCCGGTCTTCAGGGCGGACTGTGAGAGGAGCCTAGCTCCCTTCACGTTCGTCACGCTGCCCCGCCTACACACATCCTGACAGCCAATGTTTGCCTGCCATGGCTGTGTTTGTTTTTTTTTAGCATGCTCCGCGGGCCGGATTAAAAGGTCGGCCCGCGGGCCGTAGTTTGCCCATTGGTGCCCTAGAGGATCTTTACAGTCTCCTTGGCTCATAGTGTAATGTATGAAGAGTTGAAATCGAAGTACCACATCACTGTTAGGAGGTTCAGATACAACTTTATTCCATTAAAGGTCAGGGGTATAACTCAAGAAGTATCCATCGTGTTTCGGGGGTCTAGCTGTCCCCTTCATCAAGGCTTGACTGGCAAAAAAGTGAACAAATCAAAAGTGAACTGGACCTACAATAGTGTTTTATTCCAGTGTGAATTGAAAGCACAGGCCTGATCAACAGCTTGTTTGGCAGCCCTGTTTTGCTAGGTTTCTATTATTGTCTGTAATTCAGTTGAAAGAAACAGACTCTCACTATTTAGTTCTGTGACATCAGAACAACAAACGATGGAAAGACACAGACTGCAATACAAACATCAAAGTTGTTTTTTCTCCACTCTTCTAAAAGACTTTCTGTCTCCTCCAATGATTTTACCAAGATAAGAAGTGAGACAACAATTAAAACCTTGCAAAGTTTCTAAATCTTCCCTACCCTAACTGCCACCTGAACCAATCTTGGTTGAAAAGCAATGCAAGGACCAGCCGGTCTGTGCCTCCCTTTGCTTAACTAGGCTTAAAATGCGCTATTGGCGTTCAGTAAAGGGTGTGAAGCTTAAAGTGTACTAGCATACTAGCACATTATGTAAAACTTACCTTCAAATGAAGCCCTCCAGCGGCGTGCTGTCCCCTCTGCAAAGGCTTCCATCTTCACCCGGTTTTCCTTCCAGGTTCATGAGCGCCGGCTGTCTGACAGGCCAGGCCACAATGACGTCACTCGGGCCATGGCACAGTACTCTGAAGGAACGGCACAGGTATGCCATTCCCTCCGAGCACATAAATGGTGCACGTTTAGGAGATTTCCATTTTACCTACAGGTAAGCTTTGTTATAAGCTTACCTGTAGGTAAAAGTTACAAAAAATGAGTTTACTACCACTTTAATATTTGTATGTACCATGAAGTCAAAACTTTTTGTGAGGGCTCAACCACAGTGAGGGCCACTTAAGTGATTACTGCCCCCCCCAAATACACATGTAAATGAGCCCTTACTGCCCTTAGCCCCCTATAAGGCTGCTTTTACATTGATGTGTTGTGTAGCTCAGGGGGCTACAGCTTCTGGACATCTACCCACCGCTGGTGGCCATCCTGAATTTGTGGTCAGTATTTGTCTTTTCTTATCTGATTTACATCAATAAAGTTCCTTAAACAGTATCACACTATGTGATGTCCCTTATTGGGCTCTCTCTGGGAGCGTCACCCTCTGCAGTGCCTGCCCGTAAAGGTGACTTGATGATGATGTGAATGAATAAGGAAAAGTTGAACCCCAGGATCCTGTCCTATGACCAGATAGGTGGTAGTGAATGCAGCTTGTTCGAAATATAGAAGGACCTTCACGTGCCAGATAAGACGGATGGTTTTCCTAAGGCGTATTTAATACGCACTTCTGGTGAGTGCGCATTCTATTTCATTATCTATCACCTCTGGATCACATATTCCCACTACAAACTGGGATTCTACAGGATCTTCTTATCACATGGTTTTATTTGGATGTTATACCATATACCTTGTATTACTTTAATCACCACGCTATTGCACGCTGATTATTGTCATTGGTTTATTATATGTCTATATTATTCATAGCGCTGCACCTACACACTGTCTATATTTTTCTGGAAGGTGTATTGGTTACCTTTTTTTGGTGTTCCAGCTGCTTTTCTGTCATATCATTAACAGTTTTTAAGGTAGCGCTCGCTAGATAATCTATTACACATGTGTTGTGGTTTACCCCCACCGCGGGCCCCTGAGGTTTTACTGTGGGTTAGGTTTGTTTTGCCCCTGCTCTAAAACATATTTATTGCCCTCCATGTCCCTATCAGGTAGTTTTACAGCGTATCCTTCTATTTGTACTGGTGACTGTAGTCACCAAGTAGGAAAGAGAGAAAATCCAACAATTTTTAGAGTTGTTACCAGAAAATGATGAGAGAGAAAATCTTCCATGGGGGGCATGTAGTCCTGTGACAACTGTCTAAGTAGAGAATTCCCCTCACTTTTGGATATATTCTCTAACTCTGGGACCAGATGTGAAGAAAAATTATCTCCATGATACGCATAAGGCATAATCGAACCTTGTAAGGATTTTGGTTATACTTAATTTTTAAAGTTATGTTTTGGGTTGGGTTTTTCTGCAAAGAAAACATATGGAAAATTTCCTTAAGATGTAAGTTCCTCAGAACTAGCTAGTTAAAAAGACTTTTTAGACATACAGGAACCACTGCAGCTTTCTCTACCAACTAGCTTTTACTTACCTTTCCTTTTCATATTAAAAAGGGAGGCCTGGAGTAAGAGGAAAGCAGAAGACATGTGCGGAGGGCCGGCATGACAGGGGTTAAAGGGGTGCAGAGAGGAGAGTCATCTAAATTGGCACGAAATAGGACAGGGAGTGCTGAGTGGTTAAGATAGGAGAGGGTGGAGCCACGGGGGTTGGTTTGGACAGGATGTGGGAAGGGATCTTCAGTTGGAAGGAAGATTAGCAAAGGAAAACTTCCCTCCCTCCCACCCGTTGCGTCTTGCCATTTTTTGGATTGTGGTCATGTTTGTTAGTGCTGACGGGAGCCGATGGGGTGCAAAGTCCTTGTAGGTCACTGTGGGCACAAAAAGGTACTTTGTAGGGACCCATCTGAGGTACGGCTCTCAGTTTTTTCTGATGGTGGTATCTGTGGTGGTTGTCTCCGAGTCGGTGTGTTTTCGGCTGGAGGCCTATTTTAAGTAGGACACAGGTAGTTTCATTTATTGATGCCTACTGGGACCTGTTTACATTATTTACAAATGTTATTTGTTGTTGTAATAAAAGGCTGTTTTAGCCATTAACTCCAGCTTGTTGTCCGAGTGGTTAATTAATGTGAAGGGGAGGAGGTAATGGTCAAAGGGAAAGGGGGATAAGCCATCTTTAGTCCCCTGGTCATGAATTTAACAATGTTATCATTTAACCTCCCTGGCAGTATTCCCGAGTGTAGCTCGGGGTAAAGCTTTAGTACCACAAGTGGTAACCCCGAGCTACACTCGGGAATACCATGTGGCGCTGCTCCGCGATCCCTCGGTCACTTACCTTGTCCTGCGCTCCCGCGATGTCCCTCCTGCAGTGTCCCCGGCAATGTAATCCGGCGGATGCCGGCATCTGTCATCTGAGTTCCGTCCTCTGTGAGCGTCGGGACGTACGGGGGACTGAACGGTGGGAAATTTGAAAATGACAAAAAGTGACATTCACAAAAATCACTAAAATCACATAGTAAAACATTACTGTACCAAACCATTTCACATACATTTTGTCCCTAGTGCTTTGTCCTGTGCCCTGCCTTCATTTTTACTGTTCTTTCTACCTGGAAACTGAGAAATGTCCATGGCGTCCAAAAAGCATCCCTTTAGGTCAAAAGTGGTTTTAGACCGGCTAGAGAACAGCGATAGTAAATTAGAACTACTTGCAGAATTGAGTGATAATGATTCGTGGGGAAATTCGTCATCAGACACTGAAAACGATTTTGTGACTTTGCTCAGTGATGTGCGAACTTGGCGCTATATTTCAAATTTCAGTGTTTTTGGTTTGATTATATTATTGAATTAAATGTATTATTATATTATTTTATTATTATTTATTAAATTATAATTTATGATTTCGTGTTTCAGGTTTTATCATACCCAGGATGTTTACTAGACTCTTGTTTGGACAGATTTCAGTGAGTTATTCCTAAGAATTACAGGCCTACAATATAAAACGCCAAATTTCCATGCAAAATAATGCTACCGCTTTCAGCACCAAACATCTGAAATAATCATACCGCCAGGGAGGCTAAAAAATGCAAACATATATTACCTAGTTGTCTGACAAATTTAGGAAGGAGAGAGTTCATAAACCGACAACGTTTAGGATACAGATTCTTTTTAACTTCCCAGGAACCGGTCTTTAGGACTACATATTTTTCATCTTCATTGGTGTAAAGAGGCCAGGTAAAGTTGTCTTCAGGATTTTGGGGTGTTCTGCAAATGAAAAATAAAAGTGATGATTTTACAGACAGGTGACCTATAGGTGCAATATGCTTTGTGTTTAAGATATAATAGGAGAAAGAGTGTACATTTTCAGCAAAGAGTTAAAGAATATGCAAACCCAACATTTCATATTCCTGATATGTGCCTGATGTACCATGTACTTGTATGAGAACATATCCTATTCTCTTTGTATTGCTTTCTTTGTGTGAAATCCCAGGTGTTCCTGCCAGTCCTCCTGCTTTCCTATCAAAAACTGACCACACTAAGCATGACAGCAGAGCGTGGTCAGTTCTCTAGCTAAACTGAGAACTCAGCCTGCTCTCCTCCAGTGACCAAACCTGTGCTGTCACCCCCCCCCCCCCACAACCATTCACTGGAAAGATCAGCATGCTGCTGTTTCTCCACCCTCACCTCTATATGCAGCTGAGAACAGAGGACATATGATCACTTATATAAAAAAACTGGAAAAGGGTATTTGTAATATTTGTATATCTTACACAAATGTTTTGCCTTTCATTTTTGTTTTGTTCTTTCTTTATAGCTCCCAACAAGGACAAGGAGGAGAGGAGCTACTCAACAAGGCCAATGACATATTACAGCATAAAGGTTGACATATTCGGT
Source organism: Staurois parvus (assembly GCF_062004578.1). Classification (NCBI taxonomy): domain Eukaryota; kingdom Metazoa; phylum Chordata; class Amphibia; order Anura; family Ranidae; genus Staurois; species Staurois parvus. The sequence goes on along the minus strand of NW_028318063.1, from coordinate 552,041 downwards.
GCATCTCAATGAACACATCCAGTTACCGATACTCAAACAGTAATACCTTATGTTATATTCAGTGAAGCCAAAAGAGTATGTATGGCCATGCTACCTGAGGTATCTCAAGAGGAAAAACCCTCAGGCATATTGCAACTTAGTTGTGCACCTGGATCAAGTAAAGGGCCTTCTCATATATAACAAGAAAAAAGACAAGCTAACAAAACGGCCAGACAAGAAAAAAAAAAAGGGGAGGGGGTGGATGGCTGTTATGAAAGGAGATGGGACATGGGGGAAGAGGTGGTGGAGAATGTGCAATATCTGGGTGCTCGTACCATCTTGAACCATCCAGAGGTACCACAAGCTATGACAGCATTCTTCCCCATGGCTTATCATTTCTATTTTAAACTGAATGGGTTCTTTGAGGGTGTCATACTTTAAACACTCCCCATTCCATGAGTACATGACCTGTAACACCTCCGCACTACCTCTATAGCATGGGGCAAACTGATCTGCTACAGAATCTCCAGGTTAGAATAAAGGAAAAAATTCTGAAAAAAGAAACCCAAAGCAGCCACAAAAAGAAGTGGCTAGATGCAATATATTATAGTTTTGCTGTTTGGGTTTGGATAGGTTTGGATTATTGCTAATCTCTAAAACCATCATAATTTCATGGGTGCACCCTATATTCATAGTTATTTGTAAAATAAAGATTGAATAATACAAAATATTAAATTTCAATTTTACCTTTTTTTAATGTAAAGCATATGTTTAGAAAATTATTTTTCCTAGAGTAGGAACTGTTAAAAACCCTTCCAAATTATTTTTTTGCTTTCTATGTACTATTGGAGAAAATTTACCTTTTGATTCCTGTCCCACAGATGCAACAGGAAGTGAGAGGAAATATTCCCATCTTAAACAGCTGCTCCTGAAGAAGAGCCCTTATTGGAAGATTTTTACTTGTGTCTAAAATTTGGACCTATTGCACTTTATTTCTCAGGGACAGTGGTTAACCAGTACAAATAGAGGTGTAAGTGCCCCTCCCCTATAAACTATTAAAAAAATGTTTTTGCCCAAAGCAACACCTGACCAAGTATATGAATAAATGAATAAAACTGAAATACAATTATATTGGCTTTCCTTGTAAAGTATAACGAAAAACAATACTGCATTTCCAGATAAGGGACACGCACGTCCTACCCATGCCGCCATTCGTGGCCACGGCTGGCAATCACCGGGTCCCCGGCCGGTGATTGCTGAGCATCTCTGACAGGGAGGAGAACTGTATGTAAACAATACATTCTCCCCCCTGTCAGCTCGTTTACACTGCTTTGGATGGCTGTGCACAGCACAGCCATCCAAACCAATGTGATTACAGTGAAGTACACACATACAGCTTACTGAAACAGCACACAGTTACCCGTTGATTGCCCCTCATGTTAACCCCTTCCTGCTCAGTGCAATTTGTACAGTGTCAGTGCTTTTTTTTTTAGCACTGATCACTATATTGGTGTCACTGGGGATGTCAGTGACACCAAGTCAGTTCCCCCCATTGTCAGAATGCCCGCCGCAGTCCCTCTAAAAGTCGCTGATCGCCGCCATTACTAGTATAAAAAAAATTCCATTATCTATACTGCCATTTGTAAATGTTAAAACTTTCACGTAAACCATTTCATTTACACGTATTTGGATTTTTTTTAGCAAAGACATGTAGCAGAATACATTTTGGCCTAAATTTATGACGACATTTGATTTTTTACATTTTTTTACTGGACATGTTTAATAGCAAAAAGTCAAAAAAAAATTTATTTTTCTCAAAATTGTCTGTCTTTTTTTTTAAAAGTGAAAAATAATAGTGATCAAATACCATCAAAAGAAAGCTCTTTTTGTGGGGAAAAAAAGGACATACATTTCATTTGGGTGCAGTGTTGCATGACTGCGCAATTGTCAGTTAAAGTAACACAGCACCATAATGCAAAAAATGGCCTGGTCAGGAAGGGGGGTAAATCCTCAGGAGGGCAAGTTAAAATCCTACCTAAAATATACTGACTCTGACCCTTCAACCCTGACCTTGACCTTTAACACATAACCCAGCCCTGACACTGACCTAAATCAAACCTTGATCTAGCTATTTTTTTGTTATTTTTATATTTAATTTTTTTTCTTTTACCACAACTTTGTTTACATTTTTCTCCATTCAAAGGAGGAAAAAATCCAGGGGCGGGCTGCACAGTGATTGATCACTGTGATAGCCAATCAGAGGCTATCACAGCAATTGGGTGATCATGAAGCAGGACTGCCAGTTTCTGATCATTAGTAGAAGACCCGGGGCTCTTGGTGAAAGCCTAGTCTCTGTGCTGGGAGTGCGTGATTGAGCGCGCTCCCAGCACAAACACAGTAACTCATTCTGTATATTTGGCTCCAAAGTTTAAACTTTGCCTCCTGGACACCACCTCTATGTGTACTGTGTTGTGAGGGGGTTAAGCTTTTTTTTTAATATTGTTTAGTTAAAAAAAACAAATAGCATACCCGTGTCTTGCAAAGTTGGCCCACACTTTCATAACTCGCTTGCTAAGATTTTCTTCAGCTTCTGTGAAATTTCTTTCTTTGATGAGTGCTTTCCCAAACATAAATGGCAGTATGGCCCCATGGAGAACTCCCATCCATTCTGGCCAGACCTCTTGAGAAGACCGATGATCAAATTCATAGAAGTATATGTTGAGTTTGTGTTTTGATATTTCCTGTGAAAAGTGCTTCATTGGGCAAATCATGTAATAATCTCGTAAAATAAGCTCCATGGCCTCTCTGTTCTGCTCTTTACTGTCTTTATTTTCCCAGTCTTTATATTCAAATAAAATTAATTCTATTCCAAGTTCTCCAGCTGTTGGAAAAAATCGTGTAATTCCTTTGACCAAATCTTCTGTAGTTATAAGGCTGTCATGTTCCCATCTAAAGCCAGGAGCACCCCATATTCCAAAAGGATTTCCATCATCTTTAGTCCCACCTATTAAAACCTCTGTTTTCTTAAAACCCTGTTTTATAGCATTAGATGGTGTATCACTAATAAAGTCATAGTCCACAATGGGTGCTATTCTAGTAAGAGCAAAGGGATGTATGGTTTCAACATATAACTGTTTTTCAACTATTTTTATAGCATCCATCTTTTGTAAACAATCTACCATTGCACTTTCATCATTACCAGGACATCCTAGGAGTTCTGCCAGTTTCAAAGTTAATCTCTTAGCCCTTTTATTAGTATTTATTGCCCATGGTGCACTAACAGAGCCACTTTGTAAAATTACCCTTTTGATGTAGTTTTGGCTTCCAGGAGAAAGCAAATGAAAACCAACACATGCAGCTCCAGAACTGTGTCCAAAAAGAGTAATACTGTTGGGATCTCCACCGAAAGCAACAATGTTCTCATGGACCCATTTAAGAGCTAACTGTTGGTCAAACATGCCAGCATTTCCTGGAATATCCTGGTTTCCTGGTAATGCCAAGAATCCAAAGGCCCCAACTCTGTAGTTCATTGACACTACAATTATGTCCTCAGAAAAAGCCAGGATGCTTGGGTCATATATTTCCAAGGAAGATGTGCCAGCAAGAAAAGCCCCACCATAGATGAAGACCATGACATGAGCTGACTTTGGCTTGGACAGTGGAACCCAAACATTTAGATGGAGGCAGTCTTCACTCATTTCATTGTTTACTTGCCACATATTTGTACCTGGAAATCTAGCAAAGGCCTCATCCCTCCTTTGATAACAGGATTTGCCATATTTAGTAGCATTATAAATGCCTTGCCAAGGGTTTCGTGGTTTGGGCTTTTTAAACCTTTGTGTTTCAGTTGGAGCTTCACCATAAGGTATGCCCAGATAAGCTATAACGGATCCAGAGAGTGTAGGTAGGTGGAATCCTCTGACTTTCCCTTGTTTTATTTCCACTACTGTGTCTTCTTCATTGTTTGCACTCAAAAGTGAGGGAAATATTACAAGCATGCAAATAGGCAAATAGACAAGAGATTTGCTCTTTCCGATTGGCAGCATATTTGTTCCTGTAATTAAAATAATATTTGAGTAATAAGGGTAGGAAAGTCATAATTGCATATTATCAATAAATGCTAGTAATATCCAAATGTATGCGTTTCAAAATATATTAAAGGTAACTCCACTTTCGTGGGGAAAAAAAGCAAATAAAAAAAATATGTACAGTATAGTGTATACAGTTAAAACACAAGTCATATTATAATTGAATGTTAATTAAAATGACCTTTCCCTCTCAATCTGCATAGCTGTAATGTTCTGTAAAATGCAATGCAATATGGCTACTTGGGGGTGTTTTGTACACAGATGGTGTACAAAACTTCCCCTAGAAATGCCATTACCTGCTTGTGTGATTGGCTCACTGATGTTCCCAGAATTCTGCACTAAGATACACATCAGATTTTTGGCATCCCCTGCAACAAAAAGTCATTTTTGGTGAGGTACTCCCAAAAGGAAAACACGTCTAAAGGGATGCAGGCCTTGCCAGTTTCCTCCATTAGAGCCCTGCAGGTGCAGCAGCTGATTGATAAAATCACTCCCATAAAGATTCACTTTACACATGAACTATGAAAAGTAGGAATCTGCAACAAAGTTTGTTAAAATCCTTGCAATGTACATTGATCAGCCAGAGTGGAAAGTTATTTTTGCAACAAAAGTGGAGTTAATCTTTAGAAGCACACTTGGACCCCAAAGTGCATGGACTCTTAATGTGGAGCAGATTCTCCTGGATGCCAAGCTGCAGCAAACAAGGTCAGCAAATTATTAGCATGCATCAAAAAGAAGATTCACCCAGAAGATAAAACTATAATTCTACCACTTTACAAAACTCTGGTTCAGCCACAACTTGAGTATGCTGTCCAGTCCTGGTCACCAGTCCTCAGGAATATGACACCAGCACCGTTCTCTGAAACAATTGGGGCCTTCAGGTAAAGGCCAGAGAGGAAAAAGACCCATTTAGTGAACAGCCAGAAGACTTTAAAAAAGGGTTAAGTATAAAAAAAGCATAAAAAACACTTCTGGGGACTACAAAAGTAATAAACTTCCTAGTGCCGCATTCAATATGTAGTACAGAAAAAAACACCGGACAAAAATTGTACGGCCAAAATGGATTTTATAGGCAAATTGACAGACCAAACTACCATATTTAAAATGTACAATTTTATTTACACAAAGACCATAACAAACAAGATAAAAGACAACATCCAGGACACCTTGTCAAAGATGGAGATGATTCCTGGCATTAACCCTTTACATACTATATAGTACACATCACCATAGTGCATAAATACTATTATCAAAAAATATTATTATACAATTAGGAACGGTCAACGCATTTCGCCTGTGTCTATGGCTTCTTCAGGACTGTGGCTTCTTTGTAAAGGGAGACGGTACTACTATATATAAAAACGAGAAATATGTACACAATCAATTACATATAGCAAAATGCTATAACATGTAATATTCAAAAATTATTATTGGGCTTACACTAAGAAGGCGGCAACCAGTGAAAACCAATCTGGGGGTGGACATAGGGAACTTAAATGTAGTCCTTCTGGGAGTGTTCTTTTTGGATTGGCTGCAATGTTCCTGGGTTTCTCCTGGTCATTCTCTGATGGCATCAGCCCTGAAAGTGTGCCTGCGCTTTTCTACGCGCATGCACATCCTTCCCGTGAACGCTATGTTCATATGACATCACTTGCACAGCTGCCCTCATGGCGGACACACACCATGTTATCACGCCACTGGCTGCGGTGTACACACACGGCCGGCTGTGATTGGCGTAGTCAGGGGATTTATATGGGGTGCTCGGCGGGGATGCATGTAGGAGCTGCAGCTATATGGAAGGACACATAGCCTTTTAATGCCAAAAGCTCCTAAACTCGGGTTTAGGAGCTGCTCGTGTACATGAAGCCTTAGTCTAGGTTTACACCTAAGCGATTTCCGCAGCATTTTGCAGAAATGCACTACAGTCCATTTAACATGAGTTCCTATAGAACATGTTCACAACTCCACATTTAAACCGGTTTTAGAAAGGGTCAGGGACTTTTTTACACACAAAAAAAACAAATCAAAAGCGTGGCAAAAACGCAGCAAAACACACTGCAAAAAGCACTGCAGAAACGGATCAAACGCAAATTGCATAAGTATGAGCCTAGCCTTACTAAAACTGGAGCACTCAGAAAATGGTGCCGCTGTGCATGGTAGCCAATCAGCTTCTAACTTCATCTTGTTCAATTGAGCTTTGGCAATAAAACCTGGAAACTGATTGGTTTCTATGCAGAGCTGTACCAGCACTCTACATCTTAAGTAAATAACCCCCCTGTGTGTCCTGATAACTACTGTCGCCATGATTGGAAGGGAGGGCAAATCCAAAATTCTAGAGTTGTCCCCAGAACAAAATGTAAGCAAAAATCTTTAACTGGGGACACCTGTTCCAGGTACAACTGTCTAAGAAGAGAATTCTACTCTCTTTGGGAGATTTTCTGTACTGTCCTGATTTGCTGTGTCGGTTAGTCGGTTAGTGTGAACGTGGCATTACATTTTCAGATGGAGTACTGCTTGGACCTTGGAAGAAGGGGGTAGAAGGGAATAGCTTGTCCTGAAAATGTAGCAAATAAAAATGTATCACGGACGGTACTCAACTGTGTTGTTTCAAGTGTTCTAATATGGCTACTATCACCTTAAACATGCTGGAAAAAAAAATCAGAGTATTATCCTACATATAAACTTTGTACTTTGCTTTTTATACACACTGAAATATGTCACAAACCACTGCAGTTTTTGCTGCCTTTTATAGACAGTTCAATAACCAGACAGACAACAGCTTTATGCATGCAGTAAAAATACCTTATGAACACAAGATGATTGTGTCCTATAGGTATAATAATAATAAAACAACTAAAGTATGTTTTGCTACAGATAAGAAAGTGTCATGGAAAAATAATTTCTATAGCACTCTTTTTGTCAGATAACACAAAATCACATGCATAGTACTGACAGAATTTCCAATTCTGTAAAATCCATAATTATGTAATTAGAGCCTAGGTTCACAAAAAAATACTAAGCACAAGGGTCATTATAATACCTCCGGTGAGATGTGTCCCCTGTGCTGCTGAGTTCTCCTTTACGTTTAGTTTACATCTGTGCGGGTGGTGCTGCTGCAGGAACAGAACAAATACCTGCAGCCGCACCACCCACACAGAGGAATGAAGAAACCACAGGCGGGTGCCATTTATTCTAATGGGACGCCGCCCGCACTGGAAATTGCAACCATACTGGGAATCTAGGTTCTCGTGTGGGCTGTGATTTCCCAGGTAGTGCAGGGACCTCTTCCCTGCATATCCTGGGGCACGGGAGTCCATTCAAATGAACGGGCTCTCGTGCCTGCGCAAATCACGTCCCACACGGCTGCACAGATGTAAACCAGGTTCTCCTCTGACGTTTTCCTCCACACCAGACCAGTGCAGTGAGCAGCAGTGCTCCTGATCAACCCCACACCAGTGCCAGTGTCACCAGAGCCAGGGTAAACCAGCAATATTTTTCAGGATCACTAGACACACCAGTGCCAGTGTCACCAGACTAGGACATCAAGTAGCAGTGCTCCTGATCACCACCAGCCCAGTGCCAGTGTCACCAGACCAGGACATCAAGGATCAGTGCTCCTGACCACCACCACACCAGTGTCACCAGACCAAAACATCAAGTAGCAGTGCTCCTGATCACCACCACACCAGTGTCGGTGTCACCAGACTAGGACATCAAGTAGCAATGCTCCTGATCACCAAAACACCAGTGTCAGTGTCACCAGACCAGGACATCATGTAGCAGTGCTTCTGATCACCACCAGACCAGGACATCAAGTAGCAGTGCTCCTGATCACCACACCAGTGTCACCAGACCAGAACGTCAAGTAGCTGTGCTCCACATCACCACCACACCAGTGTCAGTGTCACCAGACCAGGACATCAAGTAGCAGTGCTCCTGATCACCACACCAGTGTCAGTGTCACCAGACCAGAACGTCAAGTAGCAGTGCTCCACATCACCACCACACCAGTTTCAGTGTCACCAGACCAGGACATCAAGTAGCAGTGCTCTTGACCACCACCACACCAGTGTCACCAGTCCAGGACATCAAGTAGCAGTGCTCCTGACCACCACCACACCAGTGTCACCAGACCAGGACATCAAGTAGCAGTGCTCCTGATCACCACCACACCAGTGTCAGTGTCACCAGACCAGGACATCAAGTAGCAGTGCTCCAGATCACCACCACACCAGTGTCAGTGTGACCATTAAAGTAGAATTCCAATCAAATCCTAACTATACCTCAACCTGTTTACAACCCTATTAATTCTAATGGCTTGCCTCCTGCAGTGGAAATTGCAATTATACGGGGAACCTTGGTTCCCATGTGGGCTGTGATTTCCCAGGTAGTGCAGGGACTTCTTCCCTGCATATCCTGGGGCACGGGAGTCCATTCAAATGAATGGGCTCTCTAACAAAACTGTAAAGGAAAGATGTCCATGCTTACCTATTCTAAAGGCGATTTCAATCCGGTCACATGATCTCTCCAGTGGCTGGCTTTAGTGAATAGGAGAGATTGCCGACAGCTGCTGCCGAGCCTGCATGATGACGTCACCCATAGGCTTAATATGGGGTATCCCTTGTTGGCTGTCCATCCTCCACACTGAATCCAGCACTGGGACCCGATCATGTGACCGGAATGGAGCGCCTACAGAATAGGTAAATATAGACATCTTTCCTTTACAAGGTAGATAGAATAGGCTTAGAATGAGGTAGGAGCAGGTTTAGTTATAGTTAGGATTTGACTGGGATGCTACTTTAAGACTGCTAATTGTTTTCCCATCTGTGTTGCCTGGTACCATGTTACAGGCATACCTCAGTTTACAAACGCCTCGGTTAACGTAATTTTCGGTTTATGAATGAAAATCCATTGAAAATAATGCCTCGGTTTACAAACATTTTTCGCAATACGAACGGATTAATTGGTTTTCAATGCATTTATGAATTTTTTTTTAATCATGTCCCTGTACAGTACTATGACTTTAAAGTGCACTTTATAAAGAGTTTTGAACAGATAAGACTTTTTTTTTACTTTTTTCTGACCTCCGGAACGGATTAATTGGATTTCAATGCATTCCTATGGGAAACCGCGTTTCGGTTTACAAATTTTTCGCAATACGAAAAGTTCCGCAGAACGCATTAAATTCGTAAACTGAGGTACACCTATATTTTTTAATGACAATACTTACAATAAATAAATCTATTTAAAAGCTCAATTTATATGGATGAAAACTAGAGGATTATGTTGTCCAGATATGATCTAGAGTTGTATAGGTTAACATAAAATATAGAGATTACATAGTCTAAGTGTTACTTTCTTTTTTAAATGTCATTTTAATATTGTTCTTTTTTAATTTGATGTTTCAACGGGTGCAGTTATATCCTTTGCAATACAAAATAATATAGTTGAAAAACCATTATTGATAGAGGTTATACAGTGTATTTAACATTATAATATACAGTAAGTATAGTGCCAACCTGCTGGTAAGGTTAGGGTAGGTGAGCATGTTGGAGATGTAGGTCTTGTTTTTGATATGCTAGTTAAAGTGGTAGTAAAGTCACTTTTTTTTTTTAAATTTTTACCTACAGTTAAGCCTCTAATAAAGCTTGCCTATAGTTAAAATGAATATCTCCTAAACGTTAACCATTTAGGAGATATTCTACGGTGCAGGAGCTGGTGACATCACCAGGGCATGCGCTCTGAAGGAACGGCATATCTGTGCCATTCCTTCAGAGCTGTGTGCCATGGCTGAGACTCCCGCATGCATGGGAGTAATGTCATCGGCAGCTCGGCTATTCAAGCAGCCATAGCCCGTGAACCCGGAAGGAAGACCAGGTGAAGATGGAAGCCTCTGCAGCGGTGACAGCGTGCCGCTGGAAGGTTTCGTTCTAGGGTAAGGCCTTCATATTGTGCTGGTATGAGATGCCAACTAGTGCATTATGATATTATCTTGCAGAAGGAAACTTTTCTTAAAAAAAGAGTTTACCACTTTAAGGAGGGGTGGACAGTGATGTATTTATTGTGCTGCGTGCACCCGCCTCCCACCCAGGGACCACCGCCCACCACAACCTCCATCCCCCCTCGGGAACTGCTATTCGCCATCGCCGCCTACCACAACATCAACCTCCGCCGCCCGCCACAACAGCCACCCCACCGCCAACACCCTCTGCAACCACCCGATTCAAGCATTGACCTTCAAGGAGTGAAAGAAGAAGCAGCCAGCTATTCCCGCAGCCTCCCATGGCAAAGCTCTGGCAGCGCCTCACCAGGTCCCCATCCCTGCCACTTGTGTTACTTCTTCAGAGAGCAGTGCCACCCCCACTGAAAATTGCTGCCCAAAGCAAACGCCTTGTTTGCCTCGTGGTAAATATGCCACTGGGGGGGGGACCCATACTGGGGTTGATTTACCAAGAACAAATAGACTGTTCATTTTTCAAAAGAATTTGTCCTAGGGCTTAGTGAATGAGATGAAGCTCTGCTGACTTCCATCATCCAATGATGTGCAAGCAAAAATACATTTTTCTTGCGCGCGATTGGGTATTCTTTGCAAAGTGAAACTTCACCTTGTCCACTGAGCTCTGGGGAGAAAGTGAGAAGCCTCTTTCTGATTTTAGCAGATCCACCCCACTGCTGTTTTTTTGTGTGTAATTGTAGAGCTGTAATAGGCTAATCATAGGGGGGTGATTTACTAAAATTTGTGCACACAGAATCTGGTGCAGCGCTACATAGTAATCAATCAGCTTCTGACTTTAGCTTGTTCAATTAAGCTTTGACAATAAAACCTAGGAGCTGATTGGCTACTATGCAGAGCTGCATCAGATTCTGTGTGCACCAGTTTTAGTAAATCTCCCCCATAATGTTCTATATAGATTGTTCTCCATATGTTCTCCTAGATTGTAAGCTCGAAAGAGCAGGGCCCTCGAACCCCTTGTGTATTGTTTTGTTACTGTACTGTCTCATGTACTGTCCCCCACTATAATGTACAGCGCTGAGTAAACCTTTTGGTGCTATATAAATACTGTATAATAATAATATAGGGACCAGTGATCTTTAAATTGTATATAAGATAGAAACTGAAAATACATCACGCTGTTTAAAGGTATAATAAGTTAGTTTCTCTAGTCCAGTCTTACAGACTTTTTTAAAACTTCTAATTTATGCTGTTTTCTTCAGTTAATTTGACAAACCAAAACTACTTATTTTGTACTGCTGATCATCCAGTAAAGGCAGCATAAATTAAGAAGTGAAATCAATGTTTACATTGAATCAATCTGCACTAGACTGCAATGATCAATTTTTCCCATCAACCTATACAATAGCTTTACCAAGCCATTAATGAAAACTCACTGTGAGCACTCACCGATATGTTGCTTCTCGAAGGTTTCAGCTGTCCTTGCTCTTCTTACTTTATTTCTCCTAAGCAGCTGATAAGCAATGACCCATTGGTACAAGTCAGTGAACTGTTATATGTACATTGTAAAATGTTAATCAATGACAAGGCTTACAGCTCAGATCTAGGTAAGAATGCTGCATGTCTGTTACATAACCTGTGCACCAAGAAAAGAAAAAAGCTGCCACCCTCAGACTCATTCAACATGTACCAGCCTAGTATTCCCGTCCACATTCACTACAATTCCTTGTGGTTAATGCAGAAAGAGAAGCGAGGATATAATGTAATCCCTGCTGTTATCTTTTGAATTACAGAGATGAGGTCATGAAAATTCAATTAGCATTTCCCCCTAAACGGTACAAGGTGATTGTAGCCATATTAGTGCACTTGCAAATTGGATTTTCAAAACTTTATTAACTGTTTAGTGTTTTGTGTGTGGTTGGGGGGGGGTGTACTAATGGGTGATTGTTTTGCCTATCCATGAGTTATTCTTTAAGCTTTGGCAATAAAATATGGTTTCTATGCAGAGCTGCACCTGATTTTGCCCTCTCCAGCTTTAGTAAATAAACCCCTATATATCTTGCATGTATACAGACAACATTTAATTTAGTAATGAACAGTACCCTACTGGTGAATAAAGAAAAATTTCTTGTTGTGACACCAAATCACAAAAGCAGAAAAAAAGGTAAAGAGAAAAAGTACTTAAAAAATCTTTTGGAGAGATTAATGTCCAAAAAAAACCAAAGCCTCTCACAACGCCAATATGAGGCCTTCTCTTCACTCTTCCAACCAAAAACGTGAATGTGGATAGTGGAACTCTATGCACTCACCAGATAATGTGTGACTTCCTTCTACAAAGATAGGTCATCAAGCGCTTGCCATAAACTCCATTTAATGCCTTTAATTATATCAGAGCCAGCCAAGCTAGCTCTGATATAATTAAGTGCTCTTGCATGGCAAGACCACTTACTGTTATCTCACATATATATTCTTATTATAGCCAAATTAACCACCCTAACTCTTCCCACAGTTTTTACACTACATAGACAGTAATATACCAAAACGTGCGGATTGTTCCCGATTGGTGTGCTATTACTTTGTGGAACGTTTCGCCGAATGGCTCATGAAATATTGGCGTTTTTGTGGTGAAATTGGTTCCATAGGAATGAATGGTGGAATGTTCAAAACTAGAGTGTGAGCTGACAAAAGCTAGATTGTGAGCTGAAAAATCAGGACATGATTTGTAAACTGCCATCACTCCCTCATTTTCAAGCTCACCTACACAAATCTTATATCAAAACGTTCAGCTATCCCTGCTGCCACTAAAAATGTCCATGGCTAAGCCATAGCCTGGATAATTTTCACAATATGACCATTTGTTTGCAACGCAGGATTTATAATTTTTAAACTGCAACTGTTTGAAGATGGCAGCCACCAGTGAAGTGAGCAAGTTGGAGCAGTTTGTTTTTAACCGCTCTTCTCTGCCCTTGCTGTAGAGTGAGTTGCCATAGGAACCCAGGTGTGTGAGCAGGCAGCAGAGTGACAAGCCACTCCACCCAGTTACTCCGCCCACTCCAGTTGTAGACTACAGGTGGAGGCAAGAACACTTCACACAATTTCCCCAGAAATTGTGGATTTTCTAGTTAATATTATAATTAAATAATATTAATAATATCACAATAATATCCTCTCCTCATGGATGTACAGACCAGAAGAATAGAAAGTGCTAATAGTCTTTTTTGTATTATAATAACCAATAAGAAGTAAAATCAACAAACATTTAAAAGTGCCATGAATCAGCACCAATACAACCAACAGTAAATGTGTGACCATGTATTGCCACTATGGACGGACCTCTCCATAAAGATATGATCTGTCTCAGCTTTTCTCAATCTTTTTTTTGCAGAGGAACCCTTGAAATAACCTTCTCATGTAAGGGAACCCCTGTAAAAATTACTATATCTACAACTCATGATACATTAGTGTGTGGTCAGTGGGAAGAATGCTCCTTACACTTTTAGTTATTTGGAAGAACTGCCCCCTTACAGATGGGTAAAAAGATCATTGGAGTCATTGGGAACTTATCTGAGAGGCAGAAATTGCTCAAGGAACCCCTAGCAACCTCCTGAAGGAACTCTGGTTGAGAAACCCTGACCTAAGTTATGCATCAGCTAAGGACAGACCTCACTAAAGTGGGAGACAGTGCCAACCATATTGAAAATAAATTGGCTGAATTTGCTAAGGTTCACAACAAGCTTGGAGAAGTGCCTAATGATATGGATGATGATATTCAAGAAACGAAATGGTAATTAAGATAGATCGTGTAGAAACGTTAAATTCAGAGGAATTGTTGAAAAGGTTCCCCCTGTTAATCTGGGACAATACAAAACAACAAATGATGACAAGACTACTTCATTCTACTTCACCATAGGAAACTGTGGTAGATGGAACCTACAGGCTGCCTAAGCCATCACTCCTTCTCGAAGTCTCTCCAGAGATATAATTTCAAAATTGTATTTTTTTTTCATGTCAAGCACCAGAAAATGCAAATTGCTCAGGATGTCTTGCACTTACATGATCCAGATGTCATCACACTATTTGCTGACTGCTCTCTATTACCAAAACCCTAAAAAACAATAAACAACAGCTAGGGATACCATTTCAAACTTCTCATTAGAAAGAAGAGTACTGCATATACAGTTTTATCTATTGAGGAAGGCGCTTCATTTTGATTTAGCAATTGAGGCCTGGATGGCTGGGTTAGGTATGTGAACTTTGCCCCAACCTTCACACAGCAGCATAATGCTGTTCTTTGTGGACATTTCATTGTTCATGAGCTTTATGCAAGTTGTTTTAGGTTTTTTTTTTTTTTTTTCTATTCACTTTTCATAGGCTGGGACTCTGCTGTGCATTTTCTAAGGACCAGGTCCAGTGCACACCTCCTTCTTGCTGCTGTATAGTGATGGGCCAAATACCCCTATGTTTGGTTTGCGGTCGAACATTCAAACCTAATGAATGGGACTCGAACTTGTAAATTCAGAAGTGTATATTTTGAACGCTTATATGCAAGTTATTGGCCATAAAATGGGTATGTACTGCCCTGAGGGACATGAATCAGTGAAACATTTTTTTTTTTTCAAAAAGTACTGTTCTTAACCACTTCAGTACTAGGCTCTTTTACCCCCTTCATGCCCAGGCCAATTTTCAGCTTTCAGTGATGTTGCACTTTGAATGACAATTGTGCAGTGAACCAACACTGTACCCATAAAAAAAAAAATTTAATTTTTTTTCACACAAGTAGAGCTTTTTTTTGGTGGTATTTAATCACCACTGAGTTTTTCATTTTTTGGTAAATAAACAAAAAATAAAACACAAAAATTAAAAAAAAAACGTGTTTTTCTTTGCTTCTGTTATAAAATTTTGCAAATAGATAACCTTTCTTCCTAAATTTAGGTCAAAATGTATTCTGCTACATTTTCTTGATGAATATACCCCAAATTAGTGTATACAGTGAAGGAAATAAGTATTTGATCCCCTGCTGATTTTGAATGTTTGCCCACTCACAAAGAAATGATCAGTCTAAAAATCAAAAGGTAGGTGTATTGTAACACTGAGAGACAGAATAACAACAAAAAATTCAAAAGAAATGCATGTCTAACAAATTATGCACTGATTTGCATGTTCATGAGGGAAATAAGTATTTGATCCCCTATCACTCAGCAGGATTTCTGGCTACCAGGTGTCTTTCATACAGGTAACAAGCTGAGATTAGAAGAAGTCTCATAAAGAGAGTGCTGCTAATCTCATTTTGTTACCTGTATAAAAGACACCTGTCCACAGGAGCAATCAAACAATCAGATTCCAAACTCTCCACCACGGCAAAGACCAAAGAGCTATCCAAGGATGTCAGGGACAAGATTGTAGACCTACACAAGGCTGGATTGGGCTACCAAACTATGGCCAAACTATCCTTTATTGAACAAAAAACAAAACAACAAAAAAAGGTTCTATTGTTGTAATCCATCTTCAATCACAGCATCCAGCATTGTCACAAGGATGCTGACAAGCTGAAATAAAAAAAACACGATGCTCACTGACCCATCCGTACCTGCTGAGCACTCACCACAATCTGATATTTGCTGGTCGGATGTAAACAATTGGGCAGAACTAGCGGTGACGTCACTGCTAGCTCTGCCCAATTGTGCTATGATTGGCCAAAGCATTGCACTTGACCTATGGAACGGATTAATTGGTTTTCAATGCATTTACCAATTAATTTTTAATCATGTCCCTGTACAGTATTTATGCCTTTAAAGTGCACTTTATAAAGAGTTTTGAACAGATATAATACTTTTTTTCTGACCTCCGGAATGGATTAATTGGTTTTCAATGCATTCCAATAGGAAACCGCGTTTCGGTTTACAAATTTTTCGCAATACGAAAAGTCCCGCAGAACGCATTAAATTTGTAAACCGAGGTACGCCTGTATATATCATTAAACTCTGGATGCTTGGATTTTGTGTGGGATCTTCTTTATATACTGTACTCTGCAGTTAGGTCTATGGAACCCTCTCCTGGCTCTAGTGGTTTCCTTCATGATATAGGATAATGTAGGCCGAGCAAGTATATGTTTTGCATGATCACAAAAGCTATTTTGCTTTTTACAAAAGCGTTGCTTTTTAGTTGAAATATTCCTATTGTTTGGCCAATCAAAATATTCTTGTCACCTAATTAAACACAAAGTAAAACAACCAATATGTATTTGCTTATTAAAGCATGTAAATTGGAACTGGAAATAAACAAAAATATTCTTTACTTGAAAACTCAGAACAGTAAGAATACATACTGTATGACTTACATATAAATATTGAAACACAGAGTAATACAAATTTAATATTTTAGTAGACATATTTGTGGAAAAATGTCCTCATCCCCACCTACTGAACATAATTAATATTATTATTATACAGGATTTATATAGCGCCAACAGTTTGCTCAGCGCTTTACAATATAACAGGAGACAATACAGCAACAATACAGTTTAATACAAGAGGGATAGGAGGGCCCTGCTCCTCGGAGCTTACAATCTAGGAAATATACACATTTAAAAACATTTTTCCTGTCCTGACCATAATAAATAATGTAAAAATGGTATATTTACGGCATTATAAACTGCAATTTAAAAAAATAATTGAATTGAATCAGTAAAAATTTCCGGAGATAATATACACTAGATTGCCAAAAGTATTGGGACGCCACCTTTACACGCACATGAACTTTAATGGCATCCCAGTCTTAGTAGGGTTCAATATTGAGTTGGCCCACCCTTTGTAGCTATAACAGCTTCAACTCTTCTGGGAAGGCCGTCCACAAGGTTTAGGAGGGTGTCTATGGGAAGGTTTGACCATTCTTCCAGAAGCACATTTGTGAGGTCAGGCACTGATATTGGACGAGAAGGCCTGGCTCACAATCTCCGCTCTAATTCATCCCAAAGGTGTTCTATCGGGTTG
Organism: Staurois parvus; assembly: GCF_062004578.1. Lineage (NCBI taxonomy): Eukaryota > Metazoa > Chordata > Amphibia > Anura > Ranidae > Staurois > Staurois parvus. Next base: position 535,032 of record NW_028318063.1, on the reverse strand, counting down.
AGGTCAGGACTATGTGCAGGCCAGTCAAGTTCCTCTATCTCAAACTTGCTCATCCATGTCTTTATGGACCTTGCTTTGTGCACTGGTGCACAGTCATGTTGGAACAGATAGGGGCCTTCCTCAAACTGTTCCCACAAAGTTGGGAGCATGAAAGTGTACATCATGTCTTGGTATGCTGACGCCTTAGGAGTTCCCTTCACTGGAACTAAGGGGCAAACCCCCGTATAAGTCACCATTGAGCCCTTTTGTTTTTAAAAGCCCCAGACATTACTTAAAGCAGATTTAAATATGGTTTTGGTTAAAATGTATGTTTTTTTATCAGGACAAATAGATTGTCATGAGGGACAAGTAGACTGGGACACCAATTTAGTCCCTGGACAAGTAGTTTTTTCAAAAATGTCCACACCCCTGATACTGTATATATAAAATGTATCAACCCTGATATACTAACTGCCTATCTCATTTCTTGTGGCCCTGAAATGGCAGGACAGCACAAAAAAAACCCAAAATGACCCATTTTTGGAAAGTGAGAGTCCAAGGTATTTAACCACTTCAAGTTCGGACACTTTTACCCCCTTCCTGTCCAGGCCAATTTTCAGCTTTCAGTGCTATCACACTTTGAATGACAATTGCGCGGTCATGCAACACTGTACCTATATGAATTTTTTAGCATTTGTTTAAGACCGATAAAGCTTTATTTTGGTGGTAATTATTCACCACTGGGATTTTTATTTTTTTTGCTATGTAAATGAAAATGTCCAAAGATGTTGAAAAAAAGTGTTTTTCTTATAAAATTTTGCAAATAAATAATATTTCATCATAAATCTTGGCCAAAATGTATTCTGTTATCTTTTTAGTAAAAAAAAATAACCCAAATTTAGTTTATAACCAAAAATTATTATTTTTAAACTTTGTTTTACATTTTTTTTTTTTTTAATATTAATATTTGTTTTTTTTTTACATATTGTCACCCTAGCAGTACAGTGTCACCATGGTGACACTGTACTACTTGTAGGGGGTGATAAAGATTTTTTTTTACACTGATTGCTTTTAGACCCATAAAGGCGATAAAAAGCAATCATTTCTCCTATCTGGCTGCATTCTTGCAGCCATTGAGAACTACTGTGTGAGCTGTGATTGGTCACAGCTTGTCACATGGTACAAGGCTGTTGTGAATAGCCTTGTACCATGTGACCTCTGTGATCATTCACAGATTTCACATGTAGTAAGCAATGATGTCAGAAGTGATATCTTGCTTACTACTCTGCATTTGATCACTGATTGGCCAATCAGTGATCACATTACCGTACGACGATCGGTATTCCACTGTGTCCGGAGGACACAGCAGGCACCGGATCGCGGTTTATAAACGGCCACCCGACCCTGCACTGCCACTGTCCGGCCGTTTATATAAAACGGCCGGACAGGAGGTGGTTAATAAGAGGCATGACGAGTTTTTGAAGTTGTAATTTTTTGCCACACTTTTTTGGAAAATGAAGAAAGTAAATAAAATCTGATTTTATTTCACAAAATTGTCATTTTTAACAAGTTTCTAACGCACAGCATTTCTCAATACTTGCATTTACACACCAAACACATTCTGCTACTCCTCCCCAGTGGGGATACCACGTTTGAGACTTTTTCACTGCTGAGATGCATAGGGGGCCCAAAATCTAAGGAGTACCTTCAGGCTATTAAGGGGCATAAATAATGCAACTGATTTCCTGACTAAACAGTCAGGTCCATAAATATTGGGACAGCGACACAATTCTAACATTTTTGGCTCTATACACCACCACAATGGATTTGAAATGAAACAAACAAGATTTGCTTTAACTGCAGACTGTCAGTTTTAATTTGAGGGTATTTACATCCAAATCAGGTGAACTGTGTAGGAAATACAACCGTTTGCATATGTGCCTCCCACTTGTTAAAGGACCAAAAGTAATGGGACAGAATAATAATCATAAATCAAACTTTCACTTTTTAATACTTGGTTGCAAATCCTTTGCAGTCAATTACAGCCTGAAGTCTGGAACGCATAGACATCACCAGACGCTGGGTTTCATCCCTGGTGATGCTCTGCCAGGCCTCTACTGCAACTGTCTTCAGTTCCTGCTTGTTCTTGGGGCATTTTCCCTTCAGTTTTGTCTTCAGCAAGTGAAATGCATGCTCAATCGGATTCAGGTCAGGTGATTGACTTGGCCATTGCATAACATTCCACTTCTTTCCCTTAAAAAACTCTTTGGTTGCTTTTGCAGTATGCTTTGGGTCATTGTCCATCTGCACTGTGAAGCGTCCAATGAGTTGTGAAGCATTTGGCTGAATATGATCAGATAATATTACCCGAAACACTTCAGAATTCATCCGGCTGCTTTTGTCAGCAGTCACATCATCAATAAATACAAGAGAACCAGTTCCATTGGCAGCCATACATGCCCACGCCATGACACTACCACCACCATGCTTCACTGATGAGGTGGTATGCTTAGGATCATGAGCAGTTCCTTTCCTTCTCCATACTCTTCTCTTCCCATCACTCTGGTTGATCTTGGTCTCATCTGTCCATAGGATGTTGTTCCAGAACTGTGAAGGCTTTTTTAGATGTCGTTTGGCAAACTCTAATCTGGCCTTCCTGTTTTTGAGGCTCACCAATGGTTTACATCTTGTGGTGAACCCTCTGTATTCACTCTGGTGAAGTCTTCTCTTGATTGTTGACTTTGACACACATATACCTACCTCCTGGAGAGTGTTCTTGATCTGGCCAACTGTTGTGAAGGTTGTTTTCTTCACCAGGGAAAGAATTCTTCGGTCATCCACCACAGTTGTTTTCCGTGGTCTTCCGGGTCTTTTGGTGTTGCTGAGCTCACCGGTGCGTTCCTTCTTTTTAAGAATGTTCCAAACAGTTGTTTTGTCCATGCCTAATGTTTTTGCTATCTCTCTGATGGGTTTGTTTTTCTTTTTTCAGCCTAATGATGGCTTGCTTCACTGATAGTGACAGCGTTTTGGATCTCATCTTGAGAGTTGACAGCAACAGATTCCAAATGCAAATAGCACACTTGAAATGAACTCTGGACCTTTTATCTGCTCATTGTAATTGGGATAATGAGGGAATAACACACACCTGGCCATGGAACAGCTGAGAAGCCAATTGTCCCATTACTTTTGGTCCCTTAACAAGTGGGAGGCACATATGCAAACTGTTGTAATTCCTACACCGTTCACCTGATTTGGATGTAAATACCCTCAAATTAAAGCTGACAGTCTGCAGTTAAAACACATCTTGTTCGTTTCATTTCAAAACCATTGTGGTGGTGTATAGAGCCAAAAATGTTAGAATTGTGTCGATGTCCCAATATTTATGGACCTGACTGTATATCACACTTCATGATGCCCTGAAGTGCTGGAACAGGGTAATCACACACAAAATGACCTATTTTGCAAAGTAGACCTTTCACTGTATTTATATGGAGGTATGGTGCCCCCTTGTCCTCTGTGATGACCTTAAAGTGAATAACTCTACCTCAAGTTAAATATATGGATCACTTATGTATTTATACATAATGATCATATCCCCCCTTAATTAGCTGTAAATTAATAAGATATTTCTCACACTTAGCATGGAGATACTTTGAATTACACTGCAAAATAAATTCTGCTATGCCTTCTGAGCATGGGGATACCACATATGTGAGACTTTTACATACACTTTGACATACACTGGCCTGGTGACACTGGGACTTGTGTGGCAGCATTCAGGAACACTGTTGATAGCTTAAACTGGTCTGGTGACACTGGGACTGGTGTGGCGGTGACCAGGACACTGTTGATGGTGTACACTGGTCTGGTGACACTGGGACTGGTGTGGCAGTGACCAGGAACACTGTTGCTGGCATACACTGATCTAGCAACACTGTGAGTGGTGTGGGAGTGATCAGGGACACTATGACTTCTTGCACTGGTTTGGTTTTGTTGTTCTGCTGTGGTTAGTGATTAAATACAATCACTGGCTGCACTGATATACAGTGATATCAGAGCAGCTAGTCATTGTACATGATCACTAGCCACAGCAGTACATTGTCACTACAGTTTAAAGGCTCATTTACAAGTGTGATCATAGTGATCATATGGTTCAGGGCAAATTTCATTGAACCTGTACCTCCACCTCTGATCCGCTGTGCCTTTTGTACACAGTGCAGTGTTGAGGTGCATGACCAGCAAAAGTGGGAAGCCGTATATACATGCCATCCTGCATCTAGGTTTAGCTAGGTAGGCTTTTTGGGTTTTTTTTGTTAGATAGAGGTTGGGTAGCAGCCTGGGATGAGTCAGCCTGGGAGTGAGGTAGTGATTTGACCTCAGGGCAAGCAGCTCTACAAGTCAAGGCTTCTGCAGCCCTCCCACCTTCCAGAAACTAAGCAATGTTTCTGGAAGAGGAGCAGAGGAGGACCAGATCTGCATGTTTGAGGGACCTTGGCCAATCCCCTGGAAGGAGGCTGCGCATGGTGACCAAGAACAACCCTTAAATGTGGCAGAGTCTGGGGAGTAGTGTGCAGTGTTGGGTGGACGATGGACTGAGAGGAAGGCTGTAGTGCGGAGCCTGGGAGGGGGCCCAGGGAGGGGAGCCCACCTACAGGCTGGTTGCTGGACAGAAGGATCTCCACTGTCTCACCATCTCCTAGGGAGGACAACCTGTCAGCCGGGTGAGGGCCAGTCCAGCAGAAGACCTGAAAGCAGCTTTAACTCACCAAGCTAAAAGGACAGCACAGTGTGGGTGCTTCTACATCCCCTGGGCCAGATAAAGGGAGTGGGCGGTCACATGCAAGACTCAACTAGTTCTCATCCGGGACTACTTAACTGTAAGCTCTTGGAATCCCTTGCCCAGGGATACCCTCAGTGCAGCTTGATTGGGTAATCCAAGTGAATGGGAATTTGCTTTTCGCATTACTGGATACTTGATGCAAATATTAATTTACTAGGTAAAAAAAGAGGAGGATCATCTGGGGTCTGATGAGGTACAACCAAGGGGACTTTAGTGCTCCTTAAAAAGACTGTGCTATATTTTTGCTGGTCCACTTTTTTTGTAGAGTGTACAGGTTGTTATGAAGTTTGTCCTCAAGTTTTGCAGTTCCATGGGCATATACCCTCAAACCCCATCCAAATTGTTAACCCCTAAAAAAATAACTAAAAGTCAGCTCAAGGACTGTATTACTGACTCTGTGTGTGAAGATGTGGAAAATGTGTGTTGCCTAGCCATGCAGAGCTTAGGGGGGACCCATTCAAATCCAGCAGCCCTTGACGGGGTAGTGCTACACAGGAAACTATCATCCAACAGGTAATGTGCAATGGCTGGTCGGGTAGCAGCTAAGTTTACACTTATTTTTTTATAGCTGAGGTCTCCAAACTGTGGCTCAGGAGCCGGATGGAGCTGATAGCTTTTATCTGCCCTTGGGACACTATTCCATCCACTGACACCAACAATGGGGCCTATTTCCTGTTACTGACTGCAACAATGGGGCACAATTCCTCCCACTGACAATACCAATGGGGCACAATTCCTTCCATTGACACCAACAATGGGGTACTACTACACCCACTGACACCAACAATGGGGCACTATTCCTCTCAATGACATTAAAGATAGGGCATTGTTTACTCCCACTGGACTCCAGGACATTTTCTACTGCCATTGGCCACAGTCTAGCCCCTCCTATATTCTCACAGACAGTAAAGACTGGCCCTTTATTTGGAAAGTTTGGAGACCCCGGGTTTACAGTAACACTAGTTGTTTTAGAACTAACACTTTTCAAAGTAGAAAAAACATACAAAATAAAATAATTACTGCAACTCAATATTTTCAGGAGAATGTCTTTGGCCTCATGCACATGGCTGTACAGCGTGCAGAGCCTACATAGTGACATTTCTGCGATCCATTGCCACCATTTGCAGCCATCTCATTGAGATGCGTTAGAAAAGGTGGCTGTACATTGTTGTGCTCCAGGGGTTGCATAAATCACCATTGATGTATCGTCCAAATGCAGATTTTTGTGTAAACTTTGTTTAACTGCTTACGGACTGCCCCATTTACATGCACGGTGGCAGGGCGGATGCTTTGAGCTGGATCAGGCACCTAATAGGTGATCCCCTCTTCTGGGTAGGGTGCATTCCCGCCTTCCCGGCTGTGCTGTGATTGGTAACAGCACAAGCCGATCAGCAAGTCCCAGAAAATGCTTGAAGGCTGGGATCTGCTAATCGGTTCAGTGATTCATGGAAGAAAGCTCTGTGTTGGTAAACAACACAGAACTCTCTATACTGACAGGCAATCTTGCTGTTTCTAGTGTCACTATTGATTTCAGTATCAGTTAGTGTACTCTCCAGCTAGCATCAGCTAGCGTCAGATTGCACACCACACTATTACAGCCCCAGTATAAGTCGCTAATTGCCACCATTACTAATATAAAAAAAATCCAGTATGTATATATCATAGTTTTTAGATGCTATGACTTTAATGCAAACCAAATCATATACACTTATGGGGATTTTTTTTTTTTACAAAAGACATGTAGCAGAATACATTTTGGCCTAAATTTATGAAGAAAAGTATTTTTTTTTATTTTTTTATTGGATACGTTTTATAGCAGAAAGTAAAAAATAATTCTGTCAAAATTTCATTTTTTTTTTCATTTATATAATAAAAACTAAAAACCCAGTGATGATCAAATACTACAAAAAGAAAGCTGTATTTGTGGAAAAAAATGATAGAAATTTCATTTGAGTACAGAGTTGCATGACCGCACAATTACCAGGTAAAATGATCAGTTAAAATAGCCCAGTGCCGAATAGCAAAAAATGCTCAGGTCATGAAGGGGGTAAAATCTTCCGGAAGTCCAATGGTTAAAATGTCACTCAGTGACACTTCATCCATGTCTTGTACAGCAGCATTGTCATGCAGTGCCATCTGCTGCGCTGCAGATATCCTGCATGTTTCCGCACTGTACATCACACCAGTGTTGTACTGTAAAGGGGACACGTATAAACAATGTGCCCTACTAGTGACCTGCCTTTTACCCAGTGTGCAAAAACACTGCATCCCAATCCCAGCACATAGAGTGAACGAACCCTAGCCTATGTTCACACAGCACCCAATAATTAAATGCTTGGTTTTAGCAAGCAAGCTGCTCTCAGTGGCAGTAGGCTCCAGTGTGATGAGTGTTACAGCACACCGCACTGTTTTTTTTTTCTAACTTTATTGGACATGTCACAAAGTGACACTTCGTTTATGTCTTCGTACAGCAGCAGACTATATACTGTATGCCGTGTACTGAAATGTGGTGCCTCCCAGTACACTGCCATAAAAAGCTGCACTATATTGCCAAAAGTATTGGCACACCCCTCCAAATCATTGGATTCAGGTGTTCCAATCACCTCCATGGCCACAGCTGTATAAAATCAAGCACCTAGGCATGCAGACTGCTTCTACAATCATTTGTGAAAGAATGGGTCGCTCTCAGGAACTCAGTGAATTCAAAAGTCCCATATGTAAGAAAAATATATTTTAAAAATATTCTTCCCAAATATATTGACATATATTTGAAATACTACAATTTTGGACATATTCTATATATATATATATATATATATATATATTACATGTTGAAATACGTTTTTTATAGATGAAAAATATTTTTTAAAATATATATTTTTTAAATATGTTCTTCAGATTTTTTTTTAACATATAAAAAGTCATTTTAACATATATTTTTACATATATGTGTAAATGCATTCCAAAAATGTAGATTTGTATTTTTACAGACATACAGTATATTTGAAAATGTATTTTTAAAAATAATTTTCATATATTTTGTAATAAAAATGCATTTCAACATACAGTGTATATACAGTTGTGTTCAAAATAATAGCAGTCAGACATCACGAACCTGATCAATCACTGTTTTTGGTAGAAATTATATTTCTACATGGCAAATAATTTACTAGCAGGTGTAGTAGAGTAATAGAAATCCAACAGACCCAACAGTCATGACATGCATGCTGCTGATTCTGTGTAATTGAATCGCTAATTGAAAGGGGCATGTTCAAAATAATAGCAGTGTGGAGTTCTATTAGTGAGGTCATTCATTCTTTGAAAAACAGGTGGCAATTATTGCCCTTATTTAAGGAAGGAAGGCAGCAAATGTTGTACATTCTGGTTACAGTGCATTTCTCTCTGAAATTCTGAGCAAAATGGGTCGTTCGAGACATTGTTCAGAAGAACAGCGTACCTTGATTAAAAAGTTGATTGGAGAGGGGAAAACATATAAAGAAGTGCAGAAAATGATAGGCTGCTCAGCTAAAATGATTGCAAATGCTTTAAAATGGCAACCAAAACCTGAAAGATGTGGAAGAAAGTGAAAAACTACCATTCAAATGGATAGAATAGCCAAAATGGCGCAGACTCAGCCAACAATCAGCTCCAGGAAGATCAAAGAAGGTGTAAAGTTCCCTGTGAGTACTGTTACAATTAGAAGACGCCTATGTGAAGCCAAACTATCTGCAAGAAGCCCCCGCAAAGTCCCACTGTTGAAAAAAAGACGTGCTGAAGAGGTTACAATTTGCCAAAGAGCACATTGACTGGCCTAAAGAGAAATGGCGCAACATTTTGTGGACTGATGAAAGTAAGATTGTTCTTTTTGGGTCTAGTGGCCGGAGGCAGCTTGTCAAACGACCCCCAAACACTGAATTCAAGCCACAGTACACTGTGAAGACAGTGAAGCATGGTGGTGCAAGCATCATGATATGGGGATGTTTCTCATACTACGGTGTTGGGCCTATTTATCACATACCAGGGATCATGGATCAGTTTGAATACATCAGAATACTTGAAGAGGTCATGCTGCTTTATGCTGAAGAGGAAATGCTTTTGAAATGGGTGTTCCAACAAGAGAACGACCCCAAACACACCAGTAAACGTGCAACATCTTGGTTCCAGACCAACAAGATTGACGTTATAGAGTGGCCAGCCCAATCCCCGGATCTTAATCCAATAGAAAACTTGTGGGGTGACATCAAAAATGCAGTTTCTGAGGCAAAACCAAGAAATAGAGAAGAACTGTGGAATGTAGTCCAATCATCCTGGGCTGGAATACCTGATCACAGGTGCCAGAAGTTGGTTGACTCCATGCAACACAGATGTACAGCAGTTCTCAGAAACAGTGCTTATACAACTAAATATTGATTCAAAGGAAAGCAAAATCTTCAAACATTTTTCAGTTTATATAGTGAATGTTTGAGTTTGTAAAGAAGAATACAAACACTGCTATTTTTTTGAACCGTCTAATATTCACTTTTCTTCAATTGTTTTAGAGGAACAACACAAATTTGATCTATTTTTCTTCATGTTTTGATTTGGAATAGAATGTGTAGTGTTCCCAGTGCATTTGTGTGTATGGAAATAAAAGCTATTAGAAGGATTTTGAGCTTTATTTGCTTTTTTCAACACACTGCTATTATATTGAACACAACTGTATATATATATTTTGAAATATACTGAATATGGCCAAAATTGTAGCATTTCAAATATATGCCAATATATTTGGGAAGAATATTTTTAAAATATACTTCAAATATACTTTTCTTCTATGTGGGGTGGTACCGTGATAGGTTGCCACCTGTGCAATAAGTCCATCCGTGACATTTGCTTGCTACTAAATATTCCACGGTCAACTGTAACAGCAATTCAGCCACGAAGTAGTAGGCCACGTAAAATGAGAAAGTAAGGTCAGCGCATGCTGAAGCGCACAGTGAGCAGAAGTCGCCAACTGTCTACAGAGCCAATAGCAAAAGAGCTCCAAACTTCATGTGGCCTCCAGATTAGCACAACAGTGCATAGAGAGCTTCATTGAATGGGTTTCCATGGCCAGGCAGGTGCATCCAAGCCTTACATCACCAAGTGCAATGCAAAGCGTTGGATGCAGTGGTGTAAAGCACACCGCCACTGGATTCTAGAGCAGTGGAGACATGTTCTCTGGAGTGACCAATCACGCTTCTTTGTCTGGCAATCTGATGGACGTGTTTGGGTTTAGCGGTTGCCAGGAGAACGGTACTTGCCTGACTGCATTGTGCCAAGTGTAAAGTTTGGTGGAGGGGGGATCATGGTGTGGGGGTGTTTTTCAGGGGTTGGGCTTGGACCCTTAGTTCCAGTGAAGGGAACTCTTACATCACATGAAAATTGTCCATTTCTGTGACCCACTAATGGTGTGAAATTTGAATGAAAATTCTTAGAAACATTTTTTGGAATTCAACCCATGTATGGCCGGTTTTAGTCTCATATCGAAAACAAGAGGGTTACTAAAATTACAAAAGTTATCGAAAGACAGAATTGGAGCACGTGTGATCTTGGTCTTGGTCCCGTCATACAAATACTGTACTAATTACAAAAAAATAGTTCATTCTGTTATTTTACTAGAAACATTTTTGTCCCTTCCAATAATTTTGCATTATCAGATGATCACCCTGAAGGCTGTTTTTGTCCAATTTTCCCATTGTGTGTACGGGGCACTATGCAGGCCATACATGGGTCGAATTTTGAACAAATATTTTTTAGAAAATCAGAAATTTTGTGCGTTTTGAAATTTCCCATTTTCTAAAGAAAATTATTTCAGAATTCGACCCATGTATGGCCTGCATAACATTAAATAAAAAAGAAAAAAAAGAGGACAACCATCCGTTCAGTGTTCTCATTGTGTGTACGGGGCATTATGCAGGCCACACATGGGTCGAATTTTGTGCATTTTTATAATCCGATGGTGCCACCATTGATTTTGAAAATTCAACCAACCAACCAAGACTGCAATTTCACCTTGTTGGTACACAAAAGAATTTTCGTGGCAAAGAATTTTCTTTTCTTTCCAGGTCACAGCTCATGCTCCTTTCTTTTTTGTTTATTTCTCACACGATTCTCCCATCAATGATTCAAAATCCGTTCATTTTTCAAAAAATTTCCAACATGCCCTATCACTCAAATTCGCAGGTCACACCAAAATCATCCGTTTCTGACACATTAATGGTGCGAAATTCGAAACGAAAATTCTTAGAAAAGATTTTCGAAAGAAAATTCTTTTGGAATTCGACCCGTGTATGGCTGGCTTTATGCAGGCCACACAAGGGTCGAATACCGAAGGATTTTCGAAATAATTCTTTCGGAAAATTCTACCCGTGTATGGCCAGCTTTATGCAGGCTGTACAAAGGTCGAATTCAGAAGGAATTTTCTTTAGAAAATCAGGAAAATTCGTGCATTTTTGTAATCCGATGGTGCCACCATTGATTTTGAAATGTAACCAACCAAGTCTTCAATTTCATCTCATTTTGCTACAGAAAAGAATTTTTGTGGCCACTAATTTTTCTTTTCTTTCCAGGTCACAGCTCATTTATTTTTCATTTATATTTCTCACACGATTCTCCTGTCATTGATTCAAAATTTGTTCGTTATTCAAAAAATTTCCAACATGCCCCATAACTCAAATTCGATGGTCATACAAAAATCGTCCATTTCTGTGACCCACTAATGGTGAGAAATTCGAACGAAAATTCTTAGAAATGATTTTCGAAAGAAAATTATTTTAGAATTCGACCCATGTATGGCTGGCTTTATACAGGTCATACAAGGGGCGAATACCGAAGGAACTTTCTTTAGAAAATGGTAAATTTGTGCATTTTGTAACCCGATAGTCCCACGATTTCAAAATTCGACCAACCAAGCCTTCAATTTCATCTCATGTTGCTACAGAAAAGAATTTTTGTTGCCAAGAATTTTCTTTTCTTTCCAGGTCACAGCTCACACTCATTTCTTTTTTGTTTATATTTCCTGCACAATTCTCCCATGGTTGATTTGAAATTCGTTCGTTTTTTAAAAAAATTTCCAACATGCCCGATCACTCAAATTCGATGGTCGCACAAAAATCGGCCATTTCTGTGGCCCACTAACGGTACGAAATTCGAACAAAAATTCTCAGAAAAGATTTTCAAAAGAAAATTGTTTTTGGAATTCAACCGGCTTTAGACTAGGTTCACACGATAGTGGGTGGTTGCAGGTGCGGAAAACACTTCCCGCAACCACCACGCCATGTTCTTAATGGCACACCCACGCATCTAATGAAGCAGTCTCCCAGCCAACGCGGTTCAAAAATGCAACAGGAACCTCTATTCCAACATGGAACACCGGTAGCCTATTCAGCCCATCAAATTCGATGGTCACATGAAAATCGTTTGTTTCTGTGACCCACTAATGATGCGAAATTCGAACAAAAATTCTTAGAAAAGGTTTTCAAAAGCAAATTCTTTCGGAATTGGACCTGTGTAGGGCTGGCTTTATGCAGGCCATAGACGGGTGGAAAACCGGCCATTTTTAAAAAATAAAAACGAAAAATCGGTCTACGGCCGGCATTTAATTACCTCTGTCCCTTGCAGAGAGCTCCGCTATTATATTTGACATGAAAAAGTATTGCGGTTGCAACAATGTATCCATTTCGGATACAGATGGTTTTATTTGGATACAAATAGATACATTGTTGCAACCGCTATACTTTTCATGTAAAATATAATAGCGGACTGGAATTCTTCTTTTCCGTCTTCTTTTTCTAATGTAGGCCATAGACAGGTCAAAAACCGGCCGTTTTTTTAACAAACAAACGAAAAATCGGCCGGTCAACAGCCGTTACCACAAACGGTAAAAAAAAAATCGGACGATTTTCGTCCCATCTACGGCCGACATTTAATTACTTCTGTCCCTTGCAGAGAGCTCCGCTATTATATTTGACATGAAAAAGTATTGCGGTTGCAACAATGTATCCATTTCAGATACAGATGGTTTTATTCGGATACAAATAGATACATTGTTGCAACCGCAATACTTTTTCATGTCAAATATAATAGCGGACTGGAATTCTTTTTCTTGCAGGTCACGGCTCATGCGCAGATTTTTTTATCGGTAAAAAGATCAGCCGATTTGCCCATCATTGCCGCGAAAATCGGTCGATTGGCAAAATCGGCCGATTTGTTTCTAACTTTACCGATCAAAAAAATGTGCCAAAATCCAGAAAAACGGCCAACCAATTAACGGTGCGAAAATCGGACGATTTTTTTTTCCGCCGAAAAATCAGCTGATTTCTGACCCATCTATGGCCTACATAATTCTTCTTTTTTTTCTTCTTGTAGGTCACGGCTCATGTATAGCCGCGAAAATCGATCGGCAAAATTGGCTGATTTGTTTCCAACTTTACCGATAAAAAAAAAAAAAAGTGCCAAAACCCAGAAAAACGGCCACTAATGCAGGCCATAGATGGGTCGAAAATCGGCTGATTTTTCTTTAAAAAAACCCCCAAAAAAATCGGTCGTTCAAGCGGCCGACGTTACCAGGAACGGTAAAAAAAATCGGCCGATTTTCATCCCGTCTACAGCCGGCAAAAAGTGTCCCTGCAGAGAGCTCCGCTATTTCTTTGACAGTTCTTTGACATTTATAGCGGTTGCAACATTGTATCTATTTGTATCCATTTCGGATACAGATGTTTTTATTCGGATACAAATATGTTGTAACCGCTATAAATGTCAAAGAACTGTCACAGAAATAGCGGAGCTCTCTGCAGGGACACTTTTTGCTGGACTGGAATTCCTCTTCATCTTCATCCTCTTCTTCTTCCGCCTCTTCTTCATCCTTCTTCTTCTTCATCCTCTTCTTCTTCTGCTTCTTCTTCATCCTTCTTCTTCTTCATCCTCTTCTTCTTCTTCATCCTCTTCTTCATCCTCTTCTTCTTCTTCATCCTCTTCTTTTTGTCTTCCTCTTGCAGGTCACTGCTCATGCGCAGATTTTTTTATCGGTAAAAAGATCGGCAGATTTGCCCATAATTGCCGCGAAAATCGGCCAATCGGCCGATTTTTTTCCAACTTTACCAATAAAAAAAATCTGCCAAAATACCGAAAAACGGCAAAACAATTAGCCCACTAACGATCCAAAAATCGGCTGATTTTATTTTCGGCCAATTTTCGACCCATCTATGGCCTGCATTACGGTGCAAAAATCGGCCGATTTATCTTTCAGCTCAAAAATCGGCTGATTTTCAACCCGTCTATGGCCTGCATTACTGTATGAAATGGACATACAGCATAACGAGGCCTTCCTGCACAGAACACAACTGTACACAACGCAGTTTTCTGGGTCGCTCAGCTCGGCCTCCATTCACCAAGAAGATCGATCATCTTCGCCCCGCCCACACAGCTCTCCGTGTACCGAGGAGTGTGATATGGAAGGAGATAACAGTTGCCATGGGAACCACTAATCCCGGAGTGATTCTCCAACCCTGGAATGCCTAGTTCCCCGTCCAGGGCTGTGATTGGTTGAGCTGAGGAGCAGAGATTTAGGCCGAGCCCCCCGTCACTTCCGGTCCACCAGAGCTGGGAGAGGTGTCGGTGCAGAGCTCTATCCTCCCATCCCAGGAAGCAGATTCGCCGTGTCGTAGAGGCTCTCAGGTATGGTGAGAGGAGCGCTCCGTCCATTCCTCCTCCCGGTGTACACAGCTGGATAGTCCGCGTATAGAGCGCCCTGACCTCCGAGTCTGTTGTCATGTTCTCCGGTGTGTGGCCGGGGACTGACCGCCCCAGGCTGGAATCTGGTTCTCAGGATGGATGTCTTCCCTTATTGGTCCCCCCCTCAGGGGTGGTGGGCTCCGGGCTCTCCTCTGCCCCCCAGCTTTGTTCTGTGCAATGACAGCTCAGCTGTGCTGGAGGGCTATACCCTGGAAGAGCCCATTGTCACCTTCCATGGGGGAGGGCAGGGGCATCAGGGTTTGTTTACATTTGTGGTTGGGGGATGGTAAGATTGGCAAATGTACCATCCCATATAACTGCTTGCCTACCAGGCAATTTTTATTTTTTGCACGTTAACCACTCGCCCTCTGGAGGATTTACCTCCCCCTTCCTGACCAGGCCATTTTTTTTTTTGCGATACAGCGCTGCGTTATTTAACTGACAATTGCGCGGTCATGTA